>NW_006438113.1:6906784-6938775 GCF_000325575.1 Pteropus alecto
AGAACAATTTTGAATCCAGCAAGTTTTTAAAAATTCTTTCTTGAGTCTGGATTAATTAATCCATTTCTATCAGCACCTAGATAAGCACCCTTTCCCCCCTCTTTTTGATTATCCTTGCTTCACTCCCTCTATATCATTTGAGACCCTTCATGTTTCTGGTTTGAAAGTTAAGAGGTGAATCGGACTGTGTTCAGACAAGAACACTTTCATTGGCAATATAAGAGCTTGACTGGGAGTGATGATCTCAGGCAGGCTGGGACCCAGAACTCACACTAAACAGATTTGGCATTGAAAATAACTTCACTACATTTAGCTCAAACTGGCCTCCTAATGTGAGATTTTCATCATGGGCTTGTGCATTTCTCTATGACTTAAAACCAAAGGCATAGTCTGCATATTCCCCTCAATCTTAGCAATAGTGACCAATATGGTTCCACAAGGACATCTTCCTTTCAGTAAGCAAATCACAAATCTCCCAACATTCATTTATTCATTTAGAAACATTAAGTGACCACCTATTTTATCTATCTGCCAGACTCTATTGACAAAAACATTGCCACTACCAACAAATGCAGTTAAACCAGATGAATCTCGTGGATTTCGTTAAAAGAAAAATTTATATTTATTTTTTTCTCCTTCCTCCTTTCCAGAAAAATTTTCCATGCATTTATATTGGATATAGACTTGATTATGATTTGGTTTCTGTGCTAAAGGAACAAGTAACTTATCTTCATGGAGTGGCAAAATGGCACCCCACCAAGAGGAAGCCCAAAGCCCAGTCAAAGGAGCTCTTTGAACAGCCAGGAGCCAGCCTTTCTGGCGTGAGATTTGGCCAGAGCCTTGAGGGTGTCCAGCAATGGCAGACAGAGTCTCTGGGCTGAGTTATGGTTCTTGTTCCTTCTATGTTTATCCCCCTGTTGTTCTAGCTTGAGATTTGGGCAAATGGATACCATCTCCACACTGCTAAGGGAAACCAACATATAGATGTAGGATCTATCCCAGGCCAGAGCTTTACTGAGAGAGGAGTATCCCTAGGGCCAGCTGGGTGTGGCAGCACATTTCGTACCTGACCCACCCCAAGGAGAAGGTGAAACTCTGAGAACCACATAGGGACCACTTGATCCAGCCCCAGTGAAGGGCCTAGAGTGAATTCTCAGCCCATCAGGGTTTTGCGCTAATGAGAGAGGACAGTTCTTTCTCATATACCCTGGGTAGGAGTAGATTAAAGGGACTCACTATCTGTCTCACTCATGAGGCACTTAATCAAATAATGCTTTGAGCACTCACTTTTATTTCCTTCTCATGCTGTTCTCTAACTTTTCCTGGAAATAAGTTTTAATCTCAACCTACAGGTGCCCAGAAGAAAGAAATGGAGACCTATCTACATTTACTTTGTTATTTTGAAACCAAACTTAGAGCATAAGTTCTGGCAAAGAATAGTTTTACTTCTTCTGAGAATGGGAAGCAATCTAGAAAATGCAGCAACATAAACACCCAAAACATTGTTATTTAGGAAAATCAAGTGACTTAATGGAAACTTGGGATATCTTCCCAGCCTTATCACTCACTTACTTGGTGTGTGAACGCAAGCAAGTATTCCATTTCTCAGAGCATCAATTTCCTGTTTGAAGATACACTATTCTGGAGAATAGGGGGTGAATGGTTGCCAGAAGCATAACTCACTGTTCTCTTCACCCCTAGCATTTCACATGAACCTAAGTCCAGCTTACAGCTTGGTACCCAGAAGGCCTTTAGCAAATAAGTCCTGAATGAGTGAAAAACCTTTTACAAGCAGGACACATACTCCAAATGGGTCGCAACCCAGGCTCTTTGCAGTAGGACTTTTGGAAAATCTCTCTAGATGCGGCTTCATCTGAATGCTGATTTCCTGCAAACCAGCTGAGCTGTATTTACAGTATCTACATTTGTTTTGGAAAAAATCCAAATGTCCACTTAACTGGGCTGGATGCCAGCATAATCTTTCTATATTGTTTGTAACCATGAGATTAATGGTGGGCCTTGCCCTGAACCTTCTGGTTACATCATTCACCTGGGGTGTCTCTTCAGTGCAGATAATAATGGGTTGGTCTTCATTGTGGCAGTCCTGCTCTGTCTTAGGAGCCTGGCTTCTGTGGGGAGGAAATGTGGGGATGGAGCTGCATTGTGTTAAAGCTAGACTATGGTGAGTGCTGAGATAAGTCCCAAGTCCAACCCACTTTATCTATTCTGTACCAGCGCTGCGTGATCTTAGGCAAGTCACTTAATCTTTCTGAACCTCAGTTTCCTCGTATGTAAGGGTCATATCACTTATTTCACACAGTTATGGTGAGGATTAAACAAAAGAAGTGCTTAATAAATACTTGCATTCTATCCATCGATATACACATTCACACATTTCTGTTGTCAATGGAAAGATGGTTGAGCAGTTCGTTTGATGTTAAAATAGGACATATGTAACAGCTCAATAACAACAAACCCATTAAAAATGAACAAAGGATTTGAATAGATATTTCTCCAAAGAATATATATCAATGGACAGTAAGCACATACAAAGATGCTTCACATCATTAGAGAAATGCTAATCAAAACCACAATGAAATACCACTTAACATCCATTGGGATGGCTATAATAAAAAAATAAAATAAAATAAAACAGAAAATAATAAGTGTTGGTGAGGGTATAAAGAGACTGGACCCTTTGTGGACTGCTCTTGGCAATGTAAAATTGTGTGTCATTGTGAAAAATAGAATGGTGGTTAATCGAAAAAATTAAGCAAGATATGACTCAGCAATTAATCTTCTGAGTACATACCCAAAATAAGGAAAAGTTGGGATTCAAACAACTATTTGTACACACATGTTCACAGTAGCATTATTAAAAATAGCTAAAAGATAAAAGCAATTCAAGTGACTATTGAGGGATGAACAGATAAACAAAATGTGGTGTATACATACACTGGAATATTATTTGGTCTTAAAAAGGAAGGAAATTCTGACATGTTACAACATGGATGAACCTTGAAGACATTATGCTAGGTGAAATAAGCAAGTAAAAAAAAAGTCAAATATTGTATGCATCTACTTATACGAGATACCTGGAGCAGTCAACTGCATAAAGACAGAAAGTAGAATAATGGTTACCAGGGGCTAGGGGGAGAAGGGATTGGAGAGTTAGTATTAAATGGGTACAGAATTTCAATTTTAGAAGACAAAAAGTTCTGGAAATGGATGGTCATCATGGTTGCCCAACAATGTGAATGTACTTAATGTAACTGAACTGTACACTTAAAAATGGTTAAAATGGTAAATTATATGTTATCTATATATAGTCACAATTTAAAAATTAAAAAAAAATGACATGGGCTGTGATGTTATTTCCAACAGAGAAATCAAATTTCTTGAGGTTTTGATTTCCAAAGAGACTTCAACATTCTCCGAATTATTTTTATTTGTAAGATGATTAGTGGTAATGATCTTAATCATAGCGATTTTACAGTTTTTTTTGAACCATCAGAGGCAATCCCAGTTCTTCCTCATAATGGAAACACCTTTATAGATGAAAAAAATTGAGGCTTGAAAAGAACTCACTCTTCAGCAAGGACCTCAAGATCACCTAGATGTTTGCTTGGCAGAGCCAGAAGCACAGCGCAGTTGGATGTGTGTGGGCTAGTCACCATGTATGTGGGCAGAACACAAGAACAGAAAGAGTTTTGTCCACTGAAGGCATATCTCTGTAAAGGTGGGGTTATCCAGATTCTTCAACTAGAGTCTCAAGATTAGGCAATTTCCAGTCATGGTAAGGAGCTCTGACAGGAAGCATCTGACTTCTGCCAGCTCTATCCTCCACTGGGTGCAGGCTGAGGAGGAGTGTGGAGTTTCCTAAGGGGATCACCAGTTCCTTACAGAAGATTATTTCTGACTGAATTCTAGAGATGCTGGGAAATAGCAATGGCCTGGATGTCCAAAGATTGGGTACTGGTCTTAGCTCTATCAATAACTTCCTTTGTGACCTGGGGAAATCCGCTAACCTCTTTGGGCCACTGGCTTCTCTCTGCACTTTGTACCTCTCTGGAGGTTGGTGTCAAAAACTAGGAGTGGATGGAAAGGTTTGTGTGAGCAACAAAACATGTGTGTTTGTGGCGGGGAGCAGGGTGGAGGGAACATGTCCACTCAGCAAAGGAAGGAAGAGCTCAAGGCTATAGCAGTTTCAAAAGCACAGTTAAAGATTAGCATTCAAAAAGCAGTTATAGAACATATGTCTGGTTTTCTGCCAAGGGAGTTTATTTATAAATGGTATTTTACTTACTCCTCACATAGCCTTGTAAGGTGGGCATTGTTATCCTGTTTTCCAGGTAAGTCTTGGAGGAGTTAAAAAGTGTGCTCAGGATCACACAGGTACTGAGCAATAGATGTTAATTCAGATTTGCCTCCTGCACAGCCATCAAGTCACACTTCCTCCCTTGAGACTGTAATGTAATTCAGGCCAGTAATGGATGCTGGGTGCTACATGCAAAGATGAAGATACAGTCCCTGCATTTGGGGAGTGAATCCCATCAATAGATAATACCAATGCACTGTGGTGGGTTCTAGGTACTTTTGCTGTAGCATCTTTGCCACACTTTTTTTTCACTGCATAATTAATTGGCTACAAGGCAATTTTGCCATAAAAAAATATAACTTGTTGACAGTTTATTGGTTGGGTTTTTTTCGTCAGTTGGGTTTTATTTCTCCACCAATGAAGTTCTTGCGGTTGTTCTCATTTTTACATTACATATAAATCTTAGCTATTCCTTATAATGGTCTATATAGCGACAAGTAGACGTGGTGGTCTTAAAATAGTTAGCATTTCTTCCAAAGACAATGATTTGCTCCAAGAGTTGGTTTCTCATTTTGAAACACACTACATTGGGAGAAGACAGAGAGACTGAGAGCCCTCATTGCAGGCACAGAGTTGAACCCACATTTCCCATAGAGTGAAGACAAGTGCTTAAATACAATCCATAAAATAAAACCAGTTATTTGTGCAGTATTGCCATGGATCTACACACATTTAAAATGTACTCAAATATTTTGCATTTCACAATAAAGTGTTTCTAATTTTGTTATGTCCTTTTTAATGTCCCTCTTTTATTTTTCATGATTTTATCTGTTTTATGGCAAAATTGCCTTACAGTCGATTAGTTATGCAGCAAAAATGCAGCAAAAATGCTTGCAGCAAAGATGTCTATGGCGAAGATGCTTATAGTGAAAATATGGACATGGTGAGTGCTGAGCTAAGGAGCATCACTTTTTTTTTTTTCTGAGAAACAGTCAATAAAATTTAATACAGCCTCATGCACCCAGAAGGAGGCGGTGCCCGATTTGGAGGGGTGATGGCTATGTCCAAGTAGTCTCCGATCTGGAACTTCTGCGACTGCAGGGTCATGGCATCGTTGCTCCCCTTCCTCCCAGGCATGGTGCTGCCAATCTCCTTTACTCGATAGCCAGGTCTTTTAATATCCGTAAAGACAATTGCAAAATTGAAATGCGTGCCCTTCTTTCTAGCTTCTGGGTAGGCTTCTGTCACTAAACTCATCAGCTCTTTCAAGGTTGCATCCATCCAGGTGTAGATCTACAGCTCGCTGGATGGCACGTTGCCGCAGGAGAACTCGTCCATGCAGTGCTGGTGGCCGTTGTTGGTGGTGAATACGCACAGCAGCAGCGGGCATATCTTCTCCCAATGGATGAACTTCTCGGGCTCCTTCTTGATCTCCTCCTGGGTGACGTGCAAGCAAGGGATATATACCCGAATTTAGAGGTGCTAGAAGGGATTTCTGGAAAACTTGTATATGAGCTAGGTTGTGAAGGGTACATAAGAGTTGGCCAGGCAAGAAAGAGTAGAAAGGTGTTCCAGGCAGAGGTTCCTGCATGAGTAACCATGCAGAGGCACAGACCAGCATGCCATGTTTGGAGAACCAGATTTTTAGCCCACCTATGGTATGGAGCTCAAGATAGGGAAGAAGATAGAGCTGGAGAAATGGGCAGAATCTTGGGTATGGCCCCAGAGGCTTAGGTTGTATCCTGTGAGTAATAGGAAGCCATGGGAAGGTTAAAAGCCAGGAAACCTCTTGCACACACTCACAAACACACACACATGTGTGTGCACACACACGCATGTACATACTCAAATTGAGAGAGAGAAGCCTTCAGCTGCATCGTTGAGAATGGGTGGGTGTAGTGGTAGGTAGCCATGTAAGAAGAGAGTTTAGAACACTTGTTCAGAGGTTATTGAATAGTCTTGGCAAGAGCTAAGAGGGCCCCAAACTCAGCTTGCTATAAATCTGTATCCTGGGCTCCTAGCACAGGGCCAGGCTTCAGTGAAAGATGGTCCAGAGGGTGAGTTCTGGAATCAGGCTCCAGCAGTCACCAGCTGTGCAGCCTGGGTGTTATTTCACCTATATGTTCCTTGAATTCTTCTGCTTTCAAATAGAGTTAACACTAGCACTGGATTATAGTAAGGATTGAGGGAGGAGTAAGCAATGAAAGGAGTGCAGCGTAGTGTTGGGTGTCCCAGTCACAGCTCAGTAACTGTGTGGCTTGCTTGTGTGAAAGGGGTACCTCTTACCATCCCTGTGAAGGCTCCACTGCCTATTCCTCAGTGCCCCCTCCCCCGTCCCCACCCAAGCCTCAAAGGAGGGGGTGGGCAGTTTAGTATTAAATGGCCCGGATGAAATGCATTCTGCTGGCAATTGCCTTCATTGCCTGCTGTAAAAATACATCTATATTTAAATATGCTGGGATAATTCTTAAGTTTTATTAGTACTTAAATATTTTGGCATGTTTATTTCTCTGGGAACAATTATGGAGGTTTCATTGTTTTACTCACAAAAAAGAGACTAAATCTCCTTTTACAATAAACCCGTGACAGGTTGAATATGGCGTTATCCCCAGCGTGTGTCCTATTATTGTCTAGTCAGCTCTTGGGGTGCACAAGCAGAACTGGGGAGGGCGGGTGATGGTCCTCAGAGTGGTGCCTTGTCCACGGCCCCAGATATCTCCTGTTTACCACTCCCCACCTGCTCTCTACCTTCTCCTCTGTGGCTGCCTGGTGGACCTGTGTTCTCTGGCTTCCCATCAAGTTTGGCCAGTGGGAAGGCTCCAGCAAGAGATCCAGGGAGGGAAGAAAGGGAAATCGAAGCATTAGGTTGCTGGCTTTCTCCCTTTGGGGTCACCAGGGGCTCCTGTCTGGCCAACCAGATATCACCCTAGGCCTCACTGTCTCCCTATTGTCATAACTGCTCTCTCCTCCTGTGCCATCAGATCCAGTGTGAGAAGGGCACCCCATTGCTACTGCCTTCTACATGCCACACTGTCTCCATGGTTTTCTTCCACCCCGGCCCTGCTTTTGTAAATGGTCCTTTATTAGCTTCCCCTTAATGACCTCATCTGAGTGAGCCAGCTGTCTCCTGTAAAGACCCTGATGGACATGACACCCTCCTGAGGCCTTTGCCACTGAGGAAGTACACATGCATCAGGCACTTTGGTTAATGCTCGTAACAACCTCGTAAGTGGAGAGGGAGGGCAGTCTGCTTTCTCTTGTTTTACTGAAAAAGACACCAAGGCCCAGAGAGGTTGCCTGTTCCTCCCAATGTCACACAGCTAGTAAGCAAAGAAAGCAGAATTAAAGACCAAGGCCATTGAGCGCAGGCTGCAGATTCTTCCTACCCCTTCACAGCTGGCAGTTGTGGAAAGTCTGAGAGAGTGATGGGGAAGCATTGAGGTCAGTTGTTATTCCACCTTGGAGAAGATCCCACTCTCACTTGCTGTGCAAAGTGCTGGTCTCCTTCCTGGGACAGATGAGAGTATGGGATGGGGGAGGCATAGCTAAGTGATATGGGAGAGACTGAGGACTGGTTCAGTCCCTGTTTTAGCTTTGTGACTTTGAACAAGTTACTTAAACTCTCTGGGCCTCTGTTTCTCACTTGTATCATTAAGATAATACTTGCTGGGCAAGGCTCAGAGCCAGAATGACCACTTTAGCCTTAAAGTAATAATAATGAAGGATTACTGAGTATACACCTGGGTCTAGAACTATCCTAAGCACTTATGTGTAACGTCTGGTTGAAGCAGCTATCGCTATTATTAACTGTTTGACATGATACAGAAATGAAGGCACAGAGAAATTAAGTGGACCTTTCCCTCCTGTAATTGCTGGTGTTTGAACACAGGCCAGTGGGCCTCTTTATAGAAGAGGAGCTTCAGGGGGGCATAGGGTACAACCAGTTCAAGCAACTTTACAGGTGGAGATGTGAGATCCGGGCAGAGTAAGCACCCTGGCCAGGATCACACAGGAATAGGAAGCCAGTCCTCCAGACTCCAAATTCAGTTTGTCACTTGTGGAGTTACCAAAATACAATCAATTAAGGATCAGTCTCCAAGTGGTCAGTCTTTCCTTCACTCCCCTTCCATGTGAATGGAGGAACCACTGACCCCATTCAGCTATGGCATCTGGGGTGGCCCCGGGCCCTCCTGTACACCAGCCCTGATGCATGTGTTTAAGGGCAGAGCTGGGACCCAGCAGAAGCGTTTTTCTCATGAACAGCTGGGCTGCACTGCCCTGATCTCTGGTTTGTGGATGAACCAGCCCCCTACCCACCCCACGTGTACATTGACCTTAGGCCCTTTGAGGGCAGGAGAAGGCCTGGCCTGGCCTAGGAAAAGGAGGAATAACAGTGGGCCAGCCAGAACAAATGCCAGCCGTAAACACCAGTGCAGCTATCCTGGAGCCAACAGAATTTATTGTCGAGACGCAGAGAGAAATGCTTGCAACAGGAAATACAGCAGATGCTCCATAAACAGAAGCCATTGCTTTATTTGTAAATTTCATGAGCTCTGGTTTCCTCCAGGTTGTGACATTTTCGACATTTCAATCCTTTACGGCAGGCACATGGTGGAAATTTCATTACTGCAAATCTAGATGCAGGGAAAATGCCAACCACTATGTGGAGAGATTTAATTCAATCCTTCAAACACTGGGTGAGCAGCCCTTCTGCACACGGCACTGGGAAAGAGGCAGAGGAGAATACAGCAGGCTCTGTTCTCAGGGAGACCCCAGATCAGGGGGAGAAGCCACACAAACACACCAGGGTAAATAAATCAGGAAGAAAGAAACTCTCGGTGCAGGGACAGGAGGCTGCACTGAACAGTGGAACAACATACAGGCTTGAGTGCAGGCACTTTTTCCATTTCTCAGCTGTGTGATGTTGGGCAAGTCAGCTAACCCACTGCACTCCCACCAACACTGTTTCTTATCTGTTAAAGGGGAACATTAATATTGATCCTAAGGGGTTGCTGTGGGCACTGAGGTCCCACCCTGTTGAAGCAGCTGCACAGGGTTTGGCACTATATATTGTTCTCCTCACAGCATTAGTTGGCCTGGGGATCCAGAGGAAGGAAAACTCGCTCCGGTTTGAGTGGTCCAGAAAGGCTTCATAGAGGAGGTGGCATGGAGCTGTCTTGAAGGGTGAGAAGGGCTTTGAGAAGTGGAGATGGCAGAGGAAATAGCCCATGGGAAAGGAAAGAGATAGAAGGAAAGGTCTGTGGGGTTACAGAAAGAAACCATAGGTAACAGAGAAGAGTAGGGGTCTCTGAATGAACGAGGGGAGCCTTGAAGAAGATGACCATGACAGCCAGTGTTCCATGGGTTTTTGTTGATCATTCCTGTGAACGTATCAGAATTTTGAGTGGGAATAATGGCTTTTATCTAAAGAATATCATCTGATCTGAGTCAAGAAGCAAATTCCAACAGAAGATACCATGTGGCTCCTGCTCATGGAGAAGTGGAAAAGGAACTCTAAGTGGGGTGGGCCTAGGAAGGCAGTAAGAAAAGCAGAGTGGGCTGAGCACAGGGTGGGCCGTAGACTAGACAGGCAGCCTCTCTCAGGCAGAGCACTAGGACAAGGGTGTCTGGCTCCTGCTCAGTCTGGACTACTGGGCAGAGGCCACTTCCCCTAGCCTAGGAGTTATTAGGAGAAGAAAGGGATTGTTGGCAGGTGGGTGAAGGAAAAGGGAGGCCTAAACTAAGAGCCTTGGGGAAAGAGGGAGAGAGGGAGAAACATCTTTTTTCTCACTCAGATGGCTCCTTAGGGGCCCTGGAAACTCTCTAGACCAGGTCCAGGGAATCTGGGCCCAGGCCTGGCCAGGTGGGCTTGAGATAAGTCAGAAGCGTACAGGCATTATTTTCCACTCTTGACAATCTGGCTGTGACCCCACTCCCAGCTCTCTGTCAGGCCCACTTTACAAAGACTGGAAAGGAAACCAGTAGCAGAGCCTCTACTGGCAAAAGAGACCCCAGCTCTCATTATCCAGTCATTGTAGACAGAGCTGGGGGAGAAGATGATAGTCTAAATTCTTCTCTTTTACAGGTAGGAGAGACATTTCAGTTCCAGTCTGCCAGAACGAGGCTGGGTTTAATGTTAGAGAACAGTCTGTTCTGAAGGCCCCAAGAATGCTGTTCCCGGAGAAAAGCGTGTTCTCTCCCCAACCCTGGCTCCCATGCACTTGTTTCTCAGCTTAGCGGTGTGTGTGGTTGTGATAACTAATTCCTAGAATGGAATCAAGGAAAAACTTCTCTTGTCCTCTCCCAGGGTATCCATTGTACAGATGGCAAGACTGAGGCCAACCAGAGCATAGAAGGCACAGCTAGATGGAACAGAGCCCATATCAGAGCTAGGACCCAGGTCCCCTCCCTCCCAGATGTCTCTATTCTGGATGAGGTTATTTGTGCCCCAGAACTCAGAAATGAACTTCAAGGAATCCAGCCCCTCCCTGACATCTGATGTAAAATGGCAGTTGTCTGTGCATTTTTCTGGAGAGAGGACCTACAGCTTTCATTGGGTTTCTTGATGGTTTATATCTTTCTTCCCCAAAATGTTTTAAGAAAGAATAATTAACAGTAGGCACTCATCGCTGTGTTCTGCAAGTTTGCATCCCTCAGCCTGGAGGCAGGGAGCCCTCATAGCCCTCCCTGATAGGCGGGAGGCAGGTCCTATTTTCAGTCTGGAAGTCTACTGTCTTCACAGTGATGGCAGGTCCCCCTCCGTGTCTCTGACACATTTTCCTGGGCCCTGAGCAGGAATATTAACACATGCTTGCTCACATTTCCTCCTCTAAGTTCATCCCACACAACAGCCCTCTCCCTCAGAACCCTGGGAACCCATGGTGGAGTTGCTGCCTTGCCATACCCGCCTCCCTCTTCATTTTTGCCTGAAATACTAGGAGAGCTTTAGCCTCATTTGGGGTAGCCTTGTCATTTTATAGTCGCCCAGAAAAGGGAAGGACCATTCTTGCATTCACAGCTGTTCTAAAGTTAAAATATGATTAGGAAACTCAAGCAGGCTACTGGATTCATTAGAGGTTCTTCCTCCACCTAGAGGCCCCATGTGCTCTAACTTCGAGGTTGAGCATTTTGAGGGAGGGCCAGTATGCAGAGGGCCACTACAATGGGCTGCTGGACTGAGCTGCTCTTGTGGCTCGCAGGCTGTGGATTCCTATCATGAGGGGTGCAGCCTAGAGAACCTCTTCCTGCCCAGAGAACCATGTGAACCACACACAGACGGGCTTGATAAACCAGGACTGACAGAGAACACAAAAGGACTCAGTTCATTCACCAGCTCATTTATTCATTCAACCAATATTTATAAAGTTGTTATAGTACATTATATTCCACGGGCTAGTGAGGCAATGATGACCAAGGTAGGCCCTGAAGTCCTAAGACTTACACTGTTATAGAATAAGAGCACAATCGAACTTCCACTGTAGGAGAACTCTATGTGGTTCCTTACAGAGTTTACAGCAGCATAATTATATTCAGCAACCTAAAGATGATGTACAGTGGGACTTGCTATTAACTTTCAGTTTCTTCTCCTCATTCAGTAATTGGTGAAACCTTTAGCCCAAAGTAGCTGCTGGAGCCTTCCCTTCCTCCCTCCCTTCCCTCCTTCCTTTAGGAATTAATAAGTACCATATGCTAGGGAAGATGCTGAGAATACAAAAGTTGGTTCTAGAGAGGAAGTCAACTGGAAATCAGATCATTATAATGCAGTGTGACAGTGCTCTGGTGACAAGCAAGCCCAGGATATTATGGAAGCTCAGAAGAGGGGACCCTAACACCTACTGAAACATCTTGGTCAGCTTCTACAGGGAAGTTTTGTTGGAGCTCCTTCTTTCACCTTGCTAAGCATCTGCCGTGTTCTAGACACTGTGCTAAGGGCTAGGTGTGGAATGATGAGGAGGACAAGCCAGATCCCTCTATTCCTAAAGGGCTTGCCCAATCCCAGCTGGATATTTCTGCTAGCATTGTGCAGCTCCTGGCCCCTCCTCTCTGTGTCCCTGGCCTCTCTTGTCCAACTGGTCTGGGTTGGACTGCCTCATCCTCCTTCAAAAGGCTTACTTACTCATAGGGAAAGTATGTTCATTTTCTGCCCTTGGAACTGCTCAGAATTATGGTATTTACGTAATGCCTTTCTAGTGTTCCACTACTTTCTAGAACTCAGAGCCTGCTTCTGTATATATATACCCTGCAGAGGGCCTGTCCCCAGTGACCCATTGCACAAGAAATCCTACAGGGTCTGCTCTGGTCCTTTCAGAGCCACCTCTGTGTCCTGCCATGTTACAAAGGCAGTAGAGGACCAGGTGCAAGCAGGAAGAATAACTTCTGGATTGAATCCAAAGGAAGCATTTCCTCCACTGTCCAGAGGTGTGTCTCCTACACCCCTGCCTGTGTCACTCCACTGTTAAAGTGCTCTGAGTTGGCAGCACTGGGTTTTAAATCATGTGGCCTCTATATGCCATTAGTGAAATTCAGAAGTGAAATCAATTGAAACTGTTAATTAAACACAGTTCAGGCATGGAGTGGTTTAAATAATATAAGCAATATGGCCACTGTACTTAGCAATAGATATTTGTTATTTTTAAATAAGACTTTATTATTCCAAACCAAATTTCAATTAAAAAAAAAAAAACTGAAAAATGACCAATTTCTCACTTATCAGTCTGCTATTGTTCAAGTGGAGCAACAGAATTAAATTAAAACTTGGGTTTTACACCCCTAGAAGCAGTGTCTGGAAGTCAAGGTACAAATACTATTTATTCATTGTGAATGTGCTGTGTCATCCTGAGCAAGTCACTTAACGTCTCTGTTCTAGTCTTCACATCTATGAAATAGGGATATTACTTGAATTGTGGGAATGGCAAACAAAATTTAAAAAGTGAGAGTGGTTTTTACATGCTATCATTTGATCATTTGTTTGGGTTTTTTTTCTTTATTTGTAGCTCTCTTTGAACCACTTGGGATTGGAGGCTGGGATTGGAGGCTGGGATAAAAAATGTAAAATGCACAGACATGAGGGGTCACTTCCCACTGCCTTAATCTCATAGGGAGACCCAGTTTCCAAGAACTGAGAGGTCTCCCCTACAGGGGGTCTAAAGGTAGGCAGAGGACGCATCTACCCTTCAGTCTCAAGATTTCTACACTTCTACATCCAAGGCAAAATGCAATTTTTGAGGGTCCCAGAGTTTGTTTCGGGTTTGAGATGAAAGGGACAATAGGCAGGTTTACCTTCAAAAGCCAACCCTGACTTCTGTTGCTTCCTCACTCCATCCCGAGCCATCACTTTGAATTATACATGAGGTGTTTGCAGGAGCTGTGATGATTTTTCAAATATTTCTCTAATTGATGAGAAGGGCTTTGATAAATTGCTGTAGAACCAGGAGCATCTGATCACAAGAAATTCTGTCTTGTTCCTCCTTGACAGATGTTTATTTGACTTAAAGGAGGTGTAGGATCCAAAGGAACTATTTCTCTCTCCTGGAACTTTTATTGTATTGAGAGAAAATAAAATAAAACAGAAATTCTATGGTTCCATTTTCAAATTCGAATAAGGAAATTTCTCCAGGATCTGAAGTCTTGCCTGCCACATTCGGTTGAAGGAGTTGAAGGATGGGCAGGGAATTGAAGTGTGAGATCTCTGTTCGGCTTCAGTTCTTGCTTTTCCATAATGTTCTCCTCATGGCTGCTAAAAGAGGAGAGACAAAATATCTGAGAACCAGGCTGCACAAGCACCAACCAACAAGAACATCAGAATGAGCATCAGCTATAGGCCGACGCAGAGCCTCCTGGGCCAGGCATTAACTTTTGCTTGCTGAAATGTGATGGTGTCCAAGGGCCCCAGGGGAGGGCACCAGAGTGGTGAAATGTGTGTCTACAAAATATCCATAGCTAACATGGAACTTAAGAATAAAATATTGAATGCTTTCTTCCCTAAGAGAGAGAACGATGCAAAATTGTCCACTCTCATCACTATTATTCGACATCATACTAGAAGTTGTAGTGCAATAAGGCAAGAAAAATAAATAAAATGCATACAGATGGTAAAGAAAGAAATAAAACTTTTCCAGTTTATAGACAACATGACCATAGAAAATTCCAGAGAATCTACTCCAAAAAACTCTTTTTACTAAGTTTAGCAAAGTTGTAGGATACAAGATCAACATGAAAAATCAATCATGTTTTTTATATGCTGGTAATAAATAATTGGAAACTATAATTTTAAAAACCAATACCACTTTTTTAAAGTTTCTTAAAATTAAATACTTACCTACAAATCTAAGAAAACATATTTAGGACTCACATGATAAAAACTACAAAAGTGATGAAAGCAGTAACACCTAAAGAAATAGGAGAAACACTGTTTTTTGGATTGAAAGAGTATAGTTAAGACATCGTCTCCCCAAATTGCTCTATAGATTTCATCCATGTCCAATAAAAATCCTAAGAGAATTTTTTGTGGATGTAGACAAGCTGATTCTAAAATTTACAGGAAAAGAAACCAGAACCAGAATAGCCATAAGCATTTTGAAAAAATAAATAAATAAATGTGGAGGACTGACATTACCCATTTTAAAACTTACTATAAAACTCCACTAATCAAGACTGCAAGGCATTGGCAAAGGGATAGACACATAGATCAATAAGACAGAATAAATAAACACAAAATAGACACAAATAAAATTGACTTTTGATACATTTAATTATGTTTTCAAGAAATGGCATTGGAATAATTGAACATCCACTGGGCAGGAGGAAACTTGAGCATTCTTGATAGACATATAAATAAATGTAAAATGACAAAACTTTTAGAAGAAAACATAATCTTCATGACCTTGTGTTAGGCAAAAAGTTCTTAGATTTGACACCATAAGCATAATTTATAAAATAGACAACTTGATAAATTGGCCTTTATCAAAATTAAAAAACTTTTCCCCATGAAAGACACTGTTGAGAGAATGGAAATATAAACTACAGACTGAGAGACAATATTGTAAATCACATATTCAACAAAGGACTGGTATCCAGAATATACAAAGAACTCTTAAAACACAACAGAAGGAACATAAACAACCTAATAAAAAATTGGGCAAGCAACTTAGACAGACACTTTCCCTAAGATACACAGATGGCAAATAATTTCATGAAATTCAAAATAAAATAAAAACACAAGATAGTATTAGAATCAATTAAAATGGCAACAACAACCACAAAACAAACAAACAAATGAACAAACAAAAACCCACAAATACTAGTATATAGAGCAAATGGAACTCTCATACATTGCTGGAGAGAATGCGAAAAAAAAAAAAAAGAACGGTCACTTTGGAAAACAGTTTGGCAATTTCTTATAAAGTAAAACATCTACGTACAATATCACCCAACAATCCCTATCTTGAGCACTTACTCAAGAGAAATAAAAATGTGTTCATATAAATAGTTCTCCATTTATAATTACCCAAGCTGGGAACAACCTAAATTTCTTGCAATGGGTGAATGGATAAACACTGGAATACTACTCAGCAATAAAAATGAAGGGGCTTTTGATGAATGTCACAACATGAGTGTATCTCAAAGGTATTATTATGCTGAGTGCAAAAGCTACCTTATAAGGATGTATATTGTCTGATTCCACTTATATAACATTCTGGAAAAGGCAAACTATAGGGATGGAGAACAGATCAGTGGTTGCATGGGATAAGGGTAAGAGAAGGGTTCAACACAAAGGAGCAACATGAAGGAATATTTTTGGTGGAGATGGAAATGTTCTATGTCTTGCTTGTGATGGTGGTTACATAAATCTATACTCAGATAACTGCATACATACACACACACACACACACACACACCAGTAGTCTCTTCTACCAGTCTGTGATGGCCACCTTAGTTCCATCTTTGTCCAGCCCTCCCATTAAAATCTCCTTCTGAGGGATCCCTTGCCCCAGAAGCTTCATGAAGACCTCTCATCAAAGCCACTGGTCCTAGTGCCCACCCATCAAAGCTGCCAAGGAGATGGTCTTCCTGTGCTTCCTCTAGATCTGGCACTACCTCTTGCCCTTGACACTGCTACCAGCACTGCCAAGCACCCAGCCAGTAGATAAGTCCACCAGTACCAAGGTGCCACAATAGTTGTGCCCCTCCCAATCTCCTGTGCAACAGGGGAAAAGATGTATTGAGCTAAAGGAAAAAGATACCTGTCCCCTTTTCTGCATCATACTTTCATAGAGATGTTGCAAAGCATTCCTGACTTACAGAAATTTTTGTAGAAACAGCTCATGCGGTTTTATTTTCACTCGCAACTGATCCTACCCCCATTTCCCAAACCCCAGCTCCAAAGCACAGGGGCTAAGCTGGAAAACAAACCTGAGTGGGAGACCTCAAGCTGTGCTCAGACACTGCCCTCCCTCTGAGGTCCCACTTCCCTTAGGGTGAGTGGGCTCCCAGGAGATACGGGCCTCCCAAAGACATGCATTCCCTAATTCCAGGAAACCGTGAGTGTGTTGTGTTACATGCCAAAAGGGATTTTGCAGTTGTAATTAAAGATGTGGACCTTAAAATAGAGAGAATATACGAATTATTTGGGTGGGCCCAATCTAATCACATGAACCCTTAAAAGCAGAGAATTTTCTTTGAGTAGAGACAGAGAACTGAGGCAGAAGGAGAAGTCAGAGATTCCAGCATGAGAAGGACTCATTGTGCTGTTGCTGGCTTTGAAGAAGGAGGGGCAACATGACAAGAAATGCAGGCGGTCTTAACGGGCTGCGGGAGGCTCCCGCAACCCCCAGGAAAGAAACGGGAGCTCAGTCCTATAGCCATGAAGGATGAAATTCTGCCAAAGACTCAGAGGAGCATGGGAGCAGATTCTCCCCTGGTGCCTCCAGAGAAAAGCCCAGGCTGACCGATACCTTGACTTTGGCCTTGTGAGACTTGAAGCAGAGAAACCAGCCCAGCTCACCCAGACGTCTGACATATAGAACAGTGAGCTAATAAACTTGTGTTTTTTTGAGCTCCTGTGCTTGTGGCATTTTTATGACAGCAATAGAAAACTAATGCAGTCATCATGCTAATAAACTCTTGACTGGCCCCTCCAACACACCCAGACATGACTGAGCCCGGGTCTCAGGGTCAGCCTGAAGCTCCTCTGTAATTTCTGCTGTCTCCTCTCCTCTGCTTCTATCTTCTCATCCCAGCAGCCCGGTCCCTAGCACACAAGGGCTGGCTGATAGACGCCTCACTGAATAGGCCACCATTGGACCATCACAGAGCTTAAGAATTATTTGATTTGAACAAAAACATTCTAGCTCCCTCTTCACAAGTCCCCACAGACGCAGTATGATTCATGGCTTCAAATTTAAGCAAAGATACAAGCTCCCTGTCAGCCTCCTTTAAGTTCTTTCTGGAATCCAGGCAGAATGTAAATGCTGACCAAGGGGAAATAGGGTAGGCCTAAGCTACCTCTTCTGGAACCAAGAGCTAGTGTCTTTTTTTCTCTGGTTCAGTTTCCTCTACTGAAACGTGAGGGATGAGACAGATGGGCCCCAAGTTCCTTCCAGCTTTAGGGAATCTAGAAATAGAAGGCACCTCCCCCCCACCACCACCATCACCACCACCAGCTTTCGCTGGCTCCTGAAAAGGAAACAATGGCTCCGATGTGAAGTATCAGTGAGCCCACTCCAGCAGGGACCCTTCTGAAACAGAAGTCAGGAATAGAACAGCCCGGGACATTTTTGGTATTTATTCAGTGTTGTGGGTTGAATCATGTTCTCCAAAAAGACATGATAGAGTCCTAACCCCCAATATCTGTGAAAGAGGCCTCAAATGGAAACAGGGTCTTTGCAGATGTAATAGTTAAGATCGGGTTGTTAGGGTGGGCCCACATCCAGTATAAATGGTGTCCTTATAAGAAAGGAAAAGAGAGAGGCACGAGGAAGAAGAGGATTGTATAATGGAGTGGTGCATCTATAAGCCAAGGAACACCAGGGATTTACAGCCACCACCACCAGAAGCTAAGAAGAGGCAAGGAAGAATTCTCCCCTACAGGTTTCAGAGGAAGCATGGCCCCACTGACACCTTGATTCTGGATTTCTAGCCTCTGGAACTGTGAAGAATGAATTTTTGTTGTTTTAAGCCACTCAGTTGGTGGTACTTTGTTACAGTAGCCCTAGAAAATTAGTTAGTCAATAAATCTTTATTTAGCACCTACTGTGTGTCGAGCACTGGTCTAGGCTCTGGAGACAGCACAGTAACACAAACAGATAAAAATCTCTGCCCCTGTGAATTTTCAACAGATTATTGCGCTGAAGGGACAAGGAATTTGTCCAAAAAGGTGTCATTAGGAAGGTACATAGTGTTTGTAGTCTTCTCTATTTATTTGCAATGGGATATGCTATTTTTTTTTTTTTTTGGTCATTTTCCAGACAGAATCATAAAATATTAGAAATGGAAGAATTTCTAGTCTGAATTCATGATTTCTCCAGTACTGGAACTTGAGTTTAGGAAGAGAAAGTGCCCAAACTGACCCTTCAAGCTGTGATGGTGTGTACCCAAGGCTCTGGTCAGTTTGGATACTGGGCTAGGGGATGTGGTCCATGTGAATTATGGATTGATGAGTTGCTAGGAATGGGGTTTTCTGGGACCCAACTTTGGGGACTCCAGTGGTACTGTGACTCAAGGGGTTTGCTCAGACAACATGTGGCTTTTATGTGGTGCAAGGGAATCCACCACTTTGTCCCAGGCATCTCACTGTTTAAGACTGCTAAAGGGATATAGGGCAGGAAGAGAATAAGTTAGAGTGACATTTTGGTCAGATTCATAAGAGTAGTTTAGAGTGAATTAGTTGAAATGGGTCATGTTGCATAACAGATATTTCTCATACAATACACCATTGTCCTATTATGGATAGCAAAAGGTGCCCGGGATCCTCAGTCACAGGGAAGGAGCTTGGGGAAGGTGGGGAGATGAAAAACAGTCTCATGACCCTAGCTGAGTCCCATCCTGGCTGTTGAGCTGAGGAACCATCAGGGACAAGAAGGTAGGTATTAGCAGTTATGGCTGGCCTTTGAAATCAGGCAGACTTGAGCTCCAATTCCATCTGTCCCTTACCAACGGCATGACCTTGGGCAAATTAAGTCATCTCTCTGAGCTTCAATTTTCCTCATCTGCAAAATGGATATACATATAAGTAATATTTTCCTCAAATTGCTTCTAGGAGTGGTAAGTGGGATGGTCAACGTAACCAGTTAGCTGCCATGGTGAGGGAGTAGGAGAGGGATCCCCACAGCAATGGCCCACAGGTTGAGCAGTGCAGAGAGAAGATGGAAGGGACTGATGGGAGGAAGGTTGAAGGACAATGCCCAACCTGAGGCCAAAGATTATGCAGTCAGCCCCTTCTCCTCCCATGGGCATCACTACCCATGGCCTAGAATAAAGCAGGAAGAACGAAGGGATATGGACCAGATGGCACAGCTTTGTTTATCTTTCATCGCCACTTTGCCAGGCTCCAACTCTAGCCCATATTTAGATATTATTCTGGTCTCATCTCTTCTTCAGCCAGATATGCACTTCTGCCTTCCTATAATTTCCCAGGAGGTAGCATCTACATTTAAAAGAATAGGCTAAGGATGACCATGGCCACTGTTTCTTATTTCCATTAATGGCACTTTTTTCCATTCAGCCTAGATATTTCCTATTACCTCACATCTCCCAATAAACTCTATCACCAGGTCATGTTGATTTGACCTCTTAAGCATCTCTTGAATTCATCCATTTCTCTCCAAATCATTTATCATCATTCTTGACCCAGTGATTGCCATCTCTTTCCTGCAAGGATGGTGCAAAGTTCTCCTGAATAGGTATCATCTTTCCTCATCTGCCTTTCTCCACTCTTATCCACCAAAACTGTCAGAGTGACCTTCCTAAAACACAATCTGGGGATATTATTCTCTACTTTACACTGTTTGATGGCTTCCCATCACTCTTGTAAAGAACAAGTCCCTAACATGGCCTACAGTATCCTCTACAGTTTGTTCCACCTGTCTCTCCATGCTCAGCTTGCCTCCCTCTTCCCCCCACTCAGTGAGCATCAGTGATCTTGGCCTCCTTTTAGCCCACTACTTGTGCATCGTTCCTCCCTGCCACAGGGCCTTTGCAAAAGCCATGTCCTCTGTCAAGAAAGTTCTTACTCTGCTCCTCTTTTTGTACCCGTTTCTCTTCTACTCATCCTTCAGATTTTAGTTCGAAGGTCACTTTTTAATGGAATTGTCTTCTCCAGATTAGTTCACTTTCTCCTTCACATTTGTCTCTCATTAGCCTACATTTTCCTTTCCAGTGTTTTCTCAGTTTGTAATAATATATAGTATATATTATTACTATATATATAGAATATACATAACAAGTGTAATGGTTGTCTGCCTCCCAACCAGACTATAAGATCTAAGAAAGCAATGATGTGTCTGCTTTTCACACCATTTAGCCTAGCCCCTGGCACTCCCTGGAACATGGTAGGAGCTCAATGAAGATGTTATTGAATGAATTAAGAATCTTCTAGACATGATGACTTTTCCTGTGTTCCTGTGTAACTACTAGCTGCCTTTGGTCTCCAACCAGTCTTTTTCAAGTTCTCATATTTGCACCCACACTCATATACACTCAATTCTGAGGAACAACCATTGCTTACAATGCTTTTGATTGATCTTTTTCTCTTTTCATTGGAGACTCATATGATGAGGCAAGAACAGCCCATTGAGCTACTTACTCAGCGTAAATGGGAAGAAATGCATGGTAAACAAGGCTGGAAATTTGCTTGGGGCTTTAAGAACTTTATCCCAGAGCTTGAGGAGTCTTGGTTTGTATTTAACAGAAGAGCAGGGCAAGATGCTCAGATTTCCGCACAGAGCTTTGTTCCCAGAGCTCAATGCTCCTGTTCTGGCTGAGTCCACATATGCCTGAGATGGCTGAGGAAAGAGTCTTAAATGGGGGCAGGTTAGCTGGGAAAGACCCATCATCACTTAAGGGGCCAAGCTCTCAGTGTTTAAAGTCAGATGCCTCTTTCCATTATCAGCTAACTTGCCTCCTCTGGGACTTCTTAAACCACTTCTCTCTTTCTGGCACATAAACAGAAGAGGGAGTGAGCATAAGACCATACATCACTGGAAGGGCAAGGATGAAAGGTTCAGGGATTTTTTGAATATAGCTGGAAGAAGCACTCATGGGCAATGTTAGGTGGAGGCATCAGGCAGGAGTGGTTCAGAATGGCCCCAAGCATGGAATCCATCAGCGTTCTTCTTGTGATTATGCTCCTTCTGGATTCCTGAAGGGCAGGGCACAGGTGTCCTGCTGTCTGCAGTCTCGCCCAGTTATGCCTCAGAGAGGATTAAACTCCCAGAGAGCTCTTAGAGAATGTTTTTGGCAGAGCCAACTTGGCTATGATATTGAACAATTATTCATCATTCCTGAGTCTCAGTTCTCCCATCCCCAAGAGAAGAGGGTGGGACCCAACCATTCATCCAATACCTTCCAGAGCTGATCTCCATAGGAAGAAGAGATGATTCCTGGAATCCTCCCCTTTTCTCTGTTGTTCATGGGACAGAAAGCCAAATTGTTTGTCTGTGGTCACCAGAGCAAGGGAGCACTCAGACATACTGGTGTCACGCCCTGAGTTCAAAGTCCAACTGTGTCCCTTTTAAATCACATGACCCTGAGCAAGTTGCTTAACTTCTTTCAACCACAATTTTCATCTCTATGAAATAGAGAAAATAGCATCTTTGTCATCAGGTTTTGAGAATCAGCAAGGTAATACGTGTCATATAAGACACCAAACCTGTAGGAGCATACAGAAGGTGCTTTTGTTTCTAGATGGGAGGGGGTGCCTATTCCAGAGACTTTGGGCTTCTATGAGGTTTGTGGTCACCCTGGGGATGCCACCTCCAGCTTCACTCAGCTAGGAGTAGTTAGAGTTAACACAAGCACACAGAACCCTAGAGAAGAAATGCAGGTCCTACCCAGAGGTGGTAGGGAGAAACACTTAGGATCAGGCTGCTGGTGAAGAACAGGCTGATTTCAAGCTTTGGTGCTCTGACCTATGTCCATAGCTCAATGGGTCTAGAGGGACCTCATAGCCTGAAGACACTTCATGAAACCTCTTTTGAACCCAATTTAGAGGCCCTGCTACAAAGGAAAAGACCGATAGAAAGAACATGCTTCAAGTGTTTGCCAACAAGCCTAAAAATCACAGTTTTACCCAAGAATTAATGTCTAGAAAATTAATTGAAACTTTACCCTTGCATGTGAGGGTAAAGTTTCAGTTAATTTTTTTCCTAACACAGTCAATGAGAAGGAAGAGTTCTAAGATCTGCATCCAGATTGATCCTCAATTGGCAAAGTAGCCCTGGGCTAGTAACAGCTTCGCTGACCTCTGTTTCTACCATCTGAAGAATGGCATGATCTTGGCCCTAGTAGATCTCCCAGGACCATCGTGAGAACCAGGCAAAGTCGGGCCATGGATGTTTATCTCAAGCGGGTAGAATGAAGACTTCGAAGAAATAACCAGAAGGCTTAGGTCCTGAGGGGCTGACCTGGGGACTATATACTGGATGACAAGACCTAGATTTGAATCTCAGGGCTGTCCCCTCTAGCTGCACAACACTAGATAATATATTGATTCTTCTAAAGTTTCCGTTTTCTTATTTTAAAAAGATGAAAAGGGGATGATAATATCCACTTTAGAGAGACATCCTGAGATTAAATATAGTCCAGGAAATAAAAACGCTTTGCTCTGTGGCTAATCATAAGCATTTGGAAAATGTTACCTGGTAGAATGGGTGGGTGTCTGGAAGCAAGTAGGCACCCCAGTACACCCTCCACGTGCCTGAGGGGGCAGGGCAAGGACATAATGAGGAGGCCAGACAGACTTGTCTTTGTTTATCTTCTCTGAGGAGGTGTGCCTTGTACCAAAATGTCTGCCAGGAGTATGACACAGGGAACATGGTTGCTTTTGTGAAATCAGACCCGCTCTCTGTCCCTCGGGCCAGCCATGATTTAATAAAATCCTGTTTACCTCTGGTTGGAGCTGCAGTTTTCAAGATTTCCTTGAAAACACATCCCAGATGGCCCCAGGCGTCTCACTTCCTGCACACCAGGAACATAATGCATGTCCCTCTTGGGCGGGCTGGTCCCCATTCCAGAGAGATGGCTTCACTGACCACAAGGGCTCAGGGCTCTGTGGCTCTTCTCCCTATCCTCCGCCTCCATGCCCTCAGCCACTCATCTTTCAGAATCAGGGGGTGGGACCTGGTCTCCAGAGAGGGCCTGGCTGAGAGGTAGTCTGTGCCTGTAGGTAAGGCAGACTGCACAGGGTCCTTCCCCACATCTACAACCATGCAGGAGCAGATGTGCAATGTGAACTATAAACCCAGGCCTTGCACATCTCCCAGTCAGATGTCAGCAGGCTGTACTCAGGCCACTGCCTCGGGCAGATGGAGTTCTTGTGTACTCAGCTCTACCCTAGACAAACACCTTGGGTCTGCAACTTTCTTTCATCTCTGTGTCCTCTGCACGCCTCACCTTGTACTCCCAGGGCAGCCCACCTCAGGGCCGAGATGTGTTTATGTGGCAGGATTTCTCGGCAACCACCTTTTGATTTTACAAACAGGCAATGTGGAAACACAGAAAAGATGAAAACGAGAGGGTGGGGAGGGGGAGAGGGAAAGGGAGAGGGAGAGGGAAAAGGAACACTGGAGCACAAAAACAATTATATAAGACTCTAGAATCAGGGGTCTGTCAAGTCCAGCATAAATCCTTTTAGGGAATCAAAGAAATACTGCAATCTCTAATTTTACAGATGGAGAAACTGAGCCCCAATAATGGGAAGAGAACTGCCTGAGCCTGTCAGGGGGAGAATGAAGTTGGAGCAAAGGGGTTTTCCATATCCCAGTGGCATTTTCCTATTCGTCACAGATCTGAGGCTGAATGAAGGTAAATGCAGCAGTGAATGAGGCTGAGGGCTGGGTGGTAGATAGGTCAGGTTGCCCTTTCTGCATCCCTCAGCTGAATCTCAAGTTCAGCATGCTGACGCACATCTTCCTCCTCCTTCATTGTGGCCATACTACAAGGACCTGGGAAAGTGAGGTCCAGCAAGAAGCATTGGTCATCTTTGGCATCTGAGTTCAATCCTGGCACCAGATCTGCTCTGTGACCAGCACAATAATGCAATGAGCCTTCTGCCAAGAGATCTCCAACTGCATGGAAACTCCTGGCTTGGGTCCAGAGTTGCCTCGAGAAGAATTAATCCAGGCCCTGGTTGGGAGAATTCTCAAGCCCCTGAGCCCACTTGCTGCAAGTCTGCTTTTGGGCATGTCAAGGAAAGCAGAGGGTAAATGTGATGGAAGAGGTGTTTCCCAAGGAGGTGGTCCCTGGAATGGGCCACCCTTGGATATCATCATGTTTACTCTTTATTTCAGGATTGGAACTTGAGATTCCAAGGTGGATATTCTTTCCTCTGTTCTGTTAGTAGGACCTGGGTTTTGTTCTGGGGAAGTCATGTGTCCAGCTAAATACCCACATCTATCCCCCATCTTCTTCTGTGGCAGCTAGGGGTGACCATGTAACCAAGCTTTGGTTAATGACTTGGAAGTCGTTGAGGAAGCTTTTGCTTTTGTGATAAAAGAAACAGAAGTGGCAGGTCATACCTACTCTCTTTTTCCAGCTTGGACTGCAGTCATGATGCCTGGATTTGCAACAGCCATCCTGAGATCAAGGTGCAACAAACATTAGAGAATCAACCAAGAGACTAGCAGAGAGGACAATCCAGGCATTGTTGAAGCACTGAAACACTGGCACTCGCTTTTCCCAGACATTTTATCATATGAGAGAAAAGAAATCCTTTTTGTTGAAATGTCTACAAGTTAGACTTTCCATTATTTGCAGCCTAAAGCATTCCTAACAAATCTATACCCAGAGATGCTAAGTGAATTGGAAGAAAGAGGAATGAGCTCAGGACCTTCTTCACCCTTAACTAGCTGCATGCCCCTATAAAAGGGACTGCTTGGCCATAAATAAATCCCTGCCTGGACCCTTTGCTTAGAATTTTCTGCTGACTTCTCCCCTGAGCATTCTCTTTCTCCTCCTTCAAAGCCACCTTAGATATCATCTCTTCTCTGTGGATTTTGATGATCACTCTCGATTCTCTACCCTAGAATACTATTGTTGCCTGGGTATCACTGAAGCGCTTTATGTATACCTTGTTTATAGCACAAGTAGGGGTTGAAGATTCTAGTTAATTATAAACAACTTTCCTTCCAGTTTTGATCAGTAGAGAAGTAAACATTATAGCCAAAAGGCACTGGCAGAGACACAGAACCTACAATGATGCATAGGGTGGCACCTGATGGACTTGGTCAGCCAATAGTGAGATGTTCATCATTCCTTTTCACTCACTGATTCGACACATGCTTATTAAGTGTTCACTACATGTCAGATAGTGCTAGCCTCTGGGAGTATAAGAGGCAGTCCCTGACTCTTGTGAACCTTGGAATTCTATAGGAAAGACAGTTTAAACATAATTATAACTAAATTTGAAGATAAAAATACATCAAAAAATATCTTCCTAATATTATAAGAATATATATTAGGGACCTAATTTAGTCAAGGGAATTCATTAATTTTTTCACTTGTGTGTTTATTGAGGATCAGTCACATACCGGTCTGGAGAAAAGTGAATGCCAGTTCTGTTCTAGACCTAAGAATACAGCAGGTAACAAGTCTCTATCTTCCAGTGGGTAGAAAGCAAGTAAACAAACTACAGATAATATTCAGGCATGTAGTCAACATAAGGCAGGATGCAAATATAGATGATGGAGGGAGGGTTACTTTAGACGGGGTAGGAGGAGACATCTCCCAGGAGGAGACTTACCTGAGGTATGGCTTTTCTGAGGTGACTATCAGCTGAAATCTAAAGGATGCACAGAGATCAGCAAAGTGAAGAGGTGGAGAAGGTATTTGATGCAGAGGGAATAATGGAGGTGCTTTCCTTGGCTTGGCTTGTTCACTCACTAGAGCACAGATGAGGGAGAGGGTGTCTCTTGACAAGCCTGGAGCCAAGTCATGACCAAGCCATGTATACAAGACACTGGAGAAGTGTGGAGTATATGGGGTGGTATATGAAGAACACTGTGTATAAGTGGAACATTTTAAGCAGGGGCAGTGTGCTGTGATTTGTACTTTAAGCAGTAATTCTGTGGTTGTGAATTCCTGAGGACATCGAAATCATCCAGGGTGCTGACATGGCTTGGCTCAGAGAGAGACAGGAAGCCTGGAGTCAGGATCTTCAGATCTCATCACAGCTAGTCACTGCCCATATGTCTTGTCTACTAGACTATTCTGTCAGCTTAGATGGGCGGTGACCAGGCCTTATTTACCTTTTTGTCCCCACACTTATGGCTCACTACCAGGGTCACCTTGGACAAGATAATCATTCTCTCAGAACTTCTATCTCTCCTCTTCATTTACTTATTCATTCATGCATGAATTCATTCATTCATTTATGCATTCAATATCAATCAATTGTTTACTATGTGCCTATATATGAGATACAGCAATGAACAAAAGGGACAAAAATTCCTGACCTCATGGAGCTTAAATTCTTTGGGGGTGGGTGAAGGAAGAAAAAAATAAATAAAATAAAATGTTAGATGGTGATAATGTGGAAAAAGTGAAGCAGGAGAGGAAGCCAAAGAGAATAATTGGTGAGAGTAGGATGAGCCTCTGTTTTAAATAGGCTGGCCTGTGACTCTGTGGGAAGGTGGCGATGTGAGCAAGATGTGAATAAGGCAAGGAAGCGAGCCTCAGGCTGGCTGGGGTAGAGCAGTTGAGGTAGAGGGGAAAGTAAAACTTAGGTAAAAAATGTCACTCGGAAGAACTGCTCCCTAGGGTGCTCTCTATAGTCATTGAGAGCCTGGATCTGTAAGGGTATGACTCATAGTAGACATTCAATAACTATCACATTCCCTTCTACTTTTCTTCTCAACTTTGTTAGCAAAATGAAACTTTATTTTATTTCAGAGCTTTAAAAAAATACAAGCTGTTTTCCAAGGCAGTTAAATGTAATCAATTGCACAGTGTCAAGTGACAGATGGAAAAGGAAACCAAGAAAGAATGTAGACTGGAAAGGCTCACAGGAAAATATCACCACCGGAAGGAAAGTAAACAATCACCTTCTCTAAAACTCATCAAAAAGGAAGCTGAAGTCCAGGGAAAGGAAGGGACTTGACTGAGGTCAGCCCAGACATAAACATTACAGTAAACTTCTTCTGGTTCAGACATGGACAGGCACATAGATCATAAATAGCAAGGGGCACACGAATCCTGATGCCAAAGAGCAGGCAGAGAGCCAGGCAGATATGTGATATAGACTTAGGTTTGAATCCTGGTAATACCAAGTGTCTGTGAGGATGTGGAGCAACTGGGACTATCATACACTCTTCGTGGTAGTAGAAAATGGGGCCACTGGCTTGAAAAAAGATCTGGCAGTGTCTTATAAAACTAAACACTCACCTATCAAATAACCCAGCATTTCCACTCTTAGATATTTACGTAAGAGAAATCAAAAACATGTCTACACAAATTCTTATACAAGGACATTCAAAGCAGTTTTATTCATAATAGCCTCAAAATGGAAAAACCCTCAAAATACCCATCAACCAAAAATAGTTGTGTTATAGTCACACTATGAAATAATATTCTACAGTAAAAATGGACAATCCAAGGATACGTGCAAAATATGGATGAATTTAAAAAGTTATTTGAACAAAAGAAACCAAAAGTAAGAGATGAAAGAAGCAAAAGAGAAGTAAATGTGATTTAAGAACTCCAGTAGTTACTTACATTTTCTAGCTGCCCAGAACCTTTTGAACACCTTTGCTATGTTTCATATAGGTATTGCTTTATGAGTTCTATCTTCCCAAGGGATAAGTCAGAACATTCACTTACTCAACCTTCTTTGCAGCTAGCATGAGTGTGTGCTCCCGCCAATCAGATGCACCTACTCGAGAGTTGGATTTGGAGCTGAGCAACTGGAGGAAAGAAGAGCAGCACAGAATCTGAGTTTGCTGGTGATGGTGGAGGCTAATAGGTCTTGGCAGTTTCTTGTAGTAGCAGTGATTGCACATTTGCATTTGGTACAGAAATGGCATGGAGCTGCTAGCAACTGTGATCATGGCAAATATGAAACCCTGTTTTCTCTGGTATTTGGTTTTGACAGGAGCATCGGTGGCATGGCATGTCCCTTTATCAGACCATTTTTAGAACAAGGTTCCAGGGAGTGTCTATGGAAGCTTAAGCTCACAGTCCCTTTTATCCTTGCAATAAGTTCACTAGCTCCCCAATATGCTCACCATGGCTCAAAGCTGACTCTTTGTTTCAGTCACCGCCCTCCCTGTTTATCGCACAATCTGCTATACGGCATTATTCTTTATCTCATGCAGTGATGACTCTGTTCTTCAACTTTTCTCATAAGCAACATGCAATGTAGAAAAACATTGTTAGCCTGAATAGGCCCAGAATCCAGAATCTTCATCCCCTTCAATGTTGTCACCTGCTCTAAATCATCATTTTATATTTGGTTTTGAAAAGGTAATAGGCTAATTAATTTGTCTCCATGCTTCTGTCCTGTGTGCTATCCCTTAGTTTTAAAAACTGCAGCCAGAACGATCCTTCTAAAAGTCTTAGTCATATCTGTCATCCCTACTGGAAAGCCTTTGATGACTCTCAATTTCATTCAGAGTAAACACCAAAATCTTCACAGTGGTCCACATGGATGCAAAACTCCTAAATATATGTTTAGACAGCTGAATATAATGGTATACATATTTTTAAATACATCACGATTAAATAGGATTTGTGTGACAGTTCCTGGGGCAATGCAAGGGCCATCTATTCATGTAATTCAGCATATTAAAGAAAGAAAAAGACAAACCATCATCTCGATCAGTGCTGAAATATGGAGTTTGATATCAATTTATAATTTTTAAAAAACACTTTTACAAAAAATGAATAGGTAAAAATATCCTTAATTTGACAAATCTGTATGTTAAACATATAGAAAAGACATTATGCTTAGGAGAAAGTCCCTTTCGGGTCAGGAATATAATGAGTGGAGCTGCTATCATGACTGAACAACATAATTCTATAGGTTCTTATAAACACAGTAAGAAAAAAATAATGGTAAACAGAGTGAAAATGGACAAGAACTTTGCCCCATCATTTACAGATGTGTGATAGTTTACATAGAAAACCCAAAACAATCAGCAAACTGTAAGAACTCAAGGGAAAATTCATCAACTTTACCACATACAAGACCAAAAGGGGAAAAGTAATTATGTTCTTCTCTATCTCCATTAAAATAATAAAATATAATCTAAAATAAGGTATCATGTACAATAACAATGAGAACTTCAAAGTAGCAGTAATCATTAAAATTTTCTTTAATAAATATACAAAAAATTTGTGAATGAAATTTAAACCTAAGGAAATGAAATGTAGCCCATGTTCATGAATGGGGCAACTTAATATTATGAAGGTATCAGTTCTCCCCCAAATTATTCCACACATTCAGAATTATTTCAATCAAAATCCCAGAAAGATTTTAGGGACAATTTAACAAACTGATTCCAAAAATTATACAAGACCATAAATCCTAACAAATAGTTAAATCAATATTGACAGAAACCAAAGTTGGAAGCTTAGCTTACCAGACATGAAGACTTATTTTAAAGTCATGATAGTTAAAATAGTTGGTACTGGTGTGAAAAAAAAAAAAAAAAGGCAAATATACCAACAAAAGACATATACAGAGTCCAAAGTCCCAAGAGAAATTGTCGTTTTCAAAAACAGTTAAGAATCGGAGATTTTTTGCCACTTGCAGATTAACAAGTTATCCTGCCACAATTTCATGGTTGCTGACAAAATACATGAGATCCTTGGATCAAACACAAAGGATACTTTGTTGCTCACACCCAGAACATTAGCCAGAGTATCAGCATTTGTGCTGGTTTCCTGAGACCCGTTGCCTGTAGGCTGACAGAAAGAGGTCTAGGTGATGCCTGCACACACAGTGGGCTAAGTGACAGGAGAGGAACGCCTGCCATAAGGAACCCAAATCTCCATAATGGTCAATAAGACTACTTGTCCTTTGCCCCAGAGAGAGATATTATCTGTATTCTATTGGGCAGTAAACAAATCTACTCTTCACTCTGCATGGAGACACTGTCTTTTTTTCTAAGATTGTTTGCTGTATAAACATCCTCAAAGAGATAATTGCAAATAAAATCTGTCACAAACTCTGATCACAAGATGTGTAGAAATTCAAGAGCCACATGAATTGTTTCCCAACAGGTAGACGTAGAGTGAGTGCACAAATCATTGGAGAAAAGGATGAATTATTTAGTGAATTATGTTAGACATAGTACCTTCCTGTGCAGAGAAAAATAAAGTTGAGTCTTTATCTCATTCTCTCTATAACAAAAAACTCCAGTGGTGTAATAACTAAGACCAAAAACTAATTCTAAAAACTTCTTTTTTTACTTTCAAGTCATAAATTGTTTCTCCAATAAGACTCCCAAAGCACAAACCATAAAAGGAAAAACAAATAGATTTATATTAGAACTGTGTTCATCACACCATCGAAAACCTTAACAGATACACGACAATTTGGGAGGAAGACTCTGGCAAAGCTTAAAACCAAAAACTGATTAATAAATTAAAAATATTGTTCAAGTAATTCCTGTAAATCAGCAAGAAAAAGAAAGGAAAATAGAGAATGAGCAAAGGATCTGAATAGGCAATTCACAGGAGAAATCCAAATGGCTAATAAATTTCTGAAGAGCTGTGCAAACTGTCAAGAAAGCACAGAAATGTACATTGGGTGGGTACCACTTTATACCCCATCTGATTGGCAAACATTAGAAAGTTGGAAAACATTAACTCTTGGTGCAGATGTGAAGAAAATGGATACCCTCATGCGCAGCTGTAGGAATTATGTTGTAGTTGTTTGGGAGAGTCATACAGACCTACTTAGTGAAATTAATGACCCTGCAATTCTGCTCCTGGGTATATATTTCAGAGAAAGCCTCATACATGTCCAAAAAGAAATATGTTCTGTGATTTGGCATGCTCACCTTTCTCTGCCTGGCTTACCCTCACTCACGCTATAAGACTCAACTCAAGCTTGATCCTCCAAAAGCCTTCTTCACTTCCATGACTGATTCTGTGCCCTTCCTCACACTCTTCCATCACACTCTTGGCTGCATTCTGTTTACACACTTACTGCATTGTGTATTTGTAGTTCCTTTAGGTACCATCTGCATCTTCCATTAGTCTGGGAGTTCCTTTAAAGCATTGATTTTATTTTGTTCATCCTGTGTCTATAGCACCTCACATTATTCCTGGCACAGAGCAAGGACTCAGCTACGTGGAATGAGTAAATTAGTAAAACACAGGGCTTGGATATGGTGCCTGGTATTTGTAAGGCAGAACTTCTTCCTAGAGTTCAGAGTCTACCCTCACTTCAGTTATCTCTGCTGGTTGATAAGGGCAGGGAGGGCTGCTTCAATCTAGGGATTTCTGTGTATCAGCA
>NW_006438113.1:6938817-7052587 GCF_000325575.1 Pteropus alecto
TCCTGGTGTATCTTTTTGCGGTGAGCTGGCTAATGGCCTGTGTCGTTTTGAAGGAGAAGACGTCTGCCAGGCCAGGATGTGATATGTACTCAGCACAGCTGGTGTTTGTCAGCCACAGGCCTCCCCTTCTCACTAAACTTCCAATCCTCCTGTTTCCCCTTGTGTTCAAGAATGTGAGGCCTGGCTCCCTCTGGGCTCCAAAAATGCCTCAGGCTGGGTCCTGTGAAATCCTAACCTTTCCTCCTGCCTCTAGTCCCTCGGCATTACCACTTTCCTCATAAAATAAATTATGCAAGTGAAAAAGGAAAAAAATCCAGTGCAGAAATACCATATGTAGGACAACATCACAAAATCTCCGTAATGTCCTGAATGCCGTGCTCAGGCCATTTGGAGTATACATTATCTAGATAAGTATTAACAGAAGGGCCTATCACAAAAACATTGCCCAAACTACCACCTTTTATTAAGCCCTCAGGAGAATTTAAAACCAGGCCATTACTCTGATGTTTGGGACAAACCTGTTTCTGTTTTATTTATTTATCCGCCCCACGCCCCTGCCCCCAGCCAAGGCAAGCTTCAGTATCCTAGAAACGTGACATAGATTAACCATAGGTAAAATTGAAAGCCAACATCTTAATGTCAGACTCTGGGGTAGAGGGAAATTTGACTGCCCACTGATGCTCAGAGTTGGACCAAGCGTCAGTCACTTTTGAGCTTTTAAAGAGCTGAAAGGGAGAGGAAAGAATTCAATATTACTTTATGGATTTATTGTCTGCCGCTTTAGTCTTTCTTCAGAAACCAGCACACCCAGGAGACACTAAGACTCAAATTTTACCCCTGCTCCTAACTTGCTGTGTGACCTCAGACAGTTACTTAAGCTCTCTGGATCTCAAACTCTTTGTCCACAAAAAGGGAAGAATAATCAGCCATTAAATTACCTTTCAGGAGAGGCAGTCATGGTCTCAGAGTATGAGTTCTAGAGGAGGCAGACTCTCAGTTCCACAGCTCTTTCAACTTCCTAGCTGAGTGGTTTCGGGGTAATTGCATAACCTCTTGAAGTCTCAGTTTCTTCATCTATAAAACGGGGTTCACAGAACCAACCTCTGAGTTGTATGGGGATAATTTAAGACTTTCTATAGAAAGCACTGAAAACAGTTCCCAGAGCATAATAAGTACTCAATAAATATTTGCAGTTAGTACTGTTATTACTCAGCTCTGTGGTAGGTTGCCTCCAAAATGGTCCCCAATGATGCTCTCCCAACCCCTTGACTGTGGGCTGAACCTTGCAGATTTCTCTTAATGAACAGAATACAGTAGAAGTAAAGGGATGTCACATCTAATACTAGGTTATGAAAGGGATACATTTTCCACCTTGTGTATCCTCTCTCTTGCTTTCTTGCTTGCTCTTTGTGAAGGAAGCCAGCTGCTGTGTTGTGGGCCTCCTTATGGCAAGGTCCAATAGCCAGTGAGGGACTGAGCTCTCCAGTCCAATAACCCAGAAGAATACTGACTCTTCCAATAACAACTTAATTGAGCTTGGAAGAGAGGCCTCCTTGGTCAAGCCTTGAAATGACTGCAGCATTCATCTCCACCTGAGTTCAGCCTGTGAGAGGCCCTGAGCCAGAGGACCTGGCTAAGCTATACATGGAGTCTGACTCACAGAAACTGTTAGATATAAGTTGTTTATTGCTTTATGCCACTAGAGTTTGGGGCAATTTGTCACACAGCAATGGCTAACTAATATAGGCTTCTTCAGGCTCTAATATACAGTCTGAGGCAATTCCAAAACTCAGCATATATCTAAGATTTGGGGGACACCCGGTGAGAACTGTGGTCTATCAATTAAGAAGTGTTTGTGGAGCTCCTACCAGATGCAAAGTACTGCATCTAGAATGCAAGGCAATGTCTTCATCCTTGTATCTGTACAATAAAAATACTATGTAACCGTATAACAGCTATCTTATCTGTATGGTGGCAATACTATATAACTCTATAATATCTATTGTACCTATATTGTGGAACTACTATAACCTCTATAACATCTGTTGTTTCTGTATGGTGGAAATACTGCCTAAATCTGCTTTCATATTGAGAGCTTGAAATTAGCTATGGCTAGACTATTGACACCATGGAAATCAGCAAATGCTACAAATCAAGGTGTTTGGGAGTTTTGTAGAAAGCAATGTTAATATTTACCAGCACACAACTGAAATTAACACTTAAGAGGTAGTTATTCAAAGAATTCCAGGGAAACTTGAAATGAAAAAGATCTTTCCTATCTGGGGAAGACAGAAGGTTTGGGACATGAGCTGTAGGCAACAAGGTCTTCCAAAGCCCTTTCTTTTTCTATATTCCACAGTACTATAAAAATTTCAGAACTCAATTGCAGCCAAGAACCCTGTATTTGGAATAGCATAGATCTGAGTTCAAATTCTGTCTCTGATTCTCCGTAGAAGATTGCCCTTAGGAACTTAACCTCCATTGGTTTCCTCATCTGCAAAACAAGACGATTGCCACCTCCCCGGGTTATTAAAGACCAAATGCATGTGCAAGTACCTAGCACCATACCTGACACACAGTAGGATTCAGCATACACTTAGGAGCCTGTTCCTATCTCCTCGCACTGCAAGAGAGAACTAGATCCGAGGTCAGGGAAAGGAAGAGAGAGTGTGATGCCTGCGTTAAGCCAACAAATGTCAATGTCTACATCTTGCCCTATCCTCTCTGAGTTCATGTCCTCCAGGCTGATGTTAGGAGGCAACATGAAATGAGACTGTAAGAACACTTATTGAGCTGTGAAGCTGTTCACATGTAAGAAATCACTATTCTCACCTTTATTGCCATTGTCACCATCAAAAGAGTAAGGATATAAGCAGCTTCACTTTTGAGTGTACAAGACACTCGATCCTTAGCAGGTAAAGAGGACAAAAGCAAGGCCTCCTCTTCTTAGCTCACTACTACTACATCCCCAGGGTATATCTCATTATCTGAAACATAGTAGATGCTTGATAAATAGTTTTGAGATGAATGAAGATATTAAAGACTGTCCAAGCTGGAGGAGATCTTAGAACATGTGATGTCCTAAAAACTCATGCATGCCCACTTTATAGATGAGAAAGTCATGTTTTACCATCATTCAGCAGATTGGTCTGTTTAGCTCACAGGCCAAGCCAGTCTCCCTAGAACCAACCTCCAAGGGGAAGGCCACTGGGTCTGGGGTTTCTCTTAGCTTTCAGATTCTGGTCAGTTTCAGAAGACTTAAGAATAATGAGGCATATTTCAAACTTAGGAGGAAAGAGAGAACTTTCAAGCTGGTTTAAAAAAATTTTTTTATTTAGTTTGAGGAAGCACCGAGGTGGTTGCAGGAATGACGCCTTACTAAAAGGATGTGGGGGCACATGGGAGAGTGAGGTGAGGAATCTCACAAAGCTGAAAACCTGCTGGTCCTTGTTAAGAAGAACAGAACAGCATTCTCCCCTCCCCCAGGGCTCATGGGTTTGACCCTCCTCCTCCAGATCCCCTGGTTTTATTTTATAATCTAACTCGGCTGCAAACTCTCTAGCTATGTGGCTCACTTTTTATAGCCACGACTGGGGAATGACTTCATCTTGGTGAATTTATGGGTCGCAGAGGATGAAGCAGAGGAACTTTAAGGGGGAAATCGCAGCCAATCCTGCCCCCCACCCCATTGTGATTATTTTCCCAGCCGTGGATTTACATAAAGCCAGCCCTTGCTCTGCTGTGGTATGAGCAGTGGTGCTCATGGGCCAGAATCCTGCCACTGCCTGGCTTGTTCTGTGAACTCTCAGCAAGACAAGGTGCTGGGCAAGTTCTAGGGCTGGCTGAGCATGTCCAAAAACACTAGGGAGGGAGGTGGCACAAGGCCCTCCGAGGCCCTTTGTGATTCTGAGGAACTGGGCCTGGATGAGGTTAGGGTGACAGTTTGGAAGGTGGTGGTTGCTTTAGATATGATTTGCCAGTACTATCTGCCCTTAGCCAGTGCCCTAAATGAGGGAAACCTAGCCCTGTGGCTCCAGAGGCTCTAACTTTGCTGTCTTTCAGAAGCAAGGCCAGTGCCTCGGCCTGGCAACATTCCAGGCGCCAACCTGCATCCTGATCTTTTTCACATCCACCTTACTAAAAGAGGCCGCTGAGAACAGGCCCTGCAGTCTGGCCTCTGTGCCTTTCTATCTGTCATTTTCTGTTCCTGGAGTATCTCCCTTCTCTTGACCTCCTGAGCAGGAGCAAAGCTCTGCATCTATTTCACTCCAATTCTTTCTTCCCTTATACCCTCTAGTCCATGAACTTTGACTCTTCTCAGAGGTGATGTGGGACTGTGGAAGAGTTTGGGCTCAGAAAGGCCAAGCTCAATGTTCTGCCTATTCGCCCTAGGATTTGGGCAAAATGCTTAATCCTTCTGAGCTGCAGTTCTCTCTTATGTCCACTGGCATATAAACCACCCTTCCCCTTCTCAGCAAGGGTAAATGAGTGAACACACCTGGCATAGGGTCCAGCAGGTGGAGGCAAGTAAGAGAGGAACCTAGAAAGGCTTTAAAGCTAAATGTGACCTTTGATTCATTCTAATAACTATGTGCCAGGCCCTAGGAAGCCAGAGTCTTCATCCTTGAGGCACTCACAGACAAGGAGGTGAGGCAGATTGGCAGAGCTTTAACTCTCCTCTGCATGATGGGGCTTTAATACATGTGTACAGTCGGAGGAGAGAGGGGATACTGGAGTTCAGCTATGAAAGAAGGAGCATTGTTATACAGGGTTTGATCAAGGCCATTTCCCTGCTGGAGTGACTGCTGGGCTGGATGTTAAACCCTAAGGGGGAGGTTTTCAGATAGACAAAGAGAAAAAAGAATGTCCCAGGTAGGGGACCAACATATGCAGAAGAATGAGGACACCACAAATTTTGGTTACTTTGAGGACTAGTGAGTATGTAGGTTTAGCTGAAAGGTGGGATTGGGGGAGAAAGCTGAAGATGAGTGTCCTGACAGATAAACGTGTAGCTGGTGAATTAGGTAAAGGATTGTACAGCTTCCTTCTTTAAAAATTACACACAAGCAGTGGATGCATATAAATGTGCATGTCTGAGCACATGGGGGGGTTGTTTGGGACAGAAAGAGAGTCTGACTGAAAAATTGGGTGGAGCACGATGTGCAAGGAGAATTGGGGGTTGTATGCAGGAGCACCGGAGGTTCTTGGGCCCTGGATGGCTTGGGTAGAAACTCGCTCAGTGGGACCAATGAGGCCAAGGCTCTCAGGCTCACTCTCAAAAGGATTCAAGTAAGACTTTCCCCAGGACCTCTGTCCCCAGGGCCAGCTTGGTGGCAGAGCCTGGGCCTCCTCTCAGGGATAGAATTCAGGTCCAGAGTTTCATTCAGTGCTGCATGCCTATGCCTTTTGGGAGCTCTGGTGACTTTGGCACATTTCCCCTCACCTGCTTCCTGACATTCGATGCCTCCTCCTTAGAAAAACTCACCCCCGCAGGCAGCTCCTTATCCCGCAGGCAGCCCCTCCGCCTGTCCCTAGAAACGGCTTTCCCATTCCCCTGCCCACTGTCTGGGGATCCTGCCTCCAGCTCTCACAGAGCCTCGCATGCCTTCTCCGCCTTTCTCATCCCTTTGGAATAATCATTTTAAGAAAACCAGGCTGCTCTTTTTCTTCAGCCCCATGGAGATCTGAGTGCTCGCCACCCCTGGCGTATTTGATCAGCCTTCCTCCCCTTCTTGCCTACTGTCAGGGAAATTGGAATCAGACTCCAACCCATAACGAGATTAATGTTCTAAAGACAAGCATGCACCTCAGAGTGGAGTTGGGGCTGCCGCTCTTTGATAATCTATTCAACTCATTTGGTGCCATCGTTAATAGACAGCTGTGTATTCTGTGATGATTATAATATACATTAATCAAAGACACGTTATGCTGAGAGTTGAAAATAACACTTCCCTTTCTTCCCCTTTGCAGGGAAAAAGAAATGCTTCTCTATTCAACAATAAGGAGAAAAGTATCTAGATCCACAGAAAACAAGCAATGAGTCTCTTTTGACAAACCAGGTTGGAAACAATGAGAAGTTATCATTAAAATGCATTGGTAGTCAAAAAAGAACAAGGCAGAGGACCAAGGCAGGGGGCCAGGAGTGACCTGGGTTCAGAAGACAGTGTTCATAACTTGCATCAGATTCTCTGAAGAGACTCTGACCCCCATAACTGTCAGAAACTCCTGGATCAATGATCTTCAAGGTTCCTTTCAGCATTAACAAGGTCTGATCTTACATTTAAGCAGCACTAGAGGGTTTCCAGTCACACTGCTAACAAAGGCCAATGGGACGCTTTGCCATTTAGTATTCAAATGAAATGCACCAAGTGCTGATTCTTTCTACTCCTGCACAGGCCTGGACCCTTTACAATGACAGGTTAACCTGTGCTAGGAGGAAAGGAGTCAGGAGGAGTGGGGAGCAGCCCTCAGGACTTTGGCTCACGGGGCTTCATTTCGGTGCTGGCTTGGCCTCTAAGACACAGGATTGCTTCACTTCCCTGAGCACCAGTGTTATCATTTCAGCAACGGGAATAATGAAATTTACTAACCAAGGTCATGGCAGGGATTAAATCAGCCATGGGTGTAAAATACTTCATAAGTAGAGTGGAGCATGCCATATAAACATGCAGTATTGTTCTAACAAGGCAGATGGCACTAAGAGGGCAGTGTGGGCACCGGGTCTGACCACAGTGCCTGGGGTCAAAGTTCTGGGTTTTGAATGTTGACTCTGCCTCTTGATAGCACTAGAACTAGAACCAGTTATTTAACTTTTTTGTTCTGCAGTTTTTTTCATGTTTAGACTGTGATAATAATAGTACCAACCTCTAAGGTCATTGTGTCTTAGGGCCATTAAATGAATTAATCTATGTAAACCGGTTAGATCATGCCTGGACAGAGCAAGCATTATATAAGTGTTTGCTCTCACCACCGTTTAAAATATGTAATGGAATAAACAACAACAACAAAAAGTACACACACACACAAACCTGGGGGTCATAAAATCATTTTTTTAACAGCAAGAATCACATCTATTTGGATCACTTCTCTAACCCCACTGCTTAGCATGATGTTAGAACATAAGTGCTAAATAAATACGTTGAGTAAATGAACATCAAATGTGACTCAGAACGTCATGGCAGCCAGGACAAAAAGGTAACATCTTGAGGGAGTCATACAATTCTCACATACTGAGAAAAAGAAGGACGCACACCTCATCATTAGTGAATGCAAACTTTTTCCTAGTACCAATTTTCACAAAGAATGTTTTGCATGTGTCTTAGGTTGAGGGATGTCAAACACTCCAGTGGGTCATGCCTTCAATAATGGTTAACCAGAGGAGACAGAGATGTACTTTATCTGACTTTGGCTGACAACTGAACTGTAATATTAAAGTATATCTTGGAGCAAGACCTAAATAAATAAGTTCAGTAGAGATAACTTCTCTGGCCATCTTCTTAATGTAAGAACCAAACTTAACCATTCTTAGAGTGGAGGTTCCTAACCGATTTTAGAGTCTGACACCTCTTTAAAGAATCTAATTAAAAAACACTAAAGACCCTCTCCCCAGCAAAATATATCTGACCTCAACATTTGGCACACAGCTATGGGGTCGTTCACATATCCTAAATGCCAGATATTCATCTATTAACTCTCTAGGCATCTATAAACTATATACTAAGAACCCTTCAGAAGAGTGGTTGGAGAGAATGCTCTAGAGATACCATGTGTGAAAACAGCCTTTCAACTCTGAAGTGGTTAGACGGGCATCCATTGTTCTTCATTGTTTCAGCTGGGCTTGATGCCAGATGCTGGCTCCACGATGAACTCCTTGGCAAGAGCCTGCAGTGTGGATAGCTTCCACTGTTGATTGAAGGGTGATCCAAATTGTATGGGGAAGTAGTTTAGACAAACCCCTTTCCGCCACCTTCTCAGGAAGTCGGGTCACTGGCATAACCACCTGATCTCACCAACATTCTCAGTGCTGGGTTGTTCTTGTGAGCTGTTAGCACCAGGAGGCAGAGTAAAAACTCTTCCAGAGCAGGAGAATCTCATCGCAGTGAGCCTTGGCCACAGAAAGTGGCCTTCCAGCAGCAATGGCTTCCAGTGTCCAAGCTGGAGAAGAAGTTGAAGCTACTTCCAGGCCCCTGGGTGGATTTTCCTGATGAGAGAATCACTAATTCTCTCTGTGGAGGTAGAACCTGCAGATATCAAAAATGAAGGCCAGTTTGGATGTGGTGCAAATATCTTGCCACACTTTTTGACCAAAATGAGATAGTACAAGAATGCTGCTTTTGATCCCTTCTGGAACACTAGGGGATATTGGTAACAAAAAACAAAGTGCATGTGTAAATACTCAGAATACCCTTTTGGCTTCATTACTGCTCTTCTTCTCAACACGTACACACACGTTCATCCTATGATCCAACTACAAACATCCCCTACGCTGCCACCTCATGCCTTTGAATGGGATACAGCCTCTATTTGTGCTAGTATATTCTACCCTTTCTCAAATGGATGGCATCCTTTTAAACATTTAAGACTCCTCTCAAATATGAGCTGCTCTGAGAAGCCTGCTTGGAGCAATCCCACTCAGGGGTCCCACAGCACATCCTGCATCTGCTCACTAAGGGGAACCACACTGCTCCATTAGAATGGGTTCCTTGTCTACAATACAAGGACAAATGACAGCCCCTGTGAAAAGTTGTCTTGAGGACTGTATACGTCACCACATGTAAGGTGCTCAGAGCAAGTCTTCCGCAGATGTCAGCAGCAACGCTAATTATGATCATAGTTCATTAAAATTCTCCAAGTGATTTCACATCCTTTATCTTACTTAATCATCATCTGAGTTCTTAAGGATGACATTTGTGTGATATTGAAGCCGAGACACCTTAAGGGGAATGATTTGTTCAAGGTCACTGGGGGAAGAAGTGGTGGGACTAAGGCTCCCAATCCCACTGTTTGCATAATCTCATCTGTTATCCAACACCTGGTTCCAGACGTGGTGGACCCTGAAGAAGAACTGAATGGAAAGGGGCAGGTTCCCCAGTGGAAGCGTTTGCATTTCTAACTGCCAGCCTTTTACCGGAGGAAAATTTTGTGACAGCCTCTTTAACACCCTTCCTCTCCCAAATACATTACAAACAGTGTTGCGGCAGCGAATCTCAAATGAGTACATAATGATTAGCCCTACCATGAAGGTGTGACTAGGCCCACTAGAGAGTGACTTTGTTATGAAATTAATCCCCTAAGAGTTGACATCCCCCTCCAACTTGAGAGACTGAAGACAGTGGAGCCAACTAAAGGACTCTAGGAATGTCCTGCAGAAAAAGGACACTGGAAAGCATGCTACAGATACATTTGCTGCCTTAAAAAGGAATATACACAGAGGTTAGAGCATCACTGCCTATAAATGAATCCAACTGCCTATAAATGAATCCAACCTCATTTCAAAAAGCCAGAATGCACCTATATAGCCACCTACAGGGGTCTTAGCTCAGCTGAGAGGCTGCTGGGTTTCTTTATGAGCCTGAGAAGATTGATTTTGGCATCAGTGTCTGGAGGAATGGGAACTAGGCTTTGGGTTGGAGGGTCAATGTTTATCTATCTACCTATATTGGGTTCTATGTGAATTTTTTTTATTACATACCACCTTGGTTGATATTTAATGAGGCATGAGTTGGATCTGGGAAGCAAGTTAAACAACCTCTAACACTTTGGCCCGGGCCTCTGTTTAAGGACTGGGATGGGATAGGACTAAACATTACATTACAATCCCTTACACGTATAAGGAGATTTCAAATGTACAAACCATTTTCATATCCACGCTCTCTTTTGATTCTTAAGACAACCCTGTGGGTTAATCAGGGCGTGCATTTTACATACCGAAAGAATGAGAAAACTAAGGTGCAGAAAGGGTACGTGGCCTGCTGAAGATCAGAGAGGAACTGAAAGAACTAATAGAATTTCCACATCCAGGACTTTTTTGTAAGCTGTCCTTCCATCAAAGATCTGCCCAGCGATAAGTGACACTGAGAGTAAAGCAGAAGCAGAAGGACAGTCACAGGGCATGTGTGGAGGGATGAGGAGCGATTGCGTCCCACTGGCTCAGCCCTCAGTGCCCAGAGGACAGGTTCCACGTAGGCTGTGAGTAGATGGGCATTCTTCTAGTCTCTTAGCACAAGCCAGTGGGCTACAGCCTTCTCTCCTTTCCCAGCCTCCCTACACAGACTAGAGCCTCATTTGGGCTGGGCACACTGCCTGGTTTCTGCCCCCCTGGGAAGTCTGCCTCTGAGAGAAAATGTTTGCAGACTTCTTGCAGAGGTCAGAGTTTGTCAATTGCTCATGTTGCACTAATTATCTTTTACACATGTACAGTGCACTCAATAGTTTTCCAAATACTCACATGTGTACTCTTTCTGGAGCTGCACAATTACCTTGTGAAGACACCAGGACAGCAACTCTAATCTCCACTGTGGAAAGTGACCTGGCCAAACTCTCATAGCCAACCACTGATAGTCAGGGTTCAAACAACCAGGTCTCTTCCTACATTCACAGCCAGCGATGGTTTGGATTGGCCAGTTGCTTCCCTGACCACCCCTCTATTTCAAAATATAACTAACCACCATTGATTACCAGGGGAGAAAACAGAAGCTGGTAATGAGGTTTTCTGCTTTTCTGCCTTATCCCTAAATCCTCCCACTAACTCCCACTGACAAGCTGCACACGTACAATACAACAGAGGGCCAGCAGCAGGTCCGGGGTGAAGTCTCCTTTATCTGAGCAGGCATGCATCTCCCTCACCCAATAGTCTTCTGCATCACTCTTCTCTAACAACCTGGCCTGGAATATGTTGCTTAGGCCAGAGGGCCAATGTGAGACATTCTATTTCCTTCCCCTTAAACTTGAGATGGATATGTCTGCAACACATCACCCCATCTGACATCCCTGCATTGCCATGGGCAAGAAAGCAGGAACAGAGAAAGAGGATGGTAATCCAGCCTGTTCTGTGCTGACACAGGTATCAAAGAGAGCAAAGTGGCTACCCTATGGTATAAGAGAGGAAAAGAAGACATTTCTCACAAGGTCCTAACAGTTCATACAGTGACTCTACCCACCCAGTGACTGTCATGGTTTGCAGCCCATCATCAAAGCACCCCTCCCCACCCACTGCCATTCCCTCTACTTTACCACCCCGAAAAGCTCTTAAGAGAAAGTGGGTAAATTCCCCTCTCGAAACACTGAGACCATCTCAAGATACACTTAAACGCTGATGTCACAGACCAGCCTTCTAAGGAATCTAAGGCTTCCTGGGGCAGGAGTAAGCCCTCTCAGCTGAGTCCAAAGGCACACTACAGTTTTAAAAACGTTGGATAATTGTTCCTGGCAAGTAAAGTCTATTGACTTGTCTCTCTTGTTTACCACATCTGGGTTTGGAAAAATAACTGCCAGATGTTCAGAAAGCAGTTTTCTTCATTCTTTATAAAGTAAAACAATGTACTGTGGTCAAATGTGAACTCGTGTGTGTTTAAAAGCTTATGCTGTTGGTTACAGAAATGTTTAAAAGATGTTACGTCCTATATGATTCCACTAAGAACCCTAAGTAAAGCTCAAGGTGGTAAAGGATGCAATATAAGACTTTTACTCACAACCCAACCATTTGCTTTTCCTTCTTACTCGTCTCCCCTCTCCCCTCTGCTTTCTGTCTCGGTCCCCTTATTTTCTCTGGTTCTCTTTTCAGGTTGCATTATGTTGAAATCTTTTTCAGCAAACAGACTACTGGAGTTTCAGTCACAGCTCAGCTGTCAAGCAGGTAAGTGACCTTGGACAAGTCACTTACACCATCACTCTCCATCTTCTAGGTGAAAGGAAAATGCTGCTCATAGCACTGGTTCCCTGGGTCATTCAAAGGGGAACCTACCTGAAAGATCTACTCACTAAGAGATTTCATACATTGATTCAGTGGTTCAACAAACAGTTATTAAGCACTTATTTGTCCTGGGCATTTTCTAAGATCAAAAAGACAACACCCAAGCCATCATGATCATGAGAAAAATTGTTCATTGTTTTTTCCAGAAATAATATCATTCCCCTGCCTACGACACTGAAATGGCTTTCCAATGCCCTTAGAGCTAAGTCCCAGAGGGCTGGAGGCGTAGGCAGGAGCCACATCCACAGCAGGAAGTCACTGCTTTCTCTTCTAGTCCTACTTTGCAAGAGGTTTCTTCTCCCATTTCATGCCAGCTGTACTATATTCTTCCACCTCCTTCAGGCACCATGCTTTCTTGTGCTTTTGTCATAGACTCACTGTGCTGGCTATTTCCTCTGCTCAGCACCCTCTCCCCTCATTTGACACCTGCACATCTTCAAATCACAGCAAATTGTTGGCTTATATGTCAGCCTCAAGCGGGCTTTCCTCTTTACTGGGTAGAAGCACCTGATTGCAACTACTTATAGATCTGTCCTGTTTGCCTCTATTTACCCATTATACTTGGCACACAATAGGTTCCCGATGCATCCTTTTGTGTACTGACACTTGGTGGTTGATTTTGAGATCTCTTAGTATATCTCGTAGGTCGCCTTTATTTTGGAAAAAGAGTTTTGGTGCAGAATGCAGAACAAGAAGGGTCATGTGGCTGGGAGCCCAGCCTCAGGGAGAGACTCACCTCTTGTTTAGAGGAGGGCCTGCACCACCCGCCTGAGCACAAGCCTTGAACTTGGGCTGAACCCTGCTCAGGAGCATCATCCTGGGAAAAGAAACTGCATTTGCATTGATTCTCCACACAGTCATTCTCTTTAGGGTCATACATTGTTCCTTCTTGACACAAGGCCTGGGGAGCAGCAGCCTCCCCCCCCTTGTTCTCTATGTAAATACAGACTCCTTGAAGGATATTTATTGGCCTGCAGAAAAGATGCGGGGGAATTTTGCTCTCTAGGTGAGTGATAAAAAAGAGCAGCGAGCGGATATGTTCACTAGCTTATTTACCACAAATCTCTTATTTATGGCCTCATAACCTTCTGACGGCCTGGTACTCTCCTCCCCACCTGGTTTTCTTCCCAGACAGTGAAAGTGCTGAGCTGAGGACTATTTGTCCAAGGTTCTTCTCGGCTTCTAGTTTCGACAGCTGGAGCCGGACCCATTGATCTCCCTGTGACTGTGTGGATGATGATGAGGTCTGCAAGATGAACCCCTGGCTGCAAAGTATGTTGGCCTTATAATGGCCCTGCACATGGTGATTGTGGTCCAGCCCATATTTCAATTCTATGGGCATTCGTTGAACACCTATTGTACCCAGCACTGTAGATGACGCCAGGAATGGAAAAGACAATAAGGCTCTGTGTCCCTCCCTTGGGCTTCTCTCTCTAGCCGTCTAACCAATATAGAGCATTACCTGGCCAGTTACTGAGTTAGATACTTTGCATGTATTATACTCATTTGATCCTCTTAGCAATTGTGTGATGATGCAATGTATCTCCAAACCAAATTCATCATAGACTCCTGAAGCCATTCTTTCTCCACCTCTCAGTGGAATTACAAACTATTAACTGAGTGTTTTTCTAGGGTCCTCCCACATAGGTAGCCCAGGCTCTGTTGATGGTGCTTCCTTCCCACTTGTTCTCTCATGCCCTGGGCTCCATGTCTGCCTTCCCTCCAGCCCAGTTTAACTTCCATCATGCCAGGCTGGCACTGCTGCCACACAGGTCTCCGGGCCTTGGATGCTCAGCTCCTGATTTGTTCTTCCATTGGATCCCCAAGTGGTCTTTCCAGAGCACACACTAATCATGCCCCTCCCCTGATGAAATCATTAAATGAGTCCCTAATACCCCAGGACATTCAAACTCTTGGGTAAATTAGAGCAAATTTTTGGTGAGTTGAACCCATCTTTAGTGTCATTTTTCACTAGCTCCTAAGTTCCAGGCATATCATTTGTGGTTCTCTGCCCTGTCTTGCCTCTTCTCTCCTGTTTGCCGTGCTGTTCTGACCATTCCTCCTGAATGCCTCCACACTCTCTCTCCCCAGCCCAGCCACCTTCTACTCAGATTTCAGGATGCGTTTCCAATGCCACATCCTTATGAAGCCTTCCCAGACGACCTTCCTACAAATGGTCACATGCTCATGTTAGCTTCCTAAGGCTGCTGTAACAAAGTGCCACAAATCAGATGGCTTAAAACCATAGAAATATACTCTTTCACATTTCTAAAGGTCAGAAGTTCAAAATCAAGGTATGAGCAGATTTGGCTCCTTCTGGAGTCTGTGAGAGAGGATCTGTCCCATGCTTCTCTTATTATTTCTGGTGGCTGCCAGCACTCCGTGATATTCCTTGGCTTATAGACACATCACTCCAATTTCTTTCTCAGTCATCAAATGGCCTTCTTTATGTCTGTGTCTTCTGTCAGTCTTTCTTATAAGGACATGTCATTGGATTTAGATAATCCAAGATAATCTCATCTTCAGACCTTTAAATTAATTTTATCTGCAAAACACTTCGTTCCGAATAAGGCTTCACTCACAGTACAGGGATTAAGATCTGGTTATATCTACTGTGGTGTCACTATTCAGCCCATTGCATTCTCCCTCCTTTGTATTCCCACATATCTAAGCAAGACTCCTCCTGGTCCCTTACCTCACTTAGAGTCTGAGACCTAGTTTCCCCTAGGCAGATGTGCGCTCTTCTGTAGGCAGAGACTTTCATTTCTCTATCCCCAGCATTGTTTCCAGTCCTGGCCCACAGACATGCATAAATAACAAGTGGGTAAATGGATGAATTGGGTCTTGTCTCCCCATTGTACTGATGAAGAGAATAATATGGGCCTAAGGCCATGGGACGAATTATGGCAGAGCCCAGAATATGTTACCAGGATCTTGGTCTGGGACCCTTTCCTCGATACCAACCACTCTGCCCCAGCTAGTACCAGAGCCACTTCCAGTAAGTCTCTCCTCCCCATTGCTTAGAATATAAAAAAGATTTTCATATCCTCATCCTTTAAAGAAACTTACTCCCAGCACCCTGCCCTTTTGATCTTCCCCCTCCCCACCCCATGTGCACACTCCTCCCAAAATCAAAAACACATGTCTCATTTGACCTTGTTTTTTTGTGGAGGAAAGTTATTCCCCAACTGGTAGATTTCTTGAAGGTCTTAGGGGCCCCTCAGCTCCAAAGTCCTGTGTGAAGCATTTCTAGGGTCCACACTGTTCTGAGGCTCGGAGGTCATCCTAGTGTGAGGTTGGAATCTCCACTGGCTGTAGCTCCTGGAAAGACAGGAGACCCCACAGGGGTTGAATCTCCACTATGTGCCTCTTAATCCCCAACAGAGGGGCTTTTGTCATTGTACATGAACTCCAAGGGCAGGGATGATGAATTGCATTTCACAGATAAGGAAACTGAGTGCAGAAATGCACACAAAGATAAGACAGAGGAAGATTCAAACGATCCTATTAGATATCCACTACCATGGCCTTCCACTACCCCATCCCTGCCCAAGAACCCCTCTGATGGGGAAAAAGCAGGTCTGTTTGAGAGACACCTGGTTAAGCTGTTGGCTCAGTAATCATTCTGAAAGAGTGGGGAGATGCCCCTCAAACGCAATACTTCGTGACTCGTTATGGTTCAAGAAATCCCCAAGTGCTTTGTGGGTGTTATAAAAGTTACCTATGAGACAGTGAGTGTCTGTTCCTCTCCAACCCAACCCCCACCACAAGTTTTTCCCTGGCAGGCTGAAAACTGTCTCTTTCAGCCTCTATGGAGAGCCTCCCTTCCCCTTGAGATCACTAAAGCGAGTTCAGCAAGAAGCAACTGAGAGGTGTCCTGAGCCACCTCACTCCATCTCTGACTGGCTATGTGCCCCTGGGGAGGCCACTCAACCTCTTTTAACAGTTTACTTAACAAGAAGATATAAGATAATAATACTTGCTTCAAAAGAACGTTATGAAAATCGAATGGAATAATGTATATAAACCGTGGGTCCCACTGTGTGCTGTAACAAGAGGAGCTGACTGCACAAAGTGCATTATCCCAGTCAGTTCTTCGGCAACTTTCTGAGGACATGCCTTGCTATTATCCCATTTTACAGAGGATGAAACAGAGGCACAGAGAGGTTCAAAATTTGCCCAAGAGTACATAGCGCTTAAGTAGAAAAGCAGGAATCATAATGCTATCCTGCCTCCTTGGCTAGTGGGCATTGCTTTCATTTTCACCAGGTGTCTAGCACTGTTCTAGTTGAACACAAACCATTTATCAAGTGCAATGTGTGAGTCAAGCATGGAGGATGCAAAAATGAACATGACATAACATATTTCCCTTACAGTCTAGAGGGATGGGCGTAAATGGATAATTTCAATATGGAGAGAGAGACAGAGACAGAGACAGAGACAGAGAGACAGAGACAGAGACAGAGAGAGAGAGAGAGAGAGAGAGAGAGAGAGAGAGAGAGAGAGAGAACAGGGAGGGAGATCTCAATGTCAATGGTTTCTTGTGAGGGAGGGTAGTAGTGAGAGAAGGTTTCCTGCAGCAGGTAATGCCTGATCTGAGAGAGGAAGAATCAGGAAAAGTGAGCCATGTGACAGGCTTTGGGGAGAAAGTTCATATCTTCCAAGCAGAGGACCTTGAGTAATCAAAGGAACTGAGCCATTAAACAGCCTGCTGAGGGCACAGAATGACAAGGAGCTAGGTGGGGCCCCAAACCAAGTGCCAGGGAGGGAATGAGGATGGTGTTGGTGGAGAGGCAGGCAGGCACCGGGCTATGGAGGGGCTGTAGGACAGGTCTGGGAGTGTGGGCCCTGTGCCGCAGGCAAGAAGGAACTGCAGAAAGGGTTTAAGTAGGAAGGGCTGTGGTCAAATTTGAGATTTCAAAGGAATATTCTGGCAATTTTGTATGGATCAGGGACCAACAAGGGTTAGGGAGACCTTTGAGAGGCGAGAGGTGGCATGGGCCTGAATGGGAAATTTGGGAGCGGTCACAGAAATGGAGGAATAAACTTGGAGATAAGTTAGGAGGTAAAAGAGCAGGAATTGCTGGATAAGATGAGAGAAGTGTGGGAAACAGATGAGTCTAGAATATTGTGCAGTTCCTTACTGGGGGTCTTGGCAGATATTCATGAGCTGGGACCCAAGGAGAGCTGCTAATCTTAGCAACCAGGTGATGAGTCTCTGACTCATCAATGCTGGGGGCCTGTGGGCTGCCCAAGATTGAGAATATCCAAGGGTCTGTTTCTGGGGCCCATTGCTCAGGAGAGAGGAGTTGGCTGGAGGTGTGGACTGGGGGCTTGCCAGTTTATCAATGGAGGCCGACATCTTGGGAAAGACCCTAAAGAAATACTAACTTAAAAACATTTTTTTCAATTATAGTTGACATTTAACAGTATATTAGTTTCATGTGTACAGCATAGTAGTTAGACATTTCTATAACTCACAGGATGATTCCTCAGTAAGTCTAATACCCACCTGACACCATACATAATTATTATAATATGATCGATTATATTCCCTACGCTGTACTTTATATCCCTGTGACTATTTTGTAATACTAACTTTTAAGAGGAAACTGTGGAAGGAGAATCCAAGGAAGGGGCAAGACTAATCAAAAGGAATTAGGGGTAAGAGTTTCATGAGGAGACAATGGTCAACAGATCAAATTCTTCAAAGACGCTGTCAGGTAAGGACTGAGATGTATCCACTGGACTTGGCACTTTAGGGTTACTGGACTATTGCTGAGAATGGATTTCCTGGAGATTGGGAACAGATGGCAGAGCAAGGGAAACAGCAGATATGGGAGACAGGAAAGTAGAGACCCACACTGCAAGTTCCTTTTCACCATTGAGAAAAGAGTGTCATCTAAAGAGGAACGTGAGGTCAAGGTGGAGTTTTTCTTAGGATGAAACAAACGTAAGCATATTCATTGGGTTAAGGAGAAGAAGCCCACATAAAAGTTGTATTACTCTGTAAGATAAACAAGAGATCATTGACAAGGCTTAAAAGACATAAGGGGCCAGACTCCATGGGAAATACAAAAATGTGACATTTCCCCTCACAGAACACCTTTTTGAGATACCTGCCTGGCCATCTTATCACACTGGATCTCCTGTCACCCACTCCTTGCTTTAATTTCCTCTGATCACTTTTGCTATATGGCATCACATTTCCATTTATTTATTTGGTCATAGGTTTTACCAGACATGAGCTCCATGAGAACAAGAATGTTGTGTGTCTTGCTTATGGAGATATCCCCACTACATGAAACAGTCCCTGGCACATAATTGGAGCTCAACTAATGTCTGTTGATGAATGGATGTATTGATACAGTGGAGAAGACATTCCTATATACAAATGAGAAATTGTTCTGAATTTTGACAATTGAAAAAAGTGTTAGCAGGGGCATACTGGATAGAGAGGAATGGCAAAAGCAAAAGCCACAGAAGAACTGGTGAGCATGGCATATTTGGGAAAAGGCAAGAGGTCCAATATTAATAATATTTTTCCTTCCTTCCTTCCTTCCTTCCTTCCTTCCTTCCTTCCTTCCTTCCTTCCTTCCTTCCTTCCTTCCTTCTTTCTTTCCTTTTTCAACATTTATAGAGTACATATGTACCAGAAATTACAGATGCAAAGATTAGTAACATAGACCCTCCTTTCATAAAAAATTTATAATCCAGTCAGGGGGAAAATAAGAGAGATGGATCATCAGAGCCCAAATATAATGGGTCACTCATTTGTTTTTTTTTTTTAAAAAGTAACGCCAAATTTAAAAGGCCTTGAATTCTGGATTAAGGACTTTGAATTTTATCTTATAGGCAATGAGGTGCCATTGTTGGTTAACACCAAGAAAACACCATAATCACCTCTGTATTTTAGATAAACTCTCAGGCAGCAGAATGCACCCTATATTGAAGAGAGCTAAGAACAGAGAAGGGAAACCTGAGAAAATGGTTTCAATCAATGGTGTGCTAGAGCTGCTTCTTATCAGAACTGTCACAGCTGAATATGCTCATCTTTTCCCAACTCCTTCTTTAGTGATATCACCATTGTCAGCTTGAAATTGGCCATAGTGGGAGAATTTACACCATGGAAATTGGCACTTTTTCTAGGAGTTCCGGTTTACCCACACATCATTGGTTAGATCAGATCCTAACAGTGAAAGATGGACACGCAGCAGAACGTAGGAACTTACTAACAAGTCAGAGTCCTCTTTTCAAACCTCTGCAGGACTTTAATCAACTCCGACATTCATCTCAGCTTCAGTCTTTTTTCTTCTGAACAGACTATGTTTTGTCTGTCCCAACTTGGACCATCATATCCTCTGAGTGGAAAGGACAAAGTCAAGGAAAACTAAGAGGGTGAAAGGACTTCAGCAGCCCTGAGACAGGCTGTTTTGTTTTGTTTTGTTTTGTTTTTATAGCTTAGAGACCTCTGGATCCTGGGGGATGAACCGCTGAGCATTGAGGGAACAAAATGTTTCATCTTTGTGTGGTGTTTGCGGCCAAATTACCTGACCCAGAAGCTAGAGAAGTGGAAGGGATAAAGCCAGTGAGCCAAATGCCTTCCTCAGCCTTCCAGAACTCCTGTCCTCATGTATTCGAGGAAGGGGAACTGCAAGCCAGCTAAGTCACAGAGGGCTGCACACCACGCACCAGATGGGAGGTGGGTCACCAAGAAAATGGGCTCAGAGAGAGAATGTCTGCCCTGGGGGTGCAGCTGCTTTGTTTCTAGTTAAAACACAACAGCATCTCTCCAGGGTGGCAAGAAGAGAAAAGAGATTTGCAGGGATTCCATAAAGCTATCGACTTCTGATGTGAGTTACAGTCTGAGAGTGGAAACAGGCACGATGGTTGAACTGTAGTAATTTTGAAGAAATGACGACCATAAGCAGTAGATTCAGTGGCACGATTCACAATGCCTTGACAAAAATCTCTTATTACCGCTCAAGCACGTGCATGTGTGCATGTGCAGGCATATACACAATCAATTAATTAATAATCAGAACCTTGTCCAGGTGTCTACATCAGAAACAATGCTTCCTGCTTTCATACACCTCCCATTTCTCCCTCCCTCCTGGACACACTGCAAGAGAGGCTCATTTCTATGTTCTAGAGATAAACCAATAGATGCATGCATTTCTATTGCCCCATCTTCACTGATGTCTCTCCTTACCACTTATTTGTTTGTTTGTTTCCGTTCCTCTCCTTCCTTCTGATTCTCGCTTTGCTTTAAATCTCTTCTTCTTATCCAGATTCTGCCCGTCTCCTCCACCCCCTCCTCCCAATCTAGCTCTTTTTCTTTCTCTCCTTTATCTTTGTGGCTCTTGGTCCCTTTTCTGACTCCTTTTTCTCCTCTCCTCTCTTTCTCTTCTTTCTCTTTCTCTCTCATTCGGCAGTCCCCACCTCCCAAGGTCAACAAGCAACTCTGCAAAGAGCTTCACTCAGAAGAGCTTACTTGGCTTTTAATTAGGATCCTTTCTGAAAACCCTGACCCCAGAAAAGCCCTGCACTCAAGCTGTCGATTTCCTTTGCTCTGTCTTATCACCTCCCTCCTCTGTACCTTTAAGAGTGAAAATCCAATAAAAGAGATTTAGAGTAGACATATGGGAGAGGAAAGGACTGAAGACATCTCACCTCCTCTTCCTCAGTTATATAGATGAAAAAAATTGAGACTGTGAGAGGTACCATGACACGCCAAGATCACATAGCCAGTTAGTGACAGCGCTGGTGTCAGAATCCCGGCTCCCCAAACACCTCCCTGTCAGCTGCTCCTGGACCTGGCCATAGAGGGACTCCAGAGAGCATTAAGGGAACTCCTCCTCGGACCAGACTCTGCTTAGCAACAGTGCTGATATTTTTCCAGACATGCCCCAAGGCATCTTGGGAAGAAGCTACAAAGTTAAACAAAAACAAACGGTGAACTTGGTAATTGCACACACTCCTATTTTCTTAACATACCGACTGGATCTTGTTAAGGGAGGCTTCTGAACGCAGACAGAGAGAACCTTGTCGTCACCCATTAAATATGTCTAATTTCACACACTGTCATGTAGCTCTCCATCCAGCTGGCTCTTCATTGAAAAGGAGTAAATGATTGCATCTTGGCCCATGTCTTAGCATGTAGGTAATTTTTTGCAGGGAATATTAGACCCTGCTGTAATTGTCTAGCATTGATAATCTTTTGTATTTGGTATCTTCAGCAGACTTCTAATTTAGCTAAAACAGAGACCTGTATATTTCAGATAATGCCATCTGTTTGATACAGACACGGCATTTTCTCTTACCTGAGTCCTGTCCCATCTCTGATTCTTAGTTTTCCCAACTGTAACATGAGAGTGGACTAGAGTCTCCAAGGACCCTTCCAGCGCTAAGCTTTGTTGTTGCTCCGACTCGCTCTACACTTGCCAAGACCTTAATTGCATAAAAACGCTGAGCAAAGTCTGGTTTTTGTTAAAGCCGTTGCTTACAGAGCCGTCTTCCAAATCAAGGACCTTCCTGATGCTTCTTAATAAGCCAATACCTTATAGAAAGATGAAAATTAAAATATTGAACCTTTGGGTGCACTCTGTTCCCCATAATGAAATGTGCATGGAGGACATGCATCCGGTTCAAGGACTTTATACAGTTATAATAACTTAACAGTAATAAGCTAATAGTCAAATGGAATTAATAACAGGAATGTGGCCATTTAAGCAGTGAGATGGCCCCATGTCATGGAATTTTTGCAGCTAAACCCTCTTGAGTTTCTATAAGCTAATAGTAATTAGCTCCTGAGTTAATGGCAGCTGCGGTCATAATGAGATTGGAATTGATCATTTAGAAGCAGGCTCCCATAAGCTGGTCTTATGAGGCATTTCAGTTATAAAGCATTGCCTTGACCCTTTCTTCTTATACCTTTCATCATGACCCCATCTTTTCTAAGGCTTTCTGGATGCAGCACGATCTTTTCTCATGCAGCACACAACTCTTTGGGACTCTGGGGGTGAAGTCCCATCAAGGTGGGTTGTACAGCCTTCAGAACAAGATTTCTGAGCCTGAGAAGGAAGGAGTCCACTCAGACCCTGCTGTACAAACCCTTCTCTTGGCAAATATCTGCTTGGCATGTTAAGTTCATCTTAGCTTCAAAGTAATGATGTAATAAGGAAATCTATGTAAAAAGACCTTATATTGTACCTTTCATAAAAAGATGCTCAATGAATGTCTTTTCTGTATTGGTTAGCTTTTCCTATACAACAAATCATCCCCCAAATTTATGGGATAATATAATAATCATTTAGCTCATAATGATGTGGGTCTCCTGGCTGTTTTTTGGTCTGGGCTAGTTTAGTTGATCTCTAGGACGCCTTCATGCTTCTGTGGTCAGTTGGTGGGTTGACTGGTGACCAAATGGCATAGGGATGCCACATATACATGCATAGTTGGCAGGCTGTCAGCATGGGTCAGAGGGGTAACTGGGCCACATGAATTTTATTGTCCTGCAAGTTAACCTGGGCTTAGTCATATGGCAGTCTTAGGGATCCAAGAACAGGAAGAGAAGGCAAGTCCCAATATGCAGGTGCTTTATAAGTCTCTGCTTATTGTCCCATTGACTAAAGAAGTCACATGACAAAGCCTAGATATAGTCTACCTTTTGATGTAAAGTCAAATTGCAAGAGGGCATACATTCAAAGATGGAAAAAATCTGTGGTCATTTTTTTTGATTTGCCATAACTTATTCTCCTTTCATTAGTTTTATTTATCTGCCCACTATATCTGGGAGGTTTTTAGTAAGTGGTTATTGAATAAATGAATCCATGAACAGATGGAGAAAAGAAACCAACCTTCTGATAGCAAAACTGAGACTCTAGACATGAACTGACTTGCCCAACACATCACTGCAATTTGGTGGTCGAAGCAGGACTCATACCCCAGTCTCCTGACCTCCAGTCATACAATTATTTTCTCTTACATAGATGAGGGAACCCATTAAAGTAAGAGATATGAACATACTTTATAAAACATACTTTATAAAAAGTACTCCAACACTTCAAGACATTTCTGGCATGTGTCTCTCCCACGCACTGGTTTTTTATATGTATTCATAGGCATGGAGTTGGTATCAATGGCTCTTCCATTCTGCTGTCTCGGATGACTTGGTACGTGTTGTGGTCCAGAAGCAGTTCTCTGCCTAATGCTTCTCCAGGAAGAGAACAGGAGGGGAATGGGTGATAACAAAGTTCCCCATGTCCCTTCTGTTTGTGAATGTTGCTGGAAGGTCAGTAGATGAACCCGTATGTAGGTATCCCTTGACCCAGCTCTGAGAATCTGAGCAAAAGGTGTGTAAATTACTTAACACTCAATTCCAAAGTTGTTTTTCATTCTTATTTAAATGGAACAAACTATTTTTCACCTCAGTATAAGAATTAATATTTGAGTAAAAATTGGGCCTTATACCGTCCCTATCAGGAGCAAATTTTATGGCTTGTGGAAGTATGGGCAAATAGAGGCAAATGCTAACTCCTTCCCTATTTTAAGTCAGTGAAGACTACAGAGGAAATTGGAAGAATAAAGCTCTCCTCTTTCTGGGTGTACCTGAGGGTACTTTTTCTCTCTTCCCATATGTCATGAGGTATTTGATTTAAAGGGACTCAGGGCCCATTGTCTTGATAACGCACCACCTCCTGCCATGTGTAGTGTATCGGTTAACTTAGTCTATGTTATGCTGCAGTAACAAACAACTCCCAACTCTCAGTGGCCTACAACAACAAAGGTTTACATCATATGTCCTTTACAATCTCTGCAGCTATGTTCTATGCCATCTTCCTCCAGTACAAAGCTGAGAGAGCAGCTTCTATCTGAGCTTTTAAGTTAATCTCACGTCTGAGGGAAAACAGAATAGAACTCTATAGCTCTTAATGCTTCTGTTCAGAAGTGGCACATTTCACTTCTGCTCACGTTTCATTGGTTAAATCAAATCAAATGGCCAAGCCTAACAGGATAGGGAGGAAAAATCTTCCATGGAAAGGGCCAGCGAATATTTTAAACAATAATATAATCCAATACATATGGCCTTTGCGTGGGTCTGCTTGGTGCTGGTGTTTAGACAAGAATATGGGTTTTCCAGGGCCTGGCTAGAGTGGAAGGAGAATGAGACCCAGGAGTACCACGAGGGAGGTGGGAGGCCCTCTGGCTTTACTCTGTCTACCTCAATCTCTAGCGGAGGAAATTTTAACAGGCACTTCCATGAAGCCATTTGCTTATGAACTCCACAAATTTCCAGACATTTCTTCTTGAAGCAGTCCCAAGAATTGCTGGAGGAAAGCCAGCTGCCTAGACTGTCTGGCCCTATTCTGAAGAATAAAATGTCCCCTCCTCCAAAGGTCACACAGGGCAGGAGGCTGAGTGCTATATGGAAAAGTGTGACGGGGCCAAGTTCTACATAGGATCATGGGTCATCCCAGAACCCCTTCTAACACGGACCCTGAGCCCACTATGTGTGATACACTATGTATCAGAGAGCCTCAAACTGGAGGATAATTACCTGATTCTCATTTCAGCATCTTCACCTTAACAGCCATGTGGCCTTTGACAATCAGTTACCCTCTCTGTGATTCATTGTTTTCATCAATAAAATGAGGATAATAGTACCAGAGCTATCTTCATTTGCTAAGAGATGGGGCAGTTCTATGAGGAAGAATAGCATTTTGCCTCGTGCTTCCTAGAAGTGTGATAAACATGCACATCTCGTCTCTTGTCACCACCTGTCTCATGAGGACTCAGGGTGAGGGCAAGTCTTCACTCCCAAGATCTCTAAAGTGTGGTTGTGGAACAAGAAGAGTGGGTGCATCTCCAGGGAGGCAGAGATTTTAGCTCACATGAAGAACAACTTTCTAACAAGGCCAGAGCCACAGGGAGATGGAACGGGCAGAGAAGGGAGATTATGATTCCTCATCATAAGAGGTGAGCAAGTAGGCTTGTTGTGAGCTTCTCAGGGATATTCTAAACTGATGGTAGGCATTGGATAGATGTTGAGACTGAATACCCAAGGATCATGGACTCTCAGAATTGAACCGTATCTACCAATATGACTGTATCTAGCAATAGTAATATGACCTCTTGGATGAAACCAGAAAAGACCAAATAACCAAATAGTGTTAGGTGTAACACATACTCTTTCCTAATCTTGCTTTGGTTTTTTGAAGTTCCTCCCACCCTGAAAATTCCAGGAGGCTTAGATTATGATTTATACTCAGCCCTTTAGCATTTCTTGCAGACCTCATGGAAATGAGGTATTGGCCCTTGGGCTATTGGCCTTCTGTCCCCAGGAGCCAAGACATGTTTTTTGACCTTCACCCAGACCCAGTGAAAGATTTTCTGGATGCACTGTTGACCCTGATGGCTGGGGAGCAGTGGTATACCGATGCCCAAGGCACTGGACTGTTCCCAAGGAGGGGAACAGTGTCATTACTGTGGGGATGTGTGGGTCGGGGGAAGATATTGTTAGAGAATGGATTGTGTTACACCCCTGGACATGCTGGGCATGCAGAAGAGCTCGGTTTTTATAATGAATATTTTCTTGGACTTGGGATGATGTGGTTCTTTCCTCCCTCTCCTTCTATATCGTCATCATCTTTCTTCTTACCATTGAAAGTAGCTTTGGTGTTCTCCAAGGGCTGTCAATTTCACATGCTCCTGAGGTCTCTTGACAGTCCTGTGAGGCAGCCAGAGTTGGGAGCACAATCTTCTTCTGATCAGGAAGACAGTTGTGGCTCAGAGGGTATGAGAGGTATGAAACTTGCCCAAACCCTTGCTTGCACCAAGCCTTGAGCAAAGCCGCAGCCTGGGAAGCCAACCACCACCTTTGAGAACATCCTCTCAAATGCCCAGGCAGCTCTACCCTCCACCACTGGAGATGAGAGTGTCAGGGCGAGAGGGACCTGGTGCTGTACTGCTGCATGATCATGAGTAGGTCCTCAGGTCACTGCCTGCCACTGGTCAAATGGTGCTACCTGCTATATCCCAGGTAAAGAAGAAATGACTAACTGCACATAAAAACACTCTATAGTCGTTGTCAGTGTCATGTATGTTTATCCTGCTCTGCATCCCATATCTCAAGTCTCAGTGGTCAGAGCACCCTCCTTGGCCACCCTACTGGATCAGTGCAGCCCAGGCCTGGAACTGCACTTCAGGCTGGCTTCTAGTCTCTATGGCAATGTGGTGGTATCCCTCTATGGGTGAGCCTTTACCCCAGTCATGTGTTGTTCTGGGGGCTGCACTGAGCACCCCTGGACTTGCCTAAGGATCCCTTATAGCCAGGCACTGAGGTAAGCATGGAGCCATATATTCTCTGCTTGTTGACAGTACCCCCAAGAAGAGGAACATTTGCTCTCCATTTCACTGATGAGGAAACTGAGACTCAGACAAGTAACTGCTCAGGGTCACCCAGGGATCAGTAACCAATGCCCCTGACAATGGTAGGGGATGCAGACCCCCAAGCCAGGAGGTCTCTAGCCTGTACCTCTACAGAACATATAGGAAAAACACTGTAGACAGATGCCTGGATCCCATTGCTGATCTACCCACCAGATCATTCTTGGGGTGGGACCTGTTCTCTCTTCTGAATAGCTCCCCAGATACTCCCAATTCAGCAGAGGTATGGGAACAAGCATGTACTCCACATGCCCCCTCTGCCAGCCTGGCCTGGCCTGGTCCACCAGATATGGACATGCAATGATGCACATGCCCCATTTAAAGTGCAGGGTTGAGGGAAAGAGAGAAAGACCCTGAGCACTGGGGCCCCTTCTTGGAATGTTTCTTATTTGCTCAGGAAGGTGGGATAAGCAAGGCTTTGCTCCTTTCTAACATCTAATTTGCTGTATGAACTTCAGTAAGTCACTTCCCCTCCCTGGGCCTCAGTTTCCCCACCTATAAGTTAGGATTCTTAAAGGCTATAGGCTGGATTTTCCCTAAGTTTGAAATATCCATGACCCAGCCCTGAAAAGAGGGACCTCAGTAGCCAGTGAGTAGTCACTGGGGATAAATTAATGTCACCAGCCCTGCTCAGGCCTCAGTAGTGTCTCCACCTGCTCTGAGCTTCTCTTTCATAATAATAGCATCTATTTTCAACTACCCTCAGGAACTGTGTTACACCCTTTATATACCTGGCTCCATTTAATATTCAACCCTTGTGTGGGAAAGATATTATTTTCCCATTTTCTAGCTGAGAAAACAGGTTCAACAAGGTGAAGTTATCTATCCAAGGTCACATACCTGGGAAATGGCAGGGCTAGGATTCCAGTGTGGGGCAGTGATGGGCTACGCATCCTGCCTTGAATCAGCACCACTGCTCTGGTGACCTAGCTAATTGTTGACACGTCCTCCCTGAGGATGTGCACAGCTAAACTCCCTCTCTCCTCCTTTCTCCTTAGCCTACCATGAAGCAAGAGAGACAGAGAAACAAAATAAATAGAGACGGATAGAAACAGAGGGTTTTCAGTGGAATCATTTTGCAAAGCAGCCTTTTTCTGCAAGCTGCCCCTCTTAGAAGCTTCAAAGAGAAACTTGCTCCTAAGCAGGATCTTTTGCTTGAGCCAAAAGCCATTTATCTGGAATATTAATATGCCAGCAGCTGCCTGTGACGGTGTCTGCCACTGATCACACACTCCCAGCAATGATTCCTCCTGGGAATGCTCCAGGAGGCTCCATGAAGCTAATGGGCCCCCTGTGGCACATTCTAGTTACCTTTTGTTTGGCTTTCCCAGAGCTTCCTGCAGATTGCCAGACAAGCATGCCTCAGAAAGGTGCCTCTGGAATAAGACAGGGCCACTGATGACAGAACTGCACCCACCTCCCACAGGGAACGTGTCCCCCTTGCTCAGGGCATGATGCTTAGAAAAGAAGAATATGAAGACCCTCATATATCCAATCCACACACTACATCTAAGTACCAGAAATAATCAGGCTGGGGACACAGAGTCATATCTTGAAGTAAAGGGCACTGAATTTAGAGTAAGAGACACAGCTTCCAGACATAGCTCAGCCATGCCAATTCTGTACAACCTGAAGCCAGCCACAAACCCCCATGGATCTCAATATTCTCTGTAAATTGAGCTGGTTGGACTGGATGTTCTCTAAGTGTCCTCCAGATGGAATATATGTTAGTGATGCCATAAGAGCACTAGGCAGTCTAAGGCCTTGGGTTCAAATCCTGACTTTGCCACAGGGTAATCTCTGTCAATTTGCTGAAGCTCCTATGGCAGCAGGTTTGTCATGAAACAAGATTATCACTGCAAGGTCATAGAGGAGGGCCTCATCTGAGAAGTCACCAGATACTGCTGAATCTGAGTTTTCATTTACTACCTGAAGCCAATGCAAAAAAATTAGCTGGAAGAGATTCTGCTTCCTCTGAACTACGCATTGCATACCAGTGGTTTATAATTAATCACAATGATCAGTGTTAAAAAAAAAAAAAAACATTTCCTAGAATGTCACAGTACAATACACCTCCTTGCACGAGAATGTCTTATGTTCTACAAGGTCAGAGATCAGATGTCACAATTTTATGATGCCAATTCTCACAGCCACCCCTGTAGTCCAGACTCTGTCACATAGTAGGTCTTAATAACTGTTGCCTTACTTTGCCCTTTTAGTGGAAATTCAGAGGAACTACTTGATAATGACAAAATAGCAAATACTTAACTGTTAACACATTGCAGTTACTATTCCAAGAGCTTTATATCTTTTAATTCACTTATGCTTATGACAACCTCATGAGATGGGTACCATTTCAGAGTTTAAGAAACTAGTCCAAAGACACCACGGTGCTAAATCGCAGAGGTAGAATTTAAACTCAGAGAATGTAGCTTGAGTTTGTTTTTTAACCACTAGGCCATTGGTTTTCAAACTTAGTCATGCATCAGAATCACCTTGTGGGTGGTTGAAATGCAGAGTGCTGGACTCCATCTGAAAGTTTCTGATTCACTAGGGCTTAATGAGGCCTGAGAATTTGCATTTTCTCCAAAATTCTCAGGCAATTCTAGTCTGAGGACCACACTCTGAGAGCTACTGCTTTAAGCCATACTGCCTCACAGTTAAAGGGACAACTCTACACGAACTCCAAGGTCACTTGGGGCTCCCAGATCCCAGTCTTTCCCGAGGTATTATCCACAGAAAACACTTCCACTGGTTCCTAATAGGCATTGTATTGTAAAAAGGGGAATGAGATCTATGGTCAAATATGTTTGAAAAATTGGGGTTAAATATTTAAACAGGTTACTTTGCTGTTTTTCTGCTTTGCGTTTGTTTATGTAATGTCTGAACATACTGTAACATACTTCAGCAAATTTTCTAAACATTTTCGACATCAGGTCTAAAGTAGCTCATGGGAACAATGCTCCCCAGAGCACCCTTGGAGAAACACCGGCCCAATATAGAGAGGCCTTGGAGGCTTTCCACGAGAAGCCTAGAGTCTAAGCCAACTGTCTTGGGTTTACTAAAAGATCTTCCAGATAAACTCCTAGAAATGGATCAGAATCAATATGGACTGATTACACAAGATGAAGACTCTATCCCTCTTCTCCAGCCCAATGCCTTGCATTTTATACCTTCTGCAAGTTCCTGAAGCAAATATTTTTATTATAAGAGAATCTAGACAAGATTATAGGAATGTTTACGTGCAACTCCATGCCAATTTCCAATTATTCCAAGTGCATATGTCTTTAGGACCTTAGGTAGGCAGACAAGTGCCATTCTCTATGAAAGGAGAAGACCAGTTTTTCTTTCACTCAACTCACCAGGGAGAAAAGATGAGCTCTATTTCACAAGTCTCTACTGAGTAATTATGCTGCTCCAGGCACTGGGAAAACAAGCAAGAATAAAGCAGGACCACTGCCCAAAATCTGTTCATAATGTGGTGGGGGAGGCCACCTGGCCCAAATAATCTATGTCAAGGTAGACTACAATCAGACAGTGAGCATTTGGAGGAGAGAGGAATCACTTCTCACTAGGGATCAGAAGTTATGCCAATAGATAGTATTCTGGAACTCCCCACCTATTCTAACCACAGCTTCTTCTCCAGAGGCTGTGAGTGCTGAGGTCAGTGAGCAATAACATCTACAGATTATGAGCAAATCTCAAGATCTAACAGACAACACAGAATTTCATTTCCTCTCTGGTCCAGGCAAGAATTAGGTCTCAGCAGCTAAGAGTATCAAGGAGAAGATCAGAACACTAGAGGATCCTAGAGAGACCCAACCTCTGGAGAAACCAAAAGAACCTCTTAGGCCAGCCTGAGTGTTCCTTAGAGGAACTGCTGGTCTTTTTGACCAGCCAAACAAGAGGGCTGCACAGGTGAGCTGGGTCCGCATCGTTCCTGTGGCTGAGGAGATGATGATAAGACAAAGAGCCTTCTTCCAGGTACTTAAGCATGGGGTCTGACAATTTGCCAGCTGAAGTCATCTGAGGACTTGACTAGGACTGATTGGGGACCTGCTTCCAAGATGACTCACTCCCATGGTTGATGGTAGGAAGACTTAGGTTCTTGCTGGCTGATGAGAGGAGGCCTCCATTTCTCACCATGCAGATGTCTCCATAGGGTTGCTTGAGTGTCCTCAAAATATGACAACTGGCTTCCTCTACACCTAGTGATTCAAGAGACAGAAAGAAGGAAGCCAAGTGCTTTTTATGGCCTAATCTCAGAAGTCACACACCGTTGTTTCTTCTATATTCTGCTCATTATAAGCAAGTCCAGACCCACGCAAGGGGAGGGAATGAAGCTCTACCTCATGAAGGAAGGAGTGTTTAAGAATTTTGTACTTATTTTAAACCAAAACACCATTTAAAGACAACAATAAAGGCAGAATTTGGACCATAAAAATTAATCAGAACAGAGACTGTAGGAGACTGAAAAGAAAGAGAGAGAGGGAGAGACAGCAGTGAGTAATTAACCTATATATAGTAAAATTTAAATGGATAATTATAGAGATTCTTGGAATGTGTAATGAAAGTGCTAAATAAAGGTCCTGAAATAGAAATGACACAATATTAGAGGGAAATGCAATAACAGTCTGGAACTAATTATAATAAAACTATCATGGGAAAAACTGGGACTTTGAGGGGGCAAAGGGAGAGCAGGTATAAATAAAAGGGTTCTAAAGCTCTCATCTGTAGAACAAGTGGGAAAGAAAAAGGATTTTAAAGGCCATGCAATATTGGAGTGAGGGGAGAAGCAGTAGGGGAAATATTTGGTATTTTGTTTTCATAAAATAGAAAAGTATGTATTTAATTATAAGTATGGGGAAACAGAAGGAAGCCATTAATCAAATGGAAAGATAGAGCAGAAATTACAAATACAAAAGGGCAAGAAAAATGAAGAATAAAAAAATACAAAAAAATAAGGAAAAGAAGAAAATTGAAACAAAATAAATAAAAAACATAATAATGACTAAAGGAATAAAATTGTGGGAAAATATTGCTACACTAATAGTGAATGAACTAAATTTTCCTATTAAAATATAAGGACTCATCAATCAGTTTTAAAAAAATCAACAGGAAGAAATGAAAAGGCTTTCTATATAATAGGAAGACTTGAATAAGGTAAAAATGAAGGATAGCAGGGCAAAGGTGGGAGAAGTCTCTATGGTACATTTGGGGACCTGAAATCCTGTCATTATTTTTGCCAGTGTTGTCCCTTCAGTAGTTTCTTACCCCATTCCTGCCGTTAGTATCAAAAGTGAACGGGAAATCAAAAAAGAAATCTAGTTACTCAAACTAAATGCTCACATTTGTTAAAAATATTCCCAAAATCAATACCACAGAAGAATTGGAGAGAATTGCTTATTTCACATCTTTCAACCCAACTTTAGAAAGCCTAGTGAATATTTTATATAAGGTTCCTGTCTGTGTAACTTGTAAAGGTTGGGTCCTTGATTTATCTCTCAAACAAGAGATAACTGGGAGCCTTTTTTGGACACCAAACAGTTACCATAAAATTTATCTTGTATTTTCCCTTTTCCTATATCCCAATAGTGGAGAGAGTGGGGATTGTTTGCAGAAATGTGATATGCTGACATTGGAGTAATAGGAGGGGTATGGGTCATATTTCAAACATTATAGGCTTGAGATACCAACTTCTATAGTTGAGGATTGCTTCATTTCCAATTTTTCTGGCTGATCAAAAAGAATTGGAATTTTAATATAACAGAATATAGTTATTCATTCATAGGTATTTGTTTTGCAACTGTCAAATGCTAAGCACTGTACCGGACTCTTTGGACATAGACATCAACAAAACAGAGATAGACACTGCCCTTGTGAAGCTTATATTTTGGTGAAGAAACAGACAATAAGTAAAACATAATGTAACATAACATAACATAACATAACATAACATAACATAACATAACATAACAAAAAATATAACATAACATAACATGCGAAATAATGGTAGTGACCAGTGCTATAAAAAAAATATAGCAGGGAAGGAGGCCAGGGACTGTGTTAATCCATCAAACCACAGGCTCATGAAGGGTAGAGTTCATGGTTTGTTCACCTCTGTGCCTATAGAGCCTCAGTCCAGAAGTGGATGGTGTGTAGTAATTGTACAGAAAAGCAGATGTAGATAAAGAGTAAAGGTAGTTGTAGATTTGTGTTTACTTTTTATGTAGCAGATAACAGGTCAGAGGGAATCAATACAGATTTTGCACTGATATGATCAAATTTGTTTCCAGGAAGTTTAATTCTAATGTCGGTATTTAGAATGAGTGAGAGTTGGTGGGTGGGGGCAAGGGGGCTCCCCACTGACAGTGGGGACACCAGCCTTCTCGAGCAACACTATCTAATACAACTTTCTGCGATAATAGAAATGCTCTAAATCCATCTGTACAATACTGTAGCTGTCTATAGTTCTTAAGCACTTGAAATAAAGTGACTGAGGAGCTAAATATTTTATTTTATTTTAATAAGTGTAAACATAAATATTCATATGTGGCTAGGTGCTGCCACATTGGACAGGTGGTTCTAGGGTGAGCCAAGCAAGGGTTTATGAAGGTCTGACCCTGGGTGATGGTGTGACGGGAATGCAGGAACCAGCAGAGAGGTTTAAGTTTAACATCTTAGGCAAGTCACTTAACTGCTCTGGGCCTCCAATTCCTCCTTTGAAAAATAGAGATAGACTTGTCTCCCACTTACACAAACTTATAAACTTCAAAGAACTAACTATCAAATGAGGTTCTGTGATTAACGTCTGGGTCTACATTGCACTAGAAGTATAACTGTACAATCTTCTTGGGGGGAAATCTGGAGAGAGAGACAGAGAGAGAGAGAGAGGATAGCGATATGTATTTATATTAATATATGTTGTCTCCCATTTATATTTTGTATAGTGTTTCAAATGTTTATGACCTTTGACATAGTACATCTCCTTTTTAAAATATATCCTGAAGAAATAATCAGAAACTCAGGCACAGATGTAGGCAGAAATATATTTATTAAACTGTTCATCATAGTAGCAAAGTTAGGTGCAACCTAAATATTCAACTATAGATTATCTCAATAAAGAAATCCCTATCCATGTATGTATTAGAATGCAAACACTAATAAAATGGTGGTATCAAATAATACTTAATAAAATGCTTGTGGCATATTAGTCCTAATTATATAGTTCTATGCATTGACAAAAGACTAAAAGAAAAACCATCTGATTGCTAGCAGTGATTATCATTACCATTCATGTTTGATTTTTTCCCTATGTCTTTTCATATTTTCCAAGACGAGCTTCCATTGTTTTCTTTTGTAATGAAGTAGCAGGGGTGGAAAAGTTTATTTTTAAAAAAGAAAAACATTTTATTTTGTAAAATATATTATTTTTGAAATTAATAGCACCACCCAGAGCCCCAAAATCTTGACACGAGAAGGTGAATTCCCAGAGCTGTAAACCAAGAGGCCCTGTGTCCTGAAAACTTCTGTAGGCTCTAGAAGTCCAGGAAATTTTTGTCACTGGTGGCCTGGCATGAAGCCCCTCTCTCTCCCTTTTCCTCAGCTGAGCCAACCTCTGCACTTCCAGGCAGAGGAGCTGTCTGCAGGACTGGGGTGGGGGTTGTGGGAGTGGGAGGGAGGCCCTAAGGGAATGTGCAGGTGACAGCGAGGCAGGGGCCAAAACTCCACCAGTCTCCATCTGCAAACCTCCTCTGACTTACTGTGTCCCTAGGCCTCACTGTCCTGGTCTCTCTCTGCCTCATACCCTGTCTCTGCTCTCAGCACCCTTCTGGCTCCATCTCTGGGTGTGTATGTCATTAGCCCCCATCCCCAGGCAGCCTCTGCCTTCCTACTCTAAGCTTCCTCCCACCTGGGGAGGCTGCTGAGCTTGGCAGGGTGCTGAAGGTGATGGCTGCAGCCTGTCGAAGGCCCGGGAGCTGTTACTATTACTGGGAGCTCCTTCTGTCAAGAGAACATTCTCACATGTCATGAATCAGAAGAGGGTGTTCAGTTTCTTCTGCCTAATCTCAACAAATTCCACACATAGTTCCTACACTGCTCCCCCCACTCCACCCCCAAGTGCAAGGAGCAAGGCGGGAGGCACTCTGAAAGCTGCCCTAGAACATGTAAAGTCACTGAGGGAACAGAGTGGGGGACTCACACTCTGAATTCAGATGAGCGGAGAGGTCTGCCCTCACCCATCCCCTTGCCCACCCCTGAGATGTCAACACCGAGCGTGTTGTGCTGGAAACATCTCCTCCAGCCAAGAACAGCAGGCCTTGGTCTGGAAGCTGAGACACTTGCTAAGCACCCTCCCCCCCCCACCGCCCCCGCCCAAAAGGGCTGACCCTGGGAAGCACGTGGGGCACAGGGCATGGCTGGGCTTTCAGGGGAAAGGACCACACATCTGGGCTCAGCTGCCTCCTCTTCTGCTGGTAAAAAATCAAAGCCACCACCTAGGGACCCCAGGAGCACATCTCCAGCTCCCCAGCAGCCAACTGGCAGAGAGCCAGGATGAAGCTCGGGCTGTTGTATTTGGCAATTCAGCAAAAGAGGAGAATTACTGCAAAAGTAGGGGACAGGTGGAGAGAGGGTGGTCCCTGCAAGCAAATTCTTGTTGGGGTAGAATAATCCTTGGGGAGAATGAACAGGCTAGGCTGGAGCAGGCCTCTCAGGTACCAGGGGCTCTTCAAAGGACTGGTGCCATGCTTTATTCTGCTGGCTTTTGTTTTTCTTTTCCTTTGCTGCCCCCAACCTGTCCTCCTGCCCATGAATAAGCTGTGACCAAGGACAAAGAGCTCCCCTCTCAAAGCTTTAGCTTTCCACCTGGAAGGTGACAGAATTGGAGCTTCATAGTTCCCCATTGGGGAAATGCCCCAGGAGCTGCTTGCAGAGGTGAGAGTACTTCCTTGCCCTGGTCCCAGGTTTTGAATTTTAGATACTGGGCTTCTGTGCTTTATTGAAGAAAATCTGATGCTAGAGTACTGGACTAGAGACAAACCCTCTGCTTCTTCAGTCTTCAAAGCTTCGCCTTGCCCTTCTGATGGGCCTCCTTCATGTCTCACCACAGTGAGCTATGGGGGGTGGGGGGGGGCGCAAAGGACACCACTCTCTAGAAATAGTTGTCATCTGTTTTAACCTTTGTTACTTCAACTGTGAAATGAAAGTGGCCTGGGCTAGAGGATCAAAGTAGGACTGAAGGTGAACGGTTTGCCCTAGGGCAGAAAGCCCTTGAATGTCAGCAGATTTAAATTCAAAAGTGCTGGGGAGATAGACTTCTAGGTTTCCCTTCAAACAATGGGAGGTGCTTCTGTGGCCATGGGGTACTCTAAACATTTACTTCTCTGGGAATTGAGCTCAAATACCAGACACAGAGGAGATATTTGTTGGATGAATTTAATGAATTAAACAATCACTGAATCAACGAATCCACAAACAGTACTAGGCATGCAAATCATCCAGGACTTGGGACAAATTTTGAGCTGGGAGGAGATCTAGAGATGGCCCATTGCAATCCCTCTTTCACAGACGAGAAAACTGTGGCTTCATGAAGTAAAACGTTGGTCCAGGGGTCACACACCTAGCAGCACAAAAGTATGAGGCCAGCGTCTGTTCTCCGACCTGCTATCTTCAAAACAGTGCGTGTTAACAAAACTTATTGTGTTGGTATTTTCCAAATCTGCCTTAGAAGTATCAGGACAGACAACTAGTAGATGACAGTGTCATGCCTCAGGGAACTGGTAGTATCCTGGCACTGAATAGAGGGGCCTTGAAGTCCTCCTTGGTCACCTGGACTCTCAGATCCCATTAACAAGAGGTTTGGAACCAGACCCCTGCATGAGTCCTGACATCACCCATTTACAAACTGGGTGACTTTGGACAGGTCTGAAATCTCTCTGAGTTTCCAATTTCTTGTCTGAAAAATGGAGAATAATAGTTCGCCAAGCTGTTGTGAAGATTAACTAATGTAATACAAAACACCTAGAACAGTCCCTGAAAGAGAGGAAGTCCGTGATTCGCATTGGCTACTGGTGATCTTACTCTGAACTCTCGCAATGGCCTCACGCTGAGCTCTGAATGTCTGTATGCGCAGAATCACCTGGGGATCATGTTCAACACAGAACTCCCTAGGTCTCTGCAGGGGAAGGATGGGGCCAAGCATCTGGACTTTTAACAAACACCCGTGTCTAGGTGTCTAGACGCCTCATGTCTTACACAAATTTAATGTAGGCAGCTCTCTGATCACATCTGAAAATATACAGTGTGCCTATCCACACTGTATATTCCACCTGCCCGTTTGTATTTTAGTAGCTATCTCAGTTATCAGATCAGTAAATTAAACATCTGAAAAATTGGGGGCTACACCTACACTTTGTATTGTGTGTGTTGCCTTCCTTGCAAAATGGAGTGCCAGGAGGGCAGGGACCAGGTGCATGGCTACGTAGCTCCCATAGCACATGATTCTGCTGCATTATATTGTCATCAGTCAATGGAAAGGTAAAATTACTTCCAAGGACCATCACTAATTTCAAGGACCAGAGCTCCTAGAAACAAAGTTTTCAGCTTTCAAATTACTAAATACAGTAATCTCCTCCCATCCCATCTGTAGTTTTGCTTTCCACTTTTGTTACCTATATTGAACTGCAAACAGAAAATATTAAATGGAAAATTCCAGGAGAAACAATTTTTAATTTTTAAATTGCATACTGTTCTGAGTAGTGTGATGAAATCTTGTGATGTCCTGCTCCATCCTTCCCAGAATGTGAATCATCCCTTTATCCAGCCTATCCACACTGTATATTCCACCTGCCCATTAGTATTTTAGTAGCTGTCTCAGTTATCAGATCAGCTATCAGATATTTTGAGAGAGAGGGAGAGAGAGAGACCATATTCACATAACTTTTATTACAGTATATTGTTATAATTGTTCTATTTTATTATTAGTTCTTATTGTTAATCTCTTACTGTGTGTGTCTAATTTGTAAATTAAACTTTATTATAGATATGTATGCATAGGAAAAAACATAGCATATATAGAGTCCGTTACTGTCCGAGGTTTCAGGCATCCCCTGGAGGGCTCAGAATATATCCCCACAAATATGGGGGGATTACTGTATATAAAATCCTGAGATGTTTCGGCATCTTCTTCAAACTGACTCTGGATGACATCAGTTAATGTGCAATGACTGTCACATAAGATGCCACATAATTCACTTTACAAATTCAGTGCTTCCCTTTAATCCTATTGTGATAGATTATTTTTCCAAAGATGGCCACAGCAATATTGCCCATTGCTCTTCTGCAATGTGATCTTGTCCTCCACCTCAGTCAGGAGGTAGAGTCTATTTCTCGAGCTCCTTGAATCCGGGCAGGGCTTCTGACTGCTTTAACTAAGAGAATCTGGTGGAAGTGATGCTATATCATTTCTGGGCATGGTTCTTAACCGGCCTTGCAGCTTTCACTTCCTATCTTTAAAAAACCAGTTGCCATGTAAAAAGTACAAATACTCTAGGATCATCATGCAGTGAGAAGCTCAAACCCCATGGAGAGCCCCTGGAACATGAGATGCTGCATGGAGAAAGAAGCCAAGGAGCAGCAGTGCACCAGACACAAAACTAAAGAGGCCACCTTGGAGGTCAACCCTCCCGTTCCAGCCACCCCAACTGGTGCCAAGCATAGAAGAGATGAACTGCCCAGCCAAGCCCTCTCCAAATTCCTAACCTACAAAATCTTGAGCAAAGTAAAATGATTATTTTAAGCCACTAAGCTTTGGGGGCAGTTTGCAACAATAAATACCTAAAACACAAACTATAATGTTTTCCTTTTATCCTTGGCTGCCAGGAAGCTCAGAACTAGATTTCTGGCTCTATTGTAGCAACCTCTGTTAACTTATTTCTACTCCTTGCCTTATTTATATCATTTTAACTTTATGTTAATTAATTAGATTTGTGTCTTTCATTATAAAACTCTCCCACATTCTTTTGAGAGAGAAATGGGGAGAGGCTGGGAATTTTCTTGCTTCCTCCACCCTTTCTATATATTTAAAACTTTCCATGTGTCAAAGTTCTATTTCATTTCCAGAGCTGAATCTGGGTGCAGGACTAGTGCTGTTCCCCAGTGGGACATATTTTTACCCGCATGAACCCATGTCTTGTTACATCCGTCTCTGGTTTATCAGTACCTTACTCTCAATATTCATTCAGCCAATTTTCAAGTTTTGTTTGACAAGTGTCTTTCAATGACCAAAGAGCTTGAAATATTCAAAGAAATGGATTTCCGTTGGAGAATGTTCAAGTTGAACAGTCATAGAGATATTTTTGGTCAAGGTATAGTTGTGAAATATATAACACCTGAGGACTGTCTCATGTGCAAACAAGTCTCTGTGTGTCCTTGGGCTAATTCCTAAAGCAGAACTGATGATAAATCTCAAGTAATTACTGAGCAGGCAACATGGCCAGGTACTCTACAGGTCCACAATCCCTTGCATGAAATCTTTGGAGCCAGACACATTTTGGAAATCAAACCAATCTAGATTTTTAGAAAGATAATATGGTAAATGTAGCTTATGTTACCTAATAGTCCCAGTGGGCACTGCAGTATCCTGTAAACAACACATCAATGTTTCTGCAGCAAAACACATGAATGGTCACATAACAATTCTAAATAGTTTTACATCAGTTCAAGTCAGATTTTGTTGCCAAGAGAATTCAAATGGGATCGAATTTTATTGCCATATAAGTTATGAAAAATGCTTAAGTTTTTAGAACCTTCTACTTTTGGAGCTGTGCAGAGGTTTTGTGGTCCCATACTAAATACCTTCCTTGTATTTCTCACTATCTCATAAAATTGTCAAGTGAATAATACTATTATTCTTCCCAATGTATAGATGAGAAAATGGAGACTCGGAGACATGAAGTTATTTGGCAGAAGTCAAATTGCTCATAAAAGGCGAAGCTGTGTTTAAGTCCAGATGTGTCTAACTTAAAATACCTGGATTCTAAATCATCGTTCTATTCCATCTCCTCTGTTCTATGCCCTGGTTGCATGAGAAGAAACCTTCCAACATGGCTCCCTGGGAAGTTACTTGGTTAGGCCGAGGTTATTGCTATGGAAGAAGATGGGAGGGAGTGAGAGAAACCTCCTTTTACAAAGTAAATAAATATCACCCTTTCTCTCCAACTCCAGACTTCAAGAGAAAAGCTGGTGAACCTAAATCAACCTGGCTTAGAAAAAAAGGAGAATCTTCCAGAAATGCTCCAATTCTTTCTCCTCTGATTTTTGCTAGTGGACATTGGACTTTTATCCCACTGCTGCCAGCACATGTAAAAATAATAAATATTTTAAAATGGGTTTTACTTTTTAAAAATTGAAGTCCTATCTTTTTTTTTCAAAGCATGATGCTTAGAAAAAGCCCTGGACTTAAAATCACCTAAAGATGTGGCTTCCAATCTCAGTTATGTCACATACTGACTGTACTGAATGTTTTCTCCTCTTTAAAGGACCTGCTGATAGAAATCCTTTCTTTGCCTCTACTTCTCAGTATAGATAAAAGGCTGGACCTAGGACCAGTCTTCTAGGTCTTCAGACAGCCCACAGGAGAGAGATGTGTGCTCTGGGCTGAGGGAATGCAGCCCTCAAACATCCCCATGGTCATTTATTCAACGTAATCTTCTTACAGAAGTCCCTCTCTGTACTTCTCACCTCACATCCCACAGTCATTGGACAAGTCTGATCTCCTCATCTGATGTCAGACCTCTTCAGATTTGACTGGGCTGTGAACACTTTTGTGCTTCAGCCTGTCAAGCAATCTGTACTAATGAGCTTTCGCTATCTGGATTTTATGCCAAAAGCAGACAAATCTCCATTTATCCACCCACTCCCAAGAGACATTGATTGTTCATCATGTACAAGACATTGTGCTAGCATGGAGAATTTTTTTTTTATTCAACAGATATTTATTGAGCATCTGCTGTGTGCCAGGCAATGTACTAGGCACTCTGAATATAGCTGTCAATGACATAGATAACAATCCCTAGCCTCATGAGGCTTAGATGTTAAGTGAATCAGGTAAGGTCCTGCTAACCCAGAGTTCACTGTTTTATAGGGAACACTTAAAATATGATGTGATATCTAGTATGATTAATATAGTACAAAACTCTAGAAATTTAGGCAACCAACCTAGACATGGGGATCATGAAACTTTCTTGGGGAAATGACACAGACACTGAAATCTGAAGGATGAATAAAGATTATCATTAAATGCAGAGAAGAGTGTTTTGAGCAGAAGCAATGTATACAATAGAGGAAAGAAAAAAATGTTTCTATGTATTGATGGAAATGTAAAGCTAAAGGGAACTGAGTATAGCCCTCTGGGGTCAGGGCAGAGGGTTTGAGGTAGGGATTAATGGAGATGGGGCTGAAGAATAGGAAGGAGCACATCCTACATGGCCTTTTCTTGATAGCAGTGGAGAATTTGGAGCAGGTTCCAAGCAGAGGCATGAGAAAAAGAAACTGAATTGTCTGTTATGGTTATAAAGAGCTTCACTAATGACACATTTGGAAAATGGCCTCACACCCATATGGAATGGGTGAAGGGGAACCTTTGACATTTACCTGAACCCCTGATGACCTTGGGGATCCTCTGCTTGAATTCGAGATTCTCAAATGAAGCTGTGGGCTGCAAAGGTGGTGGTTGTGCCTGAAACCACGGTGTGAGCGCTCCTACAATCATTAAGACGAGTTCCCGAGCTGCTGGGTAGCTAACTCTAGTCAGTGTCAGGGTAATTAACCAAGCTGCCTGAACTTTATTCACAGCCTGACAAGGTGCACTCCTGGGACTTGTCACTGTGGTTAGTCCGGGGCGGGGGACTTGACATAAGGCTGATTAGGGAGTGTTTTACACAGCAAGAAGCTCTCTGATCTTGGCTGAATGAGGCTCCCCCTCCTATCTCATATCAGAGATGCCTGCAAGGCTAGAGAATAAAGATCATCCAGTCCAACCCCCTCATTTTCAGATGAGAGAAAGCAGCCGTTCTGAGCACAGCCACAGTTTTCCCAAGGCCACACAGTGAGTTTCTTCTGGAGATGAGGTTACTATCAGACCATTATGGCTCTACTCACAGCCTTTCTCCATTATGTTCTTTCTTATTTTTTAAAAAGGCTATTTTATAAACCACTTTTTCTTAAACTTAATGCCCATAGGAATCACTGGAGAGCTTGTGAAAATGCAGATTCTGATTCAGGAGGTCTGAGTGGGGCTGAGGTTCTCCATCTCCAACAAGCCCACAGGTGATGTTGATGCTGCTGGCCCATGGACCATATTATGAGCACCGAGGAGCTCAAAGACCCTTACCCAGAGACTACTTGCAACTTAAGTGGAACTGGCAGGAGGACTTGTGCTTGTGACTCTCTGCCTCCAACAGTCTCTGAAACTCTAGACTTCCAAAATTAGAGTACCACTCAGGTTAAAGGGTTCTCAGAAGTTTTGGAGTCCAACTCCTGTGCACACCTGGGTCTGCTTTTTCTGGTCAGAACTCTTCTATACTTCAACAAACCATTTCAGTTCACTCCACTAAAGCAGGATTTAAAGGACTGCAAGTAATTCAGGGTAGGAGAAGGCATCTCCGCTAACCTGTTCTACTCTCTATTCTTTGAAGACTGATGTACTCATCAGTTTATTCATCTCAACAAAAAAGAACAAACAGAACCTGCCACCTAAGTTCTCAAGGCTGTGTCACCTTCAAATCACAGTGCCTATCATAGCTAGAAACTTTTTTCTCTGCTGCTTGATTCCTTTCCGAAATGGAAAATCTAATGGGCACAGCTCATTTGTTTTAGTATTTTTTCTTCTCTGGGCCTCAACAACCCCCGCAACAAAATGGAAGGACTTAACTAGGTGGCCTTTCAGGTACTCCATGTATTGATTCTCTATAACTCTAAGATTCTTGGCAACCAAGTACTTTAGAAAAACACCTTTATTCTGGTCACTGGGGAAGCCATTTACTCAAAGTGATTGTGCCTGGAACTGTTCTTTCCAACTGGAGAAACAACAACAAAACACATCCAAGAAAATGTAAAGTTTTTATATTTCGTTTATATGACTGATACCAGGATAAGATTCTCAAGTGGTGACCATCCCCACAAGAACATGAGGAGATATAATTCTCAAGGCTCACTTCTCAGAGAGGCTTTATAGGCATTTGAGTGAGGGTTAAAGGGCTGGACTTTGATATGCCTCTGTGCATAGGTCCCATCACTTCTCTTGGCAACTGAGGCCATTTCCATCTAAGTCTAACTTCACAGCTGAGAAAACTAAAGTTCTTATTAGATCTGATATTCAATGATTCCAACAAAGTTATTATTTTATTTTTAAATTCTCAGTCCTTTTTTAACTGAATGAAGCTTGGAGAGAACACAAGATATTGCTCCTCTCACCACTTCTATGCACATCGATGGTCCAGGCCATATTGGGTTCCCCAAGGCAACAGTTGCCAGGAGTTGTTTGTATATGTTGCACAGGAAATGTCATGGGGGATTGTTTTCCAGGATGCACTTAAGAAGAAAAGATTCTTTGTACCACAGAGAATTTAAACTCCTTTCTGCCACTCTCCTGCACTCATATTTCCACTGTGGCCTCTGATCTCCATTGCCCAGCACAAAAGAGAGTGACCTGCAGAAGGAATACAGTTACTAAAAAAAAATGACACAGAGTTTTCAGCAACTGGGTCACCTAGCCATGACCAAGACTTTAAAGACATAAGCTTCTGAAGTCAGAAGAAGACGTTTTAGCTCAAACTGAGCTATATGGAACCAGGACACTGTGAGACTCCTGAGAAGGACGTAGATGGGTGTAGATGGGATGCCCTTAGAGAGCAGCATTATGGTTTATTAAAATTTCAAGTACTCGGAATTGAAAATCTCATGAAAGCTAGGGATTCTTTCCTAAACAAATGCCCATACACAAATATGGATAAAGTATGTTATGGAATTTCACCAGCTTCACGTCTACCCTAAGCCAACTACCTGTGGACCACCATACTTCAGGATTGCCACTTTTTGTATGTATAGGCAGTCCTATCAGACCTGAGCTGACTTTTAGATGCAGAGGCTGGAGCCCAGGTCAACAACAGTCCTCAAGAATTATCTCGGGCTATGCACAGGTGACACTCACATTGGATGTCCTTGGTCTAGACAGTTAAACCACGCATTGACTAGTAGTGAGAATGTGTGGCTGACTTGTGATAAGTGGGGCCAACCAAGCAGGGTCTGCTTCATAGAAACTGACTTATCTTTTAAACAAATACTGCCCAGCAGCTGAAAACTGTTTTGGCCAGGCATCTCTTTGTGAGCATCAGCTTAAGCAGGGAATAGAGCTCAGCAGGCTTACAAAAAGAGTATGAAGGAGGCCAGATGTAGGTGTGCTGTGGCTGTGGCCTGCAACAAGGTGGCCAAGGATTAGAGGCTTTGATTTTTCTTTCTTTTCCTGGCCCAAACAAGCAGAGAACTGAGAATCGGGAGACCAGGTTTTGAGTCCTATGTCTGACACTCTATGTTGCCCAGAGGCAAGTTTCTTGATGCTGCCAGGTCTTACTTTTCCTGTCTGTGAAACAGTGTGAAGAAGTGGATTACATGGTCTCTGTGTCTGGCCTGAGCATGTCCTGATTCTCTATGAAGAAGAAGGGTACAGACAAGATAAAAAGTCCCACTCCAGCAGTTTCCTCCTTCAGGGTCTGGTCTGAGGCTCCTGATATTCAATACCAGTGGTCCCTCTCACCCCCTCCTCCAGACCTGAAAGCTGGGGCTTTGTGGCAGGTAACACAATTTGCCTTGTGTTCTGCACTTGAGTGCTCTTGAGTTTCTGCTCCCCAGAAAGATCATTTTCTTGCCAATGTCATCACTTTTAGCCAGCAGGGACCTATCAGTGGCTCCATCAGGCACTGGGGGCCCCGGCCTCCCTTGGCTTTAAGTCTGAGCCCTGGGAACACTGGGGAAACTTAATTCTCGAACACCTTCCACTCAAAGAGCCACTGTTCTGCAAAACCAGAGCTGGCCCCTGCATTTCAACAGCTTTCAGGTGGGTTTCCCACCCCAGACGTCGATAGGGCCCAGAACGCCTGTGAATGTGTTGACCTGACTTCAACCGCAGGCTCAGTTTCAAAGGGTTGGCTGAAATCATAGCCCGCCCTCATTCCATGTGAGGTTCTGCTCCTGGAAGCCTTCAGCTGGATCTCAGTTACTGGGAAGGCGTTCCCTGAATGTGGGTTTTCACCCAGTGCCTCCCAATGAGCCATTTCTTGGGGCGGGATGCCCACCTCGTGGGGGAAGCAGCTTTGGTTCTGGGAAATTCTTGCCCATCCCTCTTTTTTTCTACGCCAGAGATTGATATGAAAGGGTGCCAGCTATGCTGTCAGGAGAATCGGAGAGCAGCCCTTCCTGCCCTTCCTACTTGCCACGTGACCTTGGACAAGTCATTTTCCTCTGTGGGTCTTGGAATCCCCTCTAAGCTATTAGTGGGCCTGCCTTCTTCTTGGGGAAGCATAAAAGTGCTTTGTAAATAGGAAGCATTACATAGTGCTTATCAAGGAACCCACTCAACAAGGAGTATTTTAGACTTTTTGCTATTTCCCTTCTTGCAGCTGAGAAATTAGCAGGCACAGATTGCGAAAAACCAGACTGGTCTTTGTAATTACAAATGTGCACACATCCCACTGAGCATCATTTTCAAAAGGCATATTAAGCAGCAGAGACCGCAGGGGGGACCCATATAAACAGGCCTCCTCATATCCTGACAAAAAGGGCTTGGAGAATGCAGTTGTCCTGCCAGTCACTGGCTGTTCCTGCAGTCCCACCCCCACCTTGCAGCCCTGGCCGCTGAATATTCATCTACCATGAACAGGATCCTAGTTCATGGCAAGGGGGCAGGATTCTGGAATTCTGTGGGGTTAGTGCTGCTCCAAGCCCAAATCAGTCTTCAAGATCCAATTTCCTTGGACTTGAAGCTTTCCAGAGCCAGCCCCCAGAAAAATCTCCCAAAGCCATGGGCAGCACCTCCCTGCAGAATTGGTCATTTGCCACTTTGTATTAGAATTTTGTATGTCCATGCTAGTTCTTATACTAGGCTGGGAACTCTTGAGGGCAGGCTATGTTTTCTTCATGGTTTTTCCCTCATGGAGCCCAGAATACAGTCGACATTGAATATATTTTGAATGGAGGGAGGGACAGCTTAAGGCTTCATTATGTCCTTCATTTACGTTATCTCACGTAATGCTCATAACCTGCCCAAGGAGAATTACTGCCTCTGCCTGACCAGTTAGAACACTGATGCCCCCATGAGTTTGTGTAACTGGCTCAAGACCACACTTATCATTGTGATGTTGGGATTTGATGCCATATCTACTCAAAGCCCCTGCACATTCTCATCAAGCTGTCCAGTGGCAATAAATGAAGAATGAGGTGTTAGCACTAAAGAGCCTTAACCAATGAAATGAAGGCCATCTGTCAACTAAATTCAAGTACCCTATGCTGACACAAAGGCAGAGTCTCTATGGATGTCAAGGTATGGCTATGCTGGCCAGACCACCTCTGTTTTTAAGCAAGGATTTAGGGAGCTATTGCCACATGCTCCCAGAGCCCTAGAGACCATGGTGATGCAGGATAAGAGAGGCACACCGTGTTGCTTGGGCTTCCAAAAGCAATGTTGATCAGATCTCTCCTCCCTTCTTTCTATGGTGACATTCCATGTGACTAGTTTCACAAGCTAGCTCTCCTGAATATGGATGAGGGGGTCTCATCAAAGGTGAGGACACTGACTAGGACATACAGGAAGCAGCCAAGGGTCAAGGTGCAGCACCACTATCTCACTGCTATGGAAGGAAGAAAAGGAGAATGTAATTGAACTTGGGAATGATTATTAGAAGACATCCCAGATGACGGGAAGGTGAAGATTAATTCTGAAGCAGGATGGATGTTATTCAGGAAGAGCATTTGAGGAAGAAATGAGGTAAAAGACGGTATCCATCATTCTCCGACTACGGAGTTGAATCTGACTGCAATAAAAATTGAAGGGAGCAGGGCTGGAGGAGCAGACCAAAGCTGAATTGTGGGTGTCCTTATAAGCCAGGATGAGGAGTCTGAGCTAAATTCTGAAGGCAAGGAAGTGTAAGAAGACTTTTGAGTAAGAAGTAGTGTGCTCAGAGGCAGGTTCTAGAAAGATCACCCTGTGGGCAGGCAAGAGATGTTGAGCCTTGTCTTTGGAGGAGTCCAAGCTCTGGGAGCCAGTCCTCATTCTGTGGACAAAGGGTGTCCCTCCAATGAAGTGCTAATTGCAAACTGGTCAGTCACATTCTCAGATGCTCTGACTCCAAGACTCAAGTTCAGCTCCACTCGTATGAGTGTGGGTATTTACCAGGAAGGGTGATTGGCCTGACTTCTCGGAAAGAAGAAGTCATTAAAATGCAACCCTGAGATGTCAAGGACCCTGCAAGCTCTGTTTATTTTTTGTGTGCTGATAAAATCCTCAGAAAGGGAAGCCAAGCTTTTTCAAGAGGCTACTTATGCCTGCCTGGATAGCTGTGGGTCTAAAGGAAACCCCTGATTATGACAGGGATGGTCAGGGGATGTGTGGGTGACAATTTCAGAGAAGATGGAATATGAGCAAGCCTGAGGAAGTGGGCACAATGGGAAGAAGGAGTTCTGAGCATAAATGCAAAACTCAGGATCCCCAGAGCTGCAGCTGCAGCTGGATTCAACTCCACAAGCACGGCAGAAAGCACCGAGCTTGTGCAGAGACATTTTGACAGATTGCTGCAGAGGCTGAGGCAATGGGGGAGAGAAAAAGGCCATTCTCCAACTCGTGTTGTTTGGAAGGGAAGACCAGCTCAACTTTTCACTGAGGGTCAATCTGGGCTTTTCCACGTGCATTTTATAATAAATTCTGCCCCTAGAGTTCCACTGGAGGATTAGATCCCTAATTCCCTTTACCCATTTTTTGCTCGAACAAAAAATTCCAGTAATTTAAGATGCCATGTGTGGTAGCCTCTAAGATGGTCCCTCATATCACTATGACACCTGTGTGTGGTGGTCCCCTCCACATGCAACATGGTACTGGGGCTGGTGTGTGTGACCAACTAACTATATCCAATTGAAGTGATGGTCTGTCAGGACTAAGGTAGGTTATAAAAGACACTTGTGTTTTGGTTGTGCTCTCTTTGTCTTGGATCATCTGTTCTGGGGGAAGCCAGCTGCCATATCACGAGCAGCCCTATGGAGAGCCCACGTCATGAGGAAGCTTGCTGCCAACAGCTCAATCCAGTTTTTAAATGACTACAGCCTCTGCTGCCATCGTGACTGCAACTTCATAAGAGAGCTTGACCTAGAACTACCCCATATGCTGCTGAAGCTGCTCCCATATGCCCGACCCTCAAAAAGTTTGGGGGTAATTTTATTCACAGCATTGGGTAACTAATATACCTCAGAAGACATTTTAAGATCTAAACATGGATTTAGAGGGCAAGACCTGGGTCTGAGTCCACATCAACCTTGTGATTTTGGTCAAGTGATTCAACCTCAGTGATTCATCTTCTCATTTTCAAACTGGCAGTAACCACAGTGCCTACCTCAAAATGTTGTGATGAATGTATCAGTTAATAGGTGTTGTTCAATGAGCCCAGGGCTTAGTACATACTAAGGGTTTGAAAAACAGGGCTAAACACCACTACCACTTTTTCAGCCTTTCTTCTCAGCCACAGCACACTTATTTGCAGATCTGCTCATTTATCATTCACTCATTTTCATATAATTCATTCTGGGCCTTGCTGCCCTTTGCTGTGTGGCTGCTTCTGCTGGAGACCCTTTTCTGCATCTCTTCACCTGCCACCCTGATTCACCAAGGCTTACTCAGGGATCTCCTTTGCTCCATCCCCAGTTCCTATGGACAGATAGTCACTCCTTCTTCTGGCTCCCACCATGCACTGAAGTTGTCCTAGTGTTTCTTTATTATGTTTTTCATTGTTGTTTTTCTGGGGCTGCAAGAGTCTTTATATCCTCTGAGACATGCACACAGTAGAGCCCACGTCATGAGGAAGTACATCAAATGAATGGCTGTCTTGGCTTTAGATAAAAATGCCTAGGAGGGAAGAAGCCTTGCCTGGATGCTGACATGAACTTTGCTCACAGCCTCTGGTAGGTTTAATTAGGGCTGTGTGTTCCATTCTCATGTGTTTCCTTTTACCATCACAGCTCTTATTATTTCATACAGTTCCTTTTTGAATTTTATTTTCTTTTATCTCTTTTTCTTTTATCTCTTTTAATTATTTTATCTCCCTTTTTAACCTTTATCTTTTAAATAGAAGACAGGGAGTGCCAGTATAATTAAGGTTATATAAACACACATTAATTAAAGGAGTTGATATAACTTTATTCCTTCAATTTGGGGTCCCAGCCCAACACTGGTTAATCCTTTCATTTTGAAATCAGTCAAAGGTGGAGATTCTTACTCCCAAATCCCTGTGCACCTCCCCATACTTGCCTTCAATGCAGAGAACCCCATGCAGTGGACATACCATATCCCATGGCTTTTTAACCTTTCTAAGAGAAGAAGTCCGAGCTCCAAGAGGCAGGGCCTCCTGTTCCATGAAGGACCACATGCTCCAGAGCAAAGCGGGAATGCCAGGAGTTACCCAACTTGGGCTTCAGCCTGGGTACCACTTCTAACTCACCGGGAACATAGGCCACATCACCTGGCCTCTGTGACCTTCTGATTCTTCTTCACCACCTTAATGACACCACCTTAATGGCATTCATTTGCCCGGTATTTCTTGAGTGAAGACTCTGAGTCATGTTCTGTGCTGGGCCCAGTGTCTGCCTTGGGGAGACACATCCCTACTCTCTAGGGGCCTCTCAGCTCAGAGAGGAGCAAAGTCTGTAATCAGACCCTCTGCAAGGAGTTGGCAATCGCATTAACTAAGAGGGAAAGACAATACAGGAGAACAGAGAAGAAGGACAGCCAACCAAGGCCAGCAGTATTGGGGGAAAGCTTCAGGAGGTGGAAGCACCAGAATTGAAGGAAATCTGAAAAGATAAAGAAGAGACATCAGGGGAGGCAATCCAGGCCTAGGGCTGAGAAACAGCAGAGCAGACCTGTGTGTAGGCATCTGTCCGCAGGTGTGCATAGCAGAGCCAAGCGATGAGACAACCGCAGTGCGGTGTTCCAAGTACATGAAACCTGGAGCAGGAACAGGAAGGGGAAAGGAGCTGGAGAGCCTGGCACCAGCCAGAGCACAGAGGACACATATGAGAGCTGGAGAGCCTGGCACCAGCCAGAGCACGGAGGACACATATGAAAGTGCTTTGTGAACTCTGAATCCCTTGCACAAATGTGAAGGGGATCCTTTGTTCCAGAACACTCTCCTTTCCAGTTGCCATAGCTCATTCTCTCTCTCTCTCTCTCTCTCTCTCTTTCTCTCTCTCTCACACACACACACACACACACACACAAACATGCTGAAACCAGCGCTTTTTTTTTAATAACCATCCTTTCTACAGACTTGCAGAGGACAATCAAGTATGTGAATGTTCACGAGTTGTCGTATAATCAAATGATTGGTGATTTTCTTTCTAATTTCCCTTTCTTTACCCAGTTGTGTTTCCACCGATTTCATATTTCAAGAATAAATGACGATTCTCCGTGTTTTTAGGAATAAATTGGGAGGTACCCACTTAATTCTATAATCCAAGAAACAAAATCACTTCTCCCTCTATACAGTCCTACTATCCAATCACCTGCACAGAAGATGAGAAATAAAATAACTTTGTTTTTCTTTTGCTCTTTTCCTAACTTGTGAGATTTGAGAAAATTAAGTATGTTGTGCTTGATATTCAGGGCTCAGATCCTCAGACAGCATTGGGGATTAAATGGAGAATGTTGGTTGGTTACAGAAGCAATATTTCATGGCATCTGTCAGCCCCTATGAATGACTTTGTAGATAAAATAATACATTTTGTTTTGACACTACCTTAAATATTTTCATTGAGGTAAGATTCAAGACATTGTTAATAGTGTCTGTTTACCACAACCGTGGAGATTTCATTTTTCTTGTTAGGAATGAGAAAGCAGGGAGCCTTGGCCTATTAGTCCAGTAGACTCGGCCTGCGTCCTGGTTTGCATGTGGTATGGCCTTGGGCACAGACTTCCAGGTGGAATGAAGGCAGCCAGAGGATGGTAGAAAGAACATCGGACTTAGAAGTAAACAGACTGGATTTGAATTCCAAATCTTCTGTTTACTATCTGTGTAAACTTAGGCAATTTGCTTAAATTTTCTGAACCTTCATTTTCTCATTTTGTTAAATAGTAATAATAGCACCCATCCCAAAAGATAATTGTAGAAAAGAAAATAATAAGATGACACATGGAAAGGGTCGAGATAATGTCCAGCATGTGGGGTCGCTACACTCCATTGGTTTCCACTTCACCAACCTCCTGCCAAAGACCAAGCAGCCGCAGCTACGAATCAGTGTAGAAGCAGAGATCGCACCATGTCCCGAAGCAGCCCAGTTCATCTTCAAATGTCTCTGTGAAAAAGTTTTTTCTTAGAGTTTCAGTTTTGTAAAAGGAAAAGCGTTCTGGAGATGGATGGTGGTGATGATGGCACAATAGTGTGAATGTGCTTAATGCCACCAACCTGTACCCTTAAAAATGGTTAGGATGGTAAATTTTATATTATGTGTATTTTACTACCATTTAAAATATTATAATTTTTGAAATTTTAAAATATTCACATACTATTTTTTATAAAGCGTCCAGTTCCATTTCATGTTGAGATGCAATAAACTCATACCTGGCACAGCAGAGATTTGCCCTCTGATAGAACTGAGAAACTGTGAGGGGAAAATATGTGTTTGAGCTGAAATTTGCCTTCATATAACTTTTCTCCATGGTGGTCTTTGGGGCCCTTAAGAGCAATTGCAATTAGCCCATATTCATTGGGTTAATTTAGTGTATTGGTTAGATTAGGCTCGGTTGGGTCATGCTGCAGAAAAAAAAATCTTTGTGACTTAATACAGCAGAAATATATTTCTCTCCCACACTACAGGTTCATTATGTGTGTGTGTGGGGGGGCACTTATGCAAGATGCAGATGCATGAAGGCTTTACTGTGTACTACTGTCGTGAGTCATGGCTGTGGGAGAGAGAGACTGGAGAATCCTACATGAGCTTTTCCCTGTTGTAGCCAGGAAGGGACACATCTCACTCCAGTGAACCTTTCATTGGCTGGGCACATGACCCCGTCCACACACAAGGGGTCCATGAAATATGGGAGAGGAAATGGGATAGTACAGTGAGCATCGCTGTATCTGCAACTTCTGTAACCGTGGGCCAATTTGGTTTGGATCTCAGACAGAATGCCATCCTCAGACCTTGGTGCTAGCCTGGGTCCTGCAAATCACCCTCTTCCCATTGCCAGGGCATAGGTGTCCCATCAGAAAACAAATGGATTAAATGCCACGCTGTCTACAGATAGGGAACAGGCCTTGGGTGTTCCGCAATCCATGGTTCTCCAACACATGCTCTCATGGGCTTGAGGCATTTGAAAGCACAGCAGGGAAAGACTCCAATGAATATGGGAGCATATGAAAAGGCGAGATCTGTTCAAGAAGCCAGAAACCCTTTTCAAATGTTTGGCCCTAGATTCCTCCAAAACAAATTATGAGTACGGGGGATGGGAGTGCATTTCCGCTCCTAATTCACTGGAGCTTGTGACGCCTACAGAGTCGCCCCCTTTTTAATAGCGCCTGGGGTGGGAGGAAAGGCCTGGTCTGTGGCCACAGAGAGAACTTTTGTCTCCAGGGGTGTCCGACCTGCCTCCATCCTGAGGATTACCGTAACTTTTTAATTAAGGCAAAGTTTGTAGGGAGTTTGGTCTTTTGATGTGGCAGCTGTAGCTGGAAAACAGGCCTATGTTTAAGACTTTACTGCCTGCCGATGGCTCAGCAGCCTGCCACCCACATATCAGAACCCACACCCCATAAACAGCCCAGATCATGTTTCTGTAGAGCAGGGTGTGTGAGAAGGGCCTGAGACCACCATGACATAGGAGGACCACCATTGCTAATAGTCTCTTGGGATTTAGACCACCCGAGGGTCCCCCAAGGAATGAGGGCAGTGTTTTGAGAACATAGAGGTGGATAAGGTGACCTCTGGAGACCCATTACAAAGTTTTTATTCTTGGCCTTGATGTTCTACTTGATGTTAAGTCACAAATATTTTTTTCTGCAGCATGATCCAACCCAAGGCTAATCCAGACAAGAATGGAGTGAGGAGGAGCATGGAGCCAGAATGATCTTACAGCATCATTGCAGCAGGGCATACATTTTTGGTACTGCTGGACTAAGGTAAGGAAACGGGCCTACCTAGGTCATCTTTGTATTCCTGAGTCCCACTTATAGTAGGCTAGTCTTTAGGTGTTACAGAACTGAAAACTGTATCTTTGGGGAGAATGATAATAGAGTGAATTTTGAGCATGTCACTCTATTTATATCCAACGTTCATTAGTTGGACCCCTACTGTGTACCAGGCATTGTCCTACTCATTGAAGACTCATCAGTGAACAGTAACCCACTTTCACAGAGCTCATATTCTGATAGATCTGAAGTTTATGATGCCACTGAGATAAGAATTTGTGTTTACTGTCTTCAATAAGAGCTGTGCTTCTCAAACTTCCCATCGAGGAACCCTCACAGGGCATTTAAGGACAGAGCCCAAAGCAGCTAGATACAAGTGTGACATTTCTTTGACACATCAATCCTTTTCTTTAAAAAGTCATACAAATGTTAAAGTCTATACCATTTCCTATTCATGCTTGTTTTAATATCAAGTATTGGTATAAGTTATATTATATGTATATTGCGTGTGTGTATGTGTGTGTGTGTGTAATATATATATATATATATATATATAGTATTGCTGTAAGTTACTATATATACGTGTGTGTGTGTGTGTGTGTGTGTGTGTGTGTGTGTGTGTGTAGTTTCTACCTCACTGGTCCTGCATCTCTGTATTTCCCTTGACACACAACTTACACCTGGGGACCCACTGTGGGGGAAGTCCATTTCCAGCTCATGTGGACCCTTCTAAATTTCTATAAGCCTTGTGACCTCGCTCCTCTTTGCTTTCTTTTTTTTAAATGAGTTTCACCACAAAAAAGTTAAAAACAAACAAATTCGATTGCCTTCATCTCCCAAATATAGATCTTACAAATCAATGAGAAAATAAGACCAACAGTTCAATACCATCTACAATCATTTATATAGAGGAATATAGAAATGGCTGTTAAACATTGGAAACTGTGCTTAACCTAATTCATAAGACAAATGCAAATTTATATTATGTTGCAATTGTGATTTTTAGCTATGGAATTGGCAACAATCCAAATGCTGCCTAATGCCCTGTGTTGGTGAAAGTGTACAGAAACAGTCATGTTCACTTGTGGCTGCTGTTGGGGCACAGAATGGTGTAGGCCTGTGTAGGGCAGTTTGACAATATTATAGAGAAAGCACATTCATAAATAAGATTTTCTTATTAGGTCAACCACTTCACTCTGAGTGTCATTTATTTATTCAGCACTTGCTAGAAACTCTATGGGAATAATGAGGGATATGCGGAAAGCCTGCCCCAAGGAGCTTGTGACCCTACTTAGAGGTGCTGGCGACAAGACATAGTAAAAATAACGATATTTTATCTCTTGCTTATCAAGAACTCCCAAATGTAATAGGTCATTGAGCATCACAGCAATCCTGCAAGGTAAGTATTTTTATTTCCATTTTCCAGTTCAAAAAGCTGAAGCAGAGCATAATTTGTCCAAGGCCACACACAGTAACCCTCGAGCTGGATGAAGACACTGGGATTTCCATGTGCTTTTCACCAGGGCCAAGCAGCCTGCCCAAAGGACGATGTGGCTACTAACATCACCAGTGTGAGATGAATCAGACATGATAGGGAATGTGAACCAGTGTTGGGGCAGGTCACTGAAAGATATTTTGGATGTTAAGAGATGGCATTTGCATCTCTCTTATCTGGGTTTGAGGCTTCCTTCTATAATTTGCTAAAGGTGTGACCCTGGATGAGTTGCCAAATCTGTCTGAGCCCTAGAATTTTTCTCCACAAAGTACAGTTTATAATAAAGATTTTGTGGGAATTAATTGAAATAGTGTCATACTTAGCCTATAGCCTGCCACATAGTTTGTACTCAATAAATAATGATGATAAAGGAGGAAGAGGAAGTGCCATTGGTGGTGATTATAGGCTTCATGAGAGAAGATAAACCTGATGGACAGGTGGAGTTCAAGTTTGTGTGTACATGTGTGTGTTTGTATACCAGGAAAGGGAGGCTCTTTTCAGAGCTGAGTCCCTGATGTCACTCAAACACAACCTAAGAATGAAATATTCTGTCACGCTAAGCAATGTACCAGGAAGGTCATGGCAGTTGGTTTATAAGGCCAAGGAATCCTGGTACTTCCGATCCGGGAGGACGGAGGCCCTCAGAGCTGGTCTCAGCAGACCCTTCTTTTTCACAGGGGGAGACTGTGGAGCATTTGCTCAGAGCAACATGGATGCCCCCAGCCAGCAGACAGCCTTCTTCCTCAGCTCACCCCAGAGCCCACAGTAAGAGCTGAGGGCAGCCTCAAACCTGAAGGCACAGATCAGCATTTTGGAAACTAGTTCCCCTTTTCTCTCAGGTCTCCTGGAGTCCAACAGTTGAGCTATTCAAAGGGAAAATTGAATTGTTGCAACAAAAGGAAAAATATCTTTCTTCATGGCTTCCCATAGAGGGTTAAACACACTAATGGTGATTCAAGAGTCTTCTTGTGGAGTCCCTAGAATCTCACTAAGTCTCTGAACCTCTGTTTCGAGGTGAACTTTTAACTCCCAGAATGATCCCTGAAAGTTCTTTTTCCCTCCCTGTCTCAGCTGCCAAATTGACTCCTGAAGTCTGCCCTCCATATAAAAACACAATAAAATCTTATACAATCAGGAAGGTATTCAAGACTCGTAATAAATAATTGCCCTGTGACCAGTGGATTGGATCCCCCCCCCACTCACCCTCAATGGGCCTTTTTCTTTTACAGAACATATAAAAGAAACAGATGCAGGGCCTCTCATGCTAACATCACAGTGGACTTGCATAGGGCCTGAGGAGGGTCACTGGGGAAGAGTCATTCTCACACTTAAACAGGGGGACAGCAGGACAATGCCCACCCCAGGATGCTGCTCTGGGGACACCAAAACATCTTTGGCCAATGGCCACACTTTTTTCCTGGGTGTTCCTGGCCTGTCCTCCTTCTTTGCTGTTGATGAGAGAACATGTCCACAGAAGACTCACCATGGCCAGGTGGAATTCCAATATCCTGTGATTAGCTGACCATCCTCTTTCCCCCTGACATCACTTCCTCTAGCTGTCACAATCACCTTTGTTATCTCTTATCTTTGTCCCATGTCTCCCTTCTCTACTGCTTTCTCCTGGTCCTCCATATCTCAACCTCATTAGACTATAAGTTCTTCATGGGTGAGGCCTGTGCCTGATTATGCTCAGTGTCCTGGCATAGCGCTTGGACACAGTAGGTACCCAGTAAATGTTGGTCAAATCAATACATTAAATGAAAAATACAATGTCTGTTGAAAAATGGGAAACTAAAGGCCACCCTACCTGTATACTCTTTTCAAGTTTGATACCATTGTGCTTTGCAGCTTCAAATGTCTCATCATCAGTTCCCCCAGGTGTTTCATGACAATCTCAGCCATGCCTGGCTCTTCTGAGTAGAGTCCCGTGAGACAGTCCAAAACATTCTTATACTGTTGTTAACAGCACGTGATGGTGGTGGGGGAACATCTGTTGGCTCTGCCCAGCCAGCACACACCCTCCTTCTGCTTAGCACACCTGGTTTTCCTCTCTGGGACTAGCCTCCGGCCCCTCACATGCAAGTCAGTGTGGACCTAGCCTCAAGGCAACCAACAGGCTCCCTCTCTCCTAGGGATCTACATGCCCTTGCTGATGACAAAAGGGCAGGAAGTGATGACCCTGCAGTGATACTTGGAGGAGACTGCCCTGGAGTGGTCCTGATCTTGCTCTTTATAGGATTTGGTACATTAATGCATCCCTTTATACTGTCTACTAACCCATCTTCTTCCAATTAGTTCCTTTTTATACTTAAGTTGGCTAGTGCTGGTTTTTGTTGCTTAGAACCCAAACATCCAAAATCAGGTTTTCTCAGCCTTAACACTGTGGACATTTTGGACTGGTTAGTTTTTGCTGTGGGCATCTCATTGGTAGCCCATGTGGCAGATAACCGGTGAAATGGGGGGTCGCTTGGCTGCTCTAATGCAGCCTACGCCTTTCTACCAGATTTCTCAACCTTGGCACCATCGATATTTTGGGCTGAAGAATTCTTTGTTGTGGGGGCCAGCCTGTGCATTCTAGAATGTTTGTCAGCATCCCTGGCATCTGCCCACTAGACATCAGTGGCAGCCCCTTACTTGTGAAAAATGTCTTCAAATACATTTGGAGCAAAATTGTCCCTGGCAGGTAAAACCACTGCTGTAAACTGATTTAGTGGTTGAGAGCCAGTGGCCCTGAACAGATTTGGTGGTTGAGTCTGCATGGTTCGGTGAAGCATTGAGTCAGAAGTCAGAGGATCCCGGATTTATATTCTCCTACCCCTCCTCCACTTTTCCCTGGGCTCTCTGAGCCCCCTACCTTGGGCCATTTTTATCCCAGGCCCACACTGAAGCACCAGTGGGAACAAGCTTGAAGAAATCCAAATTGCTGCACAAAGATGATGTTGCAAGATTTGTTACCACCTCACAGTGGGTCTTTACTTGTGAAAGAAGCTAAAAGCTGCTTCTTGGCCAGCTGGGTGAATTTGATGATAACCAAAGAAAGTGAATAAATATCCAGACCAGTGGAGTCTGTCTGAAGTATCGACATTTCACTTATCATATTGGGTAGCATTCTACAGACAACAGAGTAATTGTTCTTGGGGAGACAAACCTGTCTTTCTTCCATCAAGTGTTCTTTCTGCTATAATGACCAGCATGGCAGAGGTGGGAGGCAAAACAAGGTGAAATTATAAACCTCAGAGATATGAAGGCTCGGAAGCTGCCCTTTCAGACAAAGCCCAGCTCTAACCCTTTCTCACACTTCAAATCGAAACTTCTTTGAGCTTTGATAAAACATAGACTGATGTTTTGTTCTCCCCTTCTCGGGCAAGTTTTGCTCCCCTGGGTGCTCTCTCAGACCACTTACGTATAGGTCCACCAAGGACAACCTGGCCAGTCCAGTTCTAAAAAGGTAATGCTTAAAATCCTGACTTTTGACCTCTATGCTTTACCAATGATCAACTAACAGCTTAGGCTAAAGGGGTAGGGAGCAGTATTCAGTGTGGCCTGGGAGTTAGCAGACTGCAAATGAGTCTCAGCTTTACGGGAAAGCTTGGAAACTCCTTTCCCCTCCTTAGTGTCAGTTTTCCCATCTACAAACTGGGGTTGGAATAGATCAGTGAGCCTTACACTCGTTTCAGTTTCTCTTTGTTAATCCGAACCCACCTCCAAGAATACACACTTGGTCATACTCACATGCACACATCATTTCATAAAATGCATGAGGGTTCTTAGAGCCCTCCATTCTCCATGAAGTCTAGGGTAAGGCCACCAGACCAGTTGTCCCTTAATGAGTCTTCCTTTTCTTGACCTTACTTCATGATTAGACAGACAGAACATGAATTCTAAACACATCTGGTTTGAAATCCCAGCTTCTCTCAACAGCTTTTATATTGAGCAATCTTTCTAAGCCTTACTTTCTTTGTTTATAAAACAGCAAGATAATATCATCTATAATTAAGTCTAAGCATTAAATTACATATTGTATGGGACTACCTGACACCCAGAAAATGCTTGATTCATTTTTGCTTTCCTATCATCTCCCTTTTCCTCCTTTGACTCCTTACTTGTACTACGTTCCTCTAAAACAAGATCAGAAAAGCAGTTAGTACATCAGATTATTTTGGTATCTGGGCAAGTCCAGTGGAAGATATGATTATGTATCAATGGCATCCCAAGGGATGAATTGACACAGCAGGAAGCAACTTTTTACAAGCTATATGGCTTGGTTAATTACACTAACCTCTCTGAGCTCCCCATCTGTAAATGAGGATGATAACGTGTCCCTAAAAACCACCTACCCAGAAAATTCCTCCTTAATGCCAGGCACTGCACTGAGCACTTTGTATATGGTACATTGTAAATGACAGGTCTATTGTAAGGATGACATGAAATAACCTACTTGGAAGGGCTTTATAAACAGTGAAATATGAGGCAGACATTTCATTTTCACTATTATCAGGGGGGTCTCAAGAGCTCGTTTTCCATTGTGAGAACAGAAGGGGCTTTTCCAATTAGAAAATCAAGCATAGAGAGCAGAAAGTCACAAGTGACACTGAGTCAAGGGCCATCTCAAAAACAAAAGGTAAGTGCCAGTTGTAAGCCCACTTCTTGGAGCCTTGATGAGTAATAAAAGGAAGACAGAGGCAATGCAATTTCTTTTCCTGTGTGTTTCTCATAATATATGTCATTTCTCACTAAAGGCCCAATTTACCCATTTCTCATGTACTGCTCAATTTATTGGATGCTGCAACACAATAGCCAAAATGTGGGGTGAAATGGTAAATCCAGTAATTAAATATTTAAGTGATTTATAAATATGGTTTAGGGAAGCTTTGGTAGGGAAGACAGCACATGGCTAGTCTAGCGAAATCCCCGTGTTTCAGAAACTCTCCCCCAGACACCTACATCCAACATCCAGGCCTTTTTGTCTTTATTGAACTGAGCCACCAACTCCAGCATGTGCAAATACAGATTTAACAGGCAAACGTGCAGCCAAACCCAGGACTGTAAGTGTTTGAAAAGGCAGATCTGTTTGATGAGCAAATAGTGTGTGATCAATAAAGACTTGTCAAAATGAAATGAAAAGAGAGTTGCTGTTTACGGAACACAACATCTAGCCTGGCATAGAGAGTATACAGACTGAGCGAGAACATAGTACAGGGTGCGGGGTGAGGATGGAGTCAGGCCTGAACAGTGTGTTTTAGAAAGGTAACTCTGCTGTTCTTACTCAATGTGGGCCACCTGGATTGAAAGTGGACTAGGCTGTATTCAAAGAAGGCCCTGCCTGGAGGCACGTGGTGTTTAAATACCAAGGAAAGAAACATAGTCAGGAACTGATTACAGAGCTACACTAGGCTTTCTAAAAATTAACGTCTTAATTCACAGTAGCCAAAAGGTGTCCATCAATGGATGAATGGATGAATAAAATGTGGCATATCTACACAATGGAATATTATTCAGCCTTAAAAAGAAAGGAAATTTTGACACATGCTACAACGTGGATGAACCTTGAGAACATTATGTTAAGTGAAATAACTTAGTCACAAAAGGTCATATAGTGTATGATTCCACTTATGTGAGGTAATTAGTCAAATTCAGAGACAGAAAGTAGAAGGATGGTTGCCAGAGGCTGAGGGAGGGGAAAATAGGAAGTTAGTGTTTAATGAGGGCAAAGTTTCATTTTGGGAAGATGAAAAGTTCTAGAGATGAATGGTAGTGATGGTAGCACATCAGTATGAATGTGCTTAATGCCACTGAACTGTACACTAAATATGGTTAAAATGGTCAATTTTATGTTATGCATATTCTACCACAATAAAAACAAATTAACGTCTTTTGGTATTTGCTCCATTCCAGCTTGGACTGTAGTGGCCAGAATGTCAAGCTCCACCATTAGATGGTGAGTAACTTATTGTCAAGTATTGGATCTTATTTATCTATGTACCCTCCTCCTTCACTGTATCTAATTCAGTGGTTCTCAAAATGCGGTCTGTGCTTTCAGGATCTCCACAAAGTCAAACTCTTCATAATGTTACTAAGACATAATTTGCCACTTGCTATGATGATGTTGACATTTGCACTAATGTCACAAAAGCAATGGTAGGTAAAATTGCTGGTGCCTTACCACAAATCAAGACTGTGGTTCCAAACTGGAATGGTAGTCACTTTATTCTAATGCACTCACAATAAGTAAAATTGTACCTAAGAATGTCCTTGATGAAGCAGTACAAATTATTAATTTAATTAAAGTTCAACCCTTGAGGAAACATCTCTTCAATATTTTGTGCGACAAAATGGGAAGTGTTTAAAAAGCACCTCTGCTGCCTAATGAAGTGCAATGGCTGCCTCCAGGAAAAGCACTTGCATGATTGAGTGTCATACTGAAATAGCCACCTTTTTTCATGAAACATAATTTTTACTTGAAAGAACAACTGACACACAAATGAACGTTATTCAAATGGGGGTATCTGGCAGATATTTTCTCAAAAATGAATAAAGCCTGCCTGTCATTTCAAGAAAAAAAAACTCATGGTATGGTTGCCAAAGCTAAAATCCAAGCTTTGAAAAGAAATTTAAGATTTTGGACAATGTGGATCCACCACCATGAGCTTGAGAGTTTCCCAATAATTAAAAGATATTCTGATGAAAACAGTGGCGATGTAAATTAATGTGATTTTTGAAGTTGTAAAACTAAACGGGTCAACATTTCAGAAGTTTGTCTGACTCAGTGAACCAATATTTTGCAAATGACCAATGCATCAAACTCTAAAACCATACACGGATAAAGATACGTTTAAAGCCCAAGACAGACCAATGGATTTTAATGTAGCCAGCCAGGTACCAAAAGTTTGCTGTTATGTTTTCAGATTCCATATCACAACTAAACTTTAAGAAACTAATTCTCATTGAGTTTTGGTATAGTATCAAAGAAGAATATCCACAACTATCTGAAAAGGCAATGTTTTTCTCTTGTCCAACTACAAATTAGAACGAGGGAGGATTTTCTCCACCTATTGCAACAGGTTGAATATAAAAGCAGATAAAAGAATCCAGCTTTCTTCTACCAAGTCAGATATTAAAGAGATTTGCAAAGATGTCTGTGCCTTTCTTCTCATTGATTTTTTTTTTTTCTGTTTTGGAAAATAGCCACTTTGAATAAAAAATATTTATGTTAACACATAGTAGGTTTTTATTACTATTGTTGAATGCATTATTAAATAAGTATTATTAACATTTTTCAGTATTAATTTTTTATATCAATAGATATAACCTACATAAGCAAAAGCTCTTTGGGCTCCTAGGTAATTTATAGGTCCTGGGATTGGAAGATTTGCGATCCTCTGATATCACACAAAATCTTTAATATATATCTTAATAAGTAAGTAAAGGAATGTACAAGTGAGTGAATGAATGAGGATGTTGCTGGCAAAAAGTATGGTTATAGTGGTAGAAAGGAAAGAAGTGGATTAATGTATGAGGCTTCCACAGAGTCAGCCACAGTAGAAGAGTTGGTGGTTTCTGATTTGAGGATTTCACAAATGAATAAAATTATCAAATCATTCTGGGAACCAACATAGAATAGCCAACTTTTTATTTGGTCAAGTAAGTACATTTGAAAAAATAACTACAATTTACCATCACCATTATTTCATAAATGTCAAGACATTTTCGCAGGAAAAAAAAAAGATATAATCTTGGTATAAAGGACAGTTTTATTTTAAATAAATTTAGCTCTTTTGAAAGATCACTTTCTGGTCCTTGTTTTTACTACTTCACCATGGGCCAGTGGACACTTTGCCCCAAACCAGACTTGATAACCATCAACCAAGAGCGGGGCTGGCAAACTTTTTTATAAAGACCAGATAGTAAAGACTTTAGCCTTTGTAGGCCATATAGTCTCTGTTGCAACTACTCAACTCTGCCATGGTAGCATGAAAGCAGCCACAGACAGTAAATGAATAAGATATCTGTGTGCCAATACAATTTTACTTACAAAAACACATGATGGCCGGATTTGATCCACCCGCCGTTGTTTGTTGACCCTTGATCTAGAGAGTATGTGGGTTCCAGAGAGAGGCCATTCCTTCCTGGTCACCACGGAATCCAGAATTGCCAAGATAACCAGTATTACCATTTCTCTGACAAATAGATCAGGAAAATCTGCTCAAAAAGCGGACTGGCTCTCAAGGGTATATCAAGCATATATGAGGTACGAAGATCTCTACCACATGGCACCATAGCTCTAGCACAAGAAGACTTTCACCCTGCTCCACACTTTCATGTGGGAAAAGACTCTCAGCTTGGTTTAGAGGTGTATTTAAATGCCCCAATTTCCAGAAAACCTCAAATCCATGACTTTCTTCAGAACAAAGGGATCCATTTTTAGAAAGGGAATCTCTGTTGCCATCTTCTTCCTTCCAGGATGTCAAGATTTGCCAGGCGGCCCTCCGCCAGCCACAGGCACATCCTCCCCACAGCTGCTGATCTGCCCATCAGATTAGGGGCACACACATATGGTGGCAAAGGCAGGGGAGAATGAACCACATTGTTTCTGACATGTGAGCACCAGAGCTGTGAGCATATGGCCTGGAAGGCTCTCCAGGAATTTCACGGGACATTTCATGCAAGTTGAGACTGAAGCATTCAGGAACCTGGATCCAGAGAGAGAAAAAGAGAAGCTGCAGAAAATATTTGCCTTTGAAATATTTACAACAAATGTGGCAGAAGAGAGTTAACATCTGTAATGTAAGGAGAGCATTGGAATCATTTAAGAAAAAGGTGAAAACCCCAAAAGAAAACTGAAAAATAACATGAAGCAGTAATTCATAGAAAATCCACAAATGTCCACTATACTAAAAATGAAATTTATCTTTACTGTTAATAAACAATGCAAATTATAATATGACATGTTTTTACTTATGTTTTAAAAAAATAATACTTAACACTGATATGAGGGCAGCGAGAGGGACACTCTTTGTAGATTGCAGGTACGCACCAGTTGGAAATCAATCTGGTAATACATACGAAGGATTCTAAACATATTTATAATCTTTAACTCAGTAATCCTACTTTAACTTTGTATGTGCAGAATATACTAAGACCATCCCCACCCTCTGACAGAACATCTACCTCTATCAGTAGAATCCATGATGCTAATAGCTTCTTCTGACAGTTCCACAAGTCACTCATTGTGAAATACAAACTGAAACTTAAAACTTGAATGCTTCATTTTCTTCCTCCACAGATGATACTGCAAACCCATATAATTCTAACTTCCTTCCTAAGCATGTGTAGGTTTGGGGGTCCCTGAGTAGAGCTCAGCATTTATTAATGGTTGAGTCAGCCCACCACTCAGTCATTTGGATCCTACACCTACCATTTAAAATGGCCTCAGCTTCTCCCAGCTTAGTGTCATCTGTGAATGACATCAGTCAGCCTGCCTCCTGTGCCATCATGCACGTTCTCAAGAGGTGGTATAACAGGGCACAATTGAGGATAGGGCCCAGTGGCAAGCTACTAGACACCTCCTTCTACATTGTTGCCGATCTTTTAAACAGCAGTTGGAGTTGTTTCCTCTGTTACAAATCTGATTAGTTTAACTCAGATTGGACATGTTGTTCTGTCTTCTTCACCCATGGAAAGTAATGTCAAATGTCTTAAAGTCTAGTAGAAGGACAACTATAAAGGGGAAGAAAGGATGGTGCTTCCCTGAGGGAAACTTCCTCAACTCTTCCTGGCACTGTAATTCTGCCCAGAACCCTCTTCTCCCTCTCTCCCCAAAGAGCATCCCCTGGCCCTCTCTCTAGGACCTTGCTCACAGGTCCCTGTGATCTAATACTAAGTATGAGTTAGCCAACCCCGGCTGCAAAGTGAGTGGAAAGTGGTCCAGAATTGGTTCTCAGAGTTAGGGATTAGAGGCCTCGCTTTACCATTTACTAAATGTATAACTTTGAACATGTCACTTAACCCTTCCGATCATGGAATTCCTCACTTGTAAAGTGTCCCCAAGGGTGCTTGTAAATTTCAATGAGATAGAGGTCACCATGCCTTGTAAACCAAAAGATTTCACAAGTAGAGGCTAACTTGTTAGTATTACCGCCACTACTACTAATACTAAATTATATTCTTCCTATTTAGTATAGGGGGAAGGGTAAGCCTTTCTAGAGAGCTCATGAGACACATGAGGGGTTTAAACCCAAGAGTGCAGCAGCCTGAGACTTTCCTATAGGAAAGGGACGTGATATCAAAGAAACAACTGAGCCAAAATTCTAGAATCCTTGAATGCAGGTCCCTTGAGAGCCAGCCTGGTGTCCAGCCCCTGTAGATGAGAAAGCCTGAGTTTCAGAGCAGGGAAGGAAAGTGTTGGAGACCACACCATGAGTAAATGGAAAATGGGGCCCTGGTCCTCTCTCAGCACCTTCAAACTTCTCTCCCTGACTTTTGCCTTCAACAATGCACATTTGAGGGAGCCCAAAGGAAGTTCTGGGAGATGAAATTAGAAGCTATGAAAATGCATATATATATAAAGTCTGTGCTGCACCTACATTTCCAGCAGACTTGCAGCCATCCTGAATCCACTTGGGAGACCTCAAGTCTCCATTCCTGTTTCTAGGTGAGGAAGCTTGGAGCTGTCCTTAATTCCTCTCTTTCTCTTACACCACAAGGCAGGGAGAGACCTTCTATTATTGTTCTCTGGTGACCTCAAGCACCTAGAACCAATCTTGGCTTGTAACAGCACTCAATAAATCCTGCAGCTGAGAGAATGCATTTGTTGAATGAATGAACAAGTCTCAGGGTGAATTGATTTTCTCAAGAGCATCAGGTACTAGGCAGCAGGGCTTGGATGAAAGTGCCTTCCTCTACCTCCCATCTCCTGTATTCAATGTGTAGAATCACAGGATATGCAAGACAAACAGACCTGCACAGAGCACATTTCCCAACAGCCTTTGAAGTACTTTAATTTTTCCACGGATACTTTTCTTGGCAGCCACACTCAACATTTTCAGTCACTCATCATTCAACAAAGATTTGAGAAGTGCTTATTTTAGACAGAGCAGAAAGTGAAGTGATACAACATCTCTGACCTCCAAACCCCCACCCACCTCCAGTTCTGAGATGGAAACCCCATCAGGGTTGGCAACCTGCCTGTAGTTCCAACCAGGCAAAGCACGGGACTTGCAGCAGCCAGTGGTCATTCTGTCCCTTCTCCAGCTCTGATTTTCCAGGGAGGATATTTTGACCAAGAAGCTCCACCTGGCCTGAAGTGCCAAACCACACATAGCTATAAGGGTGCAGCTGTGTCTCAACCATTGAAGTTTCTGAAAGAAGGAGGTATGATGAGAGTGCCATGGTGATGACAGACCCTTCAGAGGTTCAGTCTGAGCATATAAGATCCCCCAGGACATGGGAGTGTCGACATAGGCCCAATGAATTCTTCATAACAACAGAACTCAAACTACAGTGTCACTTCCTTCCTGGGCCTTGATTGGGAAGCCAAGGTTTAGCTCTCAGCATCCTTCAAATGGAAGGAATTTCAGCAACACTTCCTGTCTTGGACATGAGGAAACACATGCCCAGTGAGCTTAAACAGCATGCCTTGTGTCACAGCTGAAGCAATGGAAGTGACAAGAACTTACACTGCTGGATCGAATGTGCATGGCGGTGTCAAATGCCACCTGGATACATAAGAACCCCCTATTTCAGAGTTCATTTGCTGCATAGTTTCACTCCAAGTTCTTTTCTCACTGGTGTGTGGTGACAAATTGCATTTATCAGTAAGGAAAGGATTGAGTCCATTTGGGGACATCCTTCGGAGGGAATATTATGTAGCCAGTAAAACTCATATCTTCAGAGCATATTTCAAGCCATGTGACAATATTCATTTATTTTATTTTAATGAAAGTAGCAGGAGACCAATTTATATATGCACAACGAGCCCTAATATTGTGGCTATAAACCATATTTCCTCTGTAATGGCAGTGATTTTAAAATGCACCTCTGGCTTAATAATATTTCAAAGAAAGGAAACATTAAATCAACTATAAGAAGCATACTGATTTCAGAAACATTAAATATGAAAAATGTGCATCCAAGAAGAAAGGAAATGTGACATAAATTTACCACACAAATGTGTGCGTATGTGTAAACACACAAGAACAACAAATCTCTGAGGGGAGATTTTTATTTTATCTATTCTTTTCAGTATTTTGCAATTTTGTCTCTGATGTGTACATACTAACTTATGAGAAAAAATAAACTTTGTGTGTAGAACATTAAAAATGAATGTGAGAAAAATGCACATGACTTTTTGACTCACCCAAGGATTACAATTCCCATTCCCCATTCTTGACACTTTAGCTCTTCTTTATTTTGTTATGTTTCTTCCCTCCAGTTTCTAAGCACAGTTTAACATTCTATCTTCCATGAACCATTAGCAGGCTCCATAATGTTTTCCCCACCCCACTGCATTTTAGTGGTATGCCCTTGGTTTTCAGCCAGCATCTCTTAGGAAAGGCAGGTACATTTTCTTGATGAGGGTGCTGTAGGCGTGCTTAAGATCCCACCCTGCACTGCAAGCAGAGGCCTTTGTATAAAGCACCACTGGGAAGCATTGTTTAGACTCCAGTGCTAAGAGAAGCTGTCCTTTCCTTTGGTTTTTCTACCTAACAATCACAAACATGATCTTGACTCTATATCATTTCCCTTTTCCCTACCTGCTAAGAAATTCTCAGAGTCAAATTTGAAATTCAACTAAGATAACTCAGTTGGTCTCTATGGTGGGGCTATTTGAGCACTTTTTTTCTTTGATTCTGATTCTTAAAGTAAAATGTTTTATTTTATTGTTTATGTTCTTCTGTAAGTGGTGCAAATCATTAATGAAATAGGAATAAAATAAACAAATACATTGTACTTATTCTCGGTAAAATCTTTTTCTGACTTCTCCTTCCACTTCTCCCTTTCTTGTTCCCAAACTATGAACAAATATTGTGAGTTATGCTTCTAAATTATGTCCTACATTTGTCCACTTCCCCCATCTCCGCTGTCACCCTGGTAGCCCAATGGACAGTGACAACAACCACCTTACTGGCCTTTCTTCATCTTCTCTTCTCCCTTCTCTGTTCCATTTATTCACCTCTCCACCTCAGAGTACCTGTGATCACCCAACAAAAGCAGTCCCCTCCCACTTATCTACATCTCATCACCCTATTTTATTTTGCTTGTAGCACTTACGATGCCTGAAATCATTTTCATTTGTTTACTTGTTTGTTCATCTCTCACCTCTTCCCTATCCCTGCTGCATCATCAGTGCCCAGGACTGCTTGGCACATTGTAGGTCCTCAAAATTTGTTGGAAAAACAAAAGTCTGGCTTAACTCCAACATCTACGCAGCCGTTGGTACTTGCACAGGGCTGTGACTCCCCATGCCTGTGTTCGCATTTTCAAACAACGAACAAATTGCCTCCAGTGCTATCCCCTTCACCTCACAGCGTGGGGCTCACCTAACCCGTTTGTGGGGGTGGGTAGGAGTGCAGAGGGAGTTGCCACATGAAAGGGAGGGAAGAAGACTGCCAGGATGATGAGGACCTGCCCAGGACAATCCTCAGCAGGATCAGGATCACTGCTGAAAGATCCAGAGAGACCTGTGGCCCCAGACATTGTCTCAAGGGTTATTCTCCATCCATTCAGATTACTTCATTTGCCAAACATTCAAATGTCATATTAAAATTCTTCGCCCCAAAAGAGCAAAGATTCCCACAGAGACCTCGCATATTCTGAGAGATTTGTTTGTGGAGATAAATCTTCTCTAAGGCAATAAGAAACTGGGTCTTTCTTCTCTCTGGCTGTGTCACCCCTGCAAATCGGACACCTGGGTCCAACTCTTGCCTTCACATTCCCTTTCAGCCAAGGTGCCTTGCTGGCTCCCTAACCTGCAGGAAGCCCTCTCTATTTTTTACTGCCTTGACCCCAGGAAGTTCTCACTGGCCCCAGAAAGATGTTTATTGTGGTGCAGGGTAGAATCCTCCCACCACCACCCTTTTCAAAAGAGATCCTACCCACTTATTCCAGGGACTGGTGATGATCCCTAATTCCTCTTTAGGGAATTAGGTTATGACCCTAATTCACCTTCTCTTTGGGTCACCAATGCAAATCAGGGCCAAGGAATAGCCCCCAGTAACCTGTGGTTTCGATATGTGAATCACTCTATTCTCTCCAGAATAGTAACTTCCCTGGGATGTTGTCGGGGCAGTGATAGGCCTGGGGGGTGCAGGCCTTGGAAAAGTTCCCCTGACCTTCGTGCCCCAGAAATATCGGCACTTGGAAAAGAGCCAGAACAGCTGCAAAGGGAAGAAACTACCAGATGGTAGTGAGGGTATGAGGGAGGAGGGGTCGGAAGAGGGCACCTCTTTTTCCTGGTGTGCTTGAGGTTTGGAGAATTGGGGTCTCAAAGAATTTGATTTAAAACTCCTAGATAGCTTCAGTACCTACTTGGACTCCCCACTCTGTCCTTAACCCCCAGACACTACCCAGAACTCCTGGGAATCTGGGAAGGGGCTCTAATCCAGGCTGATTGGGGGGAACCTCAAAGAAGTGCTAGGAGGTTAGTCATATACATACTCTGTTCCCATTTTACAGCTAAGGGAGCTGAGGCAGAGTGGGCTCTGCACCAGCACGAAGACCAGCCCGAGCACTCCAGCTTCAATTTGCCACATTCCAAAGTTATACTGAATCTAGGTGTGAGATTTCCATTCCTCTCCCTCTTCTTGCAGGACCCAGCTGAAATCTATGTCATACACATGTATGAAATATTTAAGCCCCTCCCGAGTAGTCTCATGTCACTTCTAAATCAATTTATTCGAATCTAATCTTTATCTGCCATGGTTTTCTGGGCCAGCGCCATCAAGGAAACCTTTTGGCAGGTGAGAGAAACTGAAAACGCAGAACATTTGTTTTTAATGGTTCCTCCACAGCCGGCCGTTTCCAATATGGCAAAGTCTGTGCAAACCATGAAATATGACTGGTCCTTGGAAATGACCCCTGATGCACTCTGAGATTCGTGCAGATGGGTGCTCGCCAAATTGCGAGCATAAAGTTGTCAGGAGCCCCTTAAAACTGTAACAAGCACTGAGGGGAAGTCAGGAAGGTGAATGTGCCCAGCCAACAGCAGAGGGGAGGCTGGGAGAAATCCTGGCAGGAGTGCAAGTCTCAGCCAGTCATCGTGTTCCTAAGTGGACTTTTAATAGCTTTAGCCATAAAAGGCACCATTTTCTCCATCTTTGCTTGGGTTTCAACAGTATTTACTTTTTCCTAGCTCCTTTTATTTTGATAGGAATGCTCCATAATGTAGAAAATGGCCTCATCTTGTTTGTCCATCATGCTCAGCTGTGGAACTCCAGAAGAAAACTCCAGAAGAAGTTGGGCCCAGGGCCCAAGAAGCCTCTGGAGTCCTGGTGGCCACAGTGCCCAGAGCGTGATATGCCAGGGAAAGGGTACATGGAAGCCTCTCCCACTGGACCCAGGATTCTCTAACCTCCATTGGAAGGTTTCTTACCATACTGAACTACCAGCTTCCTGCCTTGTTGCCAGCCCCTCTCAGCCAGAATTCCCACCAGGCCCCCATCCCTTGACTAGCCATGACCAGGGTGGGAAGACAAAACACAGCTCTGTTCCAGGGGGCCTTGATCTTAGACCTGAGAGCGAGCCTGGCAGAAAGAAGCTGAGACTTTGAGTCTACCTTTTCACCCTGGTCAGTCCCACTCATAAGCAGTGGGGCTTCTCCTGTAGTTTTACCACCTGAATTCCATATCTCTGGGTTGGGGAGAGAGGATCCATCTTGAACCTAACCTGACTATCACTCTCTGACATCCACTGCTGGGTGATAGTCAGGGACTATCATAAACTGTCAGGAACCTGATGCATCCTCTATCCGACTGGGAATTTAATGTTCGAGAATGCAGGCTTGAACAGAAGAGAGTAAGGCAGAATGGAGTTCAGATCTCATCTTTGGGACTTCCTGGCTGTGTGACATCAGGAAACCACTTCTCTGTGCCTTAGTTTGCCTATTTAGAAAATGGAAATAATAATAATCACTCCTACCCAAGAAGTAAATGAGATTGTTTAGGCAGAGCATTATGTATGTTGCCTGGCATCAAGAAGCCCTCACACATGGCAGCCATTGAGAGTATCTCCGTGGTACTAGATCTGGTTCTCTTCCACTTTATAGACATAAAGAGGACATTCCACCCCTTGTAATCAGTGACTATTGGTCAACTGGTAGTGAGCAGAAGTGACCTTTGTCACCTCAGTGTAGGACATGTAAGAACAGACATGTTTTTAACACACTCTACCATTCACTGGTGAGCCCTGAAGCCACCTGTTGTGATGGCAGCATCACTAGATGATAGGGCCTTCAGCGGCCTGGGTCTCTGACAGAGTCTGTAAAACAGAGCCCTCCATCAGTCCCTGCAGGGCCTGACGAGTAAGCCAGAAATAAACCTTTCTTGTGTTAAGCCACCAAGACTGGTTACCTTAGTATAACTCAGTGCTTCCGGACAAATATGCCATCCAACTCCCCCTGCCCACAAATCAGCACCAGGACTATGGTCTTAGTTCTGCATTTTGGACATGGAGTTTGGATTTTGGACGCCTTATGCTTTCCCTCTCCCCATCTTCCTAACAGGGAGCTGCAACCCCCAGCCTCTCCCATCCCCATTGCCTCTCTTCCCAGAGGCCACAATGCTGAGGACTGAGCAGGTGTGGACTGGACCAGGGTGAAGATGGTAGGAGAAGCCAGGGAGGGAGAGAACTATCTGGAGCTACAGATGGATCTACTCCCTAAGCAGCCAAAGCTCTCTGCTTTAACTCAAAGCCCAAGGTAGCATCCGTGCCCTACACAGACTAGCTGCAGTGCAGCCTCCCTGCCCACTCCTCGAGTTCCACAGTTCTAAACTCCTTTTGAAGATGCAAAAGGTCACTCTAACACCATGTTTCCTCTGAATCAGCCAGATTTTTACTCTTCTGATGGGATCTGGAGGCTAAAACAGGCAGAATTTTCCACAGGGCTGTAGAAAGTCAGAGCTGGAGGGGCCACCCACACCAATTCTGTTGTGTAGAGTAGGAAACTGAGGTTCAGATAAAGGCTGGGACTTGCTCGGTGGTAGAGCAAAGCAGTGACAGCCATGAGACAGAATCCTGCTGTCACTTGAGACACTGATCACAAAGGTCATCAAGTTTGATTCTTCTGGAATCTAAGCTCTGTTCACACAACTCAGTAGCCTGGCCAAGAAGGTGGCCTCTACCAATTATGGATGTCCATTCTCAGAGACCATAAGCTTCTCCTAGGCAGGCAGAGAACCCAGAGGGGTTATCTGCATGACTCTGCCTGCCTAAGTAACCAGCAGAGCTTGAGATTTTCATGTGCACAGAGGGAGGTCTCATGGTTGATCTACTACCCTCACCTCCCATCAGTCTCCATCCAGGCTCTAACCACAGTGCAGAAATGAAAGACCCCAAGTATCAGGGTCTGAAGCAGGAAGGGGCCTTGAAGGCTGTGGGTAGATGACCATCATTGAGTCATCTCCCCATGGCCCTCTTCTGAAGAGTCATCTGACCACTGGCTAGATTCCCACTGTGATGGGCAGCATACTACCTCCTATGTTCCATATCCTAGGCATTCCATCTTGGACTTTGTCTTGATATCTGTTGGGACATCCCCTTGGCTCCAGAGCTTCCCTGTAGGGCCACATTAAACCTCTCTGTCCCATGGCAGCCCTTCTAGAATGGGAAGTCTCTTGTGAATATTCTCTCTGCTATAAATAGTCCAAGGCTATCATAAAACTTGGTATCCTATACCCTCACCTCCAGACCCCTTGCTAGTCAAAGTGTGCTCCAGCAGCATGGGCATCTCCTGGGAGCTTGTAGAAATGCAGAGTCTGACCTACTGAGCTGGAACCTGCATTTTAATAAGTTTAAGTTCGGGAAGCTTTGGCCTAGATACACACTGTCCACGTATCTCCTAGAGTAGAGAACCCAGAACTTGGGTGTGTAGGACAGGACTCTCACCTCTCTTCTCCTAAGGCCTCTTTACAGCTGCAAGACACTGATAACACAAAGGATCCTGGGTCCACTCAGATCCCTGAGTCTTCTTCACAGGAATTACTCCCAAGCTACATCTCCACATCCTGGGTGGGAAGGAGTTGGCATGTGCCAATTCAGGTACAGAAATTTACTTTTAGCCAAAGTAAACAGCATTGTTCTTTCAGTCGTGTCTGGTCTACTATTTAATCTACCAGTTTTCAAATTTGCCAGCATACTAGGATCACCTGGTAGGCTTTTAAAAAAAACTCTATGCCAAAATCCCATCCCAGAAGAAATTAATAGTCTCTGGGGAGTGTTGTGGGTGTCTGGCTTCATCCTATTAGAATTTGTTTGTTATGATCCCCAGGCAATTCTAATATGCATCTGGATAGAGAGCTACTGATTTAACACATCTGTTAAAAAGTAGATTTTTTTTGTTAACTTCAGGCTCTTGAGTCCATCAATCTGGGCAGCTCACTTCTCATAGTGACTCTAGCTCATGGCAGTGTGTCTGTTAGCTACTACCACAATATTGTTATGTAACAAACAACCAAAAAATCAGAGAGAATGCAATAAGAAATGCTCATGTAAATGACATATCTGTGGGTCAGCTGAGGAAGTTCTACCTGCCTGTGTGTTGCTTACTCTAGGCTGTAGTGGCATGCGACTTTCTTCAGATTGTGGAGCTGGTTTGGCCATGCTTCTCTCTGCATGTGTGTGAGTAGGGTGAGCAATTCATCCTGGTTTTCCCAAAATTTTCTTGATTTAGTACTGAAATGATCCAACACACCTCAGAGTCCTGGGAAAACTGTGACGATGGGATATTCTATCTGTGGTCAACTGGGTAGGTCTAACATTCTCTCAACTTCCTTAGGATAGCCAGGGCACATACTTCTCAAGACACTGGCAGACTCAGGAAAGCAGGCAGAAACAAGAGAAACCTAGGTAAAGACTGGCATGCTGTCACTCCCCCTCACATGTCAGCTTTGTCAGCCATGTTGGCAAGAAGTCTCCAGTCCCAATTAACTTCATCTTATTAAAATTAGCCTCACTAAAGGCTGCCACTATCTCTTTGGATCTTTATTCGGGTATCTGGTACATCAGCCAAAACAGGTTGCACAATTGAGCCTAAAGTTAAGGGGCACAAAAAATACTATTCTTTTGATGAGGTCATAGCAGGCATGTGGATGCAGAGAGGGGTGCAAAATTGAAGCCAATTATTCCACCTTTCACAAGCAGAGAGGTTCTGGCTTCCAAATACAGATGCCCTAATTCCTTCCTGGCCCAGTTTCAGGGCCTGAGACCCTCTTCACTCCAGTCCCCACCCAGTTCCTAAAGCACATATCTGCTCCAGTACCCCATTGTCTCTGTGGCTTCACCGCTCTTTCCTCCTTTCTCTCCTTCTTCTCTTCCTCCTTCTTCTTCAAGCATCTAGAAAAGAAGGGAAGATCTTATGTCAGCCTCATTAGCCATCTTGACCAGAAATCACCTGTGGCAATAAACTCCAGCCTACTAAACTTAGTCTCACTTCTGCTTGGCAATATAACTTGGAACCTGATTCACTACCCACATCCTGGGACACAGCTTTTGTGTACCCATAACCCAGATGTCGGCTAAGGCCTCCAGGCTCATAATATCTAGGCACACTTGGCTTGAGCCCCCAATTCCCAGGCCTAGGAGCCCACAGATCTCTTTGTGTGTCTTTTCCTACTCACAGCAGCTTCATGTAAACACAGGCAAACCAACCTGATGCCCACAGAAGTTTACACACATGACATGTGAACATGTCATAAGTTAGTGACTTTGATGAGGGCATCATGAAGCACGGTGTCCTGCATCACAAACCTCACAGTCCACACTACACTCCAAGCCCTATTCCTTCTACCCACTCCCTTCTCTCCTCCCTCTCCCACAAAGCCCATCCCTTCACCTCCTGTTGGGTCCTTCCAGTCCCACTGGGGTCCATGGGGATCTAAGCTTTTGTCTCAGGAGGAATATGGGGGGAATGTTCCTCTGATTACATGTCAATTATTTCTGACCAGGCTTTAGACCCCAGATCTCTATCATTCTCTGGTTCCCCAGAAAGCATCTGGGCTCTGTTCCTGGTTAAATGCAATAAAGCACAAAGAATGAGTAGAGACTCAAGGGAAAAAATTTTAAAGAGCTTCATTGCTTTAAAAATTACGTGGGCTGACTCACTCTTCATCCCTAAATGTATAAGCACAAGCTCCACAAAATAGGAAATAAAGGACTCCTGAACTTGCACTCAGCTGGACTCTCTCCAGCCTTGCTCCGTAGCCCACCCACAATTTGCCCCCCAAGTTGTCAGCCAGGACAGGACCACAGAGTTCAAAGGGGGCAGCAGCTCAGCACCTGCAAACCAGATTCAGATCCTGGCGCTGACACTTAGAGGCTGACTGTGCCTGGATAAGTCACTTATCTTCCCAGGCCCCTGCTGAGCTGACACCTTGTGAGAGAGGATGTTGTGGAAGTGCATTGAAGAAACAGCATAGGCGAGTCGCCTCAGTCCTGAAAAGTTCTGCCCCATTGTGAGGTGCTGTTCTTATTTGTTGAGCTCAGGCAATGCCACTGATTTCAATACATGCCTCAGTAAGCCCCTAGTTAGGAAGGAGGTCCACTGGTATGAAAACCACATATCTCTTCCCCACACCAAATGGAATGGGTTTCTAGATGGGCTCCACTGGTAGGGGTTGCATCCCTGCCTGGCAGAGATGATGGAGAAGAAAAGGCTTTGCCACCCACTCCCCAGACTCTGGGTCTCAAGGCATGAAGCAGATTTGGCAGCTACAAGCAGCAAAGTAGAAGGGCCTGAGCCGCTGGGCTCAGGTCTGGCTCAAGTGCTTAGGCTTAGCAGAGACAGATAAATGCCCAGCCCAGCTGCCCCTGCCCTGTGCTGGAGCCCTACACCAGGGCTGGACCCTCACTGCCAGGTTGTCAGGATCCCCATTGCAGCTGCGGGATGGCCCAGAAGAGAATCTGCCATCTTCAGCTTGCCTTTCCCTCCCCTCCCTCTGACTGTCTCCCTTTCTGCCTCTCTACTTGTATCTCCTCACCTCTCTTTTATTCTGTTTCTTTTGTGTCTGTCTCTGTCTTACTCTACATCTCTCTTTTTTGTCTCTGTCTTACTCTACATCTCTGTCTCTATCTTACTCTACATCTCTCTGTCTTACTCTACATACTCTGTCTCTGTCTCTGTCTTACTCTACATCTCTCTTTTTTGTGGTTTTCTTTCTCTGTGTTTCCTGGCCTCTCCATCTCTCCATCACTGGAGTAAAGTATGAGAGAGAGGAGGTGAGGCAGAGCCCAAGAGGAATCTCAGATAAACTGGAGCGGAGATATCTTCTATCCCCTTCAGGACTCAGGCAACAGAAAGGGAGTTGGTATCCTGGGAGCAGGTCGAACTTGGAATTGGGAGGAATGTGGGTCCATGGGTCACTTCAGATATCCTAACAGAATGAAACCAGGGCCCTATACTGTGCTCCCAGGGCAAGGGAACCCAGCAGTCAGCTCTCACAGACACCACAAAGATCTATTCGGTAAATGTTCTTCGGCATTTCTCTGGACCCAGAGCTTGGGCTGAGGTTGGGGATAAAGAGGAATGAGGCAGAGACCCTGCTCTGATAGAGCTCAAGCACATGCAGGAAAAGGGTTAAATATGCTACTACCCAGTTCTACTCACCTGGTAGCCAGGGGCCACTCAAAGGGGAAGCCAGGACATTGAGACCCACAACCTGTGCTTCCCAGAAAGGTAGAGTGAGAGCTGAGCCTAATATACTTAGAGGTTTCCAGGCTAAGAAGGAAGAATGATATTCTAGAGAGTGACTCTGGAGAGCAGCTGCCATTTGCTCCAGCCTAAGCACAGGGGGAGTGTGGGGACCTGGCAGGGATGAGACCGAGAAAGGGGGCTAAAGTCCTGCGAGGCATTTAGAGTTTCCTAAGCCAGAGGCGATGGGTGGCCCTAGAGTGACAGGAGTCATAGGGCCATGGTGGGGAGGCACTCATTCATCTGAAACTGGGAAAGCGATCGTTTTCTCTCCCCACCTTCTGTGGAGAAGGGGATGTGAAGGAAGAGACCACGTGGACATTGTTGTCTTCCTTCAGAAGACAGGATATCTGCTTGTCTCTCAGTGTTGAGAAAGACATCATGATGCACTGGTGTCATTTATAGGGAGATGGCAGACCACACACTGGGGCTTAGTTTCTAAGTTAAGAGTAAAACCTTATTTTAACGTAATTCCTTCTCTAATTGGATGTAGGAGGTGATGGCTATGAGGCCAAGGAACAGAATAACTGTGAAGGATGAAATAAAAGTGGTATCTTTGGCAGTTTGACTTGAGGCCCCCTTTGGGGTCATTAGCCCACCCGGCCATGCCTTTCCCTGCCCAGTCATGCACCCTGTGCTTCTCTTCCTCCCTGTTCCAAAGGTGCTCTGAGTCATGAAAAATGAATAGATATTTAAAGCTGTCTTACAAGTGGGGAAACTGGGGACAAGAAGGGGGAAGGTGCTTGCCAAAGGTCACAGAATATGCTAAAGCCGAGGCAGGGCCCTCAGCTATGGGATACATATGTGCATCTGTCCACTTCAGGGGTGGTGCTACTCTTGGCTTCCTTGGAGTTTGGAGGTGTGTGGCCTGCACACCTTGAACATGAGCTGGTGACCTGAATGTCATCTATGCACAGGAGGGGTTGGGAAATCCAGTGGCAGAAGCAGAATGGCTTCTGAAGATCATCTCTCATGCTTAAGCATGAACAGATCTTCTTCACTGTCACTCTCATTGCCACTATAGTTTGTGAGGATAGTTACCATCTCGGCATCCCAGATGAGGAAATTGAGGCTTGAGAAGGGTAAGGGTCCTGACCGAATGCTGAGACTCAAACCAGAATCTGCGAGCTCTTAAGTTTATGCCTTTTCTCCATCCTGCCAAATGTCTGAGAAAATTTGCATTTGAACATTTCCACATGAAGAGAGCATGAATAGTGTGTATATATTTATAGTATACACACATGTGCATATGCATGCACACACATATGCACACATACATATGCACATACAATTTTTTAAAATCTCCGCTGGCTCTCCTTGCTCTGTGCTACATGGAAAATTAGTATATCAGCACAGTCACTAATCTCTTCTGTTTGGATCCAAGCAAATGACAGGATCAGTCTCCATCACTGCCATGGCTAAACCCCAGGGCTCTCCCCAGTGCCTTGAATAAGAGTCAAGATGACCCACTTTCTCCAACCATTCCCTGTCTCCTGACTGCTTTGGCTTGGAAACTGTCAGCCTGGTAAATATCACAGGCTTAGCAGGCTGATTCCGGCTTCCAAGCCTTCCCCTGTTTGACTATCCAGCCTGGCTTATGGGTCTTGCCCCAAATGCCAGGGTTCAGTTGTCCATATGTAGACATGACCTGTCCACCTAGCATGCCAGTGTCCACTGAGATGCAGTGCCCAAGTACAGACCAAGGACACTGAAACCCTCATCAAGCATTTTCTGGGTGCTGTATCAGGCACAAGAGATTAAGATGGGAGATTCAAAAGACACAGACTCTGCCCTTTTGAAGATCCCAGCTTGTAAGGGAGCTGGTCGTGAAAACAAACCCAGAAGTAAACAGCTGAGCAAACCAAGCATTCTCTGAACACAGAGGGGGAAACAATCATTTCTGCCCGGACAATCAAGAAAGGCTTTCAGAAGTCTCTTGAGTTGAGACTGGAATGCAAATTAGTATATACTACATCAAGATGTCAGGGAAGGGCCTTCCAGATAGAAAGGACAGCATGAGCAAAGGCACAGAGGCAGGAAAGAGCAAAGGCAATGTAAACAGAGTGGGTGGCTGGAAGGGCAGCTGGAATGAGATCCTGACTAACTTTGAACTCCAGAGCAGAGGGCATCTTTGATCTCCAGGCAAGTCTCAGAGGAGGCAAAGCAGAGTTTTAAGAGGAGGTACTGCAAGATGCAGACAGTTTATCCATAGGCCCTATCCTCACCTTAGGTCATCATGCCAGCTGATGATCTCTCTCCTTGGAATATTCCTCCCGGTGATCTCTCTCCTTGGAATATTCCTTCCCATCAAGTATGGAGCATTTTCTCCAGATATCAAATGCTGCTCAGTGTCAATGTTGATAACTACAACCCTCTTTGCAGTAGCCTTTGCAGAAGGCAAGCAAGAGGGAATTTTCAAAGGCTGAAGCCCTTAGGGTACAAAGCCGGCCTTGCAGATATGATCTCTGTGTTTTTTTTCAGGAGAATGAACCACAAGGCTGACCTTTGCCTTTGGCCTCAAACTTCCAGAAGTCAAGGTTGATGGAGACAGCTGAGGTCTTCCTGGAGCAAGGGCCAGCCACACCCAAGACCCCCATGTTATTCAGGAGACAGAAGACCATCTCTAAGCCTGGAGTCAGAGTACTGTCTCTGAGCAGGTGACAATAAAAACTATTCCTTTCTGTAAGATCTCCTCAACAAGGAAGACCCATGGATGTAGAAGTGTGGATGGGAACAGGCTGGGAAGACAGCCACAGGTACAGCCTTGGTGCCTCCTTGGCTCAGTGATTCTCACACAGGACAGCCCTGAAAGTGCTCCAGATTGAGGCTCTCTAGCCTCCTGTTAGGTGAGCGTTCACATGCCTGGCACAACTCCCTGGTCCCAAGGCTACAGAAGCCAGGATGAGCCTGAGGAGGAATCAATTACTCTCTGACATCAATTTGATCAAGGTGTAATTTTAGTAGAATAAACCACACCCACTCAAGGGATACTTTGACAAGCTTAAATAAATGCAACCATTACCATAGTTAGGATCATAGCATTTCCATCATCTCCCAAAGCTTCCTCCTTCCCTTTGTATTCAGTCTCTCTCTCTCTCTACCTCCAGCTTCAGGTAACTGTGCTCTGCTTTCTGTCACTTTAGATTAGACTTTTCTTGTCTCATATAAATGGAATCATGTGGTATAGTTTCTATACTTTCATGTCTGGCTTCTTATGTTCAAGATTCTGTTTTTGAGAGTCATCTTGTTGCCTGTACCAATAATTCACTCTTCTTTAGTGCTAAGTAGGTTATATGATTTGTTTACCCATTCACTTGTTGATAGATATGTGAGTCGTTTATAGTTTTTTGGCTTTCTCAAATAAAGTAGCTATGAACAAGACTATGTGAACACAAATTTTTATTTTTATTGGGCAAATATTTAGGAGTAGATCTAAATTTCTGAATCACATGGTAAATAGATATTTGATGTTAAGGAACTGCCAGGCTGTTTTTCCAAAGTGGTAGCACCATTTCATATCCCGCCCGCAGTGAAAGAGAGTTCCTGTTCCTCTCCATCCTTGCCAACACTTGTTATGATCAGTCTTGTTATGGTCAAACTTGTTATGGTACATTCTATCGAATGTATTTCGCTGTGGTTTTTATTTGCATTTCCCTGATGACTAGCGGGAAGCGTTTTCTCACGTCCAGATTTCAGTCCCAAGTCTGACACTCTCCAGTTCCACTCTTGCACAATGCACTTTACCTCTCTGGATTTTAATTGTTGTGTCTGGAAAAATTGTATACTAATCTCTGCCTTGTCCCCACCACCAGGCCTTTGTAAAGATGGCATCAGATAATGTATGTGTATAGCAGAGTGCACAAAAGTATTTGCAAGTTATGAAACTCTAAGTTGCCACTTCTCATAGCATTCAGCTCATTTGTCTTTCATTTTACATTCATCATTTCATTGCAACAGACCCCTTACAAGTTTTTCTGACTCTAGTCTTCCCTCCATCTTATCCTCCAAAGGGCAGCCAGGGTGGTTTATCTAAAACACCACCAGAACTTGGCCTTCCTTTGTGTTTAATACCATTTTTAGGTCTTGCCATTGTTATAAGACCCATCATTGTTACAATTAATAACATTTATTGAAAACCCAATATTTGCCAGGCACTATTCCAGTTGCTGGGAATAAAAGACTAAACAGAGCAGAGAGCCCCTGCTCCTTACTGAATGAAAACCCATTTTCTTATTGTATAAAAACAACAGAGGCCCAGAGAGATGAATAGGCAACCCATAGTCACACACGCAAGCTAGCAGCAGAGCAGGAACTAGAACCGGTTCCCTTGTCCCCAGTCCTGAGACCTTTCGGCCACTTGCAGCAGCCTTCCTCTCCTCTGGTATTTTTTTCAGAGCCACAGTGGTCCAGAGCTAAGAGGAGGCAGCCAGCAGGGGATAGCATAGAAATTCATTCCCTTCTCTGGAGGAGCCCAGCACGAAGCTCTACTGGGGCCCCTGAGCCCACTGCCCCTTTTTTCAGAAGCCTCGTCATGAATAATTGCTTCTTGTCAGAGCCCAGACCTGTGACTAGTTAGTAAATGGTGCCACTTGCTCCTGCCTCCTTTCCCCGAGGCACCTCTTGATTTTCAGCCTGCGAGATACTCTGTCTTTAAGAGAAGGAGCAGAGCAGCAATCTCCTTAGGTTGCTTTTGGCTGTCAATCTCCCTCTAAATGGGAAAGCCTTGCACAGTGACATTTAAAGAGGACTCTGCTATAAATCCCAGCCTACATTCCTACCCCTTACGAGCTCCCTTGGTTATTCCAGCCCAATGCCACAAAATGCCAGGGTTGAGAGTGGGACAAATGGAGACTCCTGGGTTTAAGAAAGAGGAACAGACCTGCCAAAGTTCATGCATCAAACAAAGAGGAGAGATATGATTAGGAACTCAGATTTCCCACCTCCTATCTCAGTACCTTTTTCTGTATCCTATCATTACTCTCAAGAGAAATACTGCCAGTACTCATGCTCTCTCCCCAAGACCCCAGATCTCTGCCCAGTAACCTGCCTCTGGGCTGGGAAGGAATCTCTTCCAATTGCTGCTCTCCTTCCTGTCATACATGTATCAGTTGACATACATCAGTAGATTATAGACACCACTAGCTAGATCAAGCAGAAAGAGATTTAATAAAGGAAATTAGGTGCTTACAATGGCTGTGGAAAGGCGGGAGGAGAAGGCTGCAGGCTCAGCTTCCAGGAATGGGTCTCAGAATGCCACTGCTGACCCGGTTTTCTAGAGGAGCTGCTCCCTCCACCATAATCAGAAAGCTGGAGGTCCCACCTGTTGATTCAAAAAGAGATGTTGTCTCTGCATGACCTGGAGATAATGAAGCTACTGTCCCGATGCCAGCTCCAGGACCGTACTGCCTCAGAGCTCCCACCTTGGGGAGGGTATGGCTGGAATGGACGTACATGAGTTCATCTGTGATATCTGCCCAGTTGCTTGTGGTGGCTTCTTCTAGAAAAAACTCATCCCTTCAGCTACACTAAACAAATCTCTCTGGCCTATGTTCAAACCATGGTATTGAGCTTTATTTTACTTATTCTGAACTTGTGTCTTGGGCTATAAACTTGTAAAAAAAGGTGCAGCAAAGAGCTCAGAGCTGAATAGGAAACCTAGATTCACACCAGAGTCCCTCTGAGAAGTGCAGTCTGGTGGTTGCGAGCACAGGCTCTGGAGACTTCCACTTGTGTGTGCATGCTGGCTACACCCTTGTATCCTTGTGAATCTGGGTGAGTCACTGACCCTTCCGTGCATCTCGATGTCCACATCTCTGTAATGAGATGATAATAACAGCATTCAGAAAGTATTTAGAACAATGCTTGCCACTGAAAGAGAAGATGACATGGACTGAACTGTGTCTCCCTTAAATTAATATGTTGAAGCACTAACCCCCAATGTGATATTATTTGAACATAGAACCATTAGGAGATAATTAAGATAAAATTAGGTCATAAAGGTGAGACCCTTATCAAATTGAATGAGTATCCTTATAAAAGGAGACACCAGAGTTCCCCCTACCTCCATGTCACACTCTGGAAGCACACACACAGAGAAGAAAGGCCAAGTGAAGACACAGCAAGAAGGTGGCTGTCTGCAAGCCAAAAAATGAGACCTCACTAGAAACTTTCCATGCTAGTGCCTTGATCTTGGATTTTTAGCCTCCATAACTGTGAGAAAATCAATTTCTGTTGTTTAAGCCAATGAGCCTGTGGTATTTTGTTATGGCAGCTAAAGCAGGATAAGACAGCTGTTGATTAGTGAGAGTTATCATTGTTATTCCTAATTTTCCAGCTCTGTGATGTAGTGTCAGTTATTTGATGCCTCTAAGCCTTAGTTACCAACTCCAGATCAGATTTCTCAACTTTGGCACTACTGACATTTTATGCTGCATAATTCTTGTTGTGAGGCTTGTTCTTTGCATTGTAGAATATTTAGCAGCATCCCTGGTCTCTACCCACTAGATACAAGTAACATCCTTCTATTCCCAAGACATGAACATCAAAAATGTTTTTATACCTTGCCAAATGTCCCCCCATGGGGTGCAAAATCACTCCTGATTGAGAACCACTGCTCCAGAATATGGGGATAGCTTTATTTGTTCACAGTGCTGTCATGTAGACTAAACAAGGCAAGGGATGTGACATTATATGTAACCTAGGAGTCACTCCACCCTTTCAGTAGTAAATAAAGTTTGCTCAAACTTTACCTCATATCCTATAGGAGGTTCAATATCCTCCCCCAAATTTCTGAAGACTATTGAGAGTCAGCATTCATGGTCACTTCTTGCTCCATTTTCTTGTTTCTGAAAAATTATTGATGTTGCCAATTTTGTCTTTGCATTTTGGGCAGTTTCAAATGTGGAAGATAAACCTTTTTTCTTTATTCCTCCCAAAAGGCACCAGAAGACAGCAGGTGAGCATATCAGGGCTGTTACTATAGTAACTATAGTAACTATAGCCTAGTCTGACAGGTCACTTAGGTTTGCGTATTAGCCATCCCCAGCACCACTTACCATGGAGAAGTTCTCATGGCCTCCATGCTGCTCACTTTCGTCCCTCAGGAGTCATCTGCCATGTTTCCCTTCTCTGTCTCCTTCAGGACTTCTGCATTTAGCACTCTTACTAGTTGCCCAGGCACGAAGGCCATCCTCTCCAACCAGAATCACTAGCACCTTTGCTTTCTGTGGAGGATGATGTTGCTGGGGAAAGCACCATCCCCACTTTTACCAAAGCCACCTCTCCCACTAGAAACATGGAGAAACACTGGTTAAAATACAACACAAGCAAATTTATAACCATATTAATAAACTCGAAAACAAGAAGGGAAAATACTCCCATGCCAGAAACAAAAGACAATTCAAAGTCAAATCAGTAAGCAAGATCTAATGTCAAATGGCCCACAGAGGTGTAAGAGCTGAATAAAATGCTATGTTTTAGGATCCACGAGGGATGAGGAGGTGAGGCAGCAGATCCTGTGCACAAACGAAGCTACCAATGATCTCTCTGCTTAAAGCCAGGAGCCTGGGAAAGCTGTCCCTTCAGTAAAATAAAAACCAGAAAACCGCCACCCACCTTTCACAAAGTTGGGCCAACCTCCCCGAGCCATGAGTGACACCTGAGGGAAGTCAGAACTCTAAATCTATTTCATGTAAACAGAGAGCTCCAAAGCCATACCACTTACAAGGTATAAGACCCTTGGAAAATAATTACAACAAAGCCTGCCCAGGGCCAGGGAAATCTTGAATACTGTAGTAGAAGTGAACACAAAACCAGAACTTTCCAGATGGGAAACATCACCTTCTATAGATGAGTTCAGAGTAAAAAAACCACAAAGCAGGTGAGGAAAGTAGAGCCCAAGACAAGAATCTCCCGCCATGTCTTACAGGATTCTGGAGAAGTAAAGAGGATGAGGAGAGGTAGTATTTGAAAAGATAACAGCTGACGGTCCTCCAGAATTGAAGATAGTTGTGAGCTCTTATATCAAAAATGCAGCCTAAGTTCCAAGCAGTATAAATATAAACACACGTATTTGGAGAAGGGGATTGACACATCAGAAACTGATGAATCAAGCAATCGATGTAGAAGAATATTATTTAAGTGTAAAGGAACTAATAGTAATATACACAAACAAGACATGGGAGAAAGTAAGGTAGAAGGAGACTAACTTCATTGTTTCTTATGGTTGGAAAATCTCTTAAGTTATTATTCAAGAAATGAGACCTAAAAGAATATTGTATATAGTTACAAGGCAAGCACTAAAGAAACTAAAAATACTTAATACACCTTCCAAACTATTAGAGGGAAAACCAATACACTAAACAAACCACAGAAATACAGACAATGAAATAAAAGACTTTTAAAGGAAGCGTTAAAATCCGAAGCATAATATAAAATAACATGACAGACCTGAGAACGAATGTACCCTATCATATCATTAAATGTAATAGGATAAACTCGTCTATTGTTTATTTTTAAAACTCTCATTTTGGGACCAAAGAGTGAAACAACAAATACAGGCTTGTGGAAGATACCTCTGATTCCCTCACTCAGATATCCTCAGCCTCACTCCTGATTTTGGCCATGCCAAGGTAGGCAGTTCTGTGGGACTTGAGCTGACTTCAAGTTGGCAGTATCTGGATGCATCAAGCATATGCATCTTTTCTGTCTGCCCCTAGGCTCATCCAGTGCAAATGGGAGCTCTCTGGGTCCACATGTGTGAACCTGGAAAGTGCAAGAAAATCAACACCTCCAGGGAAACACCCACCAATGTTGAATGAAGCTCATCTTCGAAAAAGATGTTCAGACTCATTGAATCATGAGAGAAATGCAAACAAAGCGCCAGATGTAATACCATTTTATTTTCATCTTAAGAGCCCACCAATGCAAAGGGATGGAGAAAATATGGATCCAAAAACACAAAAAACAAAAAAAGAACTTCCACATATTACAAATGGAAATGTAAATTTGTAGAATCATATTAGAAAACAATTTGACATTGTCTTATAAAATTGCAGATTCCCATAGTAAATCTTTCTCCTAAGATCAGAAACAAGACAAGGATTTTCTTTTGATACTTTATAAACCTTCCAAATTATTAGAGGGACATGATCTTATATATAGAAAATCCTGAGGAATTCACTAAAAATACCTATTAGAATTAATAAATGAGTTTAGGAATGTTGCAGGATATAAGATCAATATAAAAAGCCATCATATTTCTACAAACTAGCAACAAACAATACAAAAATGAAACTAAGAAAAGAATTCCATTTGTAATAACATCAGAAGACCAAAATATTTAAGAATAAATTAAAAAGATATGCAATACTTATAAACTGAAACTTCAAATTAATGTTGAAAGAAATTAAAGCTCTAACTAAATGGAGAGATATTCTATGTTCATGTGTTGGAAGATTTAATATAAATAAGATAGCAGTATTTCTAAGTGCATCAATACAATCCTTATCAAAATTCTAGCTTCTTTTTTGGCAAGGTACTGAGAATAGTCAAAGCAATCTTGATCAACCATTTATTTCTCGACTCTTAATTCTATTCCACTGATCAAGATTGCTTTGACTATTCTTAGTCCTTTGCATTTCCATATAAATTTTAGGATCCGCTTTTCAACTGATTCTCAACAAAGGAGCCAAGATAATAAAAGTAGGGAAAAAATAGTCTTTTCAACAGATGGCACTGGGACAACTGGATATTCACGTGCAAAAGAATAAAGTTAGGTTTCTTCCACAATACACAAGTGTTAACTTAAAATGGATCACAGACTTAAATGTAAGAGCTAAACTATTCAACTTTTAGAAGAAAACATAGGAGTAAATATAACCTTGGGTTAGGCAATGTTTCTTGGATATAATACTAAAAGCACAAACAAGAAAAAGTAGATAAATAGAACATCCAATTTAAAAGCTTTTGTGAGGCAAATAATGTCAAGAAAGCAAAATGACAACCCACAGAATAAGAGAAAAAATTTTCAAATTCTATACTTGATAAGGGACTTGTATCCAGAAAATAAAGAAGTTACAACTCAATAATTAAAATATAAGCAACAACTAAAAAATAGGCAAAGGATCTTAATAGACATTTCTCCAAAAAAGGTACACAAATGACCAATAAACACATGAAAATATGTTCGATATCATTATTCATTAAGGAAATGCAAATAAAAGAGAGTAAAATACTTCATACTCACAAAGGTGACTAAAATAAAAAGACAGACAATAATAAGTGTTAATGAAGGTATGAAAAAATCAAAATCCTCATACGGTGCTAGAGAGAATGTAAAACAATGCTGCCACTTTGGGACACAGTTTGGTAGTTACTCAAAATGTTAAACATAGACTTACTACGTGACCTAGCAATTCCACTCCTAGGTATGTACCCAAACAAAATGAAAACATATGTCCCTACAAAAACTTGTACATGAATGTCCATGACAGCATTATTTATAACAGCAAAAAGCTGGAAGCAACTCATGAATGGATAAATAAAATGTCATATATCCACACAGTGAAATATTATCTGGTCATAAAAAAACGAATGAAGTGCTGATACATGTTACAACATGGCTGAACCTTGAAAACATGCTGAGTCAAAAAAGCCAATTATAAAATGTCACATGTTGTATGATTTCATTTACATAAAATGTTCAATTAGACAAATCCTTAGAGACAGGAAGATTAGTTGTTGTTGGAGCATAGAAGGAGGGAGGAGCATGGGTATTCTTGCCCGGGTGACAAAAATACTCTAAATATAGATTTGGCTGATAAAAGCACAGTTCTGAATATATAAAAGCTGAATATAGAAAGTATTGTATGTTTTAAATTGGTGAATTGTATGGTATGCGAATTATATCTCAGTAAAGGTGTTAAAAAAATAACAGGTGGAGAAGATATAAAATATTAGCGCAAGATTTATAATGATACTTAATTGAGGTAAAAGGAAGCAGAAGGATGGGATGTGATCAGATCAAAAAAGTAGACACATGTTATTATAAAATTCTAGTTTTTTATTCTGTGGTAGATTCACAAATATTTATTATTAAAATCAAACAAACAAATATCCAACAAATAAATACAGAATAGAAGAAGGTTGTTCATGGACCAATGATATCATAAAACAAAGATATGATCGATCCATTTCTGAATACCTGTAGTCCAAGCAAAAAAGTGAAAGTATCAAGGAAATAACAACAGTAAACATATGGATACAGCTAAACTCTTGGGTACAGCTACAACATTGCCCGAAAGAAACTTTACAACCTCAGTTAAGTAACTTTACTAAATAAGAACAAATGAAAGTAACTCAATTTAAAAGTCACACAAAGAACAAAATAGTAGGCATTAAGAAAACAGAAGGAAGGAATTAGTAAGGATAAAAGTATAAATTAATCAATTATAAAATAAGAGACAGAGGAATTAGCACATTCGAAGCAGATTCTTAGAAAAATAAATAAATCTAGATTTCTTGAAAAAGAAAAGCTAGCCAGACTAATAAAGGAAAAAAGGAGTGAAATCACAAACACACAAGGGTAGATGAGAATGGAGACATAATCGCAGATACAAAGAAAAGTGAACATACTGTATAGATTAATAAGTCAACTCTGCAAATAAATTTGAAAAATTTTGTAAAATGAATAATTTACTATATAAAGTATAACATATAGTTACAGTTAGAGAAAATAATGAAACCAGTGATCAGAAAACAAATTGGGGTAAATGTCAAAGAGCTATTTCTGCACTCCCCAAAATACCAAGTTTCCCAAGAAAAAATTTATAACTTTTAACACAGTATTTGTTTCTGTGTTACCACTTACTTTAACTTAAACTTTTTATTTTGAGATAATTGTAGATTCACATGCAGTTTTAAGAAATAATACAGAGAGATCCCTTATGCCCTTTACTCAGTTTCCCCCAATGATGACATCTTGTAAAATGATAGTATGATATCACAATCAGGATATTGACATTGATATAGTCAAGATACAGAACATTTCTATCACCAGGAAGATCCTTCATGCTGCCCTTTTCTGAACAGATCCACTTTCCTCTCACTTCTAGTCTCCCTTTAACCTCTAGCAACCGCTAATCTGTTTTCCATTTCTATAATTTTGTCATGTCAAGAATGCTATAAAATAGAATCATGCAGTGTATAACCTTGTGTAATTTTTTATTATTTTTTACTTAGCATAGTTCCCTGGAGAATCATCCATATTGCTGATGTATCAATAATTTCTTCTTTTTGTTTATATTTCTAAGAAGTATTCCATTGTATGGGTATACCAAAGCTTGTTTAACCATTTATCCATTAAAAATATGTGGGTTATTTCCAGTTTTGAGCAATTATAAATAAATCTGCTATGAACATTTGTGTACAAGTTTTTGTGTATATGTTTTTATTTCTCTGGGATAAATGCCCAAGAGTGTAATTGTTGAGTTTATGGCCATTGGATGTTTAGTTTTATAAGAAATTATCAAGATGCTTTCCAGAGTGGTCATACCATTTTATATTCCCACAAGCAATGTGTGAGTGATCCAGTTTCGCCACATCCTCAAAAGTATTTGATGTCATCATCATTTTTCATTTTAGCCTTCTTATAGGAATGTGGCAATATCTCGTTTTGGTTTAATAGCTAATGATATTTAATATTTTTTTAAGTGCTTGTTTGCAATCAGTCTGTCTTCTCAGTGTTTATGTGTTTTACTATTTTCTAGTTGGATTGGGTTCTTTTATTGTTAATTTTAAGAGTTCATCATATATTTTACATATGAGGCCTTTGTCAGTATATGATCTGAAAATATTTCCTCTATCTTTAGCTTGTCTTTTCATATACTTAATGGGATTTTGACACAAACATTTTTAGTTTTGATGAGGTTCAATTTATTGATTTTTTCCTTTTATGAATCACACCTTAGGTGTCAAGATAAGGAACTCTTTGCCTAGATAAAATCCTGAAGATTTTCTCCTACATGTTTTCCTGTAAATTTTATAGTTTATATTTGATATTTAAATCCATAATCCATTTTAAGATCAGCTTTGCATGTGGTGTGAAACATAGGTCAAAATTCATATTTTTGCCTGTGGATGATCCACAACATTGTTGAAATACCTGTTCTTATGTTATTGAATTGCTCTGTACTTTTATTAAAAATCAGTTGGGCATATTTGTGTGGGTCTATTTCTGGGTTCTCTCTTCTATTCCATTAATTTATGTGTCTAGTCCACCAACAATCTCATACTTCCTTGAATAATTCAGCTATATATTAGGCCTTAATATCAAATAATTTCTCTCATTTTATTCTTCTTTATTTTAGCAATTCTAAGCCTATACCTTTCCATATAAATTTTAGAATAATCTGTCTATGTCTATAAAAATCTTAGTGAGATTTTGACAGGAATTGCATTAAATCTACAGAACAGTTTGTGGAGAATTGACATCTTTACTATACTGAGTCTTCCAATCCATGAAAACAATGTATTTGCATTTTATTAAGTCTTCTTTGATTACTTTCAGTAGCGTTTTGTAGTTTTCAGAATATATATCCTATATATGCTTGTTAAGTTTATACCTAAGTATTTTATTTTCTTTGAAGCGATTGTAAATGGTATTGTATTTTTAATTTTAGTTTCCACACGTTCATTGCTAGTATATAAAAGTCTAGTTGATTTTTGTTTCTTGATCTTGTATACTCTAGCCTTACTAAGCTCACTTATTAGTTCTAGAAGGATTTTTAAGGATTCTTTGGGATTTTAAATATAGACAATAATTTCATTTGAAAATAGAGACAGTTTTATTTCCTTCTGTCTAATCTATATATCTTTTTTTCTTGATTAATTGTAAAGGATAGAACTTTCAGTAATATGTCGAATGAGAGTAGTGAAAGCGTACATCCTTTCCTTATTCCCAATATTAGAGAGAAAGTATTCAAGACTTCACTATTAAGTATAATTTATTTGTAGGTTTTTTGATGCTCTTTATCAAGTTAAGGAAGTTCTCCACTATTTTTATTTTACTGAAATTGTTTATCATATGTTGGTGCTAGATTCTATTAAATGCTTTGTGCTGATTTATATGCTATGATCTAATTCTTTAGCCTACTGATATGGTGGATTACATTTATTGATTTTCAAATATTGAACCAGCCTTGTATACCCAGAATAAATCCTATTCGATCATGGTGTATACATCTTTAGATTTGTTTAGATTTGTTTAGTAACATTTTGTTACAGATTTGGGGTCTAACTTAATGATAGATATTGGTCTGCACTTTTATTACTATTTTTTCTTTTTTACTAGTATTTTTCTGAGCAATAGTAGCCTGATAAACTGAATTGGAAAATATTTTCTTATTATCTATCTACTGAGAGAGGTTGTGCAAAATTGATATTAATTCTTCTTTAAATGTTTGGTAGAATCACAAGTGAAACCATCTATATCTAAAGATTTTTTTTCAGGAGCTTTCAAGTTATAAATTCAATTTTTTGTAATGTTTATAGAACTATTCAGATTACCTATTTCTTCTTGGTTGAGTTTTTAAGATCTTTTTTTTATTTTTAAATTACAGTTGACATACAATACTACATTAGTTTCAGGTGTACAACATAGTAATTAGACATTTATATAACTTATGAAGTGATCATCCTAATAAATCTTGTACCCATCTAACATCATACATAGTTATTATAATATTATTGACCATAATCCCTATGCTATACTTTATATCCCCATGACAATTTTGTAACTATCAACTTGTACTTCTTAATCCCTTCCTCATTTTCACCCAACACTGCAACCCCACTACCATCTGGCAACCATTAAAATGTTCCAAAAGTCCTCTGTCTCACTCAGCAACAATCTCCACTGGTTTTTACAGCCAGAAGTTGTGGGGACTTCTCTTCCCAGCACTGGAACTCTGAGTTGGGGAGCCTGGTGTGGGTCTGGGACCCCTCGCTCCCCAGAGAGACTTCCGCAGCCAAGATAACCCTCCCAATCCTTAATCACCATATGTGGTTGTGGGAGCAGCCCCGCCTGTTTCACATCTCTGCCCCTCCTACTAGTCTCGAGATGGCTTTTTCTGTATGTCCTTACTTGTTGGACTTCTGTTCAGCTAGACTTCAGGCAATTCTCAATGATAGTTGTTCTGAAGTTCAGAAAGCTGAGCTACCCCTACCTGCTGGGACCTACTGACACCATAACACCAGGGGAGGGGAGGGAGAGAATGGATGTACCAGCTAGGCCCACCTACCACTACCTCATTCCCCTTCATGATGCTGAGTAGGAGTGGAGACTCATCTCCTCACCAGGCCCCACTGACATTTCCCTGATAGGAGTATTGGAACACTGACTGCTTCCACCATGCAGAGAATGTAAGGTCAACTTCCCTCTTAGCCTGCCAACTCTATCTCAGCAAGTGAATCAGAGCACTGCCTCCAGCTGCTGGGGAGAAATGGCAGACTACTTCTCCACTTGGCATCACCCAGAGGGGAGGATCAGGGTGCTGTCTGCCTCAGTGAAGTGGAGGGGGCTCATGGATGTGAGGTAGTGGCTGCTCAATTTCTGGTTCAGTCCTACTAAAACTAAGGGAGGTATTACCAAAAGTGTTCTCGATTGTTAGGTCAGCCTTGTTTCCAATCCTTTGACTAAGGGTTAACAATGTTTCTTGGAAAATTTTTGTCTATGCCTTTTGGTGGTTCAGGGTTGGAGGTCTACACTACACCCTGACTGGGATATATGGAAGGTAACAAGGAAACCTAAGTCACTCTCTGCCATGTTGTTCCTCCAGTCCCAAGAATTCTTCCTCCCACATTCCATAGTCTTTCCATGCTTGTTTGTTGTGTTATGTCAACAACATTTCAGTTGTAAGAGGGAGGACCTGGAAGGAATGGGACTACTCTACATTGGAAGAACTGGAACTCAATAACATTTTTTTAATGTGCACTTTTTTTGAATAATAATAAACTTATGGAAAAAGGTACAAACCATAACTATTCAGCTTGATGATATTTTGCACACAACACAACTGTGTAACTAGCATGTAGTTAAAAAAAAAAACAAAAGAGAGAAGATGGTCATACCCCCAGAAATTCATTTTATGCCCCTTTTAATCACTACACTTCCTCAAAAGTAACCTATCTCAACTTCTCACATGATAGATTATTTTACCTGAGCTACCACACCCTTTTCTCCAACAAGCAGTAGAGTAGTGACTGATTACCTATTCTAATCAAGGGTAAAGGCTGGATTTCAGCTCTGGTGCGGCTCAGTCTGCCTCTATTTTTCCCTTGTTCCTTGGGAATAGATAGTTCTCTGTCTGAGAAACTATCTACTTCTTTCTGACACCAAATATATGATGCCTTTTCCAACACCAGCTCTCTGATTCTCCAACACCAACTGGGTGTCTAATGATTTAATTCAATTCTGACAAACTATTTGGAGTTAGTGCAGACCCCAGAGGTTAAAGGCTCAGTCTCACAGACTGCTTTCACTTCAGATAGTAATAGCAAGTCCCACTACTTCTGATAAAACACCTATAAATTTTGGAATTCCTATTACCTCTTTCTCAGCTTTGATAATTCACTAGAATGATTCACAACTTGAGAAAAAACTTTAGTTAAATTTTTCTATTTATTATAAAGTATGTATCTCAGGAATAGCCAAGAAGTGTAGAAGAGAAGCGTATAACAAAGTATAGGGCAAGGGCAGTGGTGTGGAGCTTCTGTGCCCTCCTCAAGCAAGCCACCCTCCCAGCACCATGATGTGTTCACCAACCCAGACGGAGGTCAGAGGTAGTAGAGATGAAGGTTCCAATCTTCTAATCAAGGGTTGGTCCTTCTTGATCAGCCCCTATTCTAAAGTTTATTAGGTGTCCCCAGACACCAGTCAAATCATTAAGATACAAAAGATACTATTATCACTCAGGAAGTTCCAAGGATTTTAGGAGCTCTATGCCAGAAACTAGAGACGAAGACAAAATATATATTTTCTTATTATACCACACCATGGTTCTTAACTATAAGCTATGAGATGGGACTCGAACTCTCACTTTTGTGTTGCAAAACAGACAAAATCTTTGCTGCTTTCTACAGTCTTTCTACTTAGGTTCTTAGCTTTTCTCTATTAAATTCCAGAATTTAGTAAGTTGCTTAAAGTAAAAGGTAGCCATTTGCCTAAGCTTCTTTCAAAGTCTCCGTCAAAAGATCCAGTTTCTTTGCTTTCAGCAGCATTCCTTTACCTGTATAAGGCCTATATTACCAGCCTCCTGTCTATACCCAGAATCAGCAAATACCTCTGTGATAAAAAGGGCTGAAAAGAGTCAGCTCACTTTTCCAAAAATATCTCTTCTTCAGAGCTTCAGCATCTCTAATTTTTGCTGCCTCAATGTTCCTTGACACCTTCAAAGAAATTATTTCTGTATTTTTCAGTCATTTTTGTTTGTTCTTTGTGAGACTATGGTTTGTCACAAACTATTCTATTCCACTTGGAAGATAATTCCATTGCTATTTCAACTGCTCCCAAATTCTTCATCCATTAGAGTAATACATAATCAAAATGGCACAAAACAAATACCACATCAAACTTATTTATGAATTTTGATGCAAAACTACTAATATTTTTTCAAATGAAGTCTAGCAGCACATTAAAAGTATAATACAAATGGCAAAATAAAAATTATGGTAGGAATGCAAGGATGGTTCAAAGTTACCACTATAATAAATAAGTTAAGGGAGAGAAAAAAAACATATTTATCCATGCAGATGTAGTAATGAAGATTATTACAAAGGCATCATCTAAATGTTAAAAAAAATTCTTAATAAAATAGAAATATATTGACACTTCTTTTATATAATATGTCAAAAGTCAACACTGTACTAAATATACAAATCTGTAAAAATGGTAAAGATTCCCAGGATTATATGATTTAATATTCTTCTAGAAGTAACTGTGCATTGAAATTTTATTAGAGAAATGTATTATGTAAAAATAGAAAGAAAGGTTAAAATAGCTTTTTATAGATAAATTCTTTATATGAGGATCTCAAAAAAGTAACTGAAAAACTATGAGAAAGAATAAGAGAATCTAGAAAATGGCTGGTTACAAGTTAAAATGCTAAATTATAGCTTTCCTATGTGTAATCAAGAAACACTTAGAAAATATAATAGAATATAGATTCTATTTAACGAACAATGAAGGAATAAACATAACAAGTAATTCTGAAGATCCATATAAAGAAAGCTTAAAATGGCAAAGGACATGAAAGAAGTGTTGACTAATGGGAATATATATCTTTTTAGTTCATCAGAAATGCAGTAATGTAAACATGTCAATCTTCCTATAATCTATAAATTTAACACAATCTCAACAAAAAATAACCATGTAATTTTTCCCCAACTAGACAATGTAAGTTTTGTTTTGTATTTATTTTTGAAACAATCACAGATTTGCGAAAAGTTAAAAGTACCCTACAAAGAACCCTTATCGTAACCATTTGAAAATAAATTGCTAACATTATAGCCTATCACCTTTGAATACTTCTGTGTGTGTGTGTGTTCTTGTAATAACCACAAAAGTGACACTCTAATAGGAAATTAATGTTTTATATTACTACCCAATCCTTAGATCCCATTCAAGCTTCACCACTTGTCCCAATAATATCCTTTATAGTAAAAGGTATAGTTCAGAATAGCATGTTGCATTTAATTGTCATGTTTTGTTAGTCTCTTTTAATATGATATTGTTCCTTAGTCTTTCCTTGACTTTGATGACCTTGAACTCTAAAAGATTACAGGCAATTTATTTTTTAGAATATCCCTCAATTTTGGTTTGTCTGATGTTTCCTCATAATTATATTTAGATTATGCATCTATCAAATAAATATTCAGAGGCAATGTTGTTTTCTCATTGTGTCTTATTACATGGCATAATTTCAATTTGTCCCTTTACTGATAATATTCACTTTGATTACTTAATTAAGGTGGTGTCTCCAGGCTTCCCCACCATAAAACTACTTTTTTCTTCTTATTAATTAATACATATTTTGAAGGGAAATACTTTGAAACTCTGTAAATATTCCACCCTCATCAAAGTTTACATTTAATCAATGATTTATTTATATCCAGAGGACTCACGGATCCCTATTTTATTCAATGGGTTATAATCTGTAACTATCATTTATTTTGGCCTTTGGGAGCCCCTTCCATGTTCTTTACAAAGGCCCTCATCATTCTTTGAATCCTTTCTTCTGGCACAACGAGATGCTCTGGCCCTGGCATTGGCCATTTCTTCAAAAAAACCATAATTCCTTTAGTGGTATGGTAGGCAAAATGACACCCAAACCTGTTCTAATCCCCCAAACCTGTTAATATATTACCTTACATGGCAAAAGGACTTTGCAGATATGATTGAGGATAATGAGATGGGGAGTTTAGTCTGAACTATCCAGGTGTGCCCTAAATGTAATCATAAGAGTCCTTATCAGTAAAAGAGGGAGGCAGGAGTCTGAGAGGCAAAGAAAAGAAGTGAAGATGAAAGCAGAAGTCAGAGCAATGTGATTACTGGCACTAAAGAAAAAAGGGGCCATGAGCCAAGGAATGCAGGCAGCCTCGGGAAGTGGGTCAAGGCAAGGAAATGGATTCTTCACAATAGAGCCTCCAGAATGAACGGATGTCCTTTACCCTTTTCAAACTTGTGAGACCCATTACTAACCTTCATCATTATAAGAAAATAAATGTGTTGTTTAAAGCCACTAAGTAGATGGTAATTTGTTGCAGGAGCAATAGGAAACAAACACAAATGCATGTATTCATTGCTATTGGAGTGTCTCCGTTCCCAGGTCCTTTCAGTGAACAGAGCTAAAATATACAGAGTATACACACATTTACATTTATATTTACTTCTGCAGGTCCAGATTTAGAAAGTCATGCGTTTACAGCAATACCATCAATTCCAATACAACATCACAAAATTCATTCTAGTTTTTTCCCCCTCTATATCTGTACTTCTCTTCTCCAACAGTCAGAAACTGGTTTTTATCATTCTTTTAATATTTACTTCTTTGACCAATCCCCTTATATGTAACCGACCCCTTACTTCAGTCACCACCTCCTCCCTGCAGGGACACCTTCCTTGCCCAGCTTTGGCTCTGATTTCTCATGGCAGGAAAACTTGCAAGAAGCAGCACAAAAATTATGAAAATAGGAGTGCTCAGAAGGAACTAATCCAATTATCCCATACATCTAGAATAATTATTATATATTATATAATAATTATTATATAATATATAATAATTATTATATAACACCCTCCATTCCATTCACATTTTCTAGACCTGTGGCTCAGAAGTCCCAGTTTTCTATATCTTTAGTCAAAGTTGATGTTAGCCAGTGAATGTGGATAAAGTCTTACCTCGTTCAAATGCGCATTGCACTATTAAGGAATAATATGCACCTCTTTGTCCCCTGGGTTTCTTCTTTTGTGAATTGCCTATTCATAGTCTTTGCCCATTTTTCCTCTTGGATTTTCTACCTTTTTCCCACTGATATGCATGAATTTCTTTGTATATTGTTGATATTAATTGTCAGGTGTTGTTAATTTTGTCTATGGAGACATATTGAACAGAAATCCTTAATTTTGTTCTTGTCAGATCTATGCATTTTTCCCCCTTGGGCTATGCTTTTCCAGTCTTGTTCAAGACATCTTCCCCCACCTAAAAATACACAATGATATTTGCCTATATTCTCATCCATATATTTATATTTTCTCTTTCACATTAAGGTCTTTAATCCATTTTGAATTCACCTTTGTTTATGTTGTGAGATTAAGATTCAATTTTGTTTTTCTCGATGTAATGAGTAATTTTTCCATAATCACCTAATAAATAAAAATCTCTCCCATAATTTGTAGGCAGCATTGTCTTGTGTAATTTCTATATACATGGATCTCTTCCTGAGCTCTCAGTTCTGTTCCATTGCTCTGTTCTTCTGTTATTAACATATCGTCTTTCTTCTTGTTACTATGGTGTCGTGATATGCCTAATCTATGGTATGGTGGTATGGTAAATTCCTCCTTTTTTACTTTTTTCTGTATTGTTCAAAAATAACTTGGTTCTTACTATACCTATATTTTTCCACATGGATTTTTAAACACGGTTATCAATTCCTCAAAAATTTGTAATGAGTATTTTTTATTTGGAATTGTGTTGAATGTATAGATTTATTTGAAGAGCATTGATATAGCTATAAAGCAGTCTAATCCATGAATATGGTTCATATACATAATTATGCATGTTTCCATTTACACCCTCTAATAGAGTTTTAAACTTTTCTCCATAAAGTCCTTGTGCAATTTTTTAGGCCAAATTCTAGATACTTTAGAATATCTAGAAATATTGCTATTTTGAAAATTATATTTTATATCATATTTTCTTACTGGTTATTGCTGGTCTTTGCAGAACACTATTTATTTTAGTAAGCTATGCTATTACTTTTTGTAAGTATATGCTTAGATTTTTTCTGAAAGTATGTCCAAGAAGTTTTTGAGAATTGTTGCCTCTGGGGAGGAATGCTTGGAGATCAGGTGCAAAAGGGAGACCTACTTTTAATTATATACTCTATGGGACTATTTAAATTGCTCTTTCAATTAAAAATTAGAATATATCATTATTAACATATTATTATATATAAGTATACAGTTAATTTTTGTGTACAATATCGAGGGCGAGAATGAGAGAGAGAATCCAGAACAAGCACAAGTGAAAATCTGTGTAAATTTTCCCCCTTAGAGGATTCCTCACCAGCAACACTGAGGATACAGTGATGATGAGTGTCTACTGTCTATTCTTTGTCATTTGCTTGAATTCAGGAAGACTGCATCGTATTCTAACTTGAGCAATCTCCCCTGCTACCTAGTTCATGTTTTCAAAAGTTTCTGCATCTGGCAAAACAACTGAGAAAGAAATGTATGTGAATGGGAATTACTTTTAAATCTTTTGAGCTTTAGAAAGCTTCAAAATATTATTTGCATATTTTCCTTCTCAAATTGTCTCCATGTCACTGATGAATAGTTTTTTTTAATAAAATTTCTATTATACATGCCTTTGAGAATTATCCATTCATCTCACCTGTTGGAATTTCAACTGGGGAATCTAGAATTCTAGTTGATATACGCCAATTAATGTAAGTGGTACGAGGGATGAGTATGTGACCTGAGACAGGATTACTAAAATGTTCATGGCTCAGAGTTACTAAAATTCTTCTTGAAATGAATGATGGAATATCAGTTCTTTCATCTTCTCAAAAAAGGGAATGGACATTTTAGCAGCAAAGCTTCATTTCAAAGAAGTTTTAGGTGGAATACCGATTGTGGTTGAGACAGTGGAGTTTACCAAACATTCCATCGAATTCTCCTCTTTTGCCAGCCCCCTTGCAGTTAGGTGAATACATGACTAGTTCAAACCAAAGGGCTATGGTAGCATTGTGACAGCTATTCTGGGCCGGGCCATAGAAGAACCAATGTGTACCTCCTTCCACCCTACAGCTGTCTCTTCTTCTGCATGGCTCTTCCTTCTTCTTAAAACCCTGCAGTGGTTCCTCATTTCACTCAGAACAAAGTCTTGATAAAAGAACAAAACACTACACAATCTGCCTTCAATTTCTATTGCTGCCCTGACCTCGTTTATTACCGTCTACGTACTAGTTGTTCACTAAAGATTTCTTAGAAGAGTGATTCAATATATGGGCTGGCAAAAGCAATAAATGCTCTCCACTGGTGGGTGATATTTTTGTTAGTCACATCTGTCAAATTTTGCTTTCCTTTAGTTAGATCATGTATGTATGTTCTTACAACCCACCTACAGGGAAAATCAGCTCCTACACACACACACACACACACACACACACCCTCCCTCACACAAGACCTTGTGTACAAGGCCAAAATAAATGAAAAAAAAAAGGAAGGAAGGGCTTGGAGTGACAGCATTTCACAGTAATACAGAAAAAATTAAATCAAATATTAGACATCTACACAAGACCTTATGTACAAGGCCAAAATAAATGAAAAAAAAAAAAGGAAGGAAGGGCTTGGAGTGACAGGATTTCACAATAATACAGAAAAAATTAAATCAAATATTAGACATCTCTTTTAAAGGAGGTCTCTTGGTCATTTTTGACAATGTCTTGTTCAGCTGGCCTCTTCTCTTGTTATTTTTCTTCTCCTCTCCTCTCTTCTCTCATTCTGCACTTGAATTTCTGATAATCTTTTCCCATGTAGTGGTTTAACTTATTTTGTTTATCTCTTTCCACCTTCTACTATTAGGGTTTCACCTTCTTCTGCCGGGAAATTACTACTTTTTTCTTAAACTAAGAGAGTCGTCTCCCTCAGAGGAATTACTGTAACAAGTGTTAGGATGAAAATTATTCTTTTCACTCCACTACCCTTTGAGTTCTAAAATCAAAGTTCTAGACCCAGTGAATCCACATGTTACTTTGGGTTCTAAATGAGTGACTTTGCAATTCTGTTTTCCCTTCCAAGTGAGATGTCTGCTGTGGCGATCCACTGTAATCACTGTAGGAATTGATCTAAAGGTGACTGAGTGTCCACAATAACTTATCTCTTGCCTAGCACAGCCTTAGGTGTCCAGGCAACACACTTCACCATTTCTTCTCTACATAGTCAGTGTGCAGGAGAAGGGAAGAGCATGGGCAGTGGAGCCAGACACCCTGGGGTGAAATCCTGGCTCCAGTGTTTACCATCTGGGTGATGTGAGGCAAGCTCCTTAACTTCACTGTGCCACAGTGTCTTCATATTTAAAAAGGAGATAGAACAATGCCTTATCATGGAATTGCTGTAAGGAACCAGTGAAATAAACACAAATACTTAGAAAAGTGCCTGGCATACAAGCCTAATAAATGGTAACCATGGTGACCTATATCAGTTCCTCAGACAGGGTTGGAATAATGATAATAGACACTCATCATGTTTGGCAAAGGTGGAACATCAGCCCCAAGTTCTCCCAATAACGCTTTGTGCTTTTCTCATTGCTGAGTATTGTATTTAGCTGAAACACCTGCCATGTCATGTTGATTTAAGATTTTACACTACTGTATGATCTTGGATAAGCTGATTTCAGTCTCTGGGTTTCAATTTCTCCATCTACAAGATGAGCAGTTGGGAGTAGGTTATCTCTCAGGGTCCTGCTAATTTTAACCTTAGATATGTACAATCTAAAGAAATTTTTTAAAAATATTTGCTATATCTCTAAAGAAGATGCTTTTGTGTCAGAGCCTTATGACTGAATAGATGGCTCTAACATGTGGGTTTCATAGCCCTTAAGCGACTCTTCTGAAAGAGTTGGCATTGAATGCAATAGTAAACTAAACACTACAGAGCATGGTATAGCTCAGTGCTTCTGAAATGTAATGTGCACACAAATCCCCTGGGGATCTCACTCAAATGCAGATTCTGATTCAGCAGGTTTGGGATGGGACCTGAGATTCTGCATTTTTGACAAGCTCCCAGGTTTATGGACGCCATTGTTTAGTGCACCAATTGCAGAAAAACAAGATGTTTAACATTACTCCAAAGAGCATTTCAGACTAGAGAGAGAGGAACTTTCCAGTCAAGATGGTGGTATAAGTAAACACTGTGCTTGCCTCCTCACATGACTGCATTAAAATTAAAACTAAATTATAGAATAATCAGCCTGGAGAACCATCTGAAGACTAGCTGAACAGAACTCCTGTAACTAAGGATATAAAAAAGAAACAACCTCGAGACTGGTAGGAAGGATAGAGATGCACAATGGACTGGCCCCACGCCTGCATGTGGCAGTTGAGCATTGTGAAAAATATCTCAGCCACAGAGGTCCCCCAAAGGAGTGAGGGACCCCAGTCCTACACTGGAGCTTCCCAGTTCAGGGTTCCAGTGCCAGAAAGAGAAGAGCCCACAAAATCTAGCTGTAAAAATCAGTGGAGATTCTGACTGTCCAGGTGAAATGGAAGGAAACTGGAAACTCGGATGTCCCTTTAAGGGGTCCACACACAGACTCGGTTCCTCACAGGAAAAGAGAGAGAGCAAGGGATTGAAAACCTATTTGAAGAAATAATGATAGAAAACTTCCCTAATCTGGCAAAGGAAATAGACATACAAGTCCAAGAAGCACAGAGAGTCCCAAACAACATGAAGTAAAAGAGGTCCACACCTTATATAATTATAATTATAATTATAATGCCAAAGGCTAAAAACAAAGAGAGAATCCTAAAAGCAGCAAGAGAAAGGCAGCTAGTTACTTACAAGTGTAGTCCCATAAGACTGTCAGCTAATTTCTCAACAGAAACTTTGCAGGCCAGAAGACATGAGCACATAATATTCAAATGGATGAAAAACAAGGACCTACAACCAAGACTACTCTACCCAGCAAAGCTATCAATTAAAATTGAGGATGAAATAAAGAACTTTCCAGACAGGAAAAAGTTAAAAGAATTCATCACCACCAAGCACATATTATAAGAAATGTTAAAGGGACTTCTTTAAGAAGATGAAAGTAGAAGAGGAACATAAATAGATATGAATAATAAAATGGCAATAACTAGGTACCTATCAATAATCACTTTAAATGCAAATGGATTAAATGCTCCAATCAAAAGACATAGGGTAGCTGAATGGATAAGAAAGTAAGACCCATACATATGCTGTCTACAAGAGACCCACTTCAGAATGAAAGGCACACATAGACTTAAAGTAAATAGATGGAAAGATATTTCATGCAGATAGAGACCAAAAAAAAAAAAGCCGGGGTATCAATACTTTTATCAGATAAAATAGACTTTGAAATAAGCTTATAATAAGAGACAAAGAAGGACATTACATGATAATAAAGGGATCAATCCAACAAGAGGACATACTTTAGTAAACATTTATGCACTCAACATAGAAGCACCTAAGTAAATAGAGCAAATATTGACAGATATAAAGAGAGAGATCGACAGTAATATAGTCATAGCAGGAGACTTTAACTCCCTATTGACATCAATGGACAGATCTTCCAGACAGAAAACCAGCAAGGAAACAGTGGCCTTAAATGACACACTAGACCAGATGAATTTAATTGCTATTTTTAGAGCATTTCACCCCAAAGCAATATAATATACATTCTTCTCAAGTGCACATGAAACATTTTCCAAGATAAACCACATGTTAGGCCACAAAACAAGTCACAATAAATTTAAGAAGAGTGAAATCATATGAAGCATCTTCTCCAACCACAACGGCATGAAACTAGAAATCGAGTCCAAGGAAAAAGAATTGAAAAATACATAAACACATGGAGGGTAAATAACATGCTACTAAACAATAAATGGGTTAACAATGAGATCAAGGAATAAACAAAAAGATACCTGGAAACAAATGAAAATGAAAACACAATGACTCAAAATCTATGGGACACAGTGAAAGCAGTCCTAAGAGGGAAATTTATAGCAACAGGCCTATCTCAAGAAACAAAAAATATCTCAAATAAATAATCTAAACTTACACTTAAAGGCACTAGAAAAAGAATAGAAAACAAAGCCCAAAGTGAGTAAAAGGAAGGAAATAATAAAGATTAAAGTGGAAATAAACAAATAGAGTCTAAAAAAATACAAATGATTAATAAAACCAAAAGCTGATTCTTTGAAGATAAACAAAATTAATAAACCATTAACTAAATTCATGAGAGAGAGAGAAAGAGAGAGAGAGAACCCAAATAAAATCAGAAATGAAACAGGAAAAGTGACAACTGACTCCACAGAAATTCAAAGGGTTATAAAAAAATACTACAAACAACTGTATGCCAACAAATTGGACAATCTGGAACAAATGGATAAATTCTTAGAAACATACAATCTCCCAAGACTGAATCAAAAAGAAACAAAATGTGAGCTGAGTGATTACTATAAATGAAATTGAATCACTAATCAAAAACTGCCAACAAACAAAAGTCCTGGAAAAGATGTCTTCACCAGTGAATTTTACCAAACATTCAAAGAAGAATTAACACCTATTCTAATCGAACTATTTCAAAAAAAGGAGGGAAGCCTCCTTAGCTCATTTTATGAGGCCACCATTATTACCCTATCCCCAAACCAGACAAAAACATTACAGAAAAAAGAAAATTATAGGCCAATATCTCTGATGAACATAGATGCAAAAATCTTCAACAAAATATTAGCAAATGAAATTCTGCAATTCATTAAAAAGATCATACACTGTGATCAAGTGGGATTTATTCCTGAAATGTGAGCTTAGTTCAATATCCACAAATCAATTAATGTGATATACCACATTAACAAATTGAAAGATAAAAATCACGTGATCCCATCAATAGATGCAGAAAAAGTATTTAATAAAATCCAGCATTCGCTTATGATAAAAACTCTCAACAATGTGGGAATAGAGGGAACATACCTTAACATAATAAAGGCCATATATGAAAAACCCACAGCAAACATCATACTCAATGGTAAAAAGCTAAAACCATTTTTCTTACCATCAGGAACAAGACAAGGATGTCTGTCCACTTTCACCACTTCTATTCAACATTGTATTGGAAGTCCTAGCCACAGCAATCATAAAAGAAAAAGAAAAAAAAAACATATCTGAATTGGAAAGGAAGACTAAAAGTGTTATTATGTGCTGATAACATAAAACTATATATACAAAAACCTAAAGATCCCATCAAAAAAATAAAGCTATTAGAACTAATGAATGAATTTAGTAGCAGTGTCCAAAATTAGGATACAAATTTAATATTCAGAAATCAATTGCATTTCTACACACCAATAACAAATATTAGCAAGATAAATTAAGAGAACAATTCCATTTACAAATGCATTAAAAAAATTTAATAGCTAGAAATAAATTTAATCAAGGAGGTAAAATACCTGTACTCAGAAAATTATAAGACATTGAAGAAAGAAATTGAAGATGATACAAATACATGGAAGCATATACCATGTTCATGGACAGAAAGAATTAACATCATTAAAATGTGCATACTACCCAAAACAATCTATAGATTTAATGCAATCGTTATCAAAATGTTAATGGCATTTTTCACAAAACTACAACAAATGATCCTAAAATTTATATGGAATCACAGAAGACCCCATATAGCCACAGTAATCTTGAGAAAGAAGAACAAAGTTGGAGGTATCATGTTACCTGATATCAAACTATACCACAAGGCTATAGTAATCAAAACAGTATGGTACTGGCATAAAAACAGACACATAGATTAAAAGAACAGAAATAAACCCACTCCTGTATGGTCATTTAATCTATTACACAAAAGAGACAAGAATGTACAATGAGGTAAAGACAGTCTATTCAATAAATGGTGCTGGGAAAACTAGACAGATATATGCAAAAAACTGAAACTGGACCATCTTCTTACACCATATACAAGGATAAACTTAAAATTTATTAAAGACTTAAACGTAAGACCCCAAACCATATAACTTCTAGAAGAAAACATAGGCAGTAAACTCTCTGACATTGCTCTTAGTGATATTTTTTCTGATATGTCTTCTCAGGCAAGGGAAAGAAAATAAAAAATAAACATCAAACTAAAAAGTTTTTGCATAGCAAACCATCAACAAAATGAAAAGACAATCTACTGAATGGGAGAAGATATTTGCAAATGGTACCTCCAAGAAGTGATTAATGTTCAAAATTTATAATAAACTCATATAATTCAACACACACACACACACACACACACACACACACACAAATTAACAATCCAATTAAAAAATGGGCAGAGAATCTGAATAGGCATTTCTCCAAAGAGGCATATAGATGGCCAATAGACATATGAAAAGATGCTCAGTGTTGCTAAACATCAGAGAAATGCAAATTAAAATCACAATGAGATATCACCTCATACCTGTCAGAATGGCTATCATCAATAAATCAAAAACCAAAAAGTGTTGGCAAGGATTTGGAGAAAAGTTAACCCTCATGCATCGTTGGTGGGATTGCAAATTGGTATAGCCACTATGGATAACAATTTGGAAGCTCCTCAAAAAATCAAAAATACAACTACCTTATGACTCAGCAATTACACTTCTAAAGAAAACCAAAGCACTAATTTGAAAAGATACATGCACCCGTGTTCACTGCAGTGTTATTTACAATAGCCAAGATATGGAAACAACCTAAGCACCCATCGATAGACAATTGGATAAAGAAGATGTGGTACATATATAAAATGGAATATTACATGGTAAAAAGTAAAATAAAATCTTACCATTTGCAACAACATGGATGGATCTAGAGAGTATTGTGCTAAATGAAATAAGTAATTCAGAGAAAGACAAATGCCATATGACTTCACTTACATGTGGTATCTAAGGAACAAAATAAATGAACAAATAAAACAAAAACAGACTCTTAGGTACAGAGAACAAACTGGTGATTGCCAGATGGAAAGGGGGTTGTGGGGCTGGGTAAAAAAGGTAAAGGGACTAAGAAGTACAAATTGATAGTTACAAAATAGTCATGGGGATAAGAAGTACAATAACATTGTAATAAATATGTAGTGCCATGTGAGTACTAGACTAATCAGGGGAATCACTTTGTAAATTATATAAATGTCTAGCCACTATGCTGTACACATGAAACTAATAGAAAATAATATTGAATGTAAAAAAAAAAAAAAAAGACTAAAAGGAGATGTAGTATGGAAAGGAATCATTTCTGCATCTCCAAGTCAACGACATTTCCCGGCCCCATGGTGAGTGTTGCCTGCCTCCGAGCCCCCTAATGTGTCTAGTAATGTGCAACCACCTGTGCCATTAATTAAAGTTCCCAGCCAGGGACCTGGCCTCCTCTAGATGCGGCATGCTGCTTTTCAGGGCAGCACTGTACAATAGAACTTTCCACGATGATAGAAGTGTTCAGTATCTGCACCTTCCAATATGGTGGTCGCTAACTACATGTAGCTGCTGAGCACTTGAAATGTGGCTGGTGAGACTGAGGAACTGAATTTTAATTTTATCTCATTTTATTGAATACAAATGCAACTAGCCTCATCTGGCTGGTGGCTACCATATCAGAAAGCAAGGCTGTTGAGGGCACTTCTATATTGTGGTTCCTGGAAAGAAAATGGATTTAAAATCTTAAAGTCAGATAGTAACTCCTCCAATTACTATCCAAAGGGCATCTGGCAAATCACCAAACACTTGGCATTATTCTCGCTGGTAAAATGGGACACATAATTAGCAAGATTTGGTGGTCCCAAAATAATAGTTCTTGTTATGTGCATCTTGTCACCTCCAAAAAGTGTCAGGTACCCCCAACCCAAATCTGGGACCCCACTTTAGTCTTCTGTGGCTTCCCTTATGGTACTCATAATTGTCTTGGCCTCACTCATCAAAAAGGTTAAATGGGAAAAAACAAAGTGGCTCCCAAAAGTTGTGGGATGTAGGTGTCTGAAGTCAGAGACTTTAAATAGCTGACTATTTAAAGTCACACAGCCAGTTAGTGGCATGAATGCTAGTTCTTTAAGTACCAGCTATTTTCTCTCTTTTATATTAATTTACATTTAAAATGAAAGCGTTACTAGTTATTAAATACTGACTGTGCCAGAAATGGAACCAGATTCTTTATCTAGGTCATCACTCACCTTTACAATGGCCTTAAAGAATAGATGTGATTAGAATTTTCATTTTACTAGATGAAGAAACTGAGGCCCAGTGGGTAAGTAATTTGGCCTAGATCACACAGCTGTTTAAAGTCGGAATGGGGATTTGAACAAAGTCTCTCCATTTCCAAAGCCCCTCTTCTTTCCACATTGCTTTCTTTTCATTAAGTGTCCTCACTGTGGTCTCTTCGCCTCTCTGACTCTTTTTTCCTAGTAAACACACACACACACACACACACACACAGACACGCACACACACACATGCACGCACGCACGCATGCATGTTCACACAGAACCAGCATCCTTTAGGCTTACCAATCCTTGTCCTAAATGACAGAAAGAAACCATTTGTGCAAGACCTGGGATAAGTGTTACTGAAAAGGAGGGAAGAACGAGCACAAAGCCCTGGATGGGGCAACCGGAGTGTTTTGGAAGAATGGATGGAGCAGTGTGGCTGTAGTATGGTGGGCAAGTGGGAGTGGAACACAGTGGAGGGTGGGTGTTAGCTTCATGGTAAAGAATTCCTTTCAAATTCAATGGGAAGTCACTGGAGGGTTTGAATAGGGAACAACATGGTCTGATCTGTGTTTTCCAAAGATCGTTGTGGCCTGATGTGGGAGAGTATAAAATGGGAAAAACTCCAGAGCCAGGGCAATCAGTGAGGAAGCTGTTGAAATGAGCCAGCTGAGAGGCAGTACCAGAGTGAAGAAGAGAAGACAGTCAAAGGCAGATACATTGAAGGAGAGGAACTGATAAGTTTACAGTTGGGTTTGATTTGAAGAGAGGGAGAAAGCAGAGTCACAGAGATCTCATAGGATTTTTGGACCGAGCAACTGGGTGAATGTGTTGTCGTATGCAATTGATCACACTAAGGGCTCTAGTTTTGGCCTTGTCACCAATTCACTGTGTGACATCCCTTAGGGCTAAAAGATGTCCAAGAGCCTTCATAACCCTTATGGTCTTTGTATAGTCCTCTGATCTGAATATGCCAATGAAACTGCTAATGACATCCTAACACGAGGTATACGTTATGCTGACTCAACTCCAATAGGTATTCTAATATCTGAAGAGCACCAGCCTGACCATAACTGTTGTATTAAATATAACTTGGGTTTTTTTTTAAGATTCCAGTTAAGGGGCTTAATGTAATCTGGACTTGGCAGTTGAAGCTGAATTGGCAGAGAGGGACTATACTCTAAGGGACTCCTTAGACTCCTGGACTGCAGAGCCTTCCTATGATCCAGGGCAGGGCAAGGAACTGGACATTTCTCATAAACCTTGAAGCTCAAGAGCCTTTTTCAAGATCAGCAAGGTCCACGTGGCACACAAAGTGAGAGCTAAAAAGGGCCTGCAGAGCCCAGCACGTCCACCCAAAGGCTTGGTCCAGGTAAAAGGGGCCCTGGGACAATGGGAGTGGCTTATCTACTGCACACTTGCTGTTCTCTTCCCTGGAGACATTCTCCACTGGAATATTTGAACATCTGGTTCTAGAAGCCACTTAATTTTAAGGTCAACCTTCACATGCTCAGAGTGACTTTTATTGACTCTCCGAGCTAAAGTGACTCTCATTCTATCAATCTGTTTTGCTGTCTTCACAGAACTTTCCACAAGCCAAATCATCATGGTTATTTAGTTGCCTACTTGGTATTTGGTTGACAGCCCCCATTGATGTGTAAGCCCTGTGTGAACATGGGCTGTCTCTGCCATTCATCATCAAATCTCCAAAGCCTGGGACAGTGCCCACTATTGAGAAAATACTCCATCCATTCTTGTTGAATTAACTTACTCAATGGTCATTTATTGAGTACCTGCTAGATGCAACACACAAGCCTAGAGTAGGATGAGAATATAAAAGTTCATGAGAGCACCATTCCCCATTCAAAATCACAGTCCAGTGGCAGGGAGGGTCTAATGCAATTATCAATAGATAGAATGCAGATTCAACTAGCATGGGTTAAATCCCTAGGAAGTGCTGGTGCTGACAAATTGTCACACCTCTTGTATCATTCCCATTATACAGAGAAAGATAGGATCTGAAGCTTGGTGCTTTGCTCAAGGTCATACAGCTAGTAAGCACCCCACAACATACATGCAGAACTTGAACCAGATCCCTCTGATGCCTAGATCAGTGTTTCATCCCCCACATCAATCTGCCTGGTAACTGGCTGCCACTATGTTAGTGTCAGGAGCCTGAGGAAATCAAAGTCTAGCATGAGGATTCTGAGAGGCCACCTTGAGCCATGAATGATGGGTCTGGTTTTACTATGTGGAGATGTGGCTGAGGGGTTACCAGGGTCTACATCCAGGGGTGTACTAAGACCCTTCCATGCTCAGTAATTCTGTGCATTTACCTGGCGTCATGCTAACCCCAGACATCCCTGAGCACTAGAGAATGTGGGACGGGCACTTCAGGCAATGGACACAACCTAGGTAATCACTTAGAGATGGAGATACACGGAGTGTTTGGAACTGGAGGTGCAGACTAGCTGGATGGGGTCAGATGGGACAGGTGCTATTTTTTTTCTCATTTTCCAATTGACAACTGCACAAGCATGTGAGGCTGTGTGGAAGAAGGAATTTCAAAACCAGGTCAAATTGAGACAGGCTTAGACTGCCATGTGGCCAAGTTGACCTTCACTATGAAGCACTGAGAAAAACTTGAAAATCTACTTTCGTGTGTATATAAGGTAGGGAGCAGGAGGTGGGGAGGCAGAAGGGAGATGATGTAATGTGAGTTGTGGTCTAATCTCTGAGAAGGTGCTCTGTCAAAAGCATGGAGGTACATTTGGCAAATCAGTTTCCCCATCACTTTCCACTCAGGCAAATTAATTATTTATTAGAAGCTGTCAAAAAGGAATCCTAAGACTGAGCAACTTAACTACCTGGAGAGTGAGATCTGTAGTGGCAAGGGAGGGGGCGCTGTGGGTCCCATGCCTGGCAGGTAGCATTCTTGGCTCAGAGTGAGAAGAGGCTGGAGGAGTGGAGCTCAGGGTGCTGTCTACTGTATTAGTCCAGATAGCAAGGATGAGTCCCTGTGCTAATGCAGAGGGGAAGAGGGGTAAAGGAAGGAGGATGGCAGAGGAGAACACAGCAAGACTAAGACTGGATCACTGGGTAGAAGTAGGAAAGTGTGAGGAAAGGACGACCCCCAAGGAATCTGGACAAGATAATTCTTCACCCTAAGACCTCAGCTTAGGTCCTGTACTCCACTGAAAACCTTCCCCCTTCAGGTGGCCCAGGAGCCCCTGAACTTTTCAACCAGTGGCTATGGGTTTTTCTAGCTCTCTCTGCAAAGAGTGGGGTCTAGAAATGTGGGAGGCCTCAATAAAGTGCCAGGAAACTGCCAAGGTTGACATATACCAGCACTCAGAGGATGGGGCCATCAAGTTAACACTTCCTCCCCCAGACTGGCTTTTCAAAGAAAACAGAGGTAATATTGTACCGCTTGCATAAAATGGAAAATATTTGCCTGAATCCATGGAGACCTTCTTGTATGGGTCATGGCTGCTGGGAGATTGCAAATACTTTCTGCAGATGCACTCTGTCAATCCTATTGCAACTCAAATTATTTTATGTGGGTTCCTGTCTGCTGTACAGGCTGGGTCAGTGCAGTGCGAGAACCGAGCTCCATCAGGTTGGCAGTGAGGTGCACAGAGAACTGAGCAGGAGTCAGGAGACCTATATCATGAGGCCAACAAATTTCAAGATTGAAGGAAACCTAGATTGTTCAGTTCAATGTCCCTGTTGAATCGCTATTTAGCATCAGCTTACATGTCTCCAGGGACAAGGAGCTTACTACCCCTCAAGTACCCGGCTTGAATTCTTGGATATTCTTTTTCACGTCAAACAGAAACCCATCTTTATTGAGGTTCTATACATCAATCTCAGCACTACCCTTTGGTAAGCGCGTTCTTCATCAGAGTCATATTGCAGAAATGTGGAGGCAGCTCTCTGCTTCTATCTGTATCACACCTCTGCTCTCAGACCAGAAGCTCAGTTCCTGCAGTCACCTTCCTAGGATAGGCGAGGCAGACTCCTCATTTACAAAGGTGAGTGACCCACTCAGCCTCCATTTCCCTTACAGTGATGACACACAGCCTAGCCACCTAGCAGAAACATGGTGAGGATCCAATGTGATGGCAATCCCTGTGAGCCCTTTGCAGTCAGGGAACCTCCATCAGATGCATACTCAGGTGCAGGACGAGATTGCCCAATTCACACAAAGGGAAGGGTAGGAAGTCAATGTGGTCGCTGATCCCACCAGTACAGGCTGAAGGCATTTAGAAGCCTTAATCCCCGAAGAGATTATGCACCTCTTATATATAATGTAAAATAACATTAACTCTAATCTGTTAAATATGCACAAGGATGTCTGACAACATTATGATTTTTCATTTGAAGACTACTTCAATGCTTTTTTGTGAAATTATCAAACATTAAATTTCTTCAAAAAATGGCTTTATAATTTTCTAAATATGTTTGTTTTGTTTTGGTACCCCTGCTTTGCTGACGTTCTGTTAAGTTCATTTAGTCAAAGAATTTAAAACCTAGAATCAAACCTAGAATCAAACTATGCACAACATATCTTAGAATTTAGAGCTCAGAACACGGGGTCTCATCAGGATCTTTGCGCCTGAGTAAGCTTCACGGGGTCTATGAATCTACTGAAATCAGATGCAGAGTTGTGAGTTTATTCTTGGGGGGAAATTTCTCAGCTTTCATCAGATTATCAAAGGGTCTATAATATCAAAAAGCCCACAGACAAAGATTCATGGAACTGAAGACACTCCTATTAGATCCGAGTCTCCTAAAAACTAGCGATGTAAATTGGTGCAACCTCTTTGGAAAACTGTTGATAACTACTCATGCTGCATGTGTGTAGATGCAATTTTCACTCTCAGGTATATACTCATCAGAGACATGTACATAGTCACAAGCGTGTATACAAATGTTCATAGCACCTCTATTCATAATAGCCCAAAACTTGAAACTGCCCAAATGCCCATCTATGATACATGGATACATAAATCGCAGTATCTTCATATAAGAAAATATCATACAGTAGCAAAAATGAACAATTGGTGACTATAAACACAATATTGATGACTAACATGCATAATATTGAGTGAAAGAAGCCAGACAAAGACTACATAGTGTGCACTATTCCATTCCTGTAAAATAGAAAAAGGGCATCACTAACTCATGCTGTTAGAAGTCAGGAGAGTGGCTACCCTCGTGGCGGGGAGTAGTAATGGGAAGGGGCACAGAGGGGCTGTTGTTTCTTAATCTGGGGGCTGGTTACTTGGGTGTGTTCAGTTTGAGAAAAATTCAGTGAACTATATCTTTATGCATGGGTTAGTTTTCTGTACATATCACACTTCAGCGAAAAGTTGCAAGAAATGGTGATATCTGCAATGAAATCCAAATTCATCAAATTTGAGGCGTGGAAGACATTCCCTAAAGTGACTTCAGGTTTTGAACTGAGGGCCTCCCAGAGCCATGCACAGCCCTTAGTGCATGAGGTCGAGATTATCTGGCTAAGGGATCTGTCTCTACCAACTGACAGGAGCCCAGTGAATGCTAAGATTCCCTCTTCTCTCTCTGACAAGCCTGGAGCCTGTCCCCAAGTAGGTGCTCGACCATGTCTGGTGAAAAAAATGTGCTGCCAATGTGATCCCGTCTCGAGAACATGGGAAAAGCAGGACCTGGGAATCCTCAGCTGTCCCCCGTGCCACCCCAGCTGGGATTCACGGGCATTTGGCATCCTCTGATTACAAGCAGGGACCTGAATGAAATCTCAGCTGGAAAAGTACTCTGTGCACCCACAGTAAATTGGCCTGCCCATGTGCGGGATTATTGGCATTGTTATTATTGTGGCTAATGATAATAATGATAATTATTATTATTATTATAAATAAAAATAGTGTATTTTGTTCCCCTAACTGTGAGACCTATTTGGAGCCCAGAGGGAATAGCATGTGGACGAGTTCCAATTTTTTCCAATTGGCTTTAGAAAAATTCAGCATGAAGAGATAGATTGGTCTGGGCAGTGATGCAGACATCACCAAAAAAAAAAAAAGAGGCAGAATGCAGGGGGAGGGCTGGGATCCCTGCTTGGCTTTCAATCATCAGCGGCTGCTGCCCTGCCCGGAAGCCAGCGCCTGATTTCAGAGGGCAGTTAAACTGGTGCACTCATTAGCGAGGGCCTACAAGTCTGGCTTTCAGGTTCGGAGTGGGCTATTGTTCTCTGCTCTCTGTGGAAGGGAGAAAGGAGGCTTGTCATCACTGGGCTCAGAAACTGTACCCCCATTTCACAGTCCCTGGGGTTCTGGGGCAACTCTTGACCGTTTGAGAACCATTTGTTTTGGTGATGGACATCAGCAGGAGGGGATAGACTTCAGCTTGCCCTGTGCAGGGGCTGGGGGTTGGGAGCTGGAAGTTGCTTGTCTGAGAAGACGGATCACAGGTCCTGCTTTCCCTCCTGAATAAGCCAGAGGTAGCTCTGAGTGTGGGGAGAGGGGGAGGGCGATGGGAAGAGAGAGAGACAAATGGGAGACCCAGGCTCAGCCCCAGACCTCGGCACAGGCCCAGAGGCTGAGTCCAGCAGGTTACTCAGGGTGCCCGCCCCCAGAGACACCCTTGGTGGGATCAGAGCAATGGACATTGCACCCGGGCCCCAGGCCTCAGGAAGCCTTCCTCGGGTTGGCTCAGGGGAGATAAAATACCAGAGCTGGGAGATAGGAAGGAATAAAGAGAGGGGAAAGGAAAGGCAAGGAAAGAGGAAAAGAGGGA
>NW_006438113.1:7052649-7079253 GCF_000325575.1 Pteropus alecto
GAAAGGAAAGTAGGGAAAAGAAAAGTCTGGACTTCTAGTCACATGGACTGTATGACTTTAGACAAGCTCAGTTATTCCTCTGATCTTCATTTCTCCTCATCCGTAAAACGGGATGGGGAGGGAACAGCTAATGTTTACTGAGCACTTACTAACTGCCAGATACTGTGCTAAGTGCTCTATTGTTTTACCTCGCTCAAGCCTATAAATTGGAGGCCCCTATCACCCATATTTGACAGGTGAGGAAACTAAGGCACAAGAAGGTAAAGTGATATGCTCACGGTCTGGCAGCTAGTAATGTTCAGGCCTGGGAGTTGTATTTAGGCTTCCTAGTACCAGAACTGCCATCTGAGCTACCACACCACAGTCTTTGTCAACACAGGACTGGGGCACAGCAACCCCACCCCCTCCCCGATATATGCCATTTCAGCCATAGAACATAAGACCAGGAAGGAACTCCTAGGGTCCTATGAGCGGAGGGGTAACGATACACACTGGGCTCCTTCACACGTAAATGCCTCCGCATGTGCCGTGCTCTCTGCCTGGAGCACCTTCCTCCGGCTCCCACTTCTCCACCTCCTCGTCCAGAACTCAGCCTACCTGGGGTTCCCTCCACAAAGCCTTTCCTGACGACACAGTCTCTGCTTTTTGTGCTCACATGACCCTCTGTGCCTTCTAACAGTGCTCTTGTACTGCAAGACACTCATTTGCACTTCTATTCCCCTGACTGGATTAATTGATTCTGAAGCAATGGATCCTGTCTTGTCCTCTTTTATATCCCCAGTGCCTAGCACAGTAGTGAACTGATTAATGTCCAAGTTCGTAGAGCCAGGATCAGAACTCCAGGCCTTCAAACGTCCAGTGTCCATCAAACTTCTCCTCCCTGCCCTCTCTTGGAATTATAGAAGCAACATAAGATCTAGAACCGAAAGGGGAAACTGAAGCCCAGACAAGGCAAAAGCCATGTCCAAGCCTGCACAGGAAGTCAGCCCCAGTGGAGCAAGCCTCCTGACTTCTTACACACCTTTCAGCAATCTTGCAGAGCTGGATCCCTTTGCTGCCTGCAGGAACCTAAGGAACTGCCTCTGTTTGGCTGCAGCTGTGGTTTTACAGAGGATGCGGCTGAAAAGCTGGCCACTGGGGCCCCCACTCGGAAGCCTCTTTGTCCACTGTAGCTTTGTACTACAATGTGTTATCAAAGGATTTGACCTGAGCTGAACCAGCAGCCAATTACATCTTCCCATGGTGCCTCACTCTCACCTGAGCTGGGCTTACACAAGGCAGACAGGCTGGTGGAGAAAACAACAGTGTGTGGGCATGTGATCCAAATAACTATACCTAACCAGGCCTGGCATATATCCAGGGCTCCATTAGCTGTGTTATTCTCTGGCTCTCTTTCAACTTGCACAATAACTCTAGGAGGTAGGCATTATTATATCTGTTTTAAAGACGAGAACAAATGAAGTTCAGAGAGGATAAGTAAGCTGCCTAAAGTTACACAGCTGGTCACTGGAGAAGCATGGATACAAAACAGGTCTGTCAATTGTAAACCTATACTCTTCCCGCATAACAGAAATCCCACATTCTGCAAGAGAAACACTGGGTCCCTTCATATGAGCATCACAGATCATACCTCTACGAAGAATCCTTTGAGCTTCCTTGTACCTGATAATTGTCCTCACTCATTTCACAGATGAGGAAAGGGGGAAAAGTCCTGGAGCCAGCAGTCAAAGCTGGGGTCCTGACATGCTTTCAAGTGTGCTCCTATCCTCACCAACCTCTCCTGCTCAAGGTAGTATCAGTAACAGGTACCTCCAGTCCACGGAGCACCGAGACAGTGACCTGCCCAGCCTATCCCTCGCGAATCTGTTCTCCCCCAGGAACTATTTGTCAAACCTTCACTTTCCTCTGGGACAGACAAGTTCTGATGGGTCCCTACCTCTGTCTCCTCCATCATTCTTCTTTTTTGGAAAACATAATTCAGACCTCAGGAATGACCAATAGCTTTTCACATGTGCAAGCCACTTACATACACACATTCTCATTTAACCCTCAAGGACCAGGCGATGGGAGAAATGATAACCCCAAAAGCTATAACAGGTGAGGTTGCCAAGACCAGAAATGTTAAGTGATGTGTGCAGCCGGTAAACCATAAGCAGAGCTAGGCTTCTTCAAGCCCATCCATGCTCTCCTCTCCTTTCAATGCATTGCCTTATTCACCACTTTGAGGGTCTTCCCTGGTTCATATAGCCCACTCTTAACTTCCTTCTCAGAAAAAGAACCAGGCCAACTCAGTTCTTCTACCCTAGCACCCAGAGACACCCCCGATAGCAGCCATTTCCCAAGAGTTTGTGGGGTATGAACTTTCCAAGCAGGGACCTCCCTGAGAGATACCAGTGGTCCCACCACAAGCCCCAAGTGTGACCCCATAGCTCATCACAGGGACAAATTGTCACCTATGAGCCAGGCATTGGGTACTGCCCAAGACCCTCTTGTGCCTTATTCTGACGAGAAAATTATAGGTTTCCAAAGAACCTGCTGCTGTATGGAAAAGAGCTGACTCTTCTATCAACTGGGAAAATCCTCACTAAACAACAAGACAGGACAAGACAGCCAGGCTGGGGGCCGAAGAGAATCTGAACCACAGTGGGAGCTCTCCCCTCACTTCCCAGGAGCTAAGTGTTAGCTCCCATGCCCAGCAATGAGTTGTTCAGTTGAAAACCTGCACTCCAGGCTCAAGGGAGGATAAGGATGCCCAGAGGAGAGCCCAGTCTGGAAGGAAGAAATACTGTTTCAAAGAACCACAAAACCAGAGAGAATGTAAAAGCAGGAAAGCCAGGTGCAATGTCCCCCAGCAGTGTCACCCAGTGTGTGTGCCACGGAAACATCCAATCCTCCAGTGTCAGGTGAAGAGAAAAGCAGATTCTGTGGATGATTGGTTTAGAAAAACTCTGAGTTGAATAAAGCTAAACAAGTGACTGCAGGACTTTTCAGAGCCTTTAAAATGCTAATGTGTTTCACAGTCTCCAAGAGAAGGATGATGTGCAATATTTTCTAAATGTTCAGTTTTTCAGAGGATTTCAAAAGAACTATGTCTGCTGAATACCCTTTAGAAAATACTGTGCTATAGGTCCTCTGAGGAGAGAGAAAGCAGGAATAGCTATGTGGGGAGGCGGCTTTTAAATGAGTATTTAATCGATGGTGAATAAGAGGATATATATTACCAAATGAGGGTATAGTATTTGCAAAAATGTGCAGTGGCATTAAATATGCACAGGTTATGTTCAGGGACTAAGGATCCCCAGAACATATCCTCCTACAAGCTGGCATCCCTAAAGCAGCCCCATTTTTATTTGGTTTGCATATCTGGCTTCCCAGTAAGATTTTATTTGACCAAAGGGGTCTGCCACAGAAGGGGACATCTGTTGTTTTACCTGCCCAGCATCCATTCTCCCTACTCCTGGTAATAGAACCTCAATTTTCTCTAGGGAACACACCCTGCTCTGCTCTCAGTCCATGTGGTCTGGGGCACTGCAAGCCCCAAGCTTCAGGCCCTACCAGTCAAGATTACATCCCAGGAAGGCAGATGACTCAGTGGTCCAATGAGACTTAAGTCAGAGCTTCTGCTGGAATCATTGGGAAAGAGGCCTTCTTACTACCCAGGTTCCTAAAATAGGGGAATGCAAGCCTGGAGCTGCTGGAAGCCACCTCTGCCACCCCAGAGGAATAAGCTTGCCCCAAAATGAAACCATCACGAAGGCTGGCAAAGTCTAGAAACTAAATGAAACAGATCTCTGTCAACATCCTATGGGCCCCTGCTCCCAGCCATGCCTGAAGTTGACTGTACCTCTGGGACTTGGACTTTTTAGTTACTTGAAATAATAAATTATCTTGTATCTGAAGTCAATCTGAGTTAGGATTCTGTCACAACCGACAGAGTCAAATGCCTAACAATAGTTGAAACCTGTATAGACTTTTTTTTGCTATTAAACAAATTGTTATTAAACACATTTTTTATTTATTCATTCATTCATTCAAAATAAGATTTATTAGGCACATATCAATGTACATGTAACATGTGTAGGTAAAGTTTCCATGGACAGTCTTTCGGGCTGTGCACTACACGACTTGTGGGTGTCTGTTTCACAAGGCAGCACCCTGCGGTTACACAATTGTAGCAGCCTTGGACCATCGAATATAAGAAGATAAAAAGCAGCCCACAGTCCAGAAGGGTCCATGTCTCACCCACAATCTTTGTCCCCACCACTCTCTGAAATGATAATGATTTTCCTCCTCGCCCTGTGGAAATCTTTCCCATCCTTCAAAGTCCAAAAAAGCTGTAACCTCCTCCAAGAAGCCTTGCCTGATTGCTTCATTGGTCATAACATGGTGACTATGGAGGAAAATAGAGGGGAGGAAAGGTACATCAGGGGTGAAGAAATGCTCTGGAAACCTGAAACCTGAGCCCAGCAAATACAGCTTATCTTTTTTAATACTTTCTCACAGGGGAGTGGAGGTGGGAAGAGCAAGTTCTGGGAACTCTCACAGTATGATTTGCAGAGTGCCTCCTTGACACTCCAGAGTCAGGTGTCCAGGAGGCACTCTGCAAATCATACTGTGAGAGTGACTTGACTTGAGTCAGGGAAGGACGGCTGTGTTTTCATCTACACCTCCAGAGTGACAAAGAAGGCGTCTCTGTCACCTGCACCACCAAAACCCAAGCTCTCATCAATTCTGGATGCAGTGCCTAGTGGCCACCCAGACAGTAGCTAATTCCCAGGGCATCTGGCTGCATTCTTCTCATTTCTGCCTGTTTCCCATGGTTGGGGGAGGGGGAGGATGACCTGTGGGGGGCAGAGATGTCACATCTGGCTTGTCATTCACTCCCAGGTTTAGGGCAAGAAGGAGAACACCATTCCAGCCCAGAAGATTTGTTGCTTTCTTTCACCCTTTGTAGAGACCCAACCTGCCCCCGTCCAGCTCATGCTCCAAAGCCTTCTAGACTCCCTGATGTCTGCATTTGCATCCAATCCAATCTTCCACACCCCACCCCTCAAGCCTAGCCCAGCCCTTTCTTCAAACCCCCAACCTAGGTAAATAGCGAATAACTCTCATTAACATTTCATAGATGTTGTATTATGCTCTTTTCCGTTGTAGAAAACATGATACAAAAGACAGTCTAAAAAGAAACAAAATACCCTTCTTGTGTGTTATTTACAGCAGGCCTCTTATAATCTAATCATCTTTCTCCCCCGCCCTGCGCCCCCCCCCCACCCCATTGCACTGCAACTTCAGGCCTTTTATTAAAATGAACACGTTGTTCCTGTAGCCCAGGGCTCCCTCCCTTTCAGGCCTCGGTATAAATAATTTATCTGAATGCTGATTTGGTTGGCTACGCTTCCATAATTGAAGGCCGTCCCCCACAGTTTATTGGCGAGTGCGAGGGCCCAGCCACTCAGCGCCCTGACCCCAGATGGAGCGATTCAAAGGCCCACTGCGGGCCCCTTCAAAGCTGGGGGAGGCCCTGCTCATTGATGTTTACTCCACCCACCTCCCTCTGCAGCAGGCCAGTCCCACAGCCCTCAATCTGTCAGGAGGCTGAGCTGCCAGTCTCTTCCCCAGCCCAGCATCCTCAGCTGGCTGCAGACCATCCTGTCTGTGGCCTCCTGTCACCCTCCTGCAGCCCTACCTCAGCACCATCCAACCTGCCTGGCACTCTGACTGGCACCCTCCCTTTGTGACCAGCCTGTGCCTAGAATGTCTCCCTAGGGCCAGCCGTGAATGAGCCCTTGGGAACAGGACATACCTAGAGTCACCATTTTAAACACTAAGGAGAAGCTGGAGTAAAGTGATCAAGATCCTGAACTCAGTGGCCTTGAGTATTAAGTGGGACCCATGCTGCCTGGCAATGCCCCAGTGCTTTCCCTCTTGGCTCACCCACCATCTCCCCTGCAAACTTACCAGCACCTTCAGCCCCTCTCCACTTAGGGAAGGGCCTTGCTGATCTTGGGAACCTGCACATCTACTCCCACCACATCCTGCACTTGACCTGCTTGTGCTCTCAGCTAAGGACAACTCCTCCACTTGCCTACCCAGTCCCGTCCCATCTTGCCTTTCTCAAGGAAGACACTCCAGCAAATCTCCCTTCATTAGTCTGTGTCATCAATTTTTTTTTCCTTGACTTTCTACCAGATATAAAGATGCACGATGCATGGTGGTTAAAGCATAGCCTTGGAGCCATATCACAAAGATTCAAATCCTAGCTCTGCCACTAAATTGCCCTGGGACCTTAGGCAAGTTACTTAACCTCTCTGTGCTTCAGTCTCCTCATCTTCCAATAGTAACTACCTCATAGTGTTGGTGGTGAATTAAGTGAGTTAATATGTTCTAAGGGATATTTAGAACAGTGTTTGTCTATAGAAAGCATTACATAAATGCTTGCTATCAATATTAAGTTTTAAAAATAAAAGTTCTCTTTACCCCACCTCTCCCTCCAGCTATCATCCTAATTTTTCTTCTATTAGTTTATAACAAAACTCCTATAAAAGGTGTCAATATGCCCTGTCTCCAATTGCTTTCCCTTTGTTCTCTCTTGAAGCCACTCCAATCAGGCTTTCCCACCCATAGCTCTAAAGCACTTCTTGTCACAGTCACCAGTGACCTTCATCTTGCCCAAGCCCATGCTCACTTTTGAGTCCTCTCTGTATAGACTTACAGCAGTTATCTGACATGGGGAGTCGGTCTCCTCTTCAAATACTCTCTACACTCCGGACACTGCTCACACCTGCTTCCCCTGCCCAGGCTTCTTCTCTGTCTGTCCTTGAGCTCTAAATGTCAGAATTTGCAAGGGCTCAACGTTATGGTTTCTTCACTCCTTGGGTCAGCGCTATCCAATGGAAATATAATGCAAGTCGCAGTCATGATTTTGAATTGTTTAGTAGCTACATTAAAGAAGTAAAAAGGAACAGTGAAATTAATTGTAATAATAGATTTCATCTAATCTGATATAGTCAAAATGTTGCCATTTTAACATATAAGCAATACAGAAATTATCAACGGAGTATTTTACATTTCTTTCCTACATCTTCAAAATCTGTATGTACTTAACCCTTCTGGCAAGTCTCCATTCAGACCAGCCACATTTCAGATGCTCAATAGTCGAGTATGGCTAGTGGCCACCATACTAGACAGCGCAGCCCTAGAGAATCTGCTCCATTTTCATAGCGTGGATGCCATCGATGCTACCAGGATATAGACATTTTTCTCACCAGTCCAGTCCTCTCCCTCGAACCTCAGATTATTGGATCCACTTGGGTGCCTCAAAGACACTTCAAATATAAAGGGTTCAAAAAGAACTTCTTAGAAGACTAGAATTGCCTGGACTCCTCTGGCTCCTCAAAGCCCACGCCCTATCCTTCTCCAAGTGCTGTGGGCTCAACCTAAAACACAGGTCCAGGATCAGAACCTTGGTGTCTTTCTTCCTCCACTACTTTACACTCCCGCCATCCATGCCAGGGTTACCACAACAGCCTCCCGTCTCATCACCCTCAGCCTTCAGTCCATTTTCTACCTTGAGCCAGAGGATTCTTTTAGAACAGAAGTCAGGAGCTGGGGTTCCTCCGCCTGGACCTCCAGTGGCTTCCCCAGCTCCTCACATCAAGAGCCAACGCCTCTTCACTCCTGCCTGGTTCACTGCCCCCTTTCTACTCCTCAGACATGGACCTGCCAGGCTTACTCCCAACCCAAGGCCATTGTACCTGTCCTTCTATCTACCTGTAACACTTTTCTCCCAGACATCTTCAGAGTTTACTCCTCCCTACCTCAGGTCATTGCTCAAATATCATTTTCTCCCAGTGTCCTTCCCTGTCCACACTATGTAAAATTGCACTACCTGTCCACACCTGATACTCCTTACTCCCCTTCTCTACTTTATTTTTCTTCACGACATATAGCTCCAGCTCACATACTGTGGGCTTTGTTTGTTGTCTCTTCTGTAAAAAGCATAAGCCCTATGGAGGCAGGTCACTGTAATTTTCTCTTGCACCAGAAGAAATTGGCACATACAATGTGCTTGATAATTTTTTACATAAATAAATGAGTGAATGTTTCATATAAATAAATGAATGAAGGGAAGGAGGGAAGAGTGAGTCAGAGTCCTTTTTACCACTGCAGGTAAAATCACAGCTATCTTTGCTCCACAGGTAGGGTGCACCTTTCCCACCCCTAATGTCTTGGGAGTCCAATCAGCATCTTCAGAAAGGGAGCTGATGAATACACTCCCTGGGGTGTCAATTCCTGCCCTGCCCAGCCCAGCCCACTCCACTGCAAGGAATAATAGTAATAATTGTAACACCAGCACAGAGATGCTTATCAAGAACTAAGCACTTTCCATGCTTTATGTGATTTGAATCCTTACAATGAATCTCAATCATGACCCAGGCCAGTAGCCAGGGGTCTGACCCACCTGCCAAACCCATCCTTCTTCAGAGAGAGAGAAGTCTGGAGTCATCCTGTGACCTAAAGATGAAGCCTTCTGCCCAGCCTTTGTCCTTTCTTTGGTTTGCAGCCACATAGAGGAAACAATAAATGTTCTCTTTACTCCTACCCAGTTCTCCCCAGAATTCCCTCCAACTTACCTGAATCCCATTTAGTTCTTGCTACACCCTGCCATTCCTGGAAGCCTGACCCTATCCTTGTCCCTCTGGTTGCTGTTTGGGATGTGGTTTGAACTTAAACCAAACCTCACCCCTTTCACTTTCATTTTAGAATCAGAACTTGGTTTCCAGTCTCATGATAACACATCACACATGGAGTATACAAACACACATCTCTTGTGAGGAAGGACTCTGTGCGAGCTGCTGGGAGTGTAGCCCTCAGCTGTCAGTCCCCTTAGGTCTGCCTGAGTTTCACAGAACTGCTTTGTCCAGTCACAACTTTCATGAGATGGCTTGTACCCAATGACTGATAGAGGCAGAAGATTGGCTGGTTGAGCCCATACAGGTGACTCTCGTGGCCATCTGAGCCAAGACTGTCATCAAGCCTACATCACAACACAGCTCAATCTCTTATCTGCTCACCTGCCTTTTTCCCTCCTTTCGTGGGTGCTTGTCTCAAGTGTACTGTACTATGCATACTGCACAATAAACTCTTTCTTAGAGACTGCTTTCTGGGTAACCCAACCTATGTCACTCACCCCCAACCAGATCCAGCTCATAAATTCTCCTGAGCAAAGTGATGGAGCAGAGGGTCTTTCTCCCTGACCCCAGCACACAGACCAGCCAGGCCCTATAACCCACATAACTGACTCCAAGCTCTGACACCCTTTTCCTACCAGAGGCCCACACAGGTTGAAGACTTCGGAAACAATGACCAGTAAGTAACCCACATAACTGACTCCAAGCTCTGACCCCCTTTTCCTACCAGAGGCTGGGACAACACAGGTTGAAGACTTCGGAAACAATGACCAGTAACGTAAAGACTCTTAAATCTTGGGTTTGCCATTATTATTTCAAATTCAGAGACCATGATGCCTGAGGCTCATGGACACTGCAGGCCCAGAATAAGAGGTCTCTGTAACTCGCCCCAGGAACAACTGGTCCAAGTCCTGGCCAGCCCTTCTTCTGCCAGCAGAAGTCCTTGCTCCCTAAGACCTTGACAAGCGGTATCACCTGACCCACTGAGTGGTAGCCAGGACCTAGAGATCATAGTGAATTTACATTTCTCATGAGCACACCCATCCTGCTGGAGGAGAAACACTCACTGGACAAAGGGTGACTTTCTCCAGCCCAACAGTCCACAGAGTAGGTCTTCCACTGAGACCGAAGGGCCACATGTCCTCTGCTACTCCATGCCTTTCCTAGGATCGATGAGCAGCTGGGCCAGGGAAGCCTCAGTGAGTATGTACATACAAATATTCACTAAACATCTACCCTGGGCCAGAGACTGCTTATGGGAGAACTGCTGGGGGAAGTAGAGATCAAGGTGCTTCAGCAAAGATCAGGGCAGGAAACTGGGATTCAGGTAACCATGGCCAGCTCCAGAGCAAAGGTGAACACAAACATATAAAACACAAATAGCAAGGGAGCTGGGGTCAGGTCAGGAGCTGAGTGAGGCAGGCTGCTGGTCAAAAATCCAGGCCCCTGGAGACCCCATACTCAGTGATTTATGGTCCCTGTTACTCTGCCTGAGGCACAATTGATGCAAACCCTGGCCGCCATGGGCAGGCCACATACTCTGGGCTTTGGAAATCAGATGAGGTGTGACACAGAGTCCCCAGGAACACGACAGCATCCTTAGAGTATCACCTTAGGGTTTCTGTTTAGTCTTTGCCTCCCATTCACTCTCTATACATAGCAGTCAGGTTTTTTGTTTGTTTGTTTTTAATGAAAACATCCGATAGGCTACAGGACCAAATAACTAGCTTGATTCCTAGATCAGGAACCCCTCAAGAGCAAAGATATGCTCCCCCTTGTAGCCTCAGCAACTAGCAGAGTTTTCTTGCACTTAAACAAGCACAGCTGCCCTTGATTCACCTACTTGTTCCAGAGTTCTCCTGGGACACAGTGTTGGACTGGTGGACACTAATATATTTTATGACAAATGCAGGAATATCACTATTTCAAATAGCTTAATGATCATCATACATATGCACTGAGCAAGGCTGCAAAAATAACTAAAATGTCAAAAGACCAACTCTGCTGGTCTCATAAGCATGAGCCACATGCCAATTAGACTCTCTGACAGTCAAGTATAAATGTCTTTGTTTCATAATAATAAAAGAATGAGTTCATTATCATGTAAACTCTCTCTAGAAGAAATAATCTTTTAAAATGCAAGATTCATGGGTAGGAGGGATTGTTGTTAAAAGGGGTCCTCCCTAAAGATTGCTTCCTTGCATTTGAATAGAACAAATCCAAGAGCATGGTTCACCAGGGCTGAACTGGAATTTCCACTGGAACAGAAATCCCAGAGTGCCCTGGTCATCACTCTATTTGTCACACACACACACACACACACACACACACACACACACACAGAGTCTGGAAGAGGGAGGATATCAAGAGTGATAGTGTCTGCAGAGGCTTCTGAGATAAGATGAGGAATCTTTATTGCTTCCAAAGGGAGGGACCCCAGCTATGGCCTCCCTGGCACCAAGAATTAAAGAGGTCAACAGTCAAGGGCCCAGAAAGACAGCTGCTCTCTGAAGACCCTTCCCTAATGACCTATGCCTTAACTGTAAAAGACAACCACAAATTCTGTTTTGCTAGCACTTTCCAATCCCAGGAAATTTCATTCTCTTTCATCTAGAGAAATATATATACAAAAATATATATACACCCAAATATATGCATAAATATATATATATATATATCCAGCCCAATATACATACATATATATATGTATATTGGTGTACATATGCACATAAGTACATACACACAAGTGTGTACATATATGTACTTACTCATATATGCATGTATGTATAAAATATGATTCGAGTTATAGATTTAAATCTGTCTTTTCATAAAAAAATAAATAAACATGAATTCACCCATAATGAAAATTCAGTTATCAAGATCCATGTCCAATTTTTACTTAAGAAAATATCCCCTGTCATTTAAGGGGTGGGTGGGTGTTGTCCAGAGTGAGCAGAGGACTGATATGGGTCATCATGTGTGTGACAGGGTGAATTGAGGCTGTCCTTCCACTTTCTCCAGGACTGTATTCTGTTGCCAGGTATGTGTGTAGGTGAGAGGTGAGGACAGGAGGCACAGATACGAAGATACAGGTTCCACAGAGGACTGAAGAGCTCCAAGAACAGACTCAGCCCTGTGAATTGCTGCCATGTGGTGCCTGTGGAGTCAGACAGCCCTGCCTTTTAACCCGGTCTCCTCACTCACAGCTGTGTACATAGATCTTAGTTTCCCCTATCTGTCCATCGAGGAGAGTCATTTTAACTTTGTGGAGTGGTCGAGTGAAATCTATGTGATAACGACCAAAACACAAAATGATGAATGATGATGAGCAGATGAAGTTTAGAGAGAGGAGTTGACCAACAGAACAAAGTGGGTCAATGAATGACCCAGAATAGAAATCTAGTCTCAGACCACTGCTCTTTATAATGTACCAGAGATTTCAAATATACTATCAGGGATTTCTGAATGGTATGAGATTTTTTTAATTTGATGTTTTCATTTCAGAAATTGAAAATTCTTAGTGAGCCCCTATTGGGGTTGTGTGTGATGATCACTTTATCACAAAATAATGCCTTGAGAATTCGAGCTTGCATTTACATTTGGGTTTACTATTACGTTTTTGCAAAATGATGGCCAAATGACTCCGTAGGCTGCTGTACAAACAAAGGTTTAGCGATTGTTCAAATAGAGACGAGTGAAGGGAAGATTGAGTCGTCAACGGTTCAGGGACACTGGCAGGCCACATGCAAATGCTCTGTGCTGCAGCAGGCAGAATCACAGTCACCACTTTGCATGCAGTGCCAGAGTGAGTGTCACTGGTTTGTAACGACTTACGAGGCAGCACTAGAAGGAGGGTACACAACTGGAAAGTGTCTTGCTAAATGGCATATTTTACAATTTTTAAGTTATTATATTTTGGAGTACTATATCAAAATCCTAGATCTGTAGTTAAAAGTTTATCCATTATAACACATGAAATATAATAATATTGATAAAAATTTCTGGATTAAAAGGCTAATAACATTGATAATCACTCTAATGACGTCCCAGCATGCTCAGACATCAAAACAATCTAGTTGATAACAAGCTGGACTTAAAATGGAATCACATCTTTCTATGATTAAACCCAACATTAGTTATTTTACTTTCAGCAAAACATCATCTGTCACATTAAATTAATGCCATTAATTTGAATTTTAATGGTTTTGTAGTTTTGTTTGCATTTAATTTGTAATTGTGTTTTGGTTTTATAGCTGTGTGAGAGCTAAAAGCATAAGGAATTTATACTTACTTTTATGTTTATATATATTTAAGTAACAATATAAGCAAAATAAATTTAGTCACCACTGGGGGGGTCTGTAACAATTTTTTCCCTTTAAAATGCATATATTAGTCAACTTTAAGAATCACTGAGACTGCACCATAGGACACTGCTAAATGCACAATAGTGCTTTAATTTAAAAAGTCCTGGGTGAGGCTGGATTTGGCCCAATGCATTGCGGGATAGAAGTGTGAGGCAGAAATTCCCCAGGAATTTAGATCTGAGCTTTTCAAAATGCTAAGCCAGTTTAGTCAGTCGGCATCTCAGATAGCTCAAGGATCTTACTAGGCCACCAATTTCTTTGTGGTGCCTTTTTGCTTTCTTTTACTAAATAGTTTGGAGCAATTCCATACAATTCAATGAAAAGCCACTGAGCACCAAGATTTATAACCTGAATCATACATGACAAACTTTGCATACATGCATTTTGCTAAAAGAGAAGGTCCAGAGCACTCACCAAGTTCAGGTCTACACTTCCACCATGATTCTTAGAGGATCAGGACCAACTTGAAAACACCGAAGGCAGTGGCTGCTTATCTCTGTGCCTGATTCCACATCTGCGGCAGGCCTTTTCTCCATTACCTTCTGTCTCCACATGAAAACCGAGGAAATAGAAGCTCAGAAAGGCTGAGTAACTTACCTAAAGCCAACAACTGAGTAAGTATCTGAGCAGGGACTTGAACTTGTGTGCATGTGGCTCCAGAGCCTGGACTTCTAGACACTCTGCCCACTGCCTCCCTCTCTCCTGTGGATGTAAGTGAAGTTAGAAAAAGCTAGAGTGTGTGGCCCCTGTGCTCAGGGCAGACATGTTCTTATAGGTAATGGGATGGGAATGGAAGCCTTTCATCAGAAACCCCAAAGCCAGGGGCAGTGGGTGGCAAATATTCTCATATCCCAAATGGGAGTTGACAGAATCCCTTCCCCTAGATTTGTTGAGAAGTGTCTACACAATCTTTACTCCTCACCTCCTGAGCCCACCTACAGTCAAGAACTGTATGAGCATATGAGGGAATTTTTATGTTGTGTAAAGTGGTATCACTTTACTGCTCCCCACAGCTCTGCAAGTTATCGGCAGGGGATCCAGAGAACCTCTTGTAGAGATTAGGGGGCCTGCAGAGAGGGTACACTACTGCATTTCCCAATTGGAGTCAAACTGCACTACAGAAACTCTAAGCCCACTCCAGGGCACAGATATATCTGAGAGGGTTTATCACACATGTCCCCAGGTTTGCATTGGGGAGCATCTCTGTGAGAGTAGGGTCTGAGCCTGTCCTACCCAGAGAACTCAGGATGAGAGGGTAAGGCCAAGGGCAGCTGCAGAGCCTGCAGGCCTGCTTTTGCTGTGGAAAGAGAATGTGGGCTTCTCCAGGGCCAAGAGGAGACCATAGAAGGTAACCAGGTTCTAGCTATGTGATGGGGACCACCTCAGAGGTGGTAGAGGACTGGCAGGGGAACATCTACATCGCACAAAATACCCAACATTAGGGTATTTTGCTTAGACAGAGGCCTTGAAAGCAAGAGAGCATTCAGGCAGCACCAGTCATCTAAAAAGATAAGGCCCCTCTCCTCTGTCCCCCTCATTTCACCTGGGTCCTTGAAAAATCAGAAGTAGAAAGGCAGATTTATAAGTTTCTGACAGCTGCAATAACAAACTCTGATGGAGTGAGTGGCTAAAACAACAATAATTTATTATTTTACATTTCCGGAGGTTAGAAGTCCAAGATCAAGGTATCAGCAAGCCCTATCATGGCTCTAGAAGAGAATTCTTCCTTGCCTCTTCTAGCTTCTGATGGTGGCTGGCAATCCTGGCTGTTGCTTGGCTTGTAGTTGCATCATTCCAGTCACATGGCCTGTGTGTCTTCAGGTCATCTTCCTTCTGTGCTCGTCTGTCTCTGTGACCAAATTTCCCCTTTTTATAAGAAAACCAGTCATAGTGGATTAAGGTCCACCCTAGTAACCTCGTTTTAACTAGATTACCTCTGGAAAGACTATTTTCAAATAAGGTCACACTACGAGGGAGGAAGTGTTAAGACTTTTCTAGGGGACACAGTTCAACCCATCACAGTGGACATGAAGGAAGAGAGACAGAACTGCCAACCCATCCCCAGGCCACTACAGATCTCCATGCATCATCATGGTCAGGCTTGATCTGTCAGGAGAAGCTTTGAACTAGATGTAGAGGGAGGCTGCACCATCATGGTCAGGCTTGAGCTGTCAGGAGGGAGAAGCTTTGAACTAGATGTAGAGGGAGGCTGCACATGGACTGGGCTGGACTGGACCTTTTTAATGTCTGAGAGTAAAATTTGTTCTGTGCCTGAAAATGACTGGGAAGCTTCTGAACATGCCTGTGATGCTGCCAAGAGGAGGGGAAGGAGATCCAGTCAGGCACATTTGGAATCATCGAAGGGAGAAATATAAAGCCATTTCCTGTTCGTACCCCATCAAGTTCAGCCCATTCAATACATGGTTATATATACAACAGGCAACTGGGGACCAAGACAGCACAATATAACATCAAGTGAATTAAATCAACTGTGAAAAAAAAAAAAAAAAGAAAGAAAGAAAGAAAATGCACAGAGAGAAAGTACTAAGATAATCAGGGAAGAAAGGCCCCTCATACATAGGTCTGGCTAGGTCTTCAAGGATGGGGTAGATTCTGCCTGGTAGGCAGACAGATAGGTGAGAGCAGGGCCTGTATGAGCAGAGAGAGGCACAGGAGCCAGACCCTGTGCCAAAGTTGTAGACAGCCTGGATTCATCCCAGGAAAGTCTACGACCCTTTTAAAGAACTTTTATGGTCTCCATCCTGGGCAGCGGATGCAGATTTTATGTGTGTCTGCAGGAGGCTAAAAGTGTCCTCAAACACAAAATTATAATGATCAGCTGTCTGTCTCTGGGATGGAAGTGTTTCCTCGAGCTGAAAGAGTATGGCAGACAGTGCCAGAAGTGGATTATAAATAACCCACTACCACTTCGCTCCTTCCCACTGCCGAGGCTCCGGCCCCAAATCTCTCTCTCCCACTTGGCAAGATCCCAGAAGGATTTTAATGAACAGTTTTGCTTTCTCAGCTGCATGCATCCAGGTTTTCCTGGATCGAAAAATGTGCTTCCTCCTCTTCTTTCCTGGCTTGTGAGCAAAGTGAGGCTCTTTAGGGCCTTTAGAACATGGGAGAAAATAGAAAGGTGTCACTGGCTCATCAGAAAGGAGTATTTAGAGGGAATGACCCTCTACAAAGAAGAGGCTCAGAACCTGAAATTTTGCAGAGAGGCACTTGGTCAGGTGTTCACCTTCATTTCTAAACTCAGTTGGCAAGTGGAGATCGGTAATGAGATGTCTTTAAATAAAGGCCCCCGCTCTGAGCCCCTGAGTTCAGCCGTGATCAGACCTAAGCTAGGAGAACAGATCTAGCCTCCTTTCCAACCTGATGTGCCAGTTCTGCCTTTTAAGGCTGCTAGGCAGCTTCAGCCAAATTGGACCTGTGCTGCTCATACCCACTACCCTTAACTGCCCCACACTTCAACGCTGGCTCGGGCTTTCCTACAAGACCCTTCTTCCACCCAGGTCTCTGCCTGCAAAGCCTGACCCCACCCTCCCTCCCAGCCCAGACCTCACACAGCCTTTCCAGAAGCTGTCTTTCTGGGCCTGAGACCCCGTCTTCCCTGCAGACCCTGTGTCCTTCATCTGCTTGTCCTTCCTAGGAATACTTTCTGTCAGGCAGCAGAGCCTTGTTTCCCAAAAGAGGGGCTATTGCAGAAAAGCAATGCCTATCATAGTGCAGAGGGAAGGGACTGTTAAGAGTAAATGAGGTAGAGAGTTTCAGATTGTACAGCTCCCTCGGGAGAACGACAGAGCACAACACACATTGAAGGCTCTAAAGACTCCTGCCTGAGGAAACAGCTTACCCCTGTTGGAGTCAGACTTTCCCAGGCTCTTTGACTGTGGAAGCCTTTGTTTCCGTAACATCACGAACAGCCCTAAGGTGTGCTGTGTGGTGTGTCATGGACCTCACTTTAGGAAGAGCCACATAAAGGTCTGCGGTGCAGCATAGCCCGCCCTATCCTAGCAGGGCTTTGGGGTGATGTGAGTGAACCCATGGCTCATGTCCAATGGCCTTTTTCCTGACACCATGTCCTGCGCATGGTAAGTGGCAGCCATAAATAGGCAATTCCAGCTCACGTACGCAGAGGGCAGACTCAGGGATATGTTAGATTGGGTGCCGAGGTAGAAAAAAAGGTGCAGGCTCACCCTCTGCCTATTTACTGCACCATGTGTCCCCTCCATCCTCCACAGTGAGGACACTGAACTTCTCCAGAAGGTGGCAGTTTTTAATAACCCCATGAAACTTCCCAGACAATGAGGAGTGGTGGGGAAACTAAGGGCTTTGGGGCCGGAGATTCTGCTCTCTCATTTTTGGTAGGCAATCTTGGAAAAATTACATCACCCCTCTGAGCCTCAGTTTCTTTGTCTGCACCAGCTTGGCATGAGGCCTAATCTGAGATACCCTGTAGGTAAAAACAAGCCCCAAGTCTGGCATGGGGGTAGGGTATGACCTAAAGCATGTTGTGATTCTGAATGCTGTCTTCTGGCAGATTTGCTATCGCTGACCCACAGGGTATATGTACATTTGAGTCTTCAATATCCTCCCCTAGAGTTTCACTTGAATTAGAAACTGATTTGTCGGCACTGAGCTGATTGGACCCCTGTAGCAGAGGTCCTGGTGACTTTCTGGGGAGCTCCTTCTCTTTAGAGTCCTGTTGAAATAGATCAGATCAGAGTTTCTGTGGCATGATGTTTGAACCCTCCCTGAGGGGCTGCCCCATGGGATGGAGACCTGGGAAACACACTGGTTCTGTGACTCTGTCTCCATGGGCCAGGGACAGTCCCTCCTTCAAGCCACCGCCTCTGTCTTTACACACGGAGTTTTCTCCAGGTCTATGCTTTCTCATCTAGGCCCTGGAGGTCTGTCTAACTGCCTAAGAGAGAGGATGAAGCCACAGGAACAAAGAAGCTGAACATCTTTTTCTGGTATGGAACTCCAGAGAGCCTTCGCCATCGGGAAACAGGAAGGACTGATAGTCTCTGATACAGGATACAGAGGACAGACAGTAAGTAAGAGCAGATATTCCCAGCTCCCATGTCTGGGTGTTTCTGGGGATAGAGAGTGAGGGAACTGAGTTGTCAGTGGATCTCTCTGGGCTCTATACACCCTCCCAAGGAAGGCAGCATAGCTCCCAGGTAGATTCCTCAGATCAAGAAGAGGAAAGCCTGGGGCCCATGGCTCAGAAAGAGTTGGGGAAGAGGCAAGGTTCTGGAAAATAAGTGCTACAGATTATTTCCAGGCAGGTGGAGTCTCAGTAGCTTCACAATTTTCAATGACCAATAGTTATCAGAAAAAGTAGATTGGTTCTGTGGGAGCCCAGGACCAGTGAGAAAGGAGCAAGGATACTGCCAGTCTGAAGGGGACTTGCAGACTCTATAGTAGCATCTCAGCACCATCCGTGGGGGGCAGGCTTGAGGGCCAAAGTGCCTGGAAGACAAGTCCAGGAAGCCAGGTGTTCCACCCTCTCCAGCACTTGCAATAGCTTCCAGAACTCACATGTCCAAGGAAGAAGAGGGCTGCAAATACACAGAGTCCCGTGTGTATCACCTGGGTGGAATGGGAACCAGAAATAGAAATTAAATTGTTATAGGAAAATTGAGGAAATTGAATTTCTTGCACACCTGAGCTTTTAACCAATATTCTCAGCCACCAAAATGAGTGAAGTTTCAGGAACATTCCATGTGACTGACTGAAGGTATGAGAATACAGAAGGGCATCTGCCAGGAGCTACCAGGGAGCACAGAGCACTCTCTTTCACCTTCTACCTCTGAGGGGTCTGGAGAGGAGCAGCAGCAGGTTCTTATAGGGCCTTGCACTGAAACCTCACACCACTTTCTAACTCCCTGAGGCCTGAAGCTTTGTCCCCATTGGTCATAGGCCCTTGATGTTACAAGATAAATGAGAGGCTATGCAATGTAAAATTGTTAGTGCTGTGCCTGGTGCAGATTAAGCAAGCTCTCAATAAATAGTGGTTATTGTTTTTAACCATGATCACAGAAAATACATCTTTCTGCTTCTCCCCTCCCTTGGCATGTCCCTCACTCTTATCCTTTCCACCCCACCCTCTCAAAAAGGGCCTCCCACTAGTCAATTTGACTTGTGCTTGGCAGGTGGTTGTTAACATTTCTCCTAGCTGTCACTTTTCACTGAGGACAAGTCATGGTCATCACAGCCCCATCCACAGCACCTATCAGCAGGGAAGGAAAGGGAACCCTGAGCAGTTGTGGGGTCATCGGCAGGGCCAGGCTGCCCTCTGGTCCCTGTATGTTGCCTTGGAAAGTGCTAGACCTGGAAGGGCCTCCAGAGGAAAGGGCACTCACACCTGGTTCTATGGAGGGGGAAGCAGTCCAGAAGAGATGGGGCATGACAATGGCCACTCTCCAAGCAAACCAGAGACCAGGCTGGAAGCCTGCTGCCTTTCCACACTCCGCTTCTGCCCTGGCTGGACTCACAGAGGAGGAGGGGGAAGACTGCTGACTCCTCACATCTAATGATGATATCACTTACTTCCTTGGATCCAGTCCCAAAAGGGTAGTCCTGAGAAGTCAGGAGGCATCAAAGCCACCAGATAATCCCCCTACCTGCTCTCCAGAGACCTGCACCGAGCTAATAAATTCAACTTAGCCTCTTTTCCCAGGCCCTGCAGAGTGGTAGCCAGACCCTGAGCTGCCTGACAGCCTGGAGGACCTAGAGGCTCCATGAGGCCCCATCAGGTGGACAGGTGAAAGGGATATTGTCCCTGTGTTGTCTGTAGGTTCTGTCAGAGAAATTCCAATCTGAAGGGTTGTCAGCTCTTTTCATTAATGCTGCCTGTGGGTCTGCCCTGTGCCTGGCGTGGAAGGGCTACAGTAAAGGAGAGGGGCTTTCTCAGGATATCCCCATGCAGGAGCCCCCATTTCTGTAGATGGCTGCACCTTAGCCATACTCCTTCCATTTCTTTCTCTTTGCCTTCTCATCCCGTCCATGCACAAGTTCTAATCATCCGACAGCCTTGGTGTCCCTGTAGCCATCTGTACACTTGGGGCCATAGTACCTTGTGCCTGTAGGCAAGAGTCTGCCTGGCCCTCCTCTCTACTCATCTTCTCCTGCACATACCTGCCTTTGCTAGGTGACCAGAAGTCTAACATCCAGGTGACGTCTCCCCCTGTATAATCATAGTCACTCTAAGAAGTCCTAGCCATGCAGTTTTGTGGTGGTGATGGAACCCAAATCAGCTTATTCCAGGCCTGGGGGTCCATATTCTCCCCCCAAGTCTCCACTCCACTCCCCACCCCCCAACGGGTGTGACTGGCTTGGTTTTAGTAAGTCAAGTTCAAGGTCTGGCCTCTGCCTTTTTTCCTCTGCCTCTACCTGCTCAGCCTACTGTCAACTGCATGATGCAGTAGAAGGTAGAATGCCAAAGAGATAACTACAGGGCAGCAAGAAATTGCCCTATAGGTGACAGGAGACCTTTGACTGCAATGCCAGCCTAAGGTATAAAAGGCAGTTGATGTGCAGTGGAACACTATGCAACAGTGAAAAAGAGCAAAGGACAACTGAACACAAGAATACGGCTACAAGTCACAAGCTAACATTGAGAGAGAGAAGCCAGGCGCAGAGGAGTACCAAGGTCTCTGGGGGTGCTGACCATGTCCTGTCTCTTGATCACAGTACTGGTTACACAGATGAAATCACTCTTTGTGAAATTCCATCAAGTAGGACACGTACAATTCATGACCTGTTCTGCAAGTATATTATATCTCAACCAAAAATTTACAGAAAAGGCAGTAAACCTGCACCTCCGGGCTCTTCTGGCCTGTCAGATTTCCCACTATATGCAGAATTGGTTGAGTTCTAAACTTCAAACACACTTCAAAGTAAAGATGTCTAGAGATGCATGCTCCCTGTCCTTCCTTGGCTCTGCTTGTTTGCTCTTCAGTAGCAAACTGAAGTGAGGGCATCTGCAAACCAAATCCAAGTTATTCTCACTCGTCCTTTAATCTAGACCCAATAATCTGGTTTAGCTCACAAATAGGCCAGCCCCAAACCTCAAAAGCAAGGCTGCTTCCTGTGCATAAGGATGAGGTCATGCAACTCAGCATCTCTCTAAATATCGAACCAATTAACTAATTAGTTAATTACCCAGCATTTTGTGCCCACTCTTTTTTTTTACACCTACGGTACCTGGTCTTCCTAGGTGGTCTCCCATCCAAGTAGTAACCAGGCCCGACACCACTTAGCTTCCAAGATCAAATGAGATCGGGCATGTTCAGGGTGGCATGGCTGTAGACTGTACCCACTCTTATATAAAATATAATCTGTCCGAACCCCTTCACTTTTACTGAGGCCCAAGGAGAGCAGGAGCTTGCCCAAGGTCATTTTGTAACTCTTCTGTGGACATATCTCGGGTCCTCACTTAGCCCTCCTCAAGGGCCAAGACTAGGTCTCCCACCCAGCAACTCCATTGGCCCTACACATAGTTGCCCTTCAAATGGGGTTGTTTAGAGGCTTCCTTCTTTTAAAAGACTTCTTACATGGTAAGGCTTAAACCAAAAGAGGACTCTCACTGGATTTTGGGTGTGCTGGAGGTAGTGGTGGGGAAAGGACATTTCTGGGGCCTCCAAGGGGAATCACGGAATGCTGGCAGACTTTATCCCATTCCCTGCAAGAGGCAGGCACAGATGGCATCCACCCCAGACTGTTATTTATAAGGCTGTTCAACACTGTGTGCTCCTATCAGAGAGTAGAATGGGTTGTTCCTTCCTGCCCTGTGCCCAATTCCCCAGTGGCTTCTGGAAAGCATGCCTTTGCAGCAACCACCCAGGGGTTGGTCAGTACAATTCTTGGGACAAATGCCACCTGATTGGCAGTGGTAAGGGGAAGAAAAGGGGAGAAACTTTGCTTGTGGCCCTTCCAAAGCAACTGAGGCCCAGCGTCCTCTCTCTTTTGCTTATCCATTCTCACCTCTGCTCATTCATTCACATCTCACTCACTCTTTGCTCCATTCTTCAGGTCACACTCATCCCTCATTACTCCTTTATTTATTTATTCATTCATTCATTCATTCAGGAGAAACTTTGCTTGTGGCCCTTCCAAAGCAACTGAGGCCCAGCGTCCTCTCTCTTTTGCTTATCCATTCTCACCTCTGCTCATTCATTCACATCTCACTCACTCTTTGCTCCATTCTTCAGGTCACGCTCATCCCTCATTACTCCTTTATTTATTCATTCATTCATTCATTCATTCATTCACTTGCTCATTCACTCCTTCATTTATCCTTTTACCCCTTGATTGCCTCTCTCTTCATTCTCCTCTCCTTTCTTTCAATCATTGCATTGACTCATATCTTCTTCCAGTCCCACACTGTCATTTTCTTCTTTGTGCACTATGGTAGGCATTACCATGTTCTGATATTTCAGGCTTTCCCCCTTCTAGGCAGATGGAGGACTCTTACTTGCTGGACCCCTTGGGATAGATGATCAGCTCTAGCCAATGGGTTACCAGTGGAGTTGACATGCATCCCCTCTGAAGTAGAGCAATTAAATTGCCAGTGCGAGGCCCTCCAGGTTATCTTTTTTTAACTCTGTCACAATGACCAGCAACATTCCAGACAGTGGCTTCTCTGAAGAGCCTGAATTGCAGAGTGAGGAATGCATGGAGCCAAGCTCCCAGTCACCCACAGCAGCCATGGAGGTGCCCCACTCACATCCACTTCCAGAGAACCTCCTGTGGGAGGAGAGCTGATTGACAGTTGTCAGCTATGCCCACCATGTTTATGTCGGCTACATGTACTTTCCTAGGGTTGCTCCCCACAAATAACTAGTATCCATGACTGGGATACTAGAGCTGGGCCACTCCTGCTCAGTGTAGGATTCTACTAATGGCCAACTTCTGCTTAGGTGCTCTCATCAGCTTGGTCCACAGTTTCTCAGAAATGCACCATAGTCTGGCTCTTCCTGCCCAATCTTTCCTTCCCTCTCTTCTTTCACAGGCCTCAGACCTATGTTGTGGTTGAGGGTTCTCCCCACCCTCTCCTGTTCCTCCACCCTTTATCTTTTATAGGTACTTCTAATAAAGGCATATCTAGATCCAGCCTGGAGCCTGTTTCTCAGAGGACCTAAATGGACAAATGGCACGGAGCATGAGCAAGAACTAACACTTTGTTATTTGTTTATTTCTGTGGCATAACCTAGTTTTATTCATTCATTCATTCATTCTCTCACCCAGCCACTCAACCTACACTCAGCAACAGGTGGTTTCCCCACCTGTCACCTATTCATTGACTTTACTCTCACATCTTCACTCACCTGTCATATGAGCAGCTCTGGCTCTTAGTGTGTAGGTTCCCTTGGTAACCCGGTTCCTGATAAATGTGAGCCCCCTGTCTGCCCACTCCCAGACCCTTTCTAATGTCTATGGACACTGTCAAGGTGGACCTAGTGCCTGACTCCAGTGAGTGGAGTGCAGTCCTCCTAGATAAAAGCCACCCAGATGAAAACCTAAGCAATGTCACCTAGTCCCAGGCAGTGAAAGAAAGGGCCTCACCTCATGCTAGAAATGAAGCAAACAAATCTAAATGCAAACAGCCAAGACAAGATTTGGAAAGGAGACACAGCAGGGACTAGTGTTGTTAAGTCAGCCCCTCATCCCTGACCCTTCATTCTGTCTAAGTGATGCACTCATCTGTGGCCCCACCACACATATCCGGAGCTTTATGTCCTTCCAAGTTGGCCTGTGAGGTGTGTTTTTATAGGGCATTTGGGAATCCAACAACCTTCCCAAGGCCCCTGGGACCTGCATCTTCCCTTTTTCTGCCACTCCTTTCCTGGAGGTGCTAACAGTCAGATAAACAACTCCTGACTCTTCTTGCCCTGATCCACCCTCCATATGGCCTCCAGAGTGTTCTGCTAAAAGATAACATTCATATTCCATTAAGAGCCCTCTATAGCTTCCCATCACCTTAAGGAGAAAGTTAAACACTTAGCATGATTTTTCATGGCCCTCCTGAGCCCAACACCAGCCAGCTCCCCTCCTCTGCACCTCCCCAAAGCACACACACTACACACATCTAATCCCCTGGCTGCCTCTCTGTGCCAAAGGAGCATGGGCTTGGACTTTCACTCTTTGACTTTGGTTATTCTTTCCCTCTGCCTGAAGCACCTTCCATGCTGCTTCTCCACCTGACACAGTCCACCTCATCCCTAAGGGTGAGCTTCTTTGTGACTCCTAACTCAACTTCCCTGAAGTGCGTGCAGCACTGGTCTGGCTCCTATAGCGTGTGTTTAGGGCAGGGACAATCTCTTGCTTCCCTGCCTGGCTCCCTCCGAGACATTGATGTTGAGAAGAAGTTTTGGACTTGATATGGGCAGGGCTTGGTTTGCATCACAGCTCTGCCACCTTGAGAAAGTTACCTTAGCTCTTAGAGTCTCTGTTTCTCCATCTATAGGGTGAAAATAATAACACTAAGCCCCTGGTAGAGTGGTTGTGAGGACCGAAAAAGATAAATGGTATGTGTATCCACAGCCATAGGAAATGGTCTGGGACAATACATACCATGAAGATAACCGGTTGTCTGTGGATAGGTGAGATTTATGGGATCATTTCTGCCTTTGTTTTCCTTAGTTGAGTTTTGTGTGTGTGTGTGTGTGTGTGTGTGTGTGTGTGTGTGTGTGTATTTTAAATAATAAGCATGAACTGCTTTCATAATGAGAAAAAAAATTAAAGATATATATATATTTCACCAGGAGAAATGAGTATGTGAATGTGCCTGGCTTGCAACAGGTTACCTGCTTCCAGGAGGGCTGTGGGCTCACCTTGTCCTGTGCATCCTCAGCACCTCCCCTAGTGGCTGGTAACTAGTGGGCATCGGTGAACTTATTTGGCCCGACTCTGTCGTTTGGGAGATGTCAAGCCTAAAGTCCAGAGAAGGAATGGACTCACCCAAAGCCATATGTGAAATGAGTCTCACAGAAGGGCTGAACCCCAGACTTCGAGCCCCCATCCCAGGCTCTTCTCCCACTGGTAGGGACCAGGCAGAAAGGGGCAACTGACAGTAGCCCAGCAGCCCCTTTCTTCCTACATAGTCTGTTCTTCGGGTTGGGTCACCAGGCTGGGTCGGTTCTAGCTCTCGAGTGATTGCAACCCATGTCCCGGAATCTGACTTCAAAGATCGTAAGACACACCAAGGTGTTGGAGCATTGGTATAAAGATGAATTTATTAATATGATATATTGAAAGAGTTTCTTCAACTTAAAAGTTTATTTTTCCTTCTGATTTTAAAAGAAGTTAAAATATTTTTTGTGGAGATGTGAGAGTACTATGAGCTCTAGGCACTGAGCCCAGTGTGCCAGTTGGAGCAGTTGGCCCTGCACACACCTCTTAAAGCACCCATTGCTGAATTTGTACAACCGGGCAGCCTGAGACCTGGCTCTGGCAGTCACGAGAAGCAAAATCTCTGCTCTTATGTAGACCCCTGGCCCAGTGTGGGTGGCTGGCATGGCCTCTAAACCTCAGCTGAGAGAATAAAATGCACTCCACTCCCGAGGCTGAGTTTCATTCCCAGCCTGCCCCCTGGTTCCTTGCCAGTGACTGGAGTTTGAGAAGCATGCTTTGTGTGGCTCCTGGCCGCATCTCTGGCCATTTCAAAGGGCTTTTTCTCCTGGGGCAGGCAAAGCCAACAAGGAGAATGAACTGATACCTCTCTGCAGGCTATCTCTCTCCCCGACTCCCCTTCCCTGACCCCAGACTCTCCTGCTCCACTCTCCCACAAATCTCTAGGGATCCCAGAGTGGTGCTGAGAGAAGAAGCCCCAGTCCTCTGCTCTGCAAAATGCACAACCGGACAACATCAATGGTTTTAGACTTTTTCCTTGCCATAAAGCCTTTTCTTGCAATGAGTTCCTACATGAGAACCCAGTAGGTAAAAAGCATAGAGAGCTGTTCTGGTTAAATAAGGAGTACACTCACTAAAGGGCTCCCCCAGAACCCCAAAGGTCCTAGGAGATACTTTTAGAAAGCTGCTAGGTTAGATAATCTCTGGGCCCCAGAATGGGGAGGTAATGGCCTAAGTTCCTCAGCTAGTGGTCAGCCGTCCTATTCTGGGCCAGAGAGACAAAGGTTGGGGCAGGGATGAGAACAGGAAGCCAGAGTGAGTTGGTAGGGGTGTTTCTTCAGAGGGGTGAGCAGAGGAAATTAGAGTGAGAGTGAGATCTTGTCCTGGGGAATAAGAGGGTATGACCCTCTTACACAGCAGTCATGGGCACAACAGTCATTGACATGGTGGTCATGGGCATGGGGTCATGAACATGGAGGTCATGGACATAACATTCATGAACACAGAGATCATGGACATAGTGGTCATGAACAGAGCAGTCATAGATACTGATCATGGGCACTGTGGTCAAGGGTACGAGGTCATAGGATAGTAGTCATGGACGCAGTGGTCATGGGCACCATTGCCGTGCACATAGTGGTCATGGACACTATGCTTGTGCATATCATGGTCACGCACAGCCC
>NW_006438113.1:7079267-7105572 GCF_000325575.1 Pteropus alecto
TAGTGCACTGGCTGCAAGTCCCCACTCCTCCTTGGGAACTTTCTGGAAAGCTAATCCCCACATAGCTGGGACATTAAATCATTGCTTCTTCTGTCTCTGGGCTGCTCAGGTACATCTGGCTTCATTTAGTCTCCCCCAACGAACAGAAACACATGTGGGCCCTGGCGCGCCTCTGAGGTGGGAGTCTGTGTGTAAGGGTTTCTGCAGTGGGTGGGGCTGAGGGGCTATGAAGCAGGATCTAAGGCATTTCTTTCAAAAGTGTGTTTTTTGGCACACAGTATCCTATGAGATGTTAATTATGTTCTATGGAAAAAAGGTTTCCTCGGTCAAGTAAATTTGGCAAACTCTGCATTGAACAAAAGTAAGCAGAGAATTATGGGATTTCTCAGACTTTGATAGGTGACCCTGACTGGAAGAGAGAAAGTACAGTGTTTCCTAAACATCTTTGCTGGAGTATCAGAAGGTTTTTGGCTGCAGGTGAACAGGAAATCCAATTCTAAACAGGTTAAACTCTCCAGGAAGTTTTTAGCTCCTACAATAGGAAGTCCAGAGATGGGCACTTCCAGCACTTGGTAGCCACAATGCCATCAAAGCCAGAGCCCCTCCACCCTCCTCCGTGTTCTCCTTGGGATGGTTACCCTCATGGGTCCAAGATGGCAGTTGAAATTCCAGAATGCCCATGTGGACTCTACGACAGCCAGCGCAGAGAGATGCTTTCCTCCCAAACATCTTTCGTGAGCAAAGTAAACCTTCCCCACAACTCTCCCAAAAGACTTTCTCCACGTTTCCTTGGCCAGAATTGTGATACTTGCTCCTACTGATAATAATGACAAGTTGTTTTAGACCCATGGTTCCCAAACTGTGGGCTGAAGTACCCCAGATTGCCAGTAAAGAAAATTAGGGTGCTACAGGATGTTTACAATTTTCAAGGGAAACACAGCAATACTGGACACCACATGAACTACTAGTTCACGTTCCTTCATAGTTTCCACATTAGATCATGCTACATTCCTTTGATGATATCATATCTTTGAGAAGCAGTGTTTGGTGGTTGCTATAATAAAAACAAGCACTGAATGAAAACCAACAAGGGTAGTGATGTCCAATCTAAATTCAACATTTGAGAAATTGTGCAGTGTCCAATAGGTGCATTAGTACATCCCATTAGTATATAATTGTAGTTATTTTAAAATAAATTTAAATTATTAATTTTTCTTTCACTTTATGTACATTGTTTTTGCAGTTGGTTAATAAGCTGTTCCAACATAAATATTTATTAAGTTGTTTCAGCCTAACCAAGCAGAGTATTAGATGTTTCTTTTAGCATAGAGGCATACTTGAGAAAAGTTACTGAGACAAAGGGCCTGTGAACAGAAAAAGTTTGAGAACTTCTGGGTTAGACTTATCATGGTTTACTCTTGGTGACAGGGGCTGGGGTTCGAGCCTGCCTCACCTGAAGCCTATGAGCAACCCTTATAAAGAAAGAAAGAGGGGGATGTGTTAGGAAGACACACAACGGTGGCTGCTAAACTAGGGCACCATTCCTGCCCTGTGCAGAGAACTGGTGTTCAGCCGAGCACACGTTCAAAATTGCTGATACAGGAGAGCGATTCTGTTCTGCAGCCTTCTTTCTTCCCGGCTGCATAATCGCTGCCTGGGACTTGGTGATCCCACCCACCCACTGAATGCCTGCTGTCTGGGAAGCCTCGGGGGGCAGCTGATTGCAACATTTCACATTCCCCATCCTTCTGCTTCACCAGCTCTGCTCTACCCTGCTCACTTCTCTCTGCCCACCAGAGGCAGATCGAGACCTTGCAGCTCCCCTAGACATGCTCACACACCAACTTCTATCTTCTTGCCAGACCTGAACAGGTACCCACGCTCTGAGAGAGGCCACAGGCCAGCCTGTGCTGCCCAGACTCCCATCTGAGCTTATGAAGTATGGAGTCTCCACAGGGACTCTCTCAGTCTCCTGCATCAGATCTAGCCTGAATGCCATTGAACATCTACCACTAGCCAGACCTAGCTCAGCCCTCACTCCTGGCCTGGCTATTTACCACATCCCTCCCCATTCTCACTCCACTCAACTGCTGGCTCATTCCTGCCCTAGGATCTTGGCGTTTGCAGTATCCACAACCTAGGTGGCCCTGCGCAACCCTGCCTCCCTTTCATCCTGAAACAGCTTCTACCCTACTCATGCCCTTCACTTGCATTCACATTGCTCTGTTGCATTATCATCTCAATGTGAAAGGAGCCTATGTATTTCTTTACTGCTTGTCTTTTGGCTGCCTGCCCTGCTAGAGAAGGAGGAGCCTCTCGTGAGGATGAAACCCGTCCAGACACACTCATTCCCATTTCTGAAGCAATGCCTGGCACTTAGACAATACCCCTTCGATATTTGTTCAATGAATAGACAATCCTCACAACAGCCCTAGGACACCGGCATCATGCCCCCATTTCACTGACGAGGGAGGTAAAGCCCTGAGAGCGTTGTGAGCCATGCCACAGCCTAGAGAGGGCAGAGTCAGTCTCTTCCTCCCCATGTAACCAGGGTGTCCCTTTCCAGCTGTCCAACTAACCCCAGTGCTTCTGGTCATTTATAGGAAAATGAAGAAGACAGGCCAAGTATGCAAATACTCTGGATTCCTACAGCCATCCCCTGGCTGAATGCCCTCATGGGTGTACAGGCAGAGTCCTGCGTAAGTGGCAGGAGACCAGCAGGTCAGAACTGACTTGGCCATTCCCCTTTCTGTGGCCTTAGGCAGACACATATCTCCCCTCACTATTGGCCTACCTTGGCAATGGGGCTGGCTTAACTTGACATATCACTGTCTTCCACTCCTGATTCCAGAATCCCACATCCAAGAGAACACAGCATGTTCACAGCAGGAGGAAATGAGAGGCATCCGCCCCCAGCAGCCCCCATACTCTACTGTTCTTTCTTTTCCTGGGGCTGTTTCTTCACTCTACCTGGGATCCAAGAAGCAGCCACACTTTGCTCCTACCTGCTAAACTATACCTCCTCGAGGACAAGGTTATACATGAACAGCTGCATTTACAGATGAGGACCCCACCTTTCCTAGGGTCATACTGCAGAAGGTTACAGAGTCAGAGTTTGAATTCTGATCGTCAGACAGCTAGACCCAAGCTCTGACTGCCACCATGTGTGAGACGTGAGGTTCCCACACCAACTGCAGACTCATTCCCGTGTCCTGCACACCATGCTGTCCTCTCTGAGCTTCTCCAGATGCCAAACTGCCTGACGAATGGACCATTTTCCCTGTAGGTGGTAAGTACCAGACAGAGAGGTTTCTCAGGGAGTTATTTCTAGAGCTTCTCACAAAAGCAGAGCTCTGAAGAGTTTTCTTAAAAAAAAGAAAAAAATTCCTCCATGAGAGGTTACAATGAAAGAGGACATGAAGCTCATTTATGTCACATTCTTCATCTGAACCCAGAGGGGACAGTCGGCCCCTTCCACAGGTGTCTCTGCCCAACCCCAGGACACTAGGCCAAGTTAATGTAATTTTAAAAACATTGTTGACAATGCAGATGGTTCCTGCATCTGCTTTTCTGAATGATCTGAGCCTCCTCGGGAGGAAGGGGAGAGCTGAGCTGTGTCTGCTTTTCCTTTCCTTCTCAAACACACTATGCTGGGCTACAGGACCTTTGGGGCTGCTGGAAGCTGATTTCCATATTCACTTTTAGACCCTGGCCAGGTGGACAAAGGCCTAGTGCATCCAAGGCCCGGTGGTCCTGATGTGATGTCTGTGTTCAACAGGGACACCCCACAGTAGACACAGCACTGAGTCATCAATCACATCAGCCATGGCCCTTCCCCAGCCTGAAAAGCCAGCTGGTCAACCCCAGAGTCTGCATTTCTAAGGCTGGCCTGACTACCAAGTGCTATGTGACCTTACATAGGTTACTTGAACTTTCTGAGTCTCCAAGGTCATTTTCTGCTTTTACTGGTTAAGAAAAACTATGCCTCCCTACCTAAAAATACAGTCACTCCATAGTAGTTTGGGAATAGAGAAATGGAATCAAGAAAATGAAATTGTGTTTTTTCTCCTATATTGGGCAATCCTGGGACATGGCAGAGCTTCAGCATGGGTTTCTCGCCAAGGAAAGGATCTTTTGTTATGGTACTGACTCCTAGAAGAGAAGCCAGAGACAGGCAAGGGGAAGGGCAGACACACAGAGCTCCTTCAATGAGGTTCTTGAGATAGCAGAGCAGCAGAACTGAGGTCAAAAGGACCCGTGGTGCCCCGGCCTTGTCTTCAAACCTCTGGGAGCCTGTCCCAAGCAGAGGAACCCGCTGGACAAAAACGAGATAAACATGCAGAAGCTAAAAGAAGACAGGAAAGAAGAACCTTCCATGGCAGGAAGGAAGAACTCTCTAGTGTGTGAACAGTGTGGAGTGGGAGGTAGTGGACTTGGGGTTTGAGCCCCATGTCACCCCAACCCTTAGATATGCAGGTGGCTGGTATACCATGAGGTATACATGCTGGTATACGTGAGGTCCTTAGCAAAGCAGCCACCACATGGAAGCTGCTGTGGCTGAGAGTCCTGTAGTGGACACTGATGCTGTTGTAGGATGCTGCAGAACTGAAACAAGTTACCCTTAAATTTCTCCCTGAGACTCAGAGAGATCACCAATACTGGCCCAGGCTTACACGTCATACCTGTTCTCAGAAGTATGAAGTGACAGCAGCTCAGGCCAGGTAAATGAGCCATAGATGCTTGGAACTGAACAACTCCGTACCCCATTCATTCCCACCCCATCCCCAGAACCCATGTGCCCCACCCAAACCCTCAGAGGACATTCAGCGAGTGCATTTTATACTCTCACCCAGATTCTCAACACAGGGTTCTGTCATGAGTAAGGGTGAAACTGTTCTCACCCTCAGGAAGCTTCCCTGGCTTGGTGATGTGAATAGCTACAATGGGCATGTCTCCGTCCAACTGGGGCAGAAAGGCTGGGAAAATGAGATAATGTTGTCATCACTCACCCTGGGTCTGAAGAATGCTTTGATGCTGTGTGGGGAGGGTGGTGTCAAGGATGGGAGGGCTGGGGCCATATCTCCCAGCTAATAAGTAGGAGAAGCAGCCTTCAAGCCCTAGCCTGTCAGACTCCAAAGGCTTCCACTGACCAAGCTGCCTCATGTGAGAGACAAAGGCTTCTACTCTTCGGTTCTGGATTGAGCAGAAAGAGGGAGCAAGTAAGCAGATGCCTCACCTAGAGCTGGAAACAAGTATTACCCCAGACTTTGCCTGCAGGGGTGCTCTCAGGATTGGGAAGGGTGCCTTTCCCCATCTTCTACCAAGTGCTCGAATCCCCCACATCTTCTCTGAGGATCAGGTTCTGCTTTGAGAGCAGCCTGTCCCACAAAGCACGCAGATTTGCATTCTAGCTCTGACATTCATTGAGGTTAACTCAACCTGACCCCTACCTCAGCCTGTGGTCTGAGTACAAATACCCACTGGATGAGCTGTGGAAAGGCTTAAATGAGGGACCAGCCATGCAGTAGGTGCAAAATAAATGTCACACAGACTCACTACCTTATGTCTAATGACAGGAAACTTACTCCATTTACAGGGCCACTGTTCCAACTATTTACTTGATTCTGACAGTTAGTGACATCAACTGAGCATAAAAAGAGGCCTCTCTTCTCCATCTTTTGGCACAATATATGCTCTTTGAAGGCACAGTTTACCCCTGCCCCCACACCTGTCCCATGATGACTCCACAAAGGTACAAAGGCAGGGTTGGGCTTAGCTCCCCCTATGTCAGCACCCCCACCACCGCCCCAGGCCAAACACCCCTGGATTCTACAGGCCTCCTTCAGTGGATGTGGTTTATAGAACCTACACCAGCCCAAGCACCTTCTTTTGGATTTAACATCTGCATGCCTCCCCCATTTGCCCCGCCTTGCGCCCCACATGTGAGTGAGGCTCTCAGCCCTGATGCCCACTCCACACTCAGCCTGTCCAGGGCCAAAGAGAGAGCAGGACCTGGGAGAATGTCTGCAGGGGGAGCTGAGGGATTTCACTGCAGCCCCAACTGCTGGGAAGATGGAATCACCACTCGCTCCGAGAACCTGCACACAGGCCTGGTGTCTGAAGCAGAGCCCCCAATTCTCCACACAGCCATCTTTCTGAGAAGCCAGATGCTCCACTGCCTGCCTGTGCTTCATCAGAATTCAGCAAAAGGGACATAAATAAATAAAGGAAACTCTGCTTAGCTCTTTCCTCCTAACGATCTTCAACATGCAGACGTTTAAAGAGGCAACATTTTTCCAGAGGAACAATGGGCGAGAGGCGGCCAGGCCGTGGAAGAATTTTTTGTCAGATATTATTGTTAGTTGCATTTTTTAAAAAGAAACCAAAGCAGAGGGGACGTCGTTGAGATTTCTATCAGACCCAGGAGGCCTCCTGCTTTTCAACTTTTGTTTATTTGTTTGTTTTTGTCAATACGTTGCTCATGTCTGAAATTTGTGTAGCTCACTCGCAGCTAGAAAAATTCCCCTGTCGGGAGGCAGCGTTTGAAAACACGATCTTTTTAAATTTCTTTCAGCTGGGCCCCTATCGCTGAATCTTTGGTTAATGTAGATTCCTTATTCATGATCTTGCCCCCTCCCCACCTCTGTGCGTCTGATCAGACCGTTGGACATATGGAATTGTTCATGCTCAAAGCAGTTAGCAACGCCCCAGGCCAGACTGGCTTCAGACAAACGTGCCCTTCACCTTTTGGGCAGAGCCCCCCAACCCACATTAATTCTTCTTGGGCAGAGTCTCCATGGCCACAAATATAACCCTCAGGGAACACTGTGCAGGGCCATCAGGGTGTTTTCCCAGGGGGCAGAGGGAGGGAGTTGGGGGTCCTGGACTGCTGCTTCTGGCTTCTCACTGTATGCCGTGTGACCCTGGCAATTCTCTTCCCCTCTCTGGACTCCTCTGTTACAGTCCAGGGAAGGGTCAGAATAGAAGCAGGAAAAGCTTTGAGTTGGGCAGACAGCCCAGGACCTTTTTGTATGGGGATCCCTGATGACCCAGGACCATCTCTAAACTGGCCCTCTCACACAATAACAGTCAATGGTTGACTCGGGCTGGCCTGTTCCATGGGGGTTCCATAAGGGCACGCCTGACTCATTAACCACCCAGACTCACCTCCATAGATTTTGGAAGCATCTTTTTGAGCCAGGAGCTAGCATGAAACAGGCAGAGTCTGCATGTGTGGAGGATCCTCGGCTCTTACTGGTTCTCCTTCCTACCTTTGTGGTGTTGATGAGGCCACAGAGGCCTAGAGAGGTTCTGCCACCTCATTCGCCCAGGTCATAGGATTGCCAAACAAAACTCAGGGTACCCAGTTATTTTAATTTTAGATAGAGAACAAGTAAAATTTTAGTATAAGTATGTCTCAGATGTTGCATGGGACAGACTTATCCTATACGATTTTCATTATTTATCTGATATGTAAATTAACTAGGAGACATGTTTTTGTTTTTACTGTATCTGGCAACCCTATCTGGACACAGAGTATATAGGCACCAGAGCTGGGACCGGATCCCAGGCCCCAACCTTAACCCTCACCTCTTTCCCCAGTACCTTCCACCACTCTTTCTTATGGTATCCTCTGCCTACAAAACTCTGAAAGGACCAGGGTCACTACAGTAATGATTGAAAGGAATTTTCCTCATCCTCCCCAGCACTAAACTCTTAAAGATCTGGAGCCAGAAGTGGGTTCCAAACAAATCCAGTGGCTCTCTAATCATCTTGGAGGTTCTAGCATACTATAAACATCAAGAAAGTTTTATGAAATAAATGAATGATTGAATGAATGAATGAATAGAAGAGAGACTGAGCTGCAGTCCTTCTGACTAGCATTTGGAAATGGAATTTATGGGGGCCATGGAGAGTGCTTGCTCATATTAGTAGAATTTTTCCAGTAAAAGCAGCATAATTCTCCCTGCATCCTGCCTCCCCAGCCTCAGGAGCTGAGCAACACAGACATGGGTCCTCTTGAATGAGAGTCTGATCACAGGTGAGGTGGGGAGCTCTGCCATGGGCCAGTCCTGTGCTTGAGTCCCCCGCCCACCTCCACCTCCAATGCCTCTCTGTCCTGGCCCAGTCACTCCTTTGCAGAATCAATAGAGCACTGAAGCAGAGAAGGGTGGGGTAAGAAGTTTGCGAGTGAGCACTGGGCCATGTCCTAAAGTGCCAGCCAGATGGCCATCTGTGCAGTTTGGCCTCCCCAGGCCTGCTGGGGAAGGAAGTATGAAACCAAAGCCAGATGAGGGTGGGGAACCAGCCAAATGCCTCTCTACAGCCTCTTCCAAGCACATGTCACTTCCTCGCCCAGCAGACGTGCCCACATGCATGTGCGTACCCACACATGCACACATACCCTACTGGATCATCTAGCTGGTCATTTCTGATGGGTCTGGCAGAGAGGACCATTGCTCTGCCCTGACTTCCCAAGATCACAGTCTACCCTGCAAAAGTACAGGGAATGCTCAGAGGACTTTCCAAAGCACCATCCGAGCCCCAGGAACTGCTCACAGTGGCTGGAGATGAGTGAGGTATGGGAGAACAGGCCCCAAAGATAGGATGGTATCATGGGATAGCTCAGAACTCAAGAGTGAGAAGGCCTAATTCTTTCTGGAATCACTTGAGCTCCTCGGAGAAATCTATAACCCTTTCCTCTTTCAGGTCTCAATTACAACATCTGCAAAATGGAGACTCCAACTCCTTTCCTGCCCACCTCATTAGAAAGGAAAACTCCTTGTAGACTAGAAGGAGTGAGGCAGAACTCACAATCTCTGCTTTCCACATGCTCCTCCAGGATTGAACGGAGGTGTTTCTATTTCATTTGGGTATGCTGTCTTCATATAGCCCAGGGTCTAGTGCTTGTGCAGACAGTTGGGGCCAGAAGAACTCAGATACTGGAGAAGCTGTTACAGACTAGTCTAATGTGTTGCAGCAGCCTGTCATCTCCCTCATTTTGCCCACTGAACCTTTATTAATGTAGCCCTGACCTACAGAACTTATTGTCAGCTCCAACCCTTTGCCTGTTTCCCAAGCTCTGCTGCTAGCATTCCAGCCCTTTCCTGGGTGGGCCTGGGGCCACATTGTGCCTTGTTCCCAGGCCTGCAGAAATCCTCTCTTTGGGGGCACCTCCGCCAGACCTGGCTGAGCCATGTTACTGAGCCAGGAGGAGATTAGAGTTCCCCACTGAGCCGGAGCTGGAGATTTGGCACAGAAAAGCCTTCCCTTTCAGCTGGGCAGAAAGGAGAGGGAGCAGAGCCAACAGCCCCAGGGCTTCCTGAAGAAACTGCCTCCTGTTTCCTGCGCTTCTGCTGATGGAATAAACTTCCCTCAGCCCTTAGCTTCCCAGATCCTGGAACAGGCTACCCGGCAACCAGGCACCACATGGAGGCATGAGGACCAGTCTCAGGTAGGAGGGACGAGGCTCCCAGCCCAAGTTGCTCTCCCCACCTCACCACTCACCGAACTTGCTCTGTGGCCTCTGACAAGTCCCTTCCCTTCCTGTGGCCTTAATTTTGTAAGCTGTAGAATGGAGCAGGAAAATAGGGTTTGTCCGGTGAAATTTTAGAGCTAAATGGGTCTTAGAGAAGCAGATTCCATGTGGAGAAGGGGAGCAGGGCACCACCATCTTTCCTCTCGTTTCTACTCTCCCTCCAATGCATTCATACTCACTCTCGCTCCTCGGCCACCCTTGTTGCCCTACGTGAACTCTGGGCTCTGGACCTTGACAGATTTAGTAAACTCTGATCACATGTCAGAGGACAGAGGTAACAACCTGGAAGCACCCCCAAGGTCCAAAGCTGGAACGATATGAGCAACAAAATAAATAATGAGAATATTAAATTATAACTCATGAAATTAATACCCACGAGCCCATACAGTTATAAATAAATAACTGAATAAATAAATGGGGCAGCACTTCCTTATGGAAGAATTCAAATTAATAAATATAGAATGAATTAAGAAAATTTAAAAATTAGCCATTATAATATCACAGTAATAATTATTGCAGACAAGATGCTAAAATTAATAGGTGAAAGTTTGAGGAGAAAGAGAATATTTAAATTGTCTCAAAGTATCTCCCCCAAGGTATTTATCAACTATGAAGGGGAAGAACCCAGCAGATCCCAACTTAACTAAGAGATCAAGGCTACCATCACTAGTAATATGACATCAATATCATGTTGCACCTGATATAATGCACTGAGAAAGGCACATCACCTGTATGGTATACTTGCTAAGAATATATAACCTCGGTCTCATCATGAGGGAAAAAAAATAAGAGGGTCATCCTGTAAAATAACTGCTCAGTACCTTTCTAAAGGATCAAGGTCATGAAGAGCAAGGGCATGCTAAAGCACTGTCACAGATTGGAAGGGACGAAGGAGACATGATGACTATATACAACATGGGGCCCTAGATTGGATCTTGTAACAGGAAAAGAATATTAATGAAAAAAAAACTAGTGAAACTTGAATGAACTCCATAGTTTAGTATTCCCCAGTATTAATTTATTGGTTTCAATAATTATAAGTTAATTATAAGATGCTAACATTAGGCAAAGCTAGAAGGAGGGCATACAGGTACACTCTGTACTATATTTGCAACTTTTTATTTTAAATAAAACAATAAAAAAAAATCTGCGCATATTCCCTTCTTAAAGCTCTTCATTGGTGCCAAGCAACAGACTACAGAGTTTCCTCCCATGGGTTTATCCCTTAACAAGTGGTGGTCCTCTCTGCCAGGTGTTTTACATACACGATTTCATTGTATCCTCATACTGACCCTCTGAAGGAGGTATTCATAGCCCCATTTTACAATTAAGGAATTGGAGGTCCAGGGCCAGCAACTAGAAATTAGAGACACCAAGAATTAATCTGAATGCAGTCCGTCTGAATGAAGAAACTCTGACAAGTGAGGCCTTTACAGAAAAGCTCACAGAGGAGGTTGTAGGCATATAACAGGGCATCAAGGGTAATGTCTTTTGGTCCTACAAAGCATGGCATTCAGATGCCACCTACCCTAACCCTAATTGTAACATAGGGCTGGTCCTTTGACAGGAGGGCAGTTCTTAAGAACAAACTTCCAGATTGCTTGGGTACAAATCCCAAGTCTGCTACTTTTTTACTGTATCTTTCAAAAGGTACTTAATCCCTCCGTGCCTGAGTCCCCTCTGTATAAAACGAGGGTAATTGTACACCTGTAACTTACTGGCTTTCATTAACCAATGTCACCATAAAAATACATTAATTAATTAATTAATTAAACGAGGATAATATTTAGAATCTACCTATAGCCTGGTTCTGACAGTCATCACTTAGAACAGTTATATGCATTCCATAAGTGTTAACCATCATTTTTGTCTTCACTCTGTGCATCTGTCCTCAACTACCTGCAAAACGCCAACTTGCTGAGTGGATATTTCTAAGCTAAACAGAGAATGAAGGCCCCAAGCGAAAGCTAAGAGTGCACTGTGGAGCGAGGAGCAGAAAGAAGAGTCATCTGGCTGTCATTCTCAACCAAAAATTCTAAAATGGGTAATGGCCATGAATCATCTAGGGGCATTGTAGAATTGGAAATATGTCAAGACAGAAAAGGAGCCTCAGAATAATGCAATCCCGTTAACTTGCATGTAGCCCACAGGCAGAAGCATCTAACTGCCCAGGTGTGACCAACCTGAGGTTAATTTTAAAAGGACATAAAAGAAAGGGAGGGGAGGGGACAGGAGAGGAGAGGAAGGAGGGGGAATGGAGGGAAGGGGAGAAAAAGAAGGAAGGAGGGAAGAGTCTAACGTGGTGATCTCAACATGGAATCCTAGAATCCCTGAAATTTTGAACATGAATCAAGAAATCCCAGGATACTACTGAACAAAATCTAGGCAATGTTTGGTTCTACTGGCTCAGTGAAAGCACTATATATTTTTAAATGCATGGTATGATTGAAGCTAAGCTGAGACCCACCTTTGCTGATGTCAACCTGGAGATAGAAGTGATATGAGCACTGGCAGAATACGCCCTGTGGTTCTCCAGAGTGCTGAGTCTGTTAAATACTAGAATTCTCATCAACTTGATCAAAACCAATCAATGACTCTCATTAGGTCTATATGTGGGCACTTTTGTGGTAATCAGGCTGATTAAACTGATTTTAGAACAGTAGAAATCCATAGTTTTGCATAGCTAATGGGTTGGCCTTAGCTGCTGTGTTCTGAGGATATACATCTTGCATCCAAGTGCATGCAAATCTCTTGCCGGAAAAGCAAATAGCTGGATGCCAGGAGATAGCCTCCCGGGAGGATACAAGGTACATAGCCTGTACTCTTTGTTTTAGGTATGCTTTGCAACAGACTTAGATCTCATCTGTATTTGCCTCTAGCCTTTCTTCATTTCAGTGGCCTCAGCTGTAAAGTGGGAAAATTGAATGAGGTCAGTGGTTTTTAATCATTAGAACTGCCTGAGAAAGTTTTTTAAAATACTAGTGGCCCTTCTCGAACCAATTAAGTCAGAATATTTGGAGTGGGTCCCAAATATTGATCTTTGAAAACATACTAGTGAATATCTCTTTCCAGTCATGATAGGATAACTGATACCAGAACAATTCTCCCACTGTATAAGCTTCCTATTGCTGCTGTAACAAATTATCACAAACGTAGTGGCTTAAACAATAGAAATTTAGTATCTTATAGATATGGAGGTCAGAAGTCTAAAACGCATCTCAGTGTGCTAAAATCAAAGTATGAACAAGGCTACCTTCCTCTGGAGGCTGTATGAAAGAATATATTTCTTTGCCTATTCTAGTTTCTAGAAGCCACCTGCTCTCCTTAGCTCATGTTCCCCTTCCTTCATCTTTAAAGCCCACATCAGGCCAAAGCCTTCTCCCACTGCCATCTCTCTGGTTCTCTCTCTTCTTCCTCCCTCTTCTACTTTAGAAGACTTGCAATTACCTTGAGCCCATCTGTATAATCTAAGATAACCTCCTATTTTAAAGTCAGCTGACTAGCAACCTTAATTTCATCTGCAATCTTAATTTCCCTTTGCCATATAACCTGACACATTGATTGGTTCCAGAGCTTAGGACATGGATGTCTTTAAGGGGCCATATTCTGCCCTCCATACCATCTAAAACATTGGAAAAATATGCAAACAACTGTTTTCAGATTTTGGACAAAGGCATCACAGTACTTCAATCCCTGAGAAAAAAGAGACAAAGGAGGTGAGCCGTGTGATTCCAAAGATTTCTTCCCAGAGGAACTTAATGGACTTGGCAGGTTACAAATAAAGGTTAGAATAAAATATACCACACAAATACTAATAATAAGAAAGTTCTACCATGTCAATTATACCTTAATAAAAAAAATAATTTTAATTAAAAGAAGAAACTTATATTGCCTACATTGAATATCAAGCCAAATAGACTTCATAAAAAGAAATATATCCAGGAACAAAAAAGAACATTACGTAATGATAAAGGAGTATGATTATGTAAATAGCATGAACAATTTTATGACATAAGTCAACAACTTAGAGAAAGTGTACGAATTCCTTGAAATGTACAAACTACCAAAACTAACTCAAGAAGAAATAGAAAGACAGAATAACCTTGTATCTATTAAATAAATTAAATTTGTAGTTATAAATCCTCTTGCAAAGAAAGCACTAAACCCCAATAGTTTCCCTAGTAAATTCTACTTTTAAAAATTAAGTAGAAAGAAATATACCTAGCAAACTCTTTCAGAAAATAGAGAAATAGAAAACCCTTCCCAACTTATTTTATGAAGCCAACTTATTCTGATACCAAAAGTAGAAAAAGATTTTATTAAAATAGAAACCTATAGACCAATACTCTTTATGGGGCAAAAATACTTTTTAAATATGAGCAAGTGGCATTCAACAATATACAAAACAGACAACACACCATGACCCACTGAAAGTTATCCTAAGAATAAAAGGTTAATTTAATATTTCACTATCAGTAAAATTATGTGATTATCTCAATAGAATCCCCAAAAAATCAGTTAGCACAACTGAATATCATTTATGATCAAAAGTCTCAGTAGAGTAGGAATGTATACATTCACTTCCAGACCACTCTTTTTTACATGAGGCCCAAGGCCTTGCTCTCCTCCCTGTGCTGGCCTCTCCCCTGCAGAATTTCAACCACATTGAGGCCCAGCATCCAAAGTCAGCCCGGAAGAAAAGAAGGCAGCCCTGAGCACTTACTGGGACCATTTTCCAGGTCAGTGGCTGGGTTCTGGAGCACTTCAGAAGTGGCCTTACGACCCCTAAACCAAGGCACCAGAGACAGCAGCTGACTGGGAGTTCAAAGCTCTTCCTGCTTATATCCTCGGATTCCCACAGAACTTCAGAAACTGTTCACCGACCCAAAGAGCTTCAGAATGTGGCAGCTCTCAGAAATCTGGAATAAACCTGTCCTTCATTTATAGGCAGAGAAACTGAGGCCCTGACACTTTCCAAAGTCACACAGCAATTTTGAGGCCAGCCTGGAGCTCCTGCCACAGCACTGGACCACTATGCTAGAAAGCTTCAGTACGGGCAGAAATGTGGAAGAGTAGCCACTGCCCAACCACCAAACACAAACAGATCCAAGCACCACCCTGCGGTTTCTTTCAGGTTATGAACATTTCCAAAATTATACAAAGTAGAAATAGTATAATTAAAGCCCAGAGATATAGATCTGTCATCTAGATTTAACAACCGCTAACATTTTGCACTGTTTCATCGTTTCTTTGCTGAAATATTTAAAGCAAATCACAAATACCGTGACATTTCACACCTAAATTCTTCAAATTACATTTCTTAAAAAATAAAAGCATATACCTATGTTAATTACAGTGTCATTAAGGTACCTAACAAAACTAATAATAATTTCTTAAAATCTAATGCCCAGTCTCAATTTGTAGCAGATGCTGCTGGCATCCCTCCCATCTCTCCTGGCCGTCACTGGAAGTCAGCAGCAACTGCAGTGGGTAGCACCCCTACACACCAATGCTTCCATTCTGTTCAAGCACCTGCATTTCCATCTGAAGGCAGGTTACTACTGCAGGACCCTGTTTTCTCCTTAAAGGGGCAGGCCTAAAGAGCCAGGCAGTTAAATCCTAAGAGCAACCCTCAACCAATGAGAGGCAGGACTTGGTCAATAGATACCCAAGCTTCCTTGCCCCTGGGAAGGATGCTTCTGAGTGTGCCCTATGCAGTCACTAAGGGAACCGCAATGAAATTGAACCCCCATGACCCACAGCAGGAACCTGCTCACTAGCTGAGCCTGCTTTGGCTTTCCTCCTTTCCCTGTTTCACTCTGCTGCCCTTACTATGCTTCCTGGGATGACCTCTTAAGTAAACATCTTATACCTCGATCCTAGTATCAGCATCTGCTTTTGGGGACCCCAAACTAAGACAATATTCAGATTTTCCCAATTGTCTCAATCACCCTGTGTTTTCAATAGGTCAAAACCAAGAGCTTAAACCATGCATTTTCGCAGGGAGAAGGGACAGTCAGAACTGATGATAAGGCACCCTCAGTTCTGCTACTGAGCCTGGGCAGCTGGGCCAGTGAGACTGGACACATCTTGATTTTGCCCACTCAGTTTCTCAGCCCCTTTCCTACAGGAGCCACCCCACCCTGACTCTCCACTCCCAGCCCTGCAGTGGGCAAGCAAGCCAGGCCCAGGTGGTCAGTGTCCCCCACTCCCTTGGCCACAGTCATTTGTTCAGGGACAAGCACATGACTTTGGTGATTTTGGTGAGCCAAAGAGAGTCAGCACGAGGATTTGGCTAAAACCACTGGGGGAGAAAAGTTTGCTTCCTGTTCCTGCAGATCAGCTAGGACATGAGCCTGGAACTACTGGGTGCTGTTTCTGCCAACATGTGGGGACAACCAGCCTAAGGATGAAGTCAACACAGAGGAGCAAAAGCTGAGACATGAAGCTGACAGTCCCATACCACATCTGGGTCCGGTCATGCCTGAGTCCTGGCGTGTGAGTGGGTAACCTCACTTTTGACTTGAGACAGGCTGAGTTAGATTTCTTATTCCCAGATAAAACAGAGGTACTGACTAGTACAGAATCAGAGACTTCTCCCTTTTCTGGGAAACCCTGATTCCCCTATTCATGGCTCTGCCTGTATGGTGCTCAGATGTTCACCAAGGTGGTGAGTAGATGCCAGACTCACAAGATAGCCAGGCCAAATTCACTCCATCATGTCTCTTTCCTCCTTCCAACCTGTCATCCACACTGTCGACAAGAGTGACCTGTGTGTACTGACCAGTGTGCTTTATGAGAAGCAGAACCTTGACACTGTTATATTTATTGTTTACTGTTACATTTATTATTTCAACAATTTATGAATCCCTGAAGCTCCGTAACACATAGTAGTTTATACTATGCTGAGGCTAGTGAAAGGAGCAAGTCATTTCCCTAATGAGTGAGCCTAGCCTACCATGTAGCATCCTCTCCTTGGAAAGGGAAATTACATGCTATGGGAGAAGCCAGCCACTTGGGGATTCTAGCAGCCTTAGAATAGCCCTCTTAAGGGTACCATGGATTTCCTCTAGTAAAAACAGTAGCTACTGCTGGTTGAGCACCTACTTCTGTGCCAGACGTAATACCAGGTGTCTCACGTGTATACCACATATGTCTCCTCAAGACAATCTGCAGCTTGGGATCATTGTCCTCCTCTGACAACTGAGGAAACAGTCCCAGAAAGTTAAGTGACTTTCCAAGGTCACAAAACATTTGTGACAGAGCTGGTATTCAATTCTAGGTCTAGAAAACATGCTTTTCCCTAAATGCCTCTATCTTTTCACGCTAACTTTAGTAGGGGTTCAATAAATATGTATAGGTTTGTGAACACAATTTAAACTGTCTGCACACTGACCCTCAGGCCAGTGAATTGGAAAGTGAGACCACAAGGATGATGCTTAAGCACGGTTGATAGCTGTGTCACGGGGACCCAAAAAAGACAAAACGGCCATGACACTCATCTTAGATTGAAATGGAGGGAGCAACAGAGTCTAGTTACTGAACAAGTTAATGTGGAGGCACAGGAGGGTGGACCTGAAGAGATGACAAAATTTTATCCCTGCCCACAGCAGCAAGCAGAGTGTTTTCTTTCTCCTCTAACCAATAATTTCAGAGTGTTTTCATCTGTACTAAGACGGTAACCAGAGCTGTGGGCATGCACTATTAAGCAGTTCACACTACTTGGGAACTAAGACATTCGCATCTTTTATTGCTATTTCTCTTCTCTGCATCATCACCGCCACAGAGTCGACAAATAGAACTTTCAAGACATCAGTTCAAAGCACACAGAAGAGATAGCCCAAGTATGCTTTAAATGTCTGCGGCCAATATCCACTGCCTTGGTCTGCTGGGAGCCATGAGCACCTGTGTGACTCTCCCAGAACCAGTGAGGGCCCTGGGAGAGCCCTCTACTGAGCAGGTCAGAGCAGCCTTTACCTGGAGCTATTCATCTGGACATGAAGGGAAGGCTTTTGGTCCCTGGGCTGTGAATCATGGCACTGTGGTAGGTATAAGCTTCCATTTCCACATCAGAAAATGGGGATAATAACTGTATTTCCTTATAGTCTCCGTGTGATGATTCAATGAATGTAAATAATGTATGTATAGTGCCTGGATTTAGCTAAAAATGTTCACAAATGTGCTGTTGTTAGTATTCTCACTTCATCTAAATGCAGATTATACCTGCAAAGAGCCATTTGTTTTGGGGGGTTTTTACCTGACTCAGAGCACATAATTATATAGTGTCAGGGCTGCAAGAGCCTTCTTGAGGTCCCCTATCCAGTCAAACCCCATTATTCCACAGAGGGAAAAAAATGAGACCCAGAGAGGTTCAAACACTTAGGAAGGTCACACAGGAGTTAGTCAAGAGCCAAGACAAGTTCCAGCCCAACCTAGCTCCCCGCTCCCCACCGGCACACTTGGCAGCTCCTCAGACTACAGACATGGTGAGTCCAACAAAAATTTCGATGTTTTTTTTTTAAGATTGATTTTGATGTTTTGAGGCTTCGTGAAACCAGCAATTTTAATCAATTTTTCAAAATTGCTAATTTCATCCATCCAGGGAACTCACACACAAACAGAAGGGCTGATTGAAATTTAAATGGCGGCTGGCTTGTTAGCTGCAGGCAGCAGGCTGGATATTTTCATATGCAAGTCTGCAACTGTGTCCCGGCCTGGCAGCAAGAGGAAGCAATCTCCATGAGACACTCGAAGGCATTAAGAATTCAGGCAGCCAAAATGAGAAGCAACAACGCGAAATGATAAAACAAAGACAGATCATTATTAGCGCCAACATAATGTGTTCCCGTGTCCTCCGATCTCATTTAGAGTCCTGCCCGTTGTCTATTGAAACTGTAATTAGGCTGATAGGAACCAGAGGATTAAAGTAACTTTCTCCCTCGAATTGGGGGATTTCAAATGAGTGAGATGGGGAGGAGATAAACCTGAGAGAGATTTTAATATTCTGGGCTGCAGCTCCCAGGACAGCACAGGCTGACAAACAATGGCTGATTCCTGCCCCAGAGGATGCAGAGAGAAGGGATGTTACATGGCTGCCTACCCCACCTCAGTGATGGCAAGGTCTCCTCCCTTCCCAGACAAACCTGCACCTTTGTCCTCGACACCTCTCACTCCATGACCCCTTCTCTGGTCTCATTCAGAAACCCCTTGCCAATCCATCCCCTTGCTTCCTGCAGCTTCTGCTGGTCCAAGCTACCACCCTACACACCTGCCCCATGTACTGCGAGGACCTCCTGCCTGGCCTGGAATCTCCAGAAGGGCTCCCGGGTTTCTCACGTTAGCCTCCTTTAGTAAGATGCCGGTTTCCCACCTCAGTCGGGCTCCTCACATCCACTGTTCTTATCCTTTCTCTCTTTAAACCCATCCTGGGACCCACTCTCCCACCTACAGAATACAGGCAACCCTGGCCCTTCCATTTCTCCCTTCCATTTCTCCCCATATCACCTCTCTGGCCCCTCTTGCCCTAGGCTCTGTCACACAGGGGGACCATTTGCCCACTCTCACATGCTGCACGCGCCACCTCTTCAGCTGGCGCACACCCTGCTCAAGCCTACCGCTCCTTTATTTGGTAAAATTCTATGTGTCCTTCAATATTGCCTTCTCTGGGAGGCCTTAGCCAGAGCCCCATGGGGGTCTGTCATTCCCTTCTCAAGTGTCCATAGGACCTTGTTCAGACACATGTCATAGCCCTCCTTTAAGCTGTAGCCCTCTGTCAGTGACCATGCTGTGACTTTAAGCTCTGGAGGGGTAGATCCAACTATGGTCATCCCCACATTGGTGGAAACCAGTGCTTGGCCAGAAACATGGAATTAAAATTTATTTTAACACTGGTCATCCTGGACATGTTATTTGGGACACCAAAGGCAGTCAGCCTGGGGAACTCTTATTTCCACTCCCTGTATCTGCTTTTTCGTGCACATCTCATCACCCTGGACATAGTTTCCTGTGTGAGCCTCTGTGTGTGCACGAGCGCGCACATGTATGTGTACTTGGGGTCAGTACACAGTGAATCCTGATGAGCTGGGCAAAGAAGAATTCTCACTGGGTGAGGAGTCGATACAAGGAAAGGAAGAATGGTCGCCCTCACCCAGGACCAGAGAAGCAGGTCAGCATCCAAATTTTCCACTATCGTTTGCACAAAATTAAGTACTGCCTAAACTGTCCCTCACATTCCAAGTTCTCAGATGCCTCAAGAGCTGATTTGAAAGTGGCACAAGAGCTAATCGTGGTGCTAAGTGCTCCGTGCTTCCCTTCCTTGCTCTGTTTCTCCACCTGCAAAATAAGGAGGAATCTCAAATGACTAAGGGCCTGTGCAGCTCTCACACTGTGACAACTAGTTAATGTTCCTTCAGGGTGTGATTGCCTCACTCCACCACATGGGCCAGCAGGAAAGGCAGGGGCCAGAGACTCTGAAAGGCCTCCACATGCCTGCGTTGGGCATACAGGGGCTGAGTAAGGGAGCTGGAAGGCACTTCATCTCCACTTAACTGATGTGGAAACTGAAATCCAGAAAGGTAAGGCATGGACTATTTTATCCCTGGAGAAATTCAGGCCAAGAGTCCAGGCCCCTTCCACCTGCCCTTTCTTTTGTTTTCCTGGAAAAAATTGCTCATTGCCTTTGAGAGTTGCAGTGATGGCAGAAAGCTACTGAGAACTCTTGGCTCATTTTCTTCATCCTCCCCTCTAAAAGATAGAATTCCTTTGCTCAGAGAAAAAGCATACACAAATGTGAGATTTCTGTCTATGCTTGCTATATATATGGGTGAGCATGTCCACGTGAAAGTGAACATGTATGTATGAAGACAATTTGATGTGGGTTGTGTACATGAAAGTAAGTGAAGCCGTGTGGGTACACATGTGTGCATGTGAGTACCAAGCAGGTGTATGTGGGCGTGTCAGTAAGCAGCATCGAGTGAGAGTGGATATGTATATATAGGTACGTAGAGTTTTTGGATGTGCCCCGGTAGATGTTTGTGTGTTGTATGTTTTACATATGTATGTTTTGTTTGGAATTGAGACAAATAAGAGCCCATAAAACTACATCCTCCCTAATATGAAAATTACATAGTGTGACCCCAATGACAAGTGTCGATGGCCTTTCCCAAGACCTCTGTCAAATAAAATCATCCTCGTTTAGGCTAACTTATGCTTGCACATAACCTAAAGATCAGACAAGTAACATCAGGTAATGTCCCATACAGGCTCCCACTTCTTGGATGGGCTCATCGGATTCACGGCACCTAGGAAATCATAATACAATTTCCTTAGAGTTTTATCAGAGGTAGATTTGCTTAGGGTCAGACTGACTCAAGGCAGCTTCTTCATCTATAAACACGGTGCTTACCTCTTGGGGCTGCTGTGAGGATGGAGTGAGACAGCAGATGTGTAAAGCCCAAGTCCAGTACTTGGCACATAGTAGGTGCTCAGCCCATGTCAGCTGTGCTTAATTCTGACAGCTGCGGTGACTGCGCTTTAGCCGCCAGTCGCTGTTAATGCCCGCTCCTCTGGTGCTGGACCAAACAGGCTTTGGCAGGGTCACCCCCTCCCAACAGCCCCTCGTTGTACATGGCCCATTAGTTGCACAGTGTCCCAAATACAGCAGAAATGTTTCCTATGCCTTCTCCTCCACTAAATACCTCTGTGACAGCTTCTTGGCAGGAACACGGCTCCAAGGTGAACATATGTTAAGAATATGTGCTGTAGGCATCCCACCTCAACATGGAAGCAAGAGGGAACCTTTCCTGAGCCCATAGCCTGGAAAGCTGGTTTCACAGATGTCCTGCCCAGCCCCACTCAGGAGACCACAGGGAATTTCAGCCCAGATAAATCTACTTGTTCATCTCATCTTCTCTTCTCATAGTGCAGGACACACTCCACCGAATTCCTGCCCAGTGACATCCAGCCTCAGCTTATACCTCACCAACAGAGCACTCGCCATTCCCAGGGGATGTCAATTTCCCTTCCAGAACTTTCTCTGGGACAGGTTCTAAATAGGAAATGGAGAATAAGATTGTGAAAAAGACAAAGCTATGCCCCCAAGGGGCTTATAGTGGAATAGGGAGTTCTAACTAATATCATGGAGAGGGCAGGGGTTTCCCTTTAGGGCTCCAGGCCCACTTTGTCTTCTAATCCAAGGAAAGGCAACGACTAAACATATGGCAGGCCATGGTCTGCAGCTTCATGGCCTCCATAAGGGCCTCTCCCTGCCGCATCACAGTTTATCTTCTTTACTTCAAATATCTGGGAGGGGGATGTCATACCAACACAACCACAGAAATATTTTAGCTTCAAAAGCCCTCATCTCTGGGGAACATGCTGATCTTCCTATAAGGGCAAAGCTCGGGAGCTCCATGCCCCTGGAACTGACATCAGTTGGTCACTTCGTGGATATGAAGCTCATGTTTCTGAGAGGTCATGTGATTATTTCAAAGCCATATAGCTATGAGGATCCCAGCTCTGGTTTTACATCTTAGTCAGCATGCTAAAGGTTCCAGAGTTTGGTCTGTGAGGTCAGGCTGGATGGTGGCCTATCCAGGAGGCCAAGTTCAAACATAGTTTTCACTGGCCATGCTGCTGCTGAGAACATCTTAAGTTGTTCCATGTATGAGTTCCATGTCCCACTTACCATCCCATAAAATTCATCATTTGAGTGAAAAGTCTGATTTACTGAGTCTATGCTAGGTGTCCAGTCTGTGCTCACGGCTGCCAGGAAGAGGGAAGTGAAGATGGAGGAACAAAAGAGACGTCGTATTAATGTTAAGTAATGCCAGCTGCTGTGCAGAAAAATCCCCAAATCTCAGTGACTTAACAGGATAAGGCCTATTTCTTGATCATATTACAAGTCTAAAGCAGGGAAGTAGGAAGCTCTGATCCACATGGTCATGCAGGGAACCAGACATACAGAGGATCTGTCATCTTGTAGCTGGACTATCTAGGTCACACGGCATCTGTGGTTGCTGCAGAAGGGGGAATAAGGGTAGAGGAGGACTCCTGCCAGCTCTTAACTGCCTCAGCCAGGAAGTGACACATGTCACTTCTGCCAACAGTCTAGAACTAGTCACATGAACCCCCTGCCAGCAAGGGAATCTGGAAATATAAGGGACAACATGGATCCCTGGTGAGCACTCACTATCTCTGACATAGCTATTATGGCCCCAGCCCTCTAGGGATTTACAGATTGGTCAGGAAGAGAAGAAAGGGCTGCTAGGGAAGAGAAACTGGCCCATGGATTTGTGTGACACTAGAGGCTAGAGGAGAGAAAAGTCCATGAGTAGGATAAGGATAATCAGGGAAGACTTCCTGTGAGAGGTTAACCTAGAAAGAGATATTCATTCAATGCCAAGATAGGAACAGATAGAACAATAGTAGAAACTAGTCTGTTTGACGAGTCTCAGAAGAAGGAAGGTGGAGGCCAAGGAGAAAGGGAGTTTGATTGGGGCCATGGGGTCAGAGAATGAGGCCCTTGGAAGACAGCCTGGGAAACTAGGTTGAAAAAGGATGGACAGTTGGTATGAAATAACATTTAGGGAAGGTGAGGCTTCCAGGGGAAGGATTAGAAAAATGGAACATGTCATAGTGTTTTTCTGGAAATCCTAGAGGGAGGAGATGAAGACAAAGAAGATGGCACTGAGCGGGGATCAGACAGTAGAGACATCTTAAACGGAGCCAGGACAATCACTCTGCCAGTGATGGAAACACATCTGAGTCCATAAAATTCTGACCTCCATTCCACACAAGAGTTTTCTAAAAAGCTGCAGCATTAAACCCAACAGAATATCTGTTCAACAATTGTGCTGAAAATGAGATGATTCGATTTAGGGAGGTAAAGTACATCTTGAAGTTAAATTCTTGGCTCTACTTTTAAATCATCTCAAGTGGGTTCAAATAGCTGGCTCATCCTTAATGGATGGAGTTGGGCACTCCTTTCCCCTCCCAGCCACTTGAGACAGTGTAAGGACACACACAAGGCCTCCATGTGATAGCAACCTCTCTTCCCTGAACAGGAGTGAGATGGCACTAGGCTTGGAGGTAAGGAGGGGAAATGCTCGAGGATCTGGATTCTAGAAGGCAAGCGGGAGCAGGCTCATCTCCTGTGCAGGATATTCTCTCGTACCTCAACTTGGACTTCTGTTCTGGTACCAGTGACCCTACTATTTCAGGACCTGGAATCTGTCCTGAGGTCATAGGTGGGAAAGTGGTGTGAGGGGATGTGAAGTCATGACCAGGAACGACCTGGGGGCATGTGCTTGAAAGATATATGGTCACTTCAGTGGTCTCACTGGTTGATCAACATGATATACTTGGCTCTGGGGTAAAATCCAACTGGAAGTGGGTCTGTGGGATTCACAGAGAGGCCCAATTTTATAACAGAAAACTCACTTACCAATGAAATAGGCCACCTTAGGAAAAGGATGGGGATCTCTATCACTGGAAAGCTCAGACGAACATCAGTTCCTCTGCTGGTATAAAGAGGGGTCAGACAGGACCAAGGCTAAAGCCCCAGCAATTCTGACATACCCAGGGGCTTTACGACCCTAGTGACCAGATAGGTCTGCATGTTGTTGTAGGGTGACTAACCCTTCTGAGATTGCCCAGGACATTCCCAGTGGTAGCACTGAAAGTCCCACATTCTGGAAAAACCCTTAGTCCCATTTGGACATCTCTATTTTGTAGGCCCCGTAGGGGACCACAAAAACTCACATTTCATCCTTTAGGATGGGGGAATTCAATGGTTCAGGATTGCGACAAACTATGTGTCACCATAATTTTTATGAATACTAAGGTTTGGAAAAAGGATCAAAGTTTGGAAATATTTCTTAAAAGTAAGAGTGGATTCGAGGTTGTTCACATATTAACTGGAACTATTCTGACCTACATGCGTTCTAACATGTTTTCTTGTGTGGAATGGAAAGAAATGAAACCACAATTAGTATATGCCAGGGCACGGCAGCCGAAATGAGCGACAACCCCGTTGTGCCTATTGTGAATTATTACAGAATATTATTATCTCAAAAAAAAAAGGTGACAAGCACCATCCATGAAGTATTCTGGCCAGAAGAATTGAACCTGAATCTGGTAAAGCCTTAGATCGAGCCTTTAGTGTAAGACAGACCAAGGAGAGAGGAACCTGTTCAACACCACAAGAATGAAGTAAATCAAATTTCAAATGCGGGACATTCTATGGGACAACCTGACACATGTTTTTCAAGTCAAAAGCATGAGAAGTAAAGAGGTAGGGATGGGGGACAGAGAGACTCTTCTGTTTAGATCCGTGACAACCAAATCAAAGGCAGGGTTCCGGTCTGGACATGATTCAAACAGAGTAAATGAAAACAAAGGCATTTGGAGGCAGAGAGGGGAAGGACTAGCAGTAACAGTTGAATATGGACTGAACATTAAAGTGGCACACTCGATACCCTCTGAAGTATGAGTTTTTCAGTCTGGATGGTAGGAATAGAAACTATAACCATCTTTGTGTGAACTTCATGCTGTGTTTCCTCTAACTTTTTTGGATGGTTTTTCCCCTGGCCTCAGGTAATTTCCTCACAGGCATGCACTGATCAGAACTCAACTCTGCTGGGTACTGGAGGAGAACCCTCTGCAGCCCTCTGGGGTCCTCTCTCTGTACCTCCCCTCTGCAGTACTCTGTCCTTTGCACTCTAGCTACCATGATCTCCCTATACTCTTGGCCCCCTCTCCTCAGATTTGGAGGTCGCCAGGCTTGGGTTCCCCTTCCTACACTCCAGCCGGGGAACTCTCTCCAGACAAGTAGCTGGGGGTAGTCACAGGACACACTTGGTCTGTTTCCCATCTCTCATAGATCACAGTACTTCGCTTCCTGATGCCCATTGTCTTGAAAACCGTGGTTTCAAATATTTTGTCTATTTTTGTGGATGATTTTGCTGTTGCTGTTTCAGGCTGGAAGGTAAATCCAGTCCTTGTTATTTGATGTTGGCCAGAAGCAAAGTTCTCCCAACAGTTACGATGGGTGGGCAGAGCATGAATAATTGTGTCCATTTCACAGACCAGGGCCCCGAGGCTCTGAGAAGTGGTGTGGCCTGCCGGCCCTAACTCGCTATGGAAAGCCCCGGGCTCCAATTATGGGGCACCTTCTGCTGGAGCAGGCTCCTCAAGTAGGCTGTCCTGGCAGGTGTCATGCCCTGCTGGGGCTTGCCAGCCAAATTGGGACCTGCCCTACAGGAAAGAGGCGCATTCTAGCACTTTCTTTCTCTGAAGAGCTGGCACTAGCCTGTGCTAGTTGTGAGTTTCCATCGGCATTTTTTTTTTCCAGTTATCAACACTAAATAAAATAAACATTTGTCTGATTTGAGGTTTTTGGCTTTCATGGACTGTTTCCCATCTGTCTCTTTTTTCCTTCCCTCTACCTCATTCTCCAACTATCATTCTCACCTCCTGCCTCCCCTGACACCACAACACCATTCTCACTCACCCCCTAACACACACACACACACACACACACACACACACACACACACACACACACATTCGGACTGCGTTTTCTGTTCCAGGAAGCGCTGTTATCTCTTTCCTTTTCTGAGCATCTTTCTATTCTGGCATGAGGCACCAGAATCCTAGCTCTAGCTCTGCTCCTTGCTGTGTGACCTTGGAAGAGTTGTGAAACCCTCTAAGCTTTTATACTCTCTGAGTAATAAATCCCCATCAGGTAGTGAGGACTTGGGACCAGAG
>NW_006438113.1:7105583-7153556 GCF_000325575.1 Pteropus alecto
CTGCTGACCACTAGAGTATGTGTGATATGAAGCAAAGCTGGGCTGGGGGTCCGAGGTCCTGACTGTGTGGCCCGGCACAGGTACCTAGCATTCTTGAGTGTCCAGTTTCTAATCTGTGAAGCAGAGACAATAATCCTTGCACTTCCAGCATTGTGTGGTGGGTGTGAAGGCCCTGCTTCTCTGAGAGGGACTCTCACATTTGACACAAACATGGAGTTCTGGTGCACAGGGACACATGGGGCAGTGAGGTGGCCCCAATAAAGCTGTAAATTAAGGAAAATTAAAAATAGCCCATACTTCCCTCATCCAGAGATAACAAAACACTGAGTATAAGTGGACCTGTGCAGTTCAAACCTATGTTGTTCAAGGGTCAACCATATTTTTGATCTGCAGTTGAGAATCCACGTATGCAGAGGGCTGACTTAAGTTACATGTGGATTTTCGACTTTATACAGGGGTGACACCCCTAACCCTGTTTAGGGTATACACACATACACACACACACAGGTACACATATTTTGAAATTACATACAGGAAGGAAAACATATTAATTCCTATGGTGGTGAGGATTTCATAAGCCACGTAGGCATGTTTGGAAAAAATGTCATTTTCAGTATTTTCCTGTAAGTAAATTTCATTTCTATCTTGATTCCCATTCTCCCTGACAGCAGAAATGCTAATCTGGTGAGTTCCAGGTAAATGCAGTCACTTCAAGTTTTCTCCTTAGTAAATCCAGATTTCAGTGCAGTCAGCTCAGAACTTTTCTCCCTATAACTCATTGTTCCTGAAAGGCTGGTCTAAGCTGCCTCTGAGTTTGGGATGGGGGTTTGGGGCAGGGTTAGAAAGAAGGCACCTGGCCAGCTGTCCTGTGCTGGTGTTCAGTTGTGGTCACCCATGACACTGTCCATGTCTCCTTCCAGCCCAGCCCACTCAATCCCTCATCACAATCACAAAGCCCCTCATGAGCTGCTGCCCCCTCATGTTACCTCTCAACTGATACACATTTTCCTGGAGGGAACTGGAAAATCCAGGGGCCCATAGGTGTCATCCTGGGCTGTGGGAGAGGCTGAGGAGCTAAGGTCCACGGAAAGAAAATACACTGCTCACTACTTTACAAGGCCAAGTGGCCGGGTACCATTGATGATATTCATCTCTTCTCTCTAGCTTCCTCCATCTCTAACTCTATACTACTTACTGTAACAAACACTTATTTAATGCTCACTGGCACAGGCATGTTCTAAGAACTTTATGTGTAATAACTCATTTCATCCTCACAACCACCCTATCAGATAGATATTGTTATTATCCCTCCATTATAGAAAAGGAAACAGAGCCACAGAGAGTTTAGGCATCCTTACCCTAAATCATACAGATGAAGAGATGTAGAATCAGGGTTCCTCCCAAACAGAAGGACCCAGAGCTCACACTCTAGTCATGACCATGTGGCACTGTCTCCGTATTCTCCCTGCACAGACACACACACCACATTTCAGAGCCTGCTTTCTTATATAAGGTTATAGCATTGGAGCAATTGTTCTCAAATTAGGCCCACGGAAAGGGTCGGAGCCCCAGAGATTCACCCATTCTCCCCTTGTTTGACCAACCAGCATGGAGTGCCCACTTTCTATCAGGGGTTTGTCAGGTCCATTGGTACAGAGTGGGATCAGGCATGGTCCCTGACTTCCCAGGCAAATCCAGGCCTCCAGGGAGGAAGCCAGATGTGGAGACAAATAAGATCTCCCCTGGTAAACTGAGGTGGGTGTCATCGCACCTCTCTCCCGGAGCTGGTGTGGTGATGAGATTAGATAACACCCATGAGTGCTCAGCACTGTGCCTAAATGTGGCATTAGGCTCATTTGCAGCTATTAACAGTATTTTTAAATGTCACCACCCCATGACCCATTGCAAAGGAGAAGGGCCACGCTTCCTTGAACAGGCTCAGTTGAGAAATAACAAAGAGAGGGCTTCATGGGTGGTAGCCACTGGAGAGCACACGCCTCACCCCACCCCACCGTGATGTGAGCAAGACACAGATAGACCTCCACCCACAGTCTGCCCCAGCACCAGAAATACCACTGTCTCTGTGGTTCCTTCTCTCGTTAAAATGAAAATGTTTTCCAGAAAGATGACACATCAAGGTATCAAAATACAATTATCTTGAGATGTGTAGCATCTTCCTTTCTTTTCCACTGAGACGCTGAAGGAAAAGGGACTCTCTGATATCCTGGTTCCCAGTCCAATCATAGAGCCTCCACCTTTGGCTCATGCATTCTTTCCTTCTTCCATGTAATCCACAAACATCCTGAGGAACTATAAAAAAGAATTTGCTGTGAAATTTGCCTCCAGGGTCTCACAGTCAGGGGAGGTAAAGAACCATCCAATCCTTTCCCACGTACTTCTTCCATCACTTCCTGTCTTATATCCTAGGATGCTGAGAGTTCACGGGGAGGGGTACCCACCTCAAACATGGTTAGAGACATGGCCTGACTAAGGAAGTTAGCTAGAACCAAGGCACAAAAGAAGGGAAAACAGGAAAGTGGATGGAGATGGTCAGACCAGAGCAAAGAAGGAGTGACGAGGAATTCAGTTGCAGGGCAGAGAATAGAGAATAGAATATCGTGCAAAGAAGTTGGCCTATCAAACATTCAAGTAAGAAAATCATCAAGTTTAGAGAACTGGGCTTTAGAGAGAGGTTCTTCCTGGAGCAGAACTTTCAAGGAAAGTGAATAAGACACTGGAAACTGATACCTCCCCCACTTTCCTGGCCTCACCTGTCTATAGATGACACCGCCAGTCCAGACAGGGGACCAGGAGACAGGGCTGAGTCTCTAACCCTCCCCAGGGCCATCAAGTCAGCTAGCACACAAAGCTCCCATCTCTGACTATGCAGCTTCTTACACCCCTGCTAGCTCCTACGACATACCCCACCCCAACACCTGGACTCTCTTCCTGAATGCTTTGGCTAAAATAAATGTGCCTCAAGTCTGCACATACATGGGCTGGGCCCCCTCCACTTCAGTAGGATGGAGTTGCACTCCTGCAGGAGTAGGGGCAGAGAAAGGCATGGACAGAGGCCATGGATGGAGGACACACACTGTGCTGTCGAGACAGAAGTTGGGCTCTGAAACCGGCTTGCCTGAGTTCAAACCCAGCTCTGCCACATACAGCTGAGTGACCATGGCAAGTTCTTAACCTCGCTGCACCTCTGTTGTCTCAATCTTAATTAAGAATCGTGGCCCAAATCATGGCCCACACCTTGAAAGGATGTGGTTTCACATCACTTTAGATTGCACTTGTGAAGTATGGGCAGGCAGGTGAGCTTGGCTCATGGGTATTTTCTCCTGTCCCTGTTTAAAATGGACATAGAGAATACATATGGGAGTGCTCTCTAAAGCTTTGGGCTCCATGCAGATTCCCTCCCTATAGGCAGCTAGCTAGGCACTGGCATAGAGGTGCTCCAGACTCACCCCACACTACTTGGAGCAGCGAGTCCTCTGGGTAGATTTGGAAATGCTAACCATGCACCCATTTTACAGCTGGAGCAAAATAGACAAAGGCCAGTTGCTGGGTCTTTCAGCCCCAATGAGGTCAATCTTCCCACTGCTGCTGAGAAGTGCTCAACACAGAGTGCCCGGAGTCTAGCCAGATGCTGAGGCGGAGTCTGCTTGGCACCAGCTCCTGAGAAAGAAAGCTGCAGAGTATAGCTGATTCCCAGACACTGGAGACTGGGGTCCACTGATGGGGCCAGTTTGTTTTCCTGAGCCCACAGGCCTGGGAAGGGACATGGGAGCAGGGGAGAGGGTGCTGTGTGTGACACATCCAGGGCTGGGAGAGACCATCTCAGACCCCCAAGAGCTGAATGCTCTTGCCATCTGAAGACACAGGGAGATTGCAGACAGAAAAGGACTCTGGCCCTGGTCATTGGCCAAAGCTGACCCAGGCATGGAGGCTTCATGGTAGGAATAAAAAGCTGACCATGCCCAACTACAAAACCAAGTCTCACACCATGTCTTTGTCCTCAAAGCGAGCTGGGCACAGATTGTTGCCTCTGTCTGACACCCAAAAGCAGGGAGGCTCAGAGGGCAGAAGTCAATTGCCCAAGGTCACAGTAACAAGAAAGGACTCGTAGCCCAGCCTCCTGCCCTACTCCTTGCTGCCCTCCTTCTCTTGCGGTCAGTTCATTCTGGTCCTCTACACCAGGTGTTAAGGTCCCATCAAGAGTTTTATGTGGTTAGCTGGAAGTGGCACATAATGAAATGAGACTCAAAGAACCTGAGTTCTAATCCTAGTTCTACCACTAAACAGCTGTGTAGCCCTGGGCAAGTTTATTTCCCTCTCTGATCTGATTCCTCATCTGCTATATGGAAATAATAGCTGAGACTGGCCACACAGTCTAGGCTGTGGTAGAGAGTAAAGGCGCCCAGGTACAGAACAGTCCTGTCCAGTCCACAATCACTTGTTCATGCTCAGTGCTCCTAAACAAAGGCAGGACACACCCAGCCAGAGCCAGCTGCAACCTAAGCCATGAGAACAAAGGCCGAGTTCTCCATTTCTGCAATGTGAGATGGTGAGCCAGCCACTCATCTTTCTGTGCATCAGTTTTGTCGTCTGTTAATGGACACAATAATACTCAGAAGGTCATTGTTTTAAGGAGCGTGTATAAAACACCCTCAAGAAGAGTAGCTAGTAGTATAAATACTACCCCATTTGAGATAGCCAAGTAAGCTCTACTTGACTTCTTGATGCTATGATTATAACAAACATCTTGTGGCACTGAGTTTAACATTTCAAAGGTTGTCCTAGGCCAAGGCCAACCAATATCCACCTCATGAGCTGTTAGATAAACATGATCACCTTCAGTTTCTTCAGTTTATAAAACTGAAGACTGAAACCCACACACTGGGAGATGACAAAGCAAGCCCCAAGACTGGTATTCCCTTGTCTAGGGTGAGAGGAATGGACCCGGTGAGGGCGGGGAGCACTAATGTCATACAGTCATAGAGGAGAACCCTAGGGTACATGGGCCTCATGTACACATGGAGAGGGACCCAGAGGTGCACTGGCCTCATGCACACAGGGAGGGAACCCAGGAGTGAGCAGATCTTCATGCAGACCGGGAAGGAGAACCCAAGGGTAAACTGGCTTCATGCAGACTAGTTGCAGAGGAGAGAAGCTCTTTCAAGCAGCTTCACAGGAAGCTAAGTTGGAGACATAATCACTAAATCCCGATGTTGCGCAGGCAGGCCCAGTCAAAAGCCCCTCCCAGCCCCCTGTGGCTCAAGCCCATTTAAATGGTGCAGGAATGTTGATAGACTGCGGGCCCTGGCCCAGAAGCCTGAGACACCTCTGTCTTCCCGAGCCATCTGGTGGCCAGGTGGGGTGGATCCAGGGTGGCAAGAGGTGATAAGAAGATCCAGCTAGGCCCTCCCTCTTCTCCCTAGGTGGAAGCCAGTCTTGTTATTGCCCTTGATGTCCTGGTATTTTAATACTGTGAGGGATCTTGGCGGAGGAGAGCAGAAGAGTGTTGGGTGGGAATTCGGAGAACCTGGGGTAGTGGATGGAGCTACGCAGCTCATTGGCCTGTCGGTATATCAATCATCATTGCTCTGCACATGATGGGAAGAGAAGCCTCAGGAAGGTGGGCAGGTAGGTACCTGGGAGGCTTTGCGGGAGAGAGACAGGCTTCTGGGAGCTGTTGGGAAAAGCAGAAAGGATGGAAGCAGGCTTTGGGAAGAGGATGTGATCTCTCTAGTGCTCCAGGCTGCTGTAGAGCAGCTGCACATAGTTCCTAGTCCCACCCGAATTGAAAAGCTGGTGCAGACACCTTCACTCAAGTATGGGGGCAGCTTTGCCAGTCGGGGATCCAATAAAATCAGCCTTGCTGTGAGGTGCCCCATGACTGGCACATTTACCCACCCAGGTGCTAGAGTCGGTGACCTAGAGGTCTGCATTTGACACCTTCCTTTCCCTTGCCTACCTCCCACACAGCCAACCCTTCATCAAGCCCTGATTTTTTCTACTGTCTCTCTTTTGAATCCATCTACTTTTCCTAGTCTCACTGCCACCCTCTCTGCCCACACCTCATCATCTCCAACCTGGATACTGCCCTAACTTCCCAGTCACCAGTCTTCCAACTTTTCCCCTCCATCCCCTATAATCCATCTATCACTTCTCGTCTACTCCACAGGAGCACCCCACTGTTCGCTATAAGAGCAGGAACTGCATTTATTTTGTTCACTCCTGGGTCCTCAAAGATTTAGCTCATTGCCCAGCATAGCAAGTGCTCAGTAAATACTTGTTGAATAAATGGAAGGAGGGAAGTGAAGGGAGGGAAGAGCAGCCAAGCTTTCTTGTCCAAGGGAAGTTAGACAACCGAAGGAGCAGAGCAAAAGGAGGCTGGGGAGGTGGAAGTGAATTTGAGGACAGCCAAAATGCTTTGTTTCTCTCATTTTAGCTCAGGTGGCTAAAACCCTGCTGAGCCAAGCTAGGCTAGTCCCTCTTCAGAGTCTGTGAGCCAAGCATTGTAAGGGACATCTGAGGTTGCTTGGCCCCTTCTCCCTCGGTGGCAGCCCTCTCTGCAGAGAAGCATGGGCAGTCAGATCATGTGCTCAGCAACCTCTAGGGACGGGCGCCCACTACCCACCAGGATGACTGTGTTAAATATCCTCTGCCTCACAAGACTTCAACAATCCAAGCTTTCCATCCCCCTAGGTCTCCTCCACCCAGGTCCCTTGGCCACTGCTCTGGCAGGTACCAGCACCCCTCCCTGCCTGTTCTGGTCTCCCACTAGTTGGTTAATACTGCTCCCTAAGTCCTAAGTTGAGAACTAAACTCAACTCTCCCAGGAGCCCTGGAGAGAAGCTGACGAGGAGAATGAATGTGTGCATATCCGTGCCAGTATTGGATGCTATCAGCTGGAGATTTAGACATTCCCTAGTGCTGCCACTGGGTGCGGGGAAGCAGGGGATAGGTCTTATCCCCTTCCATGGCTGGAGATCTATCTTCACTGTTTTCCAACCCCACTATCAAGCTCCATCATGAAAGAATGAAGAAGAGCCTGGGCTACAACCTCCTCTGGCCCCACCTCTTCTCCTCTACTCCTGCAAGCAGTCCTATCACCCCATACTCCCTCCCATTGAAACAGCCTCCCAAGGAAGACACTAGACCCGACTCCAGTGAGGGTTAGCAGTTAACATCTTAATGCATCATTCTTCCAGGGGGATTAGCATCAGCAGGATCCAGGATTTAAGCCAAAGCAACAAAGCAATGAGGAGGGGATTTCAGGGCCAACCAGCAATTGGGGCTGAAGAGAGGACCTGGGAATCCTCCCAGCATCTTTGAAACTATTCCAACATTGTCAATATTTGTGATGCAGGCCTGGGCTTTGTCAGCTTTGCCACTTGCAAGGTGCATGGACACATGACCGAATCTTTCTAACCCAGTTTCCCCATCTGTACAACAGGAATAATACTTCCATTCTCATCAAGTTGTTGTGAAAGGCAGATAAAATAATGGAGGTTGGCCACTTATCAAAAAGTAGGTACTCTGTAACCATTTCCTTCCTTCCTTCTTCCATATATCAAGCATTTAGGCCATTTTCTTGGAGGAGTGGACAGAGAATGGACTGAGACAGGCATTCTACTGTGCACTCGAATCTTGGTTATTTCATTACAGCCTAATGTACCTGGAGTGTGAAACTGTCCCAACCTTCTTTCTACTTTTTGCCCCAAGGCACTCTGCAAATTGGAGAAAGCATCACAGAGGCTAACAGGACCTTGGAAATCAAATGGTTCCCACCCCCCACCAAGACCCTTCCTCCACATACTGAGAAATTATAGGAGACAGGGAGCTCAGCAGTCACATCCTCCTCTAGTTGATGCTGAGTCCAATGTTCTATAACCTATTGTCACCCAAATCCCAGTAACTTAATTAAGAAAAACATTTATCATCATCTCTCATGTTTCGTGGATTGACTGGGCTTACCTGGGCAGTTCACACACCAGGTCCCACATGGGATTATAGTCAGATATCCTCTGGCGCTGAAGTCATCTGAAGCTTTGACTGCTCTAGAAGTCCCAGATGGCTTCCTCACATGGCTAGGCTGTTGTATAGGCAGCTGAGGTTGTCCTCAAGAGCAACTACACGTGGCCTCTCCAAGTGGCTTAGCCATCTCATAGCATGGCGATTGGCTTCCTAGGTGGAACATCCCAAGAGAGAATTTCAAGAGAGCCAAGAAGAAGCTGCAAGGCTTCTTACGGCCTGATCTTGGAAGACTTGGAACGTCACTTTAGCCACATTCAATTGGCCAAGCAGCCTAGTCCAGCCCATATTCAAAGTGAAAGGGATAGGAATCTACCTCCTGATAGTGGGAGTGGGCAAAGTCACACTGCAGGAGAGCATATGGCATAGAGATAGTGTGATGGCCGTCTCTGGAAAACAGTCTTTCACTTGTTCCAACCTATTCTTCCCAGGGTAAGGAACTTGTGCTAATGGAGGAGGGGGAAGAGCACTGTCCCAGGAGTCGGATGGCTCTGGGCCTTATTTGCCAGCTGTCACCTATACTGGCAAGGCAGCAGGTCTGTCCCAACTGGCTTTGAGTATATCCCTCAAAGGGGTGGTTATAGGATGAATGAGATCACCTACTTCTTTAATATAACAAGTACTTATCAACAACTTGTTCCAGCCCAGAGAGAAATCCAACATGGAATGAGATCACCTACTTCTTAAATATAACAAGTACTCAACTTGTTCCAGCCCAGAGAGAAATCCAACATGGCCAAGGGACACAGGGTTCAATGGAAGACACACATTTACTAAAATGGTTATAAAACACTGTTCAGTGCAGTAGACCAGGATAAACAGAGTTGATGGAAAGTTGTAAGCAAGGGAGAGGGTGGCTTCAACTGGGGAAGGAGAAATGGAGGAGGGCTTCAAACACAGACCTAAACCTCCTCGTGAAGGAACCATGCAGGTCTCCAAGCAGGTAAGGAGGGGAGAGGAAAGGTCCCAGGATAGAGTAGGATAGAGTAGAGTATGAGAAAATATGGCATGTTTAACAAATGGCCATCCACCTGGATGGCTGTAAGGCAGGGAAAGGAGAGCAGACAGTGTAGGAATGCAGCAGGAACTCTGATGGGGTTGGGGGTCGGCGGATAGAGAAGCAGGGGTCTGAAAACCATGGAAAAGTTTGGACTTTCAACCAAGGGGAATCTTTGAACAACTTTACCATGGTCAGATCTGTTTCCTAGAAAGACTGAATGAGTATGTTGTGGAGAACAGATTAGAAGAGAGTGACACAAAAAGTAGCTAAACAATGTTATTTATTATTCTATTACTCATTTACTAGGTTCCAGGCCCTATTCCAAGCTGTTTACACTCATTAACTTATTAAATTTCATAACAACTGCATAAAATAGGTACTATTCTTATCCCCATTTTACAGATGAGAACACAGAAAAGGAAAGTTTCTTGCCTAAAGTCACCAAACAAGGAAGTGGCAGAACTAAGAGCTGAGCCCAGGTGGTCTAGCTGCATGGTCTGCCTGTTTAATCCCAGGGCTTGCTCTGCTTGGCTGTAATCCGAGTGAGAGACAAGGCATGGCTGCAACAAAGGGGATGGGAGAGGCAGAGCCAGGTGTTTCCTGCTCACTGCTGATTCCACAGGGGTGGCCCAGAGCCTGGCAGTGAATAGGGGCTCAGTAGCTACATGTGAGCACATGAATGCATGAAAGAAAAGGACTCCAAAGCCCATTCTAAATCTCCACATCACTGGAATGAATTATCTTCCTTTATGGAAGCAATATGATGACCATAGCTATCCTGCTGCTCATCACAGTGGCTGCACCCTCCACTAGCCGAGCACACCAAGTGACAGGGATGCTGATTGAGAAATAAGGCACTGAGCCAGCCTGCAGACTGACAAGCAAATCTCCTTAGAGATACGTGCAGACAGATGCGGCTTCGTTGTGCACTGTCTACCGCAGCATCCAGGGACCCCAAGACCAGGCTGTGCCTCCAAAGTGCCTCCATAGCACAGCCCAGCCCACTCCTCGACCACCTCCCCTTTCCTGTTGAGAACACTTACTAAACCACCTAAATAAAGCATGTTTTAGGATTCAGAAAGAGTCCTCTGCTGGAAAATTGTTTGTATCCCAAGCTGAGAAGGCATCACTCTATAGCACACACAGAGGGTCTGCTGGGAATTTCCTGAGGGGCTGGTGCTGAGAGAAGTGAAACAGATGCTCAGTGGGGACAAGTCACACTTCATGAACAGTTAGCGCCAGTCCCTGGTACAGAGACAGGCCTTCATTGGCATAGAGAACTGGAGGTGCCTGACGTCATCTCATTAAATCCTGTTGCTGTCCCACCCATCATGGCTTCAGCAATGGCTCAGCTCTCTCTAGCTGTGTTTCTCCTGCGCTCCTTCTGTGTAAGTGCCAGTGGGGGACCCAACCCATCAGGAACTGGCCTCTCATCATTTTTTCTGTGTCCAGAGCTTTTGCACATTGCCTCAATCCCTAATCCCTGGCATCTAGCCCTCCTAACAAGCCAGGGTGAAAAAGGTATAATCACCTCCATGCAACAGGTCAGGGAGCTGAGGAAGTGAAGTGGGTTGGCTCAGTGAATATATGACTGAGTCAAGATTTCAAATCCAAGTGCACTGCTCTGCTCCCTTCTCCCCTTTCCTTCTCATGTCTCTGTTTGGGACCTTCACATAGACCATGCCTTATCATAAACCTCTAAAGAGACACTACTTCTGACTGAAGACCTCACAGAGAGCCAGGCTTTGTCATGAGAAAATAAACAAGGAGACATTGCAGAAAAGGCCCCAGAGAGGGGAAAGGCACTGATGTGATGCTTGGTGTCAGTGAACAGGGAATGCCAGGGACCGACGCAGGGAGAAAGGGGTTGACTTTTCATCCTTGGCAAGTCACCTGGACTGATGACCAGACCCTCACAAAGCACAGCCCAGCAGAGGGTCTGTTAAAAAGCCCATGGTTTATTCCTTCAGTCCTGGTGGGAATTTAGTGCATGGTCGACTCATATATTATTTCTTTGAAGCAAGTCTATACCCACAAGCAAAGGAGGGCTAGGAGAGAAGACAGACCTGGATTTTATAACTGAGCTCATGAAGCAGAGTATAAATATTCAAAAATACAAGTGGAAAGTTCCAGAATCTCCTACAAAGATGCATGTCCCCAGTCTAAGCCTTTTATATTTTTATATATTTTAACTACACTTAGATAAGATGCTACTGAGCAGCTCTCATCAGACCTATAGAGCCCCCATCATCCAGGTCCGACTCTGGGACACTGTTGGGCTCCAGGGACCCTGGCCAAGGTCACCTTCTCCAGAAACTAATGGACCAGCAGGAAGCCATGTGACCACCAGGAGCAATGATGGGAGCTCCTGAGCCTAGGTTTCCTCATCCTTGGCCATGGCCAGTACACAGCGGTACATGGCTGTGTGATCCTGGCCTATTGTCTCCATCTCATGTGTTTGTCTCCACCTCATACATTTGTCCTTACTCTGAATATCAAAGATTCCTCCAGGCACTAACATTCAGTGATTCTTATCACACACATCCCTGGCCAACCCTAAATCCTCACAGAGGTGTCCTGAAAAGCAACCCTGTGGGCTGGGCCCCAAGACATCAGTTTGGCCCAGAGATCAGGGCAGGGTGTTTCTGAGTCTGAACAAGAGAAGAGTCTGAGTGCTAAAGGCTGGTCCAGGGGCCACCAGAGATAGGACTCATCTTGTCCAGCTGGTCATTTGAGTTTAGACACTGCCTCCATAGAGCCTGAAGGAAACAAGTAAACATGGCCTTGATTCTCTAATTTGTAAAATACAGTTTTATTTCTTTGTGTTATCATAAAATAGAGGTACTATGTGTGTCAAGCCCCAGCAATTATGTGTCCCCACCTTTTCTGTCCTTTCTGGATTACCTGTTTTTCACATGGTGGGTGAAAAGGCTACCAGACAGGCGTCAGGACTGGAGGGAGACTTCTCGAAGGTCTTCTCAAAGATCTACCCCTGGCTGTGGAGCACAGGCAGGTCATTGGATTCTCACAGCCCACAGGAGGCCAAGCAAGGATTATCTGCCTCATAGATCAGTCACAGCTCCTTTGGCTACTACAAAAACTCAAGCAAAAACTCAGCTTTCTCAAAAAGAAGATAGGTCTGGCCTCAGAAATAATGGAGTCCCAGGCACTCAAATACCCCAGTCAGCTCTCTATCCATTTCCATCTGTGTTTCTCTGAATAATAACTTCATTCTTCTGGTTCCAGGTTTTCGGGAGGATGAAATACTGGCCACAGGCAACTCTGGCTTATATCTAAACAAATTCTGGGCCAGTTCAAGTAGCGAGAATTCTAAGGAAGGACTCTAATTGGCCTGGCTAGGGGTGTGTGGCCACCACAGAGCCCAAGAGGAGTAGATGGTCAGTGACCAGGAGGAGATAAGGCTAGAGGCTAGGGCAAAGGCAGTAGCCACCACAGTCCAGTTAGTGAAAGTCACAGTTTTTTCTGTGGCCTACCTGACCTCATGGCCTGGCCTAGCTCTTCAGCTTCTCCACTACTCTCAGCTCCCTTCTTCTGCCTCAGCCACACTGGCCTCTCTACTGTTCCCCAGACCCCTGGAGCACGTTCCCACCCAGGGCCTTCCTCCTATTGTTCTCCTCCTCTAGCTCTCCACTACCCCTGCACGGCATTCTGTCCCTAAGTCACCTCTTTAGAGAGGCCTCTCGACCACCCCATTAAATCTGCCTTTGTGTCCCTTAATTCTCTATCCTAAGGCTAATTCATTTTCTTTCAAAGCACTTTTTTTCAAAGTGATTGCCTAAAATTATATTAAGTGTTTAGTTAGCTAGTTAGTTTATAATCTATTATTCCCACAAGAAAGCAAGCTCTATAAGGGCAGACAATTTGCCACATCCACTGCTGTACTCCTCACTCCTAGAACAGTATCTGGCCTGTGGGGGCCCTCAACTAATCAATGAATGAATAAATAAATGAACCGTTGTAATAAAAGATCTCAGAATTAGAAGGAACTATGATGTGTGTGCAAGTGTGTGCAAGGTAGACCTTTTCTGGGAAGCCTTTGTCTATATAAACAATTCGAGTCATTCAAAATCAGTGTGTCAGCACCATTCTGATGACTCAATCTCATGCAGTCCTACAAAAGAAATACCAAGTAATGAACGATCGAAAAAAAAACTAAGAAAACAATTCCATTTACAATAGTGTCAAAAAGAATAATTAGGACTACATTTAACAAAATAAATGCAAGACTTATACTCTGAAAACTGCAAAACATTATTGAAGGAAATTAAAGCTCTAAATAAATGAAAACACATCCCATGTTAATGGATCATTAGACTTAATATCGTTAAGATGGAAACACTCCCCAAATTGACCTACAGATTCAATGCAATGACTATAAAAATCTCAACTGGCTTCTTTGCAAAAATGGGCAAGCTGATCTTAAAATTTATATGGAAATTTGAGAAGTCCAGATTAGCAAAAAATCGTCTTAAAAAAAAAGAGCAAATTTGGAAGATTCGTACTTTTCAGTTTCAAAATTTACTTCAAAATTACAGTAATCAAGACTGTGTGGTGCTAGTATAAGGATAAACACATAAATTAATGGAATAGAATTGAGAATCCAGAGATAACCTCTCACATTTGTAGCCAACTCATTTTCAACAAAGGTGTCAAAATAATTCAATGAAAAAAATAGTCTTTTTAACAAAATGGTACAGCACAACATGCAGATGAATGAAATCAGATCTCTACCTCACGCCATATACAAAAATTAACTAAAAGTGGGCCAAAAACCAAATGTAAGAGCTAAGACCATAAAACTCAAAAGAAAACATAGGGATAATTTTTACTGTTCTTGGATCGGACAATGGTTTCTTAGAACCGCAAAAGTACAAGCAACAACAGAAAAACAGAAAAATCAGACTTCCTCAAAATGAAAAACTTTTCTCTTTTAAAGAACACTGTCAAGAAAGTGAAAAGACAACCCACAGAATAGGAGAAAATATTTACAAATCATATATCTGATAAGGGACTTGTATCTAGAATATATAAAGAACTCTTATAATGCAATAATAAAATGAAAAATTGCTCAATTAAAAATGGGCAAAGGATCTGAATAGACATTCTTCCAAAGAAGACATACAAATGGCCAACAAGTGCATGAAAAGATGCTCAGTATCATTAGCCATTAGGAAAATGCAGATGAAAACCACAATGGTGACATCTCTTTACACCCATTAGGATGGGTAGAATCAAAAAGTCGGATATGACAAGTGTTTGTGAGGATGTAGAATATTAGAATTCTAATACACTGCTGGCAAGAATGAAAAATGGTATATCTTTTAAATGGTAACTTTGGAAAGAATTCTGACAATTCTTCAAACAATTAAACATGGAGTTACCACATGACCCAGGAATTCCACTCCTAGGTATATACCCAAGAGAAATGAAAATGTGTATTCACACAAAAATTTGTACACAAAAGTTCATAGCAACTTTAGTCATAATAGCCAAAAGGTAGAAACAATTCATCTATAGACAAACAAAATGTGATATATCTCTATAATGGAATATTATGCAACCATAAAAAGAAATGAAGTACTCATACAACTTGAAGACATTATGCTAAGTGAAAAGTCAGTCACAAAAGACCACATCTTATGATTCCATTCATATGAAATATCCAAAACAGGGAGCTCTATAGAGACAGAATATAGATTAATGCTTGCTCAGGGATGGGGGAAATAGAGAAAATTGGGAGATGATGGATAAAGGGTGCAGGGTTTCATTTTGGGTGATGAAAATGTTCTATAATCAATTGTGGTGATGGTTGTACAACTATGAATATACTAAATTCTACTGAATTGTACATTTTAAGTGGGTGATCATATGGTATGTCAACTTTAATACCACTGCTATTAAGAAAGGCAAGGCAAGGCAAGGCAAAGAAGAAATACTAGACTGGCCAGCATGGGCATTCTGCTCAACAGACTGCCCTCCAGGAATTAGGCCCAGTCAGCCCCATACGCATGAGTCCTGCAGCTTACCTGACCTACCTGAGGTGTGATAAAGAGAGCCCCAAGTGGAGAAATTAGGACCAAGACCAGCTGTACATTTTCTGAAAACTTTGAGGAAACTACTACAAAGTATGGGGCGTTGGCAGAAGCCAGGCTTGTCCAGGTCTAACGACAGGAGCGTCTCGAGAGTTCTCTAGTCCTAGATGATAACTTCATGAGGCCAGTCTGTAAACTGCAGAGTTCACCTGGAGCCTGTGTCAGAAGACTAAATGAGACAAGGTTCACGTTCCACTAGAAGGAGTGTTAGGTCCAGCCCTAATTGTCTGCTAGGGACAGAGAGTGCCAGTACCTGAACCATGCTTTGCCAGCTATGATTTAATTCACCCCCTCCCGGCAGAGGCAGGAGAAACCAAGCCACTGAGGAAAAGGGAAGAGCTTGGGGCCTAGAGCCCAAGGTAGATCAAGTCCTAGTATCTGAAGCCCTCAGCCATCTGGCAATATTGAACTCTCCAGCCTCACATTTCACCATGCCCGTACTCTTGCCAATGTTAATAGCCACTGTGTATCATCACCAATGCCTGAACCCAGACATCTGGTTCAAGAGTACAAGCTCTTAACCACCATGCTTATCTCAGACAATGCAGAGGTCTTCACCACCTGATGTGTCTGACTTTTCCTCAAACTTTTTCTCATCAAAGCCCATAGCTACCTTGAGATAGAAGTATTGTTATCCCCATTTTACAGATGAAAACACTAAGGCTCTGAGAGATTGAATACCTGCCCCAAATCACACTATAGCAAAGCCAGGATTCTACACCAGGTCTGTCTGACACAGTTCCAAGGCATCTGTAACAAAGAACAATTTTCCTTCCCATGTACTAGTCCCAGCCAAGGCAAACCAACAAAAACGTCTAAGAAAGGAAAACCCTGAAGTTCTTCAAATTCACCATCAAGACTCTGAAAACCCTCACCCTTCAGCAGGTTCTCCCTGAATCCTGCACCAATAACGCCCCCAGTTATTGCCATATCACTTTCCCTTCCTTCATAGCTAATGATCTAAGAAGGAAATCATTGACATCATTGTCTTTGCTTCTTCACTGTCCTCTCATCTCTTATCCCAGTGCAACCTAGCTCTGTCTCCATCATCCAACCTGAATGTCACAAGTGGGTCCTAATGCAAATCCAATGGATTCTCATTGAACATTTTCATCCAGTAGTCACTGGTCCTGCTCTCTGGCTCCTCCTTCTTGAAACTAACTCTTCCCTTGACTCCTTTAGCAAATGCTTTTTGTTACATCCATGTCACATCCCCTGGGTCCTCCTGATTTCAGCATAGGGGAGGAGTACCTGCTACCAGCATTTCACCTCATGTGTGCTGAGGTGACTCTCTAACTTTCTGCCTCACAGTGTCCTCTGAAACCAGACTCTGCAGCTCAAATGCAAGCATAGCCAAAACATAGAGGAGTTAACATCCCCAGGGGCAATCGTCAAGCAGGAGAAGATGGAAGCATGTGGATGAATGCCTCATCCTTGGGAGGGAGGATTCTAAGGTAAGTTCTACACAGTTTCTTAGGAGGCCCAGATGGGTTTGATGGGCTTGAGCCCAGTTGCTCATAGCAGTCACTGGCTTTGTTATATACTCTTTATTGTGCGCTCGCTCTCTCTCTCTCTCTCTCTCTCTCTCTCTCTCTCTCTCTCTCTCTTCCCTCCCTCACTCCAGCTTTTAGGATCACTTTGTAAATAACCCATCTGTACCTAAGTCCTTGTCCAGCCTCTGCTCTAAGAGGCATGATTGTCTCATTGTCTTCCTTTACCTTCTGACTCTTCTTTTTTGTCTCTTCATGAACTGCTTCTTTCAGGACAAACCCTACACTGTTGTTGCTGCCCAGCATTTCCGCAAAGCCCTTCCCTGTACTCTTCCACCCTGCACATTAACCACCGACTAGTCCCTCCACTTGCCTCTGGCCATGCTGCACCTCCTGCCTTAACTACCTGGCGAGCACTTGTTCACCTTGCAACCCACAGACCCAGTACTGCCCCTCCACAGAGCCTTTCCCAACACTCTCTATACCAACAACTCTCACTTGTGCAGGTGAGACTGTGTGAGGGGTATTCTACACAACACCCAGTGAGGGCCTTTCCATTATGTTCTCTGTTCCCTTTTAATAATGTAAACTCCCTGAGAGCAAAGGCCGTGGCATTCTGTCTGTGTATCCCCAGAAGTTAACACAGTCCTGGCCCATTGTCCATGCTCAATAAATGTGGATAAAAGGACAAACATTCATGTAAATCTCACTGCTCCTCCCTCCTCATGAGCCTCTCCTTCCGCAGGATTTGGGCAAGAGTTAGATTTCGTGGTGCATGGCTTTCCCTGCATAGAGCTGGCAGCTCTGTTGTCCTCAGCAGGGAGATGGAAAAAGCCACCCTTTCTGCTGCAACATCTTTGTAAATATCCCAGGTTTCTTTCAGGGGCAGCAAGTAGGCAGGGAGCCCAGCGAGAACATCCGACTTCTGTCTTGGGTCAGTACATGAGAATGGGGCTTCCTCACACGCACACCTTCTTGAGGAATTTTCCAGACAAGCCCTGGTGAAAGTCAATGGCCCCACCTGACATCTACTGCTGGTGATGCCAGGAAGGATCCAGGGATGGCCACAGTCAGCCAAGATGAAATGATCACTCCATCTAGCACATGTAGGAAAAACACCAGCTCAGCCAGCATCTGACCAGCACCAGTTCCATGACAGGTCTTGTGGGAGATGCAGAGGGGAACAAAGAACAGGACAGAAGCAGGTCCCTGTCTTAGGGTGAAAAATCACTTAACTCCTACCACGCACTTCTGTCACCAAAGTACCAATCAAGAATAATAATAGTAAATGAGGAGATGAGCTAACATTTATTGAGTGTTCTTTGTATCCCAACATCTCTGAGCATTTTAAAAATATTAAATTACATATTTCCCACAGTAATCGTGGGGTGGTATTCTAGAGTTGGCTCATATCAACTCACAAGAGCCAGTTGCTAAATTTTCAGGAATTTTATGGGATGTGTGTTAAATAGGGACATTATTTTAAAAACTTAAAATACGTAAATTCACAATTAAATAAATTCTATTAAAATCAAAAGTAATAAAAACTCAAAACTCATCACTTCCCAATTATCTCACTTCATTTTATTGTTACCCTTGCTTTCTGTGGTTATTGACATCTGTGTGATAGAGACAGTATCTGATGGTGCTCAAGCATCTCTTCCCAACTCTGCTTTTGGTGACATCACACAGAAATTGTCGAGAGCTACAAATTAAGCCTCGATTTATTTTTTGTTGATTTTCTAGACTTAAGAAAGTGACGGAGAAAATATTACTAATGCAAATGAAATGTGAAGGTGTGCCTATGTCTGCACCTATCACTCTGTGAGTAGCTCCCTGCCACACACACAAAAATATTTTCCTATATTCAGAAACGATCATCCAATCCAGCAAAGAGGTCACGCAGGCCTCTGAATAATGAGTAAAGTTTGATTATACCTTTCATTGTTTCCTTTATACCTTTTTCATTAATATAAACAAAAGTGCCAACCAACTTTCTGGGTGGAACTACACCTGGAGAGTTAGCTGTTAAGGGTTGACTGGCACACACTGCCTCTGAGATAGGTGCTATTCATAAGCTCTGTTTACAGAGAGGAAACTAGTTAGGAGGGGCCAGAGCAGGACTCCTGCCAGGAAATCTAGGCTCAGAGTCCAAGCTCTTAAGCACACAGAAGGGGAAGGGGCATCCTGGTTGTCCCCAGTTCTCCCAGTCAGTGCTGGGCAAACCCGCAGGGAAAGCCTGCTTCTGGCACATGCTGTCTGATCCTCTATCCCAAACAAGAGGGAGCTGCCCAGAGATAGGATCACAGGACAGATACAGAAATGGGCAAGACATGCCAAGAGCAGTGAGAGTGTTTTGAGAGCAAAAAAAGCCAAGTTGGGCAGCATTAGGCCTGGGCTGAAATGGCCATTGCTGGAGCAAAGTCCTAAGCATGAGTTTGGGAAAGCAGAGTGGGAAGTGGGGTTGCCTGAGGCTCCCAGAGCAGAGGCCAAGGGCCTTAGCCACTCTTACAGGGCCTGTGGAAGTGAGCAGAGAGGTTATTGCTGTGATGCCAACCAGGCTCTGAAACTCTCCTGTTTCCTATGAGATGGGCTGTTTCAGGCTCCCATGATAGCCCCTCACCAAGGAGCACCCTCCTAGCAGGCCCAAGAACAGGCAAAAATAAAGAGAGCAGATTTTCAGGAGTAAGCAGAGCTAGCCCTGGCACCTCATTCTCATGGCAACGATGGTCCCTTTCCAGCCTCTTCCACAAGTACATCTGACGTTCCAGCCAAATGACACTTTTACACTGTCCCTCATGAACAGGGGTCCTTTCCTGCCCCTGTGTCCTTACACAGGTTGATTCCTCTATTGGGGAATCAAAGAGGAAGGAGTGTCTATGCTGGACTCTGAAGCAGCAAGCTAAGGTATTGGGGAAAGATATTTAAAACAGCCTGTGGCTCTGTCTTCCACATGCACACAGCATTTGTAACATAAACAGCCCCGATGTAATGCTATAAGTGCAGTAACAGAGGGTGTATAGTCTTTCTGGCACACAGTAGGTACTCAGTAAATGTGCAGACTGAATAGCTTAGGCATGTTGCCTGGCTTTGAAACCCACAGTTGTACTAGCTGTAAGCCACGTGCACTTGCTGATACAGAACTGTTTGAACTACAAAACGTAATTTCATATGTTCCAACCTAATAGCCTCACCGTGACTCTGTAAATGGGGTTAATTGCAGTACTATTCTCATAGGAAGCTTAGGCAGGTTGCCTGGCTTTGAAACCCACAGTTGTACTTACTAGCTGTAAGCCACGTGCACTTGCTGATACAGAACTGTTTGAACTACAAAACGTAATTTCATATGTTCCAACCTAATAGCCTCACCGTGACTCTGTAAATGGGGTTAATTGCAGTACTATTCTCATAGGATTGGTGGGGGGATGAAATGAATTAGCACCGGTGTAGTCACCTGACCAGTGACTGGAATGGGGCAAATGAGTGATCACAACTGCTCACACTCATGGCTCCTACTATATACTGGGCAGGGTCCTAAGTGCACCACCTTATTAACTCATAAGATCCTTCAACACTCTCAACAAGCCCTATTCTTAGCCCCATTTCTCAGAAGAGTTTATCCAGTTGTGGGTGGAGCTGTGCAGATAGAAGTCCGGGGAGGAGCAGAGGAAGGCTTGAACAGCCCAAAAGATGGGCACAGGTGGGCAGGTGGGTGCCAGCAAGAAACCCCAGTGCATCTGGCCACCAAAGGGGGAACCCACAGATAGCTGCATGGAGGCTGCCACCTCTGAGGGATCTAGTGTGACTGTGTCTGATCAACACGACCTTCTAAGAATGATGAATTCTTCTTTGCTTCCACTTTCCAAATCTCACACAATTCTACTTTTGGCCAACTCTCACTCAGAACCCCACAGGACTCTGGGAAATGCAGGTGCCCTCCTTGGCCGAACCAACAGAACCTAATCCAGTGCAGATGGTGATTTCAGGAACAGCATTGTGGAGTGAATCGAGGGGGGATGATATGGGCCTGTCCAGCATGCTTCTCATTTCCCCTTCTTCTGTTAACAGAAACCCACTTCCTGAGGAGAGCCCATTCTTCATCATGGCATCAAGACTTTGCCACCAGGCAGCTGCCTCTCAGCTCCTTCTCCAGCTGCCCTTCTTCCACCTGGCTCCTGCCATCCCCCAAACACATGATGCCCTTCCTGACATCACAACTTGACATAGATTTTTCCCTCAGCAAGAAATCCCCTCCCATCATCTTCCCCTCCCTGTGTATGGGCCCTCTGCAATGCCTACCTACCCCCCATTCTCCTAGCCTCAATTTGATCCTGGCATCCTCTACTTCTCACAAAGCCCAGTGGCTCAAGGAAGGTTGATCTCATCCTCCCCCATGGTGAGTTTTATTAGTCTAAGCCATTTAGCACAGGGGATTGCAATGGTAACTTATTGGCCCAGGGCAGATTCTTCTCCAAAACTGCCCCAATCTAATTATAATCCATGCCTGGGGGAGTGATTTCTCTTTCTCCCACTAGACGAGAGCAAAGACATACATAGCCCTCAATGTTTTTGCCAGCCATCTTTTGACTATGAAAAGAAACAAATGTGGTGGATGACAGAATGGAGAGGGAGAAATAACCCAAGACCCAGGTGATACCCTAGAGCTGCTGAATCAACCAGCCCTGAAGCCTGAACTGCCTTTGTTTGAGATAATAAATTTTTTCTGTCCCTTGTAATTCTGAAAGCATCCTGACAGATAGACCTGCTTCCTGACTGTTAAGGGTGTGGTTCTGGGCAGAGATATGCTAACGGTCAACCTCTGCTTCTGTAATCTGCTTGCTTGTATGATGTTAACTAGGGTGTGGTTAATCTGTTTGCTCGTTTGATGTTAAACCAGAGTGTGGTTCTAGGCTTTATAAACTGCCTCTTTTGGGAGCTCGGGGCTGATCTCCTCGAACACTGCGTGGTAGAGAGTCAGTCGCCGCAGGCCGGCTAATAAAGGCTCATAATTCATCTCAATTGGCTCCATGGGTCTTAGAATTGATCGCACCACAACACTGACCAGGTACACTCTTATTCATGCCCTCCAAGCCCAGTACAAATGTCATTCCTTCTGGGAAGCCTTTTCCAGCCTCTAAGTGGAGCCCCTCCCTTGTGAACTTCCATCTAATCCAACATTTCAGTACATTCTTCATTTCAGTCCCTGCGGTGTCATCTCCCCGTGAGCGGCTGAGATCTTTAAAAGCGAATCATCTCACTGAGACTAGAGAAGATAAGTGTATCTGTTTAATCTCATTCACTTCACATTCATTCAGCAAACATTTGCTGAGTGCCTCTAAGACAGCAAAGTGCCAAGACAGTATCAGTTTTGCATACACTTGGAGTGGATTCATGGCTGGGGGCGGGGGTGGGGGGGAAAGAGAGAGAGGAAGAGAGAGAGAGACTCGAGGGCACCAGTAAGATACCAACAGAGATCTGGCTTGAACAACGGGCAGGACCACGCTATGTGGTAAGGAGGAGTCTCCCTTGGAACTTGGGGCCTCAACCCTCCTACTATATATCTACTCCTGGACGGATGAGGGGGAGGGATGGAGAAAGCTTTGGGAAGAGAGCAAACTTCTGAAGCCAGAGTTGCTAGGACACCTCTGAGAGGTTGCATCCTTTCCCACAGCTTTGAGCAAAGGGTGAGCTCAGAGGTGTTGGGCATTCATGCATCCATTCATTCAGCTCACATTATAAGTGCCTCTTATGTCCCAAGTGCTGCACTTGGTACTTGAGATTAATCCATGAACACAAAGTCAACTGACTTTGCTCTGGCTCATGGGGTCAGGAAGTCCTTTCCCTGAGATCTGGAGATGTTCGTGATCAACCCTCCAAGGGTCGTATGTCCAACCCCAGACACAGAGATAGGTGACATCTGGGAGTCCTTTCACATCTCTGAGTGTCTTTGATGATGAGCTCATACATATCCGTCCTCTCCAGATGGGTTCTGTCTGCACCCAAAATCTTTGAACAGAGCCTCTCTGACCCCTGACCCATGTCCTTGCAGCTGTGAGGGATACCATGCACACAGAATGAGACCTATAATTATTTCATGCCTATATGAATGGCAAATGCTCCCTTCATGAGCTATATGTCCATCAGGACTCATTTTGCCAAGGACAGAAACCCAACTTGAATTAGCTGAGACCAAAAGGGGAATTGACTCACTCACAGAATCCAAAAGAAGATTAAATGGTCAAACCGAGAAAAGGCAGGACACAGCTAGACCTCAGAACAACAGGAACCAGAACTGAACCAGAACCTTCCTTATCGTCTTTCACCTCTGCTTCTCTCTGCTTCATTCTTTCTTCTTGTAGATCAGCTCCTCAACATGCCCTGATTTCTGTGCCACTTGTCATCCCGCACCGGCCTCTGTGCCCAGGCCATGGGCATAATGACCCTGCCTTATAGTCCTCACCTTTGAATTCTCACACTTGGTGACCAGAATACTGCTCTACTGACACTTAAAATCAAGGCAGAAAACTTAGATGTGTTCTTTACCAGATCTTTTTCTCCCACATTTTCCTCCAGAGGTTAGTATGAGCTGACCTCAGCATAGACCCTTGGAGAAGTTAAATAGCTTGATCACAGGTTAGAGGGCAAAATTCAGAAGGATAAGAAGATGTTATTTGGAAAACAGGTGCCAGATAAAGAGACTTTCTTTCTTTAGAAATGGCAAATACATGGTGCCTATGCCCCACTGAAGCCTCCTTATCACCTGTGGCAGATATTACCAACGGTTGTTTTTTCCAATGAACTTGGACCCAGCCTCAGAATCTACAGCGTAGCTCTCCGAGAAGGCATGGACAACCAGTGGGAGTTAGCAAATGAAGTGACACTCTTGTAAATTATGGTAAAATTTAAAAAAAAAAAAATTGTCCCCCATTTATAGCACAGAACTTCTAAAGTTCTTAGATTTCTTGAATGATAAGCATGTCTTTTGTTATTCATGATGAGCATCTTTGGTCTTACCTGAGTTTTTGATAGAGATGACTCATAGTAGGCTCTTAGGTAGTTTCCAGGGAGGGTCTGGCCACATCAGAAAGACCAAGAATGTGGTTAGAGGGCTGGCACTTTCAGCCTTACCCTGCAACCTCCAGGGAGAGGAGGGAAGGCAGACATTGAGTTCAATCACCTAGATAGTGATTTAATCAATCGTGCCTACCTAATAAAACCGCAGATAAAAACTGAAACAGCAAGGTCAGGCAGCTTCCAGGTTGATGAACATAGCGATGTGCTGAGAGGGTGGTACTCCAGGGATCTTTAAGAAGAGGGCATGGGAGCCTGCAAACCTCCCACCAAAGACCTTGTCCCATAATTCTCCATCTGGCTGTTCATTTGTACCCTTTACAATTAAATGATATCTGTAAGTACAACACACTCCTGATTTCTGTGAGTCACTCTAGCAAATTATTGATTTTGGGTGGGGAGGGTCATGGGAATCCCTGAATTTGAAGTTGGCTGAGCATAAGTGCAGGGAGGTTGGGGATACCTAAGACTGGGATCTGAAGCAGGGGCAATATTCTGAGACTGAGCCTTTAACCTGTAGGGCTTGTGCTAACTCCAGGTAGTTAGTATCGTAGGACACTCACTTGTGTCGGAGGGTTGGTGCTGGAAAATTCCAACTCTACCCCATAGACTGCTCTCAGATTTGTCTACTAGGGAACTGCTAAAGACAAAGTAGAGTACTCACATATACTGAGAGCGGGGATCAGCAACTCTGGCCCCCAGCACAAATCCTGTCCACCTCTATTTTTGTAAAGTTTTATTGGAACACAGCTATGCTTATTCCTTTACATATTGTCTGTGGCTGCTTGAGTTACAACAGAGACTGCACGACTTGCTAAACCTGAAATATTTATTAACATACCCGATACGGAGCACAAGGAGATGGTATCCAAGCCAACAGTATAACCTCCAAATCCTTTCAAGACCCATGTTCTATATTGAAGACTCAGGTAAATGTCACATTCTCTTTATTTTATGTCTATGTGTACATATATCACATAAAAATAATTTTTTTAATTACCATCAGTTAAGTAAATATGCCAGGAAGGTAGTCCACATTTTAAGATGTTCCAAATTTGGGTCAAACCACAGTTTAGAAGGTACCACTCACATCAATGAGTTCTGTTTGCTTGGTGAGTGAGAATTAGTCATTTTCCAAAAAGCTTGTGATTTCAGAATGGGAGATAGACTACTGCTGTGAGGCCAGGACTGAGGGTGTTAGAGCTTTGGAAACACATCAGTAGCTTCACACTTGGGGTTCTTCTAGAAAAAGAAAAAAAAAGGAGTGACAGGAAGACCCAAACTGAAGGTTTGAGCACTGGCTCAGATAGTCATTTTCCATGTGAGCCTGAGCCAGTCAGTCATGCTCTCTGGCCTTCTCCAGCAGTCTCTAACGGGTTCCCAAACTCTGTTAGCCTTGACTTCCCAGGTGCTGGTTCCAGGCAAGGTATCTTCTGTTGAGTTCCATGACTCCTTAGAATGTTGCCACTTACTTGTTCTCAATGAAAACCATTTGCAAATTGTGTTCTGTGGGATTTAGGGTTTCTAAAATCTTCAAAGGACTACTGGGATGGAAGGTAGAGACCAAGTGAACAAGATCTCAGGTCCACACCAAACTTAACCTTGATATTCCCTATCATCTGCTTTATAGTTTGAGAAAAGGGATCTGCTGATAAAAATAAGGTTTAAAAATCACAGATCCAAATGACTCACTCAAACTTATGGCGACAGACAGGTAATATAAATGAGCAAAGCAGACAAGGCAACAGGACAATAGGGAACAGTGAGGCCTGTGGCAAATTGTCAGTGAGGCCTGAAATCTAGCCATGTGGGACAACAAACTTAGTGTGTTCAAGTCTTCTAATTTTTCAGTAAATCTGGAATTTTATGTGGATATTTTCCAATTATTAAGACACGTACAGGTCAAACAGGTTTATATTTATGAATTAGATGGCCAGTAGACAGTCAGTCTACAACTCCTGGTGTGAGCATTGCCTTTGAGAAAACCCAGCCAAAAAGGACTACTATTTCCTTAAATTCATTTATAGGACAGTGTGGAGCAGCAGGAAGACCCACCAAAAAGACAGGCATTCCGGTTCTGGTACTAGCCTGTACTAGCTGTATGATTTTGTTGAAGTCCTGACCCCCCTTATCAGGCTTCTGCACAAATGTGATAATAACAGCACTTCCCAGGCAAATGGCAGGAAGGGGAGAACAGAGGACACTGCAAGTGAAAGCACCTCCTGGCACATGTGGCACAGATTGGGTGCACACAACAAGGGGTGCGTTTACTGTTTTCCTTTGCTGGGTGGAGAAGGGGTGTCAGTGGAAATGGAACAGGGACATGGGGTGAGGGCAGCTCTCCAGATCAACTTGAGAGGTACTGCCAGCCCCCAGAGAGCCCTAGCCCAACTACTAAGAGAGATGAGAAATGACCACCTTCCGTCTCTGCTCTTCAGTGCACAGATGAGATTCCAAAAGCCCATCAGAGAAGAGCTGGGTGCCTTGGCCTGTAGCTGTCTGGCGGGATCATTAATAAGATAGATGCTCCTACTGGCTCCAAAAAGGATCATGGAGCTACTCATTATCAGGGATCGAAATCGCTAATTATTCGTTTCTCTGCAGCTGTCACTCACCGCACCCACCCAAACCACAGGACCCCAACAGCAGTCCTTTCTCTTATGGCCAACAGGGGGCCGTGAGCATGCATGGTAGGCCTCAGGGCTGGGGGCAAAGTCTTCTTCCTGCATTAAATACTTATTAAAGTTGATTAGAACTCAATGCACCATAAAATCTCTTTCAAGTCAGTGAAATGCCTTGGGCTACAGACTATTTTTTCCCCCGAATTCTATCCAAAAGGAACTCTCAAGCACTCAGAGAGTATTGGAAAAATCGGATGACGGCTGAGGCGAGGGGAGTGTGGCATTCCAGACCGGGAAGAGGGGAGGTACTTTTGAACAGTTATGAGAGAAGATAGCAACGCCTGGAATGAGGGGCATCCAGGACAAAAAAGGGAGTATGGATTCAGGCGGGTGGGAAGATTGCTGGACACACATATTTTTAGGAATGATATTACCCCGGACCTAAAAATATGAGACATGGCTTTCTTTAAAAGTGATCTAGGCCCTATTTACATTTCAGAGCAAACAGCATATTGTTTTCATCAGGGGAAAATAAGCACTCATGTTTACCTTATGTTTCCTTCAAAATATTTGCATTTCAAAGCCTTCTGAGCTTTAAGTTTCAGAGCTGTTCAAAATGTGGCACCTGGGCTTCTCCCAGATGGGCCATGTTACAGCAGAAATCTATACCACCCAGTCAGGATGGCACCCAATAAAAGGGCAGCACCCCCTTTAAGGCCTATGACATATCCCCAGGGGCACTGCCACTGGACCAAAGCTGGTAGCCAGATGAGAGCTGGGAGAGCCAGCCAGCCCAGTCACAAAGCTTCTGTGTGGGTTCTACCAGTCTTCCTCTTATGGGTTTTTTTCATCTTCTTTGTGGACTGTGGATGAGGGAGGAGATTGTGCTGGTCTGTACAGACTCTTGAAGGCCTTGTCTGAAGAAAGAGGAAGTAGACAGCCCTGAAGTCCCAGAACCAAATGGGCAGAATAGCAATCCCAGTGCCAGAGGGCTGGACCAAATAACCTCAACCCAAAACTTCTTGCTCAAAAACTTTTATTCCTTCATTCCACAAACAATTATTGAGAGCCTGCTATGTGCTGGGCCTCAAGCTAGGGACTGGGCCAAAATGATGAACAAAACCAATCAGGGCTCACATCCATTAGACACTTTCTCTGTGTCAGGCACTGTTCTTGATGCACACCAGAATTGACTAGGGAGCTTTTAAGATTCCAGTGCCCAAGCCGCACCTCAGATCAGTTAGATTCAAGTCTCTGCAGGTGGGGCCCAGACACCTTTAATTTTTAAAACATCCCATGTGATTCCATAGGAATAGAGCCAAGATTTGAACTCAGGTAACAGGCTCTAGATGCCACATTCCTAATAGCATTTCTATAGTATCACTTGGCACCAATCACTGTCCTCACAGAGCTCCTGCTCTGGAGAAAAGACAATAGACAGGTGAACTCGGTGTCAAAAGCAACAGTACAGAGAGGGGCAATGTAGAAGGTACTATGGTTTGTCCAGCCACCAGCCAGTCCCAACTCATCTTCGCCTGCCTTCCGCTACAGAGGCTAAAAAGCCAGAGACTTTCTGTCCCAGCCTGCCTTGCAGCTAGGGTTCTGGCAATGAGTTGTTGTGGGAAGTCAGTTTGGGTACTTCTGGGAATGGATTTCCTCCAAGGTAATAAAACATGTGTGAGGAGAGCTCCTTCTACCTTTTCAACCCATCCTAAGCCTGGGATATTGCCATATGAGGACATAATATTTGGAGCTGCTGAAGCCATCTTGCGACCATGAGGAAAAGGCAGAGAGAATCACAGAGGTAATTATCAAGGCTGTGGAAGCAACCATGAAACAGCCCTCCCTCCAGATTTCTTGCTAAAAGAGAAAACTAGAAAAGTCTTCTTTGCTTTCAGGTATTCGGCTATGTGCACTTACATCAATTGGAAGGAGATTTAACTGTGATTAATGGAAAGCCCCCAAATAACAGTGGTTTATGCAAGATAGAAGCTTATTTCTCTTTCATATAAAAGAAGTCTGATTTCAAACTATACTACAAAACTACAATAGCCAAAACAGTATGGTACTGGCATAAAAACCAATATATTTCAGGTATTCGGCTATGTGCACTTACATCAATTGGAAGGAGATTTAACTGTGATTAATGGAAAGCCCCCAAATAACAGTGGTTTATGCAAGATAGAAGCTTATTTCTCTTTCATATAAAAGAAGTCTGATTTCAAACTATACTACAAAGCTACAATAGCCAAAACAGCATGGTACTGGCATAAAAACCAATATATAGATGAATGGATTAGAATAGAGAGCCCAGGAATAAATCTTCTGGTATATAGTCAATTAATCTATGACAAAGAAGGCAAAGGTATACAATGGCGTGAAGACAATCTCTTCAATAAATGGTGTTGGGAAAACCAGACAAATAGGTGCAAAAAAGTAAAATTGGACCACTTTCTTACACCACACACAAGAATAAACTCAAAATGAATTAAAAACTTAAATGTAAATCTTGAAATCATATAACTCCTAGAAGAAAACACAGGCAGTAAAATCTTTCACAACAATCCTAGCTATATCTTTTGGGACATGTCTCCTTGGGCAAGGGCAACAAATAAAAAAATAAACAAAAAGGGACTACATCAAACTAAATTGTTTTTGCATAGCAAAGGAAACCATCAACAAAATGAAAAAAGAACCTACTGAATGGGAGGAGATATTACCTCAAACCTGTCAGAATGGCTATCATAAAAAAAAAAAAAAATCAATAAATCACAAGTGCTGAAGGATGCAGAGTAAAGGGAACCATTGTGCACTGTTGGTAGGATTATAAACTGATGCAGCCACTAAGGAAAACAGTATGGATATTCCTCAAAAATTTGAAAATTGAGCTGCCATATGATTCAATAATTCCACTTCTGGGTATTTATCCAAAGAAATCCAAAACACAAAATTGAAAACATATATGTGACCTTATGTTCATTGCAGGATTATTTATAATAGCCAAGGTATGGGAGCAATTTAGGTGTCCATCGATAGATAGATGAATGGATAAAGATGTGGTACATATATGTAATGAAACATTACTCAGCAATAAAAAAAAAAATGAAATCATGCTATTTGTGACAACTTGCATGGACCTAGAGGGTATTATGCTAAGTAAAATAAGTCAGACAGAGAAAGACAAATATCATATGACCTCACTTATATGTGGAATCTAAAAAAAACAAAATAGGTGAACAAAACAAAACAGAAACAGACCCACTGATATAGAGATCAAGTTGGGTTTTGTCAAAAAGGAAGGGGTGGAGGGATGGATGAACTTTTTAAAAAATTTATTAATTAAAAATAAAGGAAATAAAGAAAGGCCTAGAAGGGATAACAAACCTGATGACAGAAAGAAAGGAAGAGAGGGAGGGAGGGAGGGACGGACGGACGGAGGGAGGGAAGAAAAAGAAAGGAAGGAAGGAAGGAAAGAAGGAAGGAAGGAAGGAGGAAGGAAGAGGAAGGAAGGAAGGAAGGAAGGAAGGAAGGAAAGAAGAGAGAGGCAGGCAGGCAGAAGATAAGCAGTCCAGAGTGATGGGGAAGCTTTAAAGTTGTCAGAGAGCCAAGCATCTTTTCTCTTGCTGCTCTGCCATTCTTAGCATGTGACTTCCACTCACATGGATCAAAGATGGTTGCCCAAGCTCCAAGCATCACATTTACATTTCAGCTGGCCAGAGGAAGAGAGATGGAAGAAGAGGATATCTATTCTTTAAAGAACACTCCAAGAAGCTCTTCTGTTTATATCCCATTGACTAGAATTTAGTGACATGGCTACATCTAGCTGCAAGGGAGATTGGGAACCATGTCTATTCTGGGTAGCCATGAGCTTAACCAAAATGAAGGATTCCATTGATAATAAAGAAAGGAAGGAGATTTGGGAGCAATAAGTAGTCTCTATCACATAGCTGAGGCCAACCTAATCAATCCAGATCATTCGCTGACACTTGGGTGAGGAGGGACTCAAAGATAACATCTCTGATGAAGAAGGAAGAGAACTTAGGAGGTAGCCAGCCAAAGGAAGGGCGAACAGGGTTCCAGACAGGAGCGATGGCTTGGGCAAAGGCCTAGAAGTAAGAGAAAACTTGGTACATTTAAAGAGCTGAAAGAAATCCTGTTACTAGATGACAAAAACAAGATGAGTGAGAGGTAAAGTGGGGGAGGCAGCAAGGGACTGGGCTGTGTAGGACCCTTTTACCATGTGGAGAAGTTTGGGTTTAATCTACAAGTAACAGAGACCCACTGGAAAGTGATTAGCAGGAAAGTGACATGACCATTTTTGCTTTTTGGAAAAGTCATTCTGGTTGCAGGGTTGAAGATGCATTGGGGGAAGACAAGCCTGGAGGCAGAGAGACCCAGTGGGAAGCTGAAAAACAGGTGATATTGACACGAAGCAGCACAGTGGCAGGTCCTGTCTCACACCAGAAGGCTGATGAGGGGTGGATTCCAGCAGTGCTCCTCAGAGGGCTTGTCTGCATGGGATTCCAAGCTTGCACCAGAATCTAAATCAGCACACTGCTTCCTTCATTGAGAACGTCCTGCTACAAAAATTGTATGTATGTATATATAATAAGCTGAATTAAACATGTACTTAGTGTTGTATTTGCTTTACACTTTGATGCAAACTCCTGGCTTTGTGGACCAGTATAGTTTGCAGACCAGAACCACTCTGTGGACCATGCTTTGAATATCACTGGTTTCACGGCCAGAACCACTCTGTGGACCATACTTTGAATATCACTGGTTTCAAGAGAACCCTGAATTCCTCATATAAACCTGCCTTCTCAGACCTTCTCTGTGTCTGCCACAAATCTTACTATTTCTTAATTGCTTTAGTATCCAATGCCAACCCATCTCACCCCTCCAGAGGTTACCTGTGGCTCTTGGCAGAGAGACAGCTGCTGTGCAGCTTATCCATGAGTGGCAAACTCCTAGGTAACCAGCCTGTGAAAAGAGGGTGGCCTGAGACCCTTGCCACTCACCTGGAGTCCCAGGAATTTACAAAGCCTCTCTAGCCAAGCTCTTTCCAGAAACAATGTCAATGCCTTGGAGAAGGCAGAAAGAGAAAACTTCCTCCAGCTCACCCCATGAAGAGAGGACAATGTGAGCTGTGAAATTAATTCCCAGAGAGTTTCACGATTCTTGGGCCATTCTAACAGGAAAGAATGAAGGGGTCCTATAAAGACAGCCAATAAGCAAGAGCTCCCCTCAGCACAAGAGAGGGTCCCCAGCCCCAGACCAGGCCACTATGAGCACACACTTCCCACCTGCGCCAAGAGGCATCCTTCACCGGGCTACCTCCTGCCCACTAAGAGCTCTTCCAGAGAAGCATCTGTGCCGTCATCTCAGCTTTCCCCATGCCTCCTGCCTGGCCCAGAGTGTGGCCAGAAGTATCTCTCCACGTGCTAAGCACTCTTGAAGCAACTTCACATGCATTAACTCATTTAATACTGATCCCCAAGAAGCACATGTTAAATCAATTCATCAATTCACCTCATGCATCAATGCTTGCAGGTTTTGCTCTGGCCGCTCAATAGCTTGGTCCACACACCCTTCCAGTGAGGGCCAGAGTACCAGGGTAGGCTTCAGGGAATGGAGGCCCTGATTTGAACACAGAAATAAAGGCAACCAGCTCCTCAAGTAGAGGTGCAACCCCATGTCAGCACAAACTTCGCTGGAAATCCTGGTGTCCAATTTATCAGTCGAAGTATCTTGATAAATTAGGGAGAGGGGCTCCAGATGGCCTAAGCAGGACTCCAAGGAGAAGTAAGGTCTGGAGACTCCACCAGAGCATAGGGGACAGACTTTTAGAATAGGCTCTTCCAAGAGCATCCAGCCTTACCTGCTCATTGGACAGTTGGCAAATCTGAGGACAAGACGGGGAAGAGCTCAAGGTGACACCAAGGATGGCAAGGCTGAAGCAGGGCATTGTCCCCCATTCACTGCCTGTCTTTATGCATTGGCTACCCCTACCCTAGTGCCTACAACAGTGCTCTCCATAGGGAAAAAAAAATGGCACAGTTCTGCTGAACACACAGGACATGTTGGACCCAAAGCAGACACCAACCCCTCAGAAGCCCTTTGGTAGCACTGACCCAGGAGTAGTGCTGGAGCATCCAAGATTCTTCTCCTAAGCGCCGCCCTGAAAAATCAAGTTGGTGTCCGAGAAGCAAGCCCAGGGACATCAGAGAACAGGGCCAGCCACCCTCCCAACTAGCTGACCCCTCAGGCAGAGGCCAAAGCTCCCACACCCTGACCTGGCTTCTCAGACCCTCTGCTGTAGAAGAAAGCCATGTCTGGGCACTTCCACCACAGCTAGTTGAGCCCTGCCCTCAACCCAGCCCCTCCTCTCCAGCTTCATGTTTTATGTAAAGGAGACTGGGACTCTGGAGGGTGGGTAGTCAGTGGCAGGCCAGAGAGGCAGTGAATGAAATTCTTTGTTTAAGAAAGGCGTGAGCTGCGCGTCTGCAAGCCCAGGAGAAGCATGTCATTTTGCTGGAAATGCGATTTTCCCTAACAAGTACAGAATTCTACATGACATGTTGAAAAGTGTATCTCTTTGAGAAGCTGCTCTGTATCTCAGAGGCATCGCCAGGACAGAACCATGTAATGTGGCAGTTGCCATGGTAACGCCTCGTTTTCCATAGACAGGAAAATCAGAGTAGCTAAGTCGATTGAGAGGCCCCATATAATGTCTCGAGAGCAGACGGAGATGTGGCTCAGGCTTTCACAGTGCCTGCCGTGCTATTTGGGGTCTCGGGGCCACCTTATATATGCTTCATGGAGAATCTCCAGGATAATGTTGAGCTCCTCCTCCTCTTTGTCAGAGGCTTGGTGCTTATAGAATAAGATTTGCCCAAGGCTGCCATGTAAGGCAGTGACAGGGCCAGGGTGACCCTGCTCCTGCCTCCTTGGGCAGATAATGTTCACAACTGAGATGATATTGGCCTCCCTCCTACTCCACTGGTTCTGTTTCTTTCCCCTGCTGTCCTGAAAACAGATATCATCCCTTAGTATCGGCTGACTTAGATGCAAACGTGTCCTCAGCATCTGTCCACACAGGCATAGCCCACTCATTCATGCCCCAGGACACGCATGCTCCTAGTGTGGGTGCTCTGAGCACAGAGACAGAATAGGTGTTCCATCTGTGGGTACGCACTAATGGTCTTACACACACAGACATGTTGGGGAGCCCTTAAGCTCAGAGGCCATGGCTCTGTCACCTGGTGCAGCGTCTTCCAGTGGGCAGATGCGACAGATTGAACACCTCCCCCCCACACACACACACTGCAAACAAGGCTCTGCCCTGGCCCACCAGCGTTATGCCTGGACTTTGCCAGGCAACAGAATAAAACAAGGTAGCCCTTCTTCCTCTCTCACATGGTGCTTCGAGTTTCACCAGAAGTGGGGACAGGATGCTGAGAAAGAGTCAGCCCAGTGTGGACCAGGACCTCATGGATGAAGCACCCCACATGGATTCCTGAGTCAACACAGCTCAGCCTGCGGTCTTCTCCACTCTCTAACCTCCACAGTGCTACTTGGTATCCAGGGCTCCCCCACATATTTGTTGGTTGTATACTTCATCCTCCTCCCTCCCAGGAGGTGGCTGGCAGCTAACATTGGGCAAAAACAAACAAAAAAAACATCCATTCTGTTCTTTCATCTGCAAGAGGGACTAGGAAGGTATGGTGAGGAGAGGCACATGCCCCCCTCAACTTCCCAGAGGAAAAATTTTATAACACTGTCAGAGATGTAATAGAACTGTCAGAAGTACAGGAAATCAGCTACACAGATTACAAAAACAGATGTCAGAGACCTATTGGTTTCATGACAGTGTAAAAATCACAATTTTTCTGTCAAGATAGAAAATAGAAACAGAGACGAACCAGGAGTACTTTAGCATGCACCAGCTGGGAGTGGCAAGTCCAACCCACGGTCACAGGGAAAACACCCCCAGGGAGCAGGAAAAAGTGATCTGGACTCCCCTGCCCCAAGCCACGGAAAAGCATCCACACTACCTTCAGTCTCCTCAGTCTGAAAGTAGAGCTGCGCTCCTTTCCAATGCCATGCCAAGTCCTCTCTGGCACCCCTACCCCCAGCTAGTAGCTGTCCTACAGTGACAGGCCTTTCAGGTTTTGGAGAATCTCAGACAGTGATGGGGTCACATGTTAACCTGGCTGTTCAGCAGTGGAAGAACCAGCCACAAACCCAGGTCTCCTTATTTTTCCCTCTGGAGTTCATGAGAAAACCTGTGAGGGTCCCTGGACAGTGCAGAAGGAGGATGGCACAGATTTGGGACCCAGGTCTTGAGGGGAACCACAATACTGTAAACGTGGCCTGCATGTCCCAGGTCCCCCAGCTGCAGTGCATGAGGGCTCAAGGGTCCTCACTTCTCTAAGGAGCTTCCCATTCCAAGCCAAACAGCCCACAGCTGGGGGTTCCTGAGGTTGAAACCAGAGTCTGGGTGGAAGCCTCCTTCTGTCAGAGCTGAGAAGTAACAGATTTTGATTGTCCATTAGCACACAGACAGTGTAGAAACACCTCAGAGGACTGGAAAATGCTGAGACATGCTTTGCAATCAGACAGATCTGGTTTTGAATCCCAGATCTGGAGTCTGTGTGTCCTTGGCCAAAGCACTTGACATCTCTAAGCCCTGATCTCCACAAATGTTCATGGATCCACCAGGAGAGTTTTATGAGATAGTAAATGAACATTTGGGTCCCCGGGAGGTCCTTGCTCCATGCCATAGCAGTGGACATGGGCCCCATCTCTGCACACCACACTGTAGTTGAAAAGCATTTTACATCTAGAACTTTGCTGAGCATTCATCCCCTCTTCCGTAAAACAGAAATGACGGTTCTGATCTCGCACTTTCCCCTGAAATCAGAATGAACCCCCTCAATTCCTGAAGCACTTCCTGCTTGTGTGAGTCTGGTCCTTCCGGAAAGCAGACACAGATACGGGATTCAATGCACAAGGGATTTGTTAGGGAACTACCCTTGTGAGAGAAAATGGGGAGGGAGCCAGGAAAGGCTGGTGAGCCGCCAGATCGCAGTGCAGGTCTGACCATGGGTACAGGGGGAAGGGAGGGCACCATGCAGGTGAAGGAAGGTTTGGCAAGGCCGAAGCCTGTGGTCAGAGCACATTCTTCATCTTCTGGGACATCCCTGCCACACTAAGTCACAAACACAGCTTTAGAGGTCAGAGTCCAATGGCTGAGGCCCAGGGAAGGCAGCGTGCAAGACGCCTCCCCACCACTCTCACAGTGCCCCAGCCCACATGCTGTCCCTCTACCCCCAACACTCTCCTCCACTCTTGGCCTGACTAACCCCAGCTTGTCCAATGAGTCTCACAGCAGAGGTTCCTTCCTTCTGGCAGCCTTTTCTTATCTCTGCTCCCTTCCCCTCCTGGCATTACTGCCATGTTCTGTAATTGCATGAGGAATCATCATCCCTCTACTACACTGAGACCTACTCACAACTACTCCACTTCCTGTGCCCACCCTGATTCAGAGACTGTGCCAGAGCTCTTGAATATTATTGAGTAGAGAGAAGAGATGAATGACCCAGGGGCTGGCAAAGGTATTTGAACTGGGGAGTGCTGATTGTAGAACCTCTCACCTGTCCCATTGTGAAGTCTCCTGCTGTGGGGGGGCGGAGGGGGGGATATGCAAATTATTAGTAACAGGAAGTGCACAGGCACAAACCAGTCAAAATGACAATAGACATTCATGGATATCCATCTGAGTCCAAATCCGGGATCCTGGGGTCTATGAACTCATGTGCCTGCAGATAGGTACCCAGGACTTTTCTTGATGCCAGCTCAGGAAAGACAGCATCAAGGAAACAGGTGTTCCCATAGATGAGCTGGAAAGCACTTAGAGTCACCAACCATCACCCTAAATGGGACATCTGGCTCATCTACTTGACAGTCCCCCTGCTATGCTAAGGGTGAGTGAGTTATCAGCTGGCTGAGATGTTAATCCCCCTACCCTCTTGATGGCCAGAGCAGGCCCTGGGGCATCCAGAGCTCCTGAGCTGGTCTCTCCTGGTTATAAGCAGCCTTGCCCGTTGACCCTCGTATGTGCGCAAAGTTTACCCTTCTCGGTGCATACCATACAAAAAGATCAGGAGTCGCTGATTCAAGTCCAACCCCATTTTACAGGTGAGGAAACTAAGGCTCAAAAAGAGAAAGGGTGCTTACTCAAAAGCACCAGGAATGAGGTTTCTGGGTCCTCATCCAGGGTCACCGCTGGGCCTACCATCCCAGGACCTGAGCTCTGCTCCTACCAACCTCAGTCCCTTGTCGGCTCTAGCGCCATCTAGGACTTCATCCCCAAAGCAGCTCCTTCCACTAAGGCCTGGAGATCCTGGAGTCCCTCCTGATAGCCTCTGCAAAGAGTGAGCTCACGTCCCCGGCAACTGTCTCCACCTCTCTGATTTCTGACTCGTTGAGGAAGGCATCATGCCGGAGTAGGATGTTGAGCTAATAAATATGTATGCAGGATTTTTATTACTTAATAGTTGTAAGGTTAATCGTCGTGGTGAACGCCTATATTTAATGTGTCAATGGAGCTGCAAAATGCCAAACTGAATAGCTTTAACACACATTAGTTCTACTTGTGAATCTACAAATAGGAACCTTGTCAGAAAAGTATTCAAACCAAGATCAGTATTGATTTTGGTCCTCAGGAAAGGCACTGGACTGTGACAGTTTAAAGTGATAAATGTCTAGAGAATTATTTGCCTGTATTGATAAAAAGAAGCAGATATAAAGCTGACAGTCTCGGAGGCGTCGCCGCTGAGTGAGGGCACACATCTAACATTGTTAGGGCTCCGAGCTAATCTCCCCTTGGATATGGAGAAGATCCACATCTGAGCTGGCCTTGCCCTGGGACTTGGCTTGTAATTGCAAAGGAGGGGCTCTGAGAGCTTGTTCAGTCCACTCCGGGATCCTGCCCTGACCACTCCCATCATATTTTTGGAAGGTAGCATTCTGCAGGGATCCAAGTGCCTTTCATTCCACCACTGTCCATCTGCTCAGTTACCTTCTGTAGCTAAGAAAGCAAAACTGAAGTCCTCAGCCCAGCCTTAGGGTTCTTTGTCCTAAATGGTACCACCTCCCCTCCTCCACCTCGTCAGTCAAAGCTCCCCACAAAGGACCTTTGTGTCAGCAAGCCTGGTGGGTTCAAAATCTCGTGAACTCCCCTCAAAAGCTTTGCTCATACTATTTCTAGAATGCGTCCCCTATCCATTTTAGCTATCTAGGCAGACACTTTCCTCAAGATAACTCAACCTCCACGTTCTCTTCATTCTCTACCTCGATGCCACTGTGACCTGAGCAAGAAGGGGGACTCATCAAGATTGTCTCTGACCAGACACTAGCCAAGCTCTTTTGAATCCTCTTTCCACCTAGACCTCGACTTTTCAGCTACTGTGTTCATCTCTGCATTATCCAGTTTGAGTAAGAATCTTGCTAAGTCAGATTCTCCACCCTTAATAGCTTATCACCCTCCATTTCTGATCACCTTCAATATCTGATCCAGTTCCTCTTTTCTACCATCCCCTGTGTAATGTCTGATCACCCTGGACCACCTTCAGCAAGAATCCTGTTAGGTCAATTTAGCCAGAAGTCCCCTTACCCCTGATATTTCCTCTTAGTGATTTTTCATCTACTGACACTCACCCTGCTCTTTGGCTGTAAATTCTCACTTTTCTTTGTTGTATTTGGCATTGAACCTGATCTCTCTCCGCTACTACAAAACTCCATTGTACTAACCACTTCTCCCCAACAAATAAAGTCTGCCTTACCTTCTTTAATAAATGTCACGAGTAAATTTTTCTTTAACACAGGACACCTAAGCTGATCGGGCAGCCCTCTCACTCTCAGTCTCCTTGCCCTGCTGCATTTTCCTTCTGAGCCTGTTGCATCACCTGATAGATGCGTTTATATGTTGGTTAATTTTTGTCTGTCTCCCCCAACAACAATTTAAAGACAGACACTGTTTATGTTGTTCATTACTGTGAAATAGCATCTTGCACATGGAAGGTGCAAGATACGTATTTACTGAGCAAATGAGTCTCATGCTTTAGGAAATATCTTGACATTTTCCTGGGGCAGGAATCCCTGAAGAGGCCTTGAGAGATCCCAGAATCAGACCACTCATTGTACAACTCTGGTGCCAAAGCCCAGAGAGAGTAACCTGCTTACTCGAAGCCACACAGTGACTTAGCAGATCTGAGACTGCAAACAAAGCCTCTTGCCTCCTAGGAAGTTACTCTTTATAGCAGCTCCAGTACCTCATAAAAGTATGTTTGTGTCTCCTTGTGACTATCAGACCCCCAAAGCCACAACGAGCTAATATAACAACTGCCAAGGGGTATGCAGCTTCAGCTGAGTTGATGAGAACTGCACAGGGAATGGGAGACCCGGGTTCTAGCGTCACCTCTGGCACTTCTCCTTTCTGGGCCTCCAGGACCTCAGAAGGCTGTTTTTTTGTTTTTTGGTTTTTGTTCTTTTTTGTTGTTTTTTGTTGTTGTTGTTGTTTTTCAAGTAGAAAAAGAGGGTCATGAACTAGTTCAAAGTGAATGTGTGTGTGCCGTGTGAGGAGTGTGGGGAGGTACGGAGCGTGCACTATAAGAAAGCAGTCCAGAATCCCAAGCCCCTGTTTCCACCTAAGCGGCTCTGTTTTCGAATGTCTTTCTTCTGGGGCCTCTGTTTAGAGTCATCGAGAAAAGGAATTCTACTACTAAACAAACGTGACACTCCCTCATCCCCCCACCTCCATCTCAACAAGGCAGACTTGTTAAGAGGCTCAGCGGGAGGAGCTGCACATGGGCAAAGGAATCCCTGACAGTCTTTCGCCAGGGACACCCTCAGCTTTCCAATATCCTGTGACCCAAAGCAAAGTTGTAAGAAGAACCTTGGACAACTGGCACTCATTACAGGTGGCAGTGCCTCCTGGGAAAGAGGTACCATCATTCCTTCTTTAAATAGCTATATCCAGAGTCTTTGGGCTGGTCAGAGACAGTCCCAGCTGCAGAGTGCGTTGGGAGTTATTGCTAAGAACAGGCTGGGTGGAGTCCGGCAGATACCAGAGAGCCATCTGGCGAGGCAGTGGCATGAAGAAAATGGGTGTTTCTGTGGTCCTGGATGACCAGACTAGCAAATCCACCTGTCTTTTTTCAGCCTCCCCACAGCCAGGAATGAAGGGCACCCTGAAGCCTGAAATACCCAATAAACCAGATAAAGGAGATAGTGAGTCTTGTCATCCTGAGAGCTGGCCCCCACCCCAGAGGAAGGTGGGGAGACGGCAGCAGATCAGAGACAAATAGCCAGGAAGCTTAAGTGGCTGAAAGCAAGAAGTCAGCAGCAGAGAGGCTGCAGCCAGATGCCCTCGATGGCTCAGGCAGGTGATAAACACCAGGAAGAGGTGACTGAGTCACCGGCAGGAAACTGGCTGCCCCATTCAGAGCTGACAGTCAAGGGAGTAGGTGTGGGCGGTTGCTAGGAGAAACCAGCTCTGCTGTGTCAGTACCGGGAAAGCAGACCCTCCTTACAGGAGCCCCTTGGCCAGGATCATTCCTGATGAAGCTGAACTGCTAGTGAACCTGGGAAAACAGGGTTTTGTTGGCTGGCCCCCAGTCCCAGTTAGCACTTTTCAAGTGTTGGACTTGGTCCATATATGTCTGACCCTTGGCATTCTTACACTGTCTCAAGTCTCACTCTCTATCAGCACAGACCTAACTATTTTCCTGAAGGGAGGTTGCATCCAGCACAAGAAAGTTAATTACGAAACAGGAACACGTGAAAGGGGCAACCAAATCTGGTTTTCTGAATCTAGTGACAGTGGCACATGAACCCCAGAGAGCCTAAGAAGTCTTGGAGCCCAGTGGGGTTTGACTCTTCTAGTAGCAGGCAACTGTTCTTCACACATAATCTTAGAATCCTGAACAAGAGTCAACAAAAGCAAAGCTGCTGTGGTGGGAGTGAGGAGGTGGGTCTGACTCCTGCCTACCTCCTTCCCCTCCCTAACTCTGCTGTGGAACACTAGGGTTCCACAGGAACTAGTTTGGAAACCAATGGCCTTGTCTAGTCCCCTCATTTTACACATAGGAAAATAGAGTCACAGAAAAAGGAAGGGGGTTATTTAAAACCACACAGCTAGTCTGGAGAAGAGCTGAGGATGTAGGACACAGTTGGAAGGGAAGAGTCCCGGACATTCTTTTTCTAATAGCAGAAAACTGTGGTCCATCAAACATGTGGACAGAGGACCCAGTAGTCCCCAAACAGACTGGGGCAAGGCCCCTTCCCCTTGGGAAGCTGAGAGCTCCTTCTGGTAAAGAGAAAGTCCTCTTGCTGCTGCAAGCACTGCTCTTCTCTCTTGAGGTTTCCTTTCTCTATCTTTCCCTCCCTCCCCTTTCAAGTCAGAGTAGGCTCAGCCCCAAACAGTTCCCAGACTGGGCCCATGCCCTCACTCCCTGCTCGTAATTACCCTGTGATAGATGTCGGCATTGCTGCTAAAGGTATCTGCGTGCAAGCTTTATGGTCATTTTCCAACAGCCCAGACCTTTTAAACTCTCTTATGGGAACAGGTTAAGATGATTATGCAGATGGATGGACCCTGGTGCAATATTATGTCAGTGATGGAGATGTAGGAGCTGCAGAAGGGGTGTGATTACCACCAAGAGGAGGTTGCTGCTGCCAGTGTGAGACAGAGGGGAACTGAGCAAGGACCCTGGGGTCCTAGAGCATCTCTCTCTCTCTTTCACACATGCACACACACACGCACACACGCATGCATACTCACACTTGCTCCGACTCAGCCTGTCTAGTTAGTTGTCTGGCTACAGGAGGACTCTGTTCCCATGGAAACGTGAAATGTCAGCCTCATCTTTTGGAACACCAAGAAGGCACAGACAGGTATGTGAAGAGGAGAGGCAACGAGGACCCAAGGAAGACCTGCTCCCAAGCTTGATAGGGATGGGGCAGACTAAGTCAGATACGGAGGTGGACTCCCAAGGACAACCCAAAGAGTGGCTCGAAAGGACCAGGACACTCTGGTCAAGCCCTAGACAAGGGTAATGTCAGCACACAGAGGTGTTGATGCTATAGTCTTGGGCACCTTCTAGAGATGGCTACACATTTGGCTCTGTGCTTCCCTGCAAAACAAGGAAGAAGGAACTATTGAATAGATTCATTTCTCCTACATAAAAAGAAACACCCCTTTCTTGGCCCTCCTTTTCCCAGTTCTGAAGGAAAGAGAAATGTCTCTCAACAATTTCCTTGGCAGCCCCTCTTCTATAAGAGGCACGGTAACTAGCTTCTTAGGGCTGATTCTCCTAACACTGCATCTTCAGCACGAGCCAATGGCGTAATGCCAAAGTGGAGCTCAAGGAGGCAGTTCTACCGGGAATAGGACAGGCAGCAAGGTAAGGAATGGCTGACTCATGAAGGTCAAGCACAAACACTCCTGGGGGACGAATGGATAGCACAACCTTCTGCAACCCTCCAAAAATAGAATTCCTTCTTCAAGCTACAGAGAGCTGACAATTGTCACCTCTGAGAGTAACCAGCAGGAAAAATACCCTATGTACCGAGGCAGAGTGCAGCCACGTGCTTGTATACCAACCAAGCAGAAAGTAGGAGTTACATGTGTAAAGCACCTGGTAAATAGGGGTCCAAAATAGCAATGATTACAAACAGCAAAAGAAGGATTTACAAGCCCGGCTGCCCATGGCTCACCCTGGCCTTAGTCTTAGTAACTAATTTTAAGTCCACCATGAATGGGGTAGAGGCTGCTGCTATGCTGACAACCCATGTCTAGGCTGTCTTGGAACAAGGCCGAGCCTGGACCTGAGCACCAGCAGCCGTGAGGAGCTAGGGGTCAGGGGTAGGGGAACAAAGTTAGTGTTGGCAGTAACCTTCCCATAAGAATTCCATTCTGTGTCAGAATAAAGAAGGTCAAGCTACAACTTGTATCTTCCAAAGTCAGGTACTAGAAGCAGATAAGAGAAATGGATTCTCTGTTGGTACAGGAAGCAAGAAGGTCATCACCAGCTCACATCACCATCGACTATGATTAGAAGTTCTTACTAGCTGAGCATCCACTAGTGTTAGGAGTTTTCATGAGTAACTTACATTCATCCTCTCTGCTCCTCACATAGAGCCTACGAGGGGCATGTAATTATCCCCATTTTACAAGTGGGGATACTGAGGCTTGTGACTTTCCTAGGGTCACCCAAGGAGGAAGGGGTCCAACTCAGCACATAAAGCCTGCAGAGTTGCCCGATAGACCAAAAGAATCTGCATCAGATGGCCCAACCTTTGGAAACAAACACATCTGGGCTTGAATCCCAGCACAGCTGTTTCCTTAACTGTGTGACCTGAGCCGAGTGATTTAACTGCTCTGAGCCTCTGGTTCTTCATCTATAAGTTGGTGTTAATTATGCCCGTCTCCAAGAGTCATTGTCAAGACTAATGAGGTTGTGTAGGAAGCGCACCCAGACCACAGCAGTGCCCATTAACTTGGAGACAGGATCACCCTCTGGGAGGGTAAGGGCCGGCCTGTCTGGTGTGCCACTGAATCCGTGGGGTCTCAAAAGGCCTGGTACTGAATAAATAGCTGTGAAATGACATGGACTTTTTCCTTGCTGAAAAGCAGCATATGTTCATAAAACACATGAAAAATGAAAACAGGCATTTTAAAATGTCAGGCCTAAGTCCCACCTCTGAAATATAATCGATGTTCTGCTTTTCTCTTAGGTAAATCATTTGAGTTCTAAGAATTCCTCACTTCTCAGGCAAGATTTCTGCCACTAATATTTCAGCCAAAGACTCCCAAACAAACTGAGCCAACAACTGCCCTGATGCTCTCTCAGGTCTCTTCCCCTGTGAGCCCATTTGAGTTAGGGCAAAGGGAGATGCATCCCTCTCCATCCTGCCCGATTTTTACCACCTGCCATCCCTTGGTCCTACTGCAATCAAGATGGAAGACTTCTTTTGGAAATGATGGACACTGAAGTGATTGGGGCTTTAGAGCTGCCACAGCTTGTGAAAAAAGTAACCAACCAGACCCTTCAAAACAGGAGCCTTGTGGAGAAGGAGCAAGGCTTAACCAGACCACCCAGAGATGCTTCTGAGAAGTGCCCCTGGCTTCTAAGCATAGCCTACAAGGCCCTTCATGACCTGGCCCCTGCCTGTCCCCCACTCCTTCCTACCATTTCCTACATGCTCCAGTCACACAAATGTTCACACAGGTCTCATCTGAGTGGTGAACTCCTATTCGTCCTTCAAGATCCTACTCAGGTACCACTTCTTCCAAGTCAGGAAGGTTTCCATATGCCCCCTAATTTGGTGAGTTGGCCCTATCCTGGGTTCCCACACCGCTGGGTGGTCAGTTCAATTTACTGGTGATGAGTGAAGCAAGAAAGTCTCCACACCTCCTAATCCAGAAGACATGGGAAGGAGAGCAAGAGTTTTGAATGGGCAGGGCATTTCTTCTTCTCCACCAAGGAGAGAGCTTTGACACAGCTGTGAGGCTGATGTTTCAGACCAGGCCAAACCAGAGAAGGTTCTTACCAAAAGTGGTCAGAACTCATGAGACATCCCGTGGCATTGTAAGGGACAAAGGGAGAAGAGAGAGAGGGACAGGAGCAAAGGAAAACCATATAATGACTCCAGCAGTCTCCTGAGCTGGGATCCTTCACAAAACTAGTCACAGAAGGAAGAAAGGGAGGGAAGGAAAAGGGGTGCAGAGAGAAATACAGGAAGGAATGAAAGAGACAGGAAGATAGACTTGGTTTCAGAAGCCCAGGCTGGGAAGCAGGTACCTGGACGTCCCCATGCTGCTCATCCTCTTATGGCTATGCCAAGCTGAGTCTCTCAGTGACTGGACAAGGGCGCCTCTGATGCCTCGAAAGTAGGTCCTCATTTCTCAAGAAAAGGCCTGGCCTGCATTCTCAACCCAGCCATACATCAGACTCACCTAGGGAGTCTTTTTAAATATTTACCCCAGACCCCCCGCTGGCTTGGGGAGGCAGCCAGAAACTATTCATTTTAAAAGCTCTCCCGATGATTCTCATGTGCAGCCAGGGGTGAGAACCAGTGAACAAAGCAGTTTCTAAAGAATGGTCTTTGCACCAGCAGCATCAGCGTCACCTAGAAACTGGTAGAAATGCAGATATTTGGTTCCTGCCCCTTATCCACAAATCAGACACTGAAATGGGGCCCAGAAATCTGTGTCGACAAGTGTTCCAGGTGATTCTGACCCAGGTCATAATTTGAGACGCACTGGACAAGAGTATATCTGAAAAGAGAGAGTAAGGAGCAGGAAGGTGAAGCATGGGCTGTGGGGTAAAAAGAACCAACATTCCATCCAGGTCATGTCTCCCTCTTACCAGCTCTTCAGCTCCCAGGAGACTCACTTGCAAGCAGGGAGCACTAGGTGTCATGCACTAGAGAGGGGCTCCTTACTGCACAAAATACTGAGTCCCATGGGCAACATCTATTCATTCTGGTTTCCCAGGCATATGGGGAGTTAGGGGAGTTGCTTGAGCTCCCATTAACCATCCCTGATTAAATCAGCTGGCTCCTCAAAGGGCAGCACCACACAAATGGAAACTAATAATAATAATTTACTAATTGTCTCCAAGCTGGAGTCACCCTAATCGTTCGTGGACAAAAGAGAATGATTAAAATCTTCCAAATTCTGTGAGCCATGACTGTGCCCTTCCTCCATCTAGGCAGCCTGCAGGAAGAGGGTACAGGTGGCAGGGGTGCTGTGTTGAGAATCAGATGCGGAGCAAAGGCAAGGGGTCAAGAATGAGTGCCTTCTGGACGGTGAGATGGACAATGATGAGAGGACCCAGGGAACTGAGATAAGGAATGTATCCCCAAGCTTGCTGCTAGTGGGATTCACACAGAAGCTCGGCCTGTTGTTGAACTCCCTGGCTTCGTCTTTTATCTAGCAACCTTCTTCTGCATCACCTCCTCCAGGAAGCCCTCCCAGACTGCTGTGTGAGAACATGGGCTGAGAACACTGGTGTGAAGCTACACACTGGGAATGATATGTTCCTATGCATCATTGAGCCTTAACTCTGTTTTACAGGTGAGGAATTGGGGGCTCAGAGAGGTGCAGTAACTTGGCCAAGGTCACACAGTAAACTGAAGAGATAGCAGGATTAAAACCTCAAGTGGGGGAGCACAGGGCTTTTCCCAAATGCAGAACTAGAGGAGCTTGCAGGGAAAGTAGCTGTTCTTTCTAAGCACTTTCTCCCCAAGTGTCATCTTTTCAACTATTTTTAAGGAAGTAAGTTGACAGGAGAGTTGTTTTGACTGTGATGAAAAGTCATTAAAGAAAACAGTGTAAAAATGAGCCTGTAAGACACACGGAGTAGGCAGGCAGAGGGGAAGGTCCTTTTTAATGTTCTTTCCTCCAAGCAATAAACAGGCTTCGGCCCTCCCCACCTGACCAGCCTCCAGGCTCCCTCCTGCCATGTCTAAAGCAGCTTCTCCTCCCTAGGAGCCCCCTAATCTCCTATTACCAGCTCCCAGACCCACTTATGTGAGACTTGACAGCTCCCTGTCTAGACTGCAGACTCCTAAAGTCTTAATTGCTCTTTCATCAACAGAGAAGGACTGCTTCTTCCTCAAGCAGGCAACCACTTAGTGAGCCCTTGTGGAGCTCCTACTGGGTACCAGGACTTGCAGGGAAATCAGTGATGTCTGAGTATTTGATGGATCATTTGGGGTCAGAGGAGGACAATTCAGATGCTGCCTGAGCTGGGCCTCAGGCCAGACGCTAGGCTTCCAACAAAAGCAAGTCTCAAGCCATCTGGGTGCTCCATCAGCCGCCCCTCCCCCCCCGCCGCCCCCAGAGAGAAGGCAGAGAGAGAAGCCTGGGCTGCCAATGGCCTCCCCACATTGCCTTTCAACAACCTGGTCCCAAGGCACCATGGCCTCTGAGTGCTCCAGACTGGCTTCGGCTACACTCCTCTCAACACGGATTCTCCTCTTCCCTTGATTGAGCACTTACTTTGTGCTGGGTGCTATGCTTCCTTCAGGGAGCATGGATATGATGTACATGGTCCTCAAGTGAGGACCTCTGAAGCTATAGCACCAGGCTAACCTGTCCTCACTCTCATTCTGCCCTAGTGATGGGCGAGTTTAAGGGTAGGTTTTAGTGGGTAATAATGCTCCATGGGACCAGCCCCCACTAGTATGCTCCCACCCCAATATCTCCCGCCTGCCCTCTGAGCCCACCTAGATGGCCCTCTTCCCACAGCATTGATTTGGATGCCAATGCTGCTTTTTTCTCCCACCCAAGCCTCTCAGACACAATTTGATTGTCACCACCAGGCTCCATGAGCTATAGCTACAGCTAAGTGATGGTCCTATGCCTCCTGGGGATGGCTAAGACAGGGAGTCCATGAGTGCTTTTCACACTTGTTTCCAGAAAACAGTTCCTTGGAGCTCAGTGGAACTGCAACCCCTCCTTGGCATTCAGGGCAGAAGAGAAGAGCCCTCCTTTGTCATTATTCTGGAAAGAATGTCTCCCTGGAGGCAAGGCTCTGGGTTGTCATAAACAGGATTGTCAAACTGAGAGCCATTTATTTATCCCACAATCGCCTAAGTGCCTCTGGTTTTTAAAAAAATCATCGATTGTGCACAACATGCCAACCCTGTCACTTGCTTCTGCCTTAAATCCCACCACCACCCTCTGAGGAAGCTCAGAGAAAAGACTCCTTCAAGTCACCCAGCAAGTCGAGGCACCTCGCATCCAGCCCCACCTGCCTCCAGGTCCAGATCCCTGGGCACCCTCCCTGCAGTGGCTTCTTCTGCCACTGCTCCCCTGCTTCTCCAAGCAGGCAGTCATTAGCCTTGCTGCAGGTACCCAGGGACCTCACTGTGGATTAACTACCTGAGGCTGAGACTCGCCTTCTACCAGCCACCACTGCAGCAGCAACTGCAGTCAGGATGAAATAGAGCCGCGGAAAAACCAGTAGAGCCGTGGCCATAAACCATCTCTTTCCGCCAAGAATCACCCGGTGCCTCTCACAGGAGGGGCGGTGACAGTTTAAGGATATGGCAGCTAGAATGGAAGACTGGAGGGGGAAGAGTCCCTTCTAGGTCCACTCTGCACCCTGGGAGATTGGAAGGGGGGAGGGGAGAAAGGATATTCTGCTAGACAGAGGCCAGGTGCTCTTCCACAGGCTGTAGTAGACAGGGGTGGGGTGCCCAGTCCAGTCTGCATGGGAACTGTATTTTCCCTATGACATTGGCCGTATCTCTGTAGGAGAGCCCCATGATGGCCTCGTAATGGAAAAGTTAGGGCTCTGCTGGGCTGATATGTCCATCAAACCTGCCCCTGAGGGGAGATATCATGCCTTCTAGAGCGGAGAACAATGGACACCCAGCTGAGGGGTGTGTGTGTACATGTAAGCATTCTCCCAGACACCACTAAAGGAAGAGATCAATTTGGAGAATTAGAGGCCAGCCCACTTTGCATGGCTTCTAGGAGGCATGTACGGTAAATAAGGATGCAAGAAAAGAAATGTTGCATCATTCAATTAATTTTAGCCTTGAATTGCAGTGGCTTG
>NW_006438113.1:7153702-7169068 GCF_000325575.1 Pteropus alecto
CTGGGGGGAGTGTAATCAATACCAAGCATTCAGCTTGCTAACATGAAGCACATTTCATACAAAGCTGGACATTTTTCTCCTTGTCATACAGAATTATCTTAATTATTGTTTCAAGGGACAGCCTTATATAGCATCATCTAGTAGTCCGGGAGGCGGCTCAGAAACTCGTCACTGAAATAATTTATGATTTTTCTTTCTAACATCTTGGTCTTGTTTGATATGCTTGCCATTTCTCCCTGACAGGGAGGTCGATTAAATCACATTTATATTGTAAACGTATGCATTGCTTTTTACCCAAGGCGCTGGATGAAGAGATAGAGGGGCCCCAAGGGAGGGAGAAGCCAATCCACTTTCATATTGCAAATTTCTGCTGTTCGGAAGAAATGAATGGTTGCCAGGGAGAACTGGGAATTACTTGAGGATGCAAAATGTTATTTTAGAATCCTTTTGAGAGGGTTTTTTCCTCCCCCATCTCCTTCAGCATTTTCACTTCTCCAGCTGCTAATGGAGGCCAGGACCAGTCTCTATGCAAACACCAAAGGAATGCACCTCGCTGGCTTTCTTCAGGGAATGGGCCTGAGCCAAATTTCGTGCTGGCAGACCTGAAGCAGGCTGCCTCTTGCTCTCAAATGAGGGTGGTGGGCACAGAGAAAAAAGGAGCTATTCACATTTTCCAGGGTATTTGATTGTCCCATCCGGGGCTTGATGAGGACCCTCTGGAAGCTGGTTGTTGGATTTGGTGTTGGGGGTGGGAGTTGTAAATAATAGAAAGTGTTGAAAATGAAGAGGGGAAAGGTCATTAGCAGGGACCAGGAAGAAGTGACACTGTACCATCATTAACCTAACCGAACTAATTAGGAAACATTCAGATTTTATAAATTATGCAAGACGCTCAATTTATACTTTTTCAAATTCCTACCATAACATAGATAATGAGGGAACATTTACAGTAACAGTGTAACCTAATCAAGAAACCCTTTCATTAGCATGAAATCTTCCAACACGGTGTTTGCGAGCACAACAAACGGAATTATAGATGCTGGGGGAAGCCAGGGGATAGGCTGGATTTGGGGAGGATGGAAAGGGTATGCTGAGTTCACATTCAGCAAGGCCTGTGGCTCTAAGAAGCCTTCCCTTCCCACCTCCAGCATGAAATAGAGGTTTCTTAGGGCTCAGTCTTGCAAAAGGGCCAGAGAGATCTGGAAGGTCCCTGTGACTTCCCAGTCCATTCTGGGGTGTAAGTTAGCTGGTGGGTGATTTATAACCGTCTCTTCTGTCTTGACTCTCTAAGCCTGGAAGACTGATAACCAAGAGCAAGACCAGCCTTTTCTACAGGTAGAAATACCCTTTCCCAAGAGGCCATAAGCCAGGCTCCCGTTGAAGGTGTTGTCCTCCATAAATATTGGACAAATGCTTTAAGTCCATTCATGGAGGTGACTTTGCCTGGTAGTTCTGAGCTCACTGCTAGTGGACAGAAGACAAGGAAGATAGTCCAAGTACCATTACAGAATCCCAGGACTCAAAAGGATCCCACCAAGATCAGTGGGGCCAGCTGAATCCCTCCAGTAAGAACTCATTGCCTCCTAGGAAAGCATAAATAATTATCAAGCCTTTCAAAGGCTCTCATAGGAAAGTGGCAAAAAGCAGAGGCTTCCAGTGACCTGTACAATTGCTGACCCTCCGGGTAGTGGGTTGGATGGTGGCTCTTATATCAGTCAAAATGCAACAGACTGGGTGGCTTTAATAACAAATATTTATTCCCACAGCTAGGAAGCTAGGAAGTCTGAGATCAAGGTGCAAGCAAGGTAGGTACTATTCTGAGGCCTCTTCTTGTGGCTCATAGGTGCCTACCATCTCACTGTGTGCTCACATAACCTCTTCTTTGTATACACAGAGAGAATCAGAGAGAGAGAGAGACAGACAGAGACAAAGACAGACAGAGAAACAGAGAGAGAGAGAGGGAGAGAGAGAGAGAAAGAGAAAGTGCTCTAATGTCTCTTTTTATAAGGGCACTAATACTCTCATGACCTCACCTAAGCCTAATTACCTCCCAAAGGCTCTATTTCCAAATACCATCACAATGGGGGGTAGAACGTCAACATGTGAATTTGGGGGAGACACATTCAGTCCATAACTCCCCCCAAAGGTATGTCCATGCAGTTTGTAAATGTGACCCTATCTGGACTAGGGCTATTCATAGATGTAATTAAATTAAGGATCTTGAAATGATATTACTCTGAATTATCTGAATGGGCCCTAAATCCAAATCAAGACACAGAGGAGCAGGCAAGGAGTTTCGAGCAATGTGTTTACAAATCAAAGAGCACCCAAGAATTGCTGCTGGTAGCCACCAGAAGCTGCGATAGACAAGGAAAGATTCTCCTCTAGAACCTTTGAAGGCAGTGTGGCCCTGTCTCCCTTATTTTAGACTTGTGGTTTCCAGAATTGTGAGAAAATGACTTTATGTTATTTTCAGTTACCCAGTTTGTGTGGTAATTTCTTACAGCAGCACTAGGAAACTAATACACTCTCTAAGTGTATTGATCAGGGCTCTCAAGAGAACAAATAGCAAAGAGATTTATTAGAAAGAATTGGCTCATGCAATTACAGAGACTAAGAAGTCCCATAATCTGCCATCTATAAGCTGGAGGCCCAAGAAAACCAGTAGTATAGTTCCAGTTTGAATCTGAAGGCCTGCGAACCAGGAGAGCTAATGGTGTAAGTTCTAGTCTAAGTCTAAAGGCCTAAGACCAGAGAGCCAATGGGGTAAGTCCCCAGCCCAAGGGCGGGAGAAGGTGAATGTTCCAGACTAATCAGTCAGGTAAAGAGAGAGATTGCTCCCTTCCTCCGTCTTTTTGTTCCATACCGGCCCTCAATGGCTTGGATGAGGCCCATTCACAATGGAGAGAGCAGTCTGCTTTACTCAGTCTGCTGATCCAAATGCTAGTGTCTTCCAAAAATGCTCTCACAGAAACTCCCAGAAAAAGCATTTCACCAACTATCTGGGTACCCTATGACTCAGTCAAGTTGCCACATAAAATTAACCCTCACATTAAGTCTCTTTGTCCACCATCTGCAATGTCCTGCATGTAGTATGTGTTCCATAGATGTGAGCAACTGGTATTAGGTAGAGCTGAGATCTGCCTCTAGCTCTTGTTCTACCCATTGGTCCTGATTCTAAGCCCCTAGTGCCACAGAGAATAGCCTGCTCCCCTCCTACCTTCAGAAACCTGAAGACAAGGGTATTTTATGCTCACAGCTAGATACCCCTTATTCATTCTACTGCTTCTTATACAACATAGGTGTGCATCATCTTACTGTTCTGGTAGTGAGACACTATTCTGTTTTTTGGGCAAACCTAGGCACAAGCCATGAGATGAACATAGGTGAAATAGAGTGCAACTTTCACTTCACTTATTCTAGAACCATTCATTTATTCACTCATCATTCATTCACTGAACAAAATATTGTAAAGATCTCAGAGCTGAGGATATAGTGATGAAAATAGATGAAATCCCTACTCTTATAGAGTTTTCAGACTAGCTTACTCCCTACTTCTCCCCCATCCCAACACACACACCCAGCAAGGACTCAATTGTGTGAGCAAGGCACCACTGTGGGCAAACCCTACCTTAGTTCTGAGTTCCTTCAGACCCAAGAACCTTGTGTGAGTCTAAGCCCAGGGCTCCATGGTTCTGTCTTTCATCAAAGTCTGGCATCCCCAGCACTGCAATCCTCCCAGGCAGTAGGGCTATTTCCAGTGCCGTCACGGAGATTACCTTCGCTATAGCTGTTCAGAGTGTGAGCTTCAATTACCCAATCTCTGGTTCAAGGAAACCCACGTCAGCGCCGGGGAATGTTCTCTCCCACATCATCACCCAGGTTTGCACATTCCCTCCAGTAATTTGCAAGCTATAGACTATAAATTCTGCCAGGAGGAAGCCAGGGACAATGATGTCCTGCTTTGCTTTCATAGCGAGTGGGAGGGATGGATCTTGGGTTTCTCTCCCTCTAGTTTTACCACTTACTAAGAAAAGAGAAAGAAGCAAAATGTTTCAAAAATTACTCCCAAATGTTCCTCTAAAAGCCTTAGGCTGACTCTGGCTGCCAGTGAACTATTCATAGGGTGACAATTTCATAGATCTTGGTCAATGAGCATAAATCTCTGCTTTGGGTGGGGCGATACTGTCCCCAGTTTGAGCAAGCACACACACAGTTGTTCCCAAATTTCTAGCCATTTGTCACCAGAATGGCACATCTAAATAATAAGCTAGAGGTTTCTCATCCAGAGGTTTGGGGATCAACCCAAAATCGTGCAAACGAGTATCTGAGATAACTATTTTCTAAAGGTGGAAGAAGAGCATCTTAGATCTGCAGCCAGCCCAAGTTCCCATAAGCCCACAGAGCCAGTTAGCAGAGAGACCTCTCCATCTTGTAGATGAGAGAACTGAGGCCCCCTGAGGTTGGAGAAGGAAAGAGTTTAGAATTAACAGATTGTTGGATTAGATTATTATTGAGACTAGATGAAACCATTCAAATGCTGTGTTCATCCAGTGACGTCAGCAGGACACAGTGATCATCTCCATTCTATGGCACAGCAAATAGGGACCTTCATAGGTGATGCTCAGCACTCGGTGTCCTGGTCAGTCAGTGTAGAATCAGGTATTTGAGCTCTAGTCCATTGCTCTTGCATATACACTCCAGTAGTAGCCTCTTATCCATCAGGTTAGAGTGAGCTCAAACCTATGCCTAGCTCTGAAGAAGATAAGAACAGTCATATGGCACATTTGGAAGTGATATTTCATGACTTTAAGTAAAAATACAAGGGGAAATATGTGTTTCAATTGCATCATTTTAGTACCTAAGACTTAATGAGAGTAAGAGGTGAGGATGTGGAGTGGGAGGGAGTACAAAGGAGAGAGTAGGGCAGAGCCAATGTGTGGGGAGAAGCAGGAACACCTTACGGAAAGAGACTGTGGCACCATACTACACACAATTTCCCTTCGGTCTCAATTTCCTGTGAGGCCTCACTGAGGTGCAAATCCTGTTTCTGAAGCTCCAGGAAAACCTGTATCTTTCAACAAAACTTCTTCAAGAGCTGCTTGAGCAGTCCTCTCTTCCTGGCAATTAAACGAACCCAAGTGAAAATGTCTGTGACCATCTCCCCAAACCACACTTGTCAGTGCACAGGTTTCATCCTTTCTTTCTCTCAGATGCACATGAGCATCAACATTCCAAGGTATAGCCCTCTCCTATGGTGCTTGTGTCCTGGCTACAGAATTGCCCAGATCCACTTCAAAAGTCATTTAGCTACAGTGCTTTATTCACAGTAACAACTAACTCAGATCAAACTCACCTGATAGTGAGATGCTAGTTACTGCACCATGTTGGACATACTCTGTGCTATTGAATTTTTGTTACAGGCCAGGGACACAAGGTAAACAACATTGACAATGGAACAGAAGAGCAAGTGAAGTTTGTTGGAGACCAGAAGAGACTTCAGACAGGGGAGTCAAGGAGTCTTCCCAGAGGGAATGCCACTAAACTGGACCTTAATGGAATGTCCACTTGTAGGAAGGGTGAGGAGAGGGTGGGAAGGGTATTCCAGGCAATGAGGTAAGGGTGTGGGGGCATGAACACATCCAGCTCATTTGGAGAATGCTGATATACGCTATTGATCTCAGCCTGCCTCATCAGCTATCAGCTATGGCTACTAATATCTCTTGAGGGACATGGGTGACAAAGAACAGGAAGAAAACAAAGTCATATTTCTTTTCAAATTTCCTGCTTTGCTCCAATCAGTTAAAGGCCAGTGATGTCACCAGATGTTATTATGTATGATGAGATACCCTGGGGATGCAGCTTTTTCCGAATTTCACCGATGAGGCACATGTGGCCCAGAAAGGTGAAGTAATTTACCTGAGGTCACCCAGCAAGATAATAAAATAGCCATGACAAGGATCCATTTTTGCCGACCCCAGACCCCTGGCATGTTCCACTATACCTTTTTCAGGGCAGCCAGCTGTGAACATCTTTTGATTCTCTCCCCAGTGGACTCTATAGTGAGGACTCTCAGGACCTAGCCTTTCATTATTTTTAATGCTGTTTACATATGAGAAAAAGACAAGATACACGAGGTGGTCAGAAGGTACAAAAGAGCACCCAGTCAAGTTTAACACTCCTGGGAGCTATAGTGCTCCTCCCTTCTCCCTCTACCTCTCCACCAAACTCCTCTGATTGTTAGGAAATTAATTGAGGCTGCCATCTGACTCCTAGCTGAGGGGCTGAGGTTGAGTCAGAGAATTGATGGCCTCTCCTGGCAGTGATGGAGGGGCTGGGGGCAGCCAAGGTTAGAAATGCAATTTCACAGAGGAGTTGAGGACGGCATGGGGGAGGGGAGAAGGGGCAGAGAGGAAAGAGGGATTAGTATGGAGAGCCACTGAGGGCTGGTGGCAGGTTTCCACAGCCAAGCTTGGGGCTCCCTGGAGGCTGAAGAAAAGTGAACTCTCTCTGTTTGTTTCTACAAAGAGTGCCTTCTTAGGAGACCAGCTTTTCCCCCTTCTAAATCTCTGTGCCCTTTAAGACTTAGTTTTCTTCCCTCAGGAAGTCTCCCTTGACCACCTTCAAGGCCAAGCTATAAACCCCTCCTCTCCTACAATCCCATAATATTACTCTATCTCAGCCCTTACTGCTTGGTACTGGGATTGTGTGTGTGTTTATGTATTTGGTGTTTGTTTTTGTGTGTGTGTTTGTGTGTATGTGTGTATGCATGTTTGTGTGTTTGTATGTATATGTGTTTGTGTGCATGTGTGTATAGTGTGTGTGTATGTGTGTGTGTGTGTGTGTGTGTGCTGGTTCTCTGCTGGACATGGACTGCTTGAGGGTATATCAAAGGAATTTCTGTTTCCTCAGGGCCTGGACCTAGGAAAATCTCAACACATGAGCGAGTGAGTGAATGAATGAACTAACAAATGGACTATCTTTGGGACACATCTTGGAGGAGAGAGGGCTGCTTCATTGGTTGTCTGTCCACTCTACTAAGAGCTAGCCTCCTTGAGGGCAAGGATTTGGTCTAGATTGAGCACCGCTGGGAACCCAGTGTCTACAGCAGGGTGTCTTAGCCCCAGCACTACTGATGTTTGGGGCCAGATAATTCTTCATCGTCAGGGTCATCCTGTGCATTGTAGAATGTTTAACAGCATCTCTGGTCTCTACCCTCTTGATGCCAATAGCAGCCCCTGGCTCCCAGTTATGACAGTCAAAAATGTCTCCAGATGTTGTCAAATGTCCTCTGGAGGGCAAAATAGCCCCTAGTTGAGAAATATGGGCCAAAGGGGATGTTTGGCACAGAGTCAGCTCTAACTAATATTGTTGACTAACTAGCTGACCTTTCAGAGCCTTGCAGCTATCTCTGGCTTGCCCAGGTTGACTGCCAGCCCAAATAATTTTGAAAAAGGAAAACAAAGTCAGAGGACTCAAACTTCTCAATTTCAAAGCCTACTAAAGAGCAACAGTAATCAAGATAGTTTGATATTGGCATAAGGATATAATCAATGGAATAGAGAGTCCAAAAGTAAACTCATATGTTTATGGTCAACTGATTTTTGACAACGGTGCCAAGACCATTCAATAGGGGAAAATAATAGTGTTTTCAACAGATCATGTTGGGAAAAGTGGTTAACTATATGCGAAAGAATGAAGTTGAATGCTTACCTCATACCATATACAAAAATTAACTGGAAGTGGATCAAAGACCTAAATGTAAGAGCAAAAACTACAAAACTTAGAAGAAAACATAGGAGTAAATCTTCATAACTCTGAATTTGGCAAAAGGTTCTCAGATATGACACCAAAATCACAGCAACAAAAGAAATATAGAAAAACTGGATTTCATCAGAATTAAAAACTTTTGTGCTTCAAAGGATACCATCAAAAAAGCGAAAAGGCAAACCACACAATGAGAAGAAATATTTCTAAATTATATATCTGATAAGGGTTTGTATCTAGAATATACAAAGACGTCTTATAACTCAATAATATAAAATCAAATAGCCCAATTAAAAAATAGGCAAAAGATCTGAATAGACATTTCTCCAAAGAAGATATGCAAATGGCCTATTGTCCAATTGGCACATGAAAAATGCTCAATATCATTAGTCACCAGAGAAATGCAAATCAAAACCACGATGAGATACCACTTCACACCCACTAGGATGGCTAAAAGCAAAGTCAGATAACAAGTGTTGACAAGGATATGGAATGATTAGAAACCTCATATGGTGCTGGTGGGAATATAAAATGGTGCAGCCACTTTCAAAAATAGTCTAGCTGTTCTCAGAAAACTTAAACATAGAGTTGCTTCATGACCCAAAAGTTCCACTTCTAGGTATATACACATAAGAGAAATGAAAACATATCCACACAGAAAATATACACAAATGTATACAACTCAAACATCTATCAACAGATGAATGGCTAAACAAAACACGGCTATTCAGCCACAAAGTGGAATGAAGAACTGATAGATGCTACGACACAGTTGAACCTTGAAAACATTGTCCTAAGTGAAAGAAGACAGTCACCAAAGACTACATACTGTATGATTCCATTTATATGAAAGTCCAAAGTAGGCAAATCTATAAAAACAAAAAGTAGATTAGTGGTTTCTTAGTTTTCTTAGAGCTGGGGTAAATGATGGAAGAGCAGAGGCATGACAGCTAAAGGGTACAGAGCTTCTTCTTGAGGTGATGAAAATGTTCTAAAACTGATTATGGTGATGGTTGCACATATTTGTCCAAAACTATTGAAGTCTGCACTTTAAATGGGTAAATTGTATGGTATGTGAATTATATCTCAATAAAGTGGATTTTTTAAATCTTAAGAAAAAAAAGAAAAAAGAAAAAAAACATGTATCCTCAAACATTGGATTGGTTAGAATTTTAGAAAAGACATCCTACAGATTTTACAAATGCAGAAACTCTACCTCAGAAATGAGTGTTAATTGAACCCAGGTTACACAGCACACCTGTGACAGGGCCAGACTAGAACTGTTATCCAACTGCCACAAATTTGAGGCAGCATTGAGCCTCTGACTCAAGTTGTCCATCTGCAATATGGGGGCTCCCTCTCAGCCCTTATTTCCCAAATCCCAGCCTTCATGCTAAAAGGGAGAGGATGTGCATATGGGTTCAGAAATTCTAGGTGAAGAGGGGCAATCTTCCCTGCACCATGGTTTGGGGTGTCCTTATCTTCAGTGTGTCTGACAGCTCCATCAGCCTGGGCCTCTGTCCCAGCTCTGCTTCTCCCTGCAATCAGAGCCCAGGGCCGTTTAGGCGGGAGCCTGGCTCTCTCCATCGGCTCTCTCCATCTCACGGATTCACTGGGTTCCTGCTTCTGGCTGTGATGAATTGGTGATGTCTGGAAGCACTTTACAACCAGCGACAAATCATGCTTAAGTCCTCCTGCGTTCATTAGTGTGACATTAATCCTGATAGACTCATTTGGGGTATAAGGTGAGCGAGCACCGTGTATGTATACCCAGTCCCCCTAAATCACTTGGGCTGTTGAATCTCATTCTGGAATAGCTGGGATTCTCTTTCCAAAAAGCCCCCCAAGAATTCTTTGTCAGGAGGCGAGAAGGTGATTTGAAACATGCCAGTGTCTCAGTCTCCTACTAGGGACAGAGCGAAGGAGAGAGGCTTGGGGCCCCTAGGTGCGGGGTAGGAGGCCAATATTGGCTGCACTGTGCCAGCCACAGCCTGAAATTTCATGAGGAGCTGCAGGACTCTGGTGACCAGACACTAGCCTGTGCTCAAGCCACAGTGTTGCCCATGGCTTCCTGTTATATTATGTCCAGGCCCCCAAGGCCTCATTGCCCAGTTCTGGGGCCTACGGCAGCCCCCATCATCTACAGGGCCCCATCCAAGCTCCTTCAAGAGCACTGGACCAGGTAATGGCAGCTAGTGTGCATCCTGAGCAAAGGATTTCCCCTCTTGGGAGGCCAGTTTCCTCATTCTTAAAACTTAGAGACTCAGTTGAGAGCAGGGACCAGGTAAGTAATGTAAATTGAGTAGAATGGAGGAGACGGGAAGAAACTGGAAAATGCAGGCCGTATCTACAAGGTTTTGAAAATTAACAAAAGTAATAATAATAAATATTCTATGGACCAGACAAGGTGTCTGCAATATGCATTATCCAGCCCAGGGTCACCAACTGATGGCCCTTCTCTAAACCTTTCCCAAGGTCCCTTATACCTCTGATACCCCATCATCTTTAAAAACAATCTATTGCCCAGCCTTCTCCCACCTCCTGCCCCACTCGCTGCCTCACCCCCATGTCGCAGGCCAACTTGTTCACCACCACCCTCTATGCCAAGCTTGCCACCAACTCTGTGCTTTGGCACATGTTGTACACACCCTTTCTCTCTTCAAACCCTCCTACTCTTCCAGTCCCTGGTCGAGGCTGACTTTGTTCCATTGAACTCCCAAGGCCAGAGTGGCCTTTCCCTCATCTGATCAGAATAGCTGTGACTCTGCAGGTGTGGCCTCCAGGGACAGGTTCATCATTGCAGCCTTGTGATGGCAGGGCCCACATGCTGGGGTGTGCACCAAGATGGCACTGAGGCCCGAGTCTCTGCTCATCCCTGTGGGAAGGAGGAGAAAGGGGCACCAACTCATATCAGGCAGCTGCCTTGTGTGATCATGCACATGAGCCCCCTTCACCCTCACCACAATCTAACGGCATCTATTCCTTGACCCCCACTTTATTTATGAGAAAACTGAAGTCCTAAGGGGATGTAATAAAGACAAAAGGGGATCTTGGTTTGGATCAATATTTGCTTCTGTTTTTTGAAAAAATAAAATGGCCATAATCTCCTCTTTCCCACTAGAGTTGGTACAGGGATGGCAATGGAGGAACAGAATTCTCACTGGGGCAGCCAAAGTCATCAATATCCTGTTTAAGAGGAAAATATGGTTAACAAATTATGACATGTGAGACAGGGAATGGAAACAACAGCATCTAGCTCTCCTTAGCAATCCCTTCTCCCAACAACATCAAAACATTTTGGCATCTTTAAGATTAAGGCAGGAGACAGCCCCTGGCCTCTAATTGCTCTCAGTCAAAGACTATAGCTAACATGTTATTAAATATGTAAATAATATGAAAGCCAGAAGAGAATTAATATTTCATATATAATGAGTTAAGATGAATTCTCCTGTGTCTAATTTTCTGTTTTTAAATACATAATGCACTGTGGAGTCCAAAGTGATTCACAGTATTTTATATTGGTTAAAGACGTTCGGGGTTTCTCTGAAGCAGCTTCCTAAATGATTAACCTGAATATTATTATTACAAATAGGATTTGTTTTTTAAAAAATTAATTCTGTGGTTAATCAGGATAAAAAGTGTAGAGTTCTTTACTGGTGGGCCAGGAAAAAGGAACTGAGAGAAGGGTTACAAATCCTAATGCCTACAGGGGCCTGGAGAGTAACTGAATAAAGTAGAAGGAAGCAGAATTAAGCAGGCCAGGGGACAAGAGGGAGCGGTGGGGACTATAGCAAACAGTGGGAGTCTAAGCCTCATCTAGAGGGAGAGCCAGTTGTCCCAAGCCTGAAGTTTAGATTTTTATGTGAAATTTGCTAATATATAAAATTGGTTTCTAAATCCAATATTTTTAAACATTGTGGATTCAAAAGAAGACGATCCAGGGGCTACCTCCAGGTCACAACCTCCAGACTGAGACATGTGGCTGGAGGGACTGTTGCCACCAGTTCTGGGTCCTGCAATACCTGGTGCAGTGGAAAGAGTTTGCTCTCACTTTGACTAGAGGATAAACTGGTAAATAAAAAACCAGATTAGTCAGGCTTTTTGGAGGGCAATTTGGCAGGATATGAAAAAGTGAAAATCTTTCAACCTACCAGTTCTACTCCAGTTCTACTTCTAAGAATTTATCCTAAAGAAATAATTAAGAATTAGCCAAAAATTGCTCTGTAACTATGTTCTTCATAGTACTGTTTAAAATAGCAAAAAATAGAAAATGGAAGCTTAAGTTCCAACATTCAAATATGATTATTAAATTATACTATGGTGCATCTAAAAACATTACAACTGTGTAGTCTTTGACAAATACAAATCGGTATGAAAAACAAATTTAAAAAGACCATGGATGATATATAGTATAATCATAATATTGTTTTTTTTAATAGACATCTATTTATCTGCCCAAGGAAAAGGTGGGAAGGTGATAAACCAAGTAATCAGCAATGGTTATCTCTAGGTGAGTGGTACAATTGCAAGGTAAATTCTATCTTTTTCTTTTTGCTTGTCTATGCCTTTTAAATGATTTCAAATGAACTTTCAGTGCTTCTATATAAAATTAATAAATGAAATAAACTCAATATGACATAGTACAATGTAAAAGCTTTCACTGGCCCGTGGGAGTTTGCCCATCTAGATCCCCATCTTCACTCTGTTGATGACTCTGTGTGGGCTGATGAGGGCTTTCACCTACTGAATCTTATAGTTCTCATCTCAGGAATGAATGATGGTGCTACATAATTTCTAAGGTCTCTACGATTTGAGACCACAGTCAAGGGACTTGGAGGGCATGGTAGCTCGCCTACTTATTCACAAGAATTAATTGACTGTCAGTTGGATGCCAAGGCTTGTGCTGGGCTCTGAGCTTGACACTGTCCTCTAAGAACACTCAAGTGAGAGGCAGAGAGATACAGGTAAACAGCACTTACCTCTACCTTACTACATCATGTTTATACACAGGATTCTACAGAAGTGCAGAGGAGGGGCACCTACTTTAAGGACAAGTCAAAGATTTCCTAAAAGAAATTATACCTGAGAGCTGAATCATAAAAATGAGCAGGAATTAGCCATTCAGACAAGGAGACAGAGAAAGGCATTCCAGGGAAAAGAAAGAGCATGTACAAAGGTATTGAAGCGAGCATGCAGTGCTGGTGTTAGGGTATAAGAGGTAGGGACTAGATCATAAAGGTACTCTGTACTCTGCTTAGGAGTTGGGATTCTAAACTGGGGTGAAGGGAGCCTTGAAGTTTTTAAAAATTAAGAAATTCATGTAGCCAGATTTTTAGAAACCTTCATGGCAGCAGGAAGGTGGATTGGAGGGAACAGGCACCAGAGAGCCTATTATAATAGTCTAGGTTGGAAATTGTGGCTGTGGCTATGGAGAGGTGAGACTTTGGGACCTACTGTATGAGCGAGGCAGAGAAAGGAAGCTAAGATGACTCCCAGGTTTGGGGCTCTGACAGCTAGTGGGTGGGTATGTCATTCTCTAAAATAGGAATTACTGGAGAAAAAGCAAATTTTTGGAAAAGATTCATGTTAAGTTGTAAGAGGTTATGTGATACCCAAGTGGATGTGTAAACTAGGCAAATGGATGAATGTATCTGGAATTCAAGAAAGGTCTAGATTTGGAATTCATCAGAGAATTACCTACAGAAGCCAAGGTAGGGATGAGATGACTGACCCAAGAAGAGAGAGAAGTAAGCTGTGCATGGAACCCTGGAAACCACAGGCACAGAGGGGTCAGATGGAGGAAGAGGACGAGGTCCAATGAAGGAGGCTGAGAAGGAGGATTCAAAGGGAAGGGGGAGAGTTTGACAGCACAGAAGCCCAAGGGGAAGAACATTCTAGGAAATAGAAGATGACCAGAAATGTCAAATGCTTCTGCACAGTCATATAAGATAAAGCCATTGATGGTATGGAGCGGGAAGAGAAGTCCACAGGGGAGTGAAGACAACTCTCTCAAGAACAGTGAAATTGTGGAACGGGGTGATGGAGTAGGTTTGGGTAACAGGAGATAATGCCTGTGGAAACAACCAGCAATGGTTGTACTCCTCTGAGGGCCACACACAGTAGGGCTTCGGAAAGGCTGACTTGCTTCTCTCTCTGCTAAGTTCCCTCAGTAGAATCACACTCCTCTATTTCCTGAAATCATGCCACTAAATCAGGACAATGGGTGCAGTAATTCCATCAGGATGCAGTCACGGGTCACAGAAGGAGAAGGGGCCACACTGCCAGTTTTCTAGCAGCCTGAATAAATGAACTCATCTGGCCCTTCGGGACACATTTCCCATCCTGTCCCAGAGCACGTGCAACTGGAAAGACAGCTTCAGAAAGGTATCCTGCCTACAAAAACAAGGAAGCATTTTCCATATGTGGGAAGTAGGTCAAGGATAGTGGGGGACAGAGAGCTAGGGGTCCTAAAGGCCAGTGGAGCACCAAACCCTTCTCTCTTGCCCACAGTACTCTCTGCCTCAGCTTCTGAACTTCTCCACCTGCCCAAGCGTCATCTTTCTTTAGAACCGCTGTCTTCCCTGGCATCTTGCTTAGGTGGTCTCAGAACAAGACCTTCAAAAGATCTGATACAGCTGCTGTGTCAGGCTTCTCCCACTCTGCCATAATGCTCTGCCAGCCTCTACTAAGACAGGTCACCCACGGAGCAGTGAAAAGAGCTCTGGGCCTGGAGATTCCTAGGCTTGAGATAAACCATAGCTTACATAGTGCCCGGTAATGCTGTTCATCAAACATTTCCAGTTCTCCACCTTCTGGACACATACTAGGATTGACTCCTGTGTTTGGGGTCATGTGACCAGTTTGAACCAATGAGCTGTGAGAAGTGAGGTGTGTGACTTCCAGGCCAAGCACTTAATCTGCAGTATCAGACCCACCAAAAGTCTATCTTCCCCTCTGCCATGAGGACCAGTCATGCATTAGATGGTGACTATTTTGACAGCCTGGGTCCCAAAGCAAGAGTGATGAGAAGCAGATCCCCTAACTGACCCCAGATGGAAATGTAACATAAGCAAGAATTAAACCTTTGTTGTCTTGAGTCGCTGGGATTGTTACCACGACAAAACCTAGCCTATCCTGACTGATACAGCCTGGCTCCAAGGGTAACCTTGGGCAAGCAGCCTCACCCCTCTGAGGCCAGCGTCCTCACTGGCAAAACTGGGAAGTAGTAATCAATCATGCTGAGAGATTGGTGAGTATTAGAGGAGCATGTAGACATGAGCAGCAGGCCCTCATGCACAATCAGTGCATGTTAAAGGGGCTCAGTGCCTCCTGTGACAGAACTCAGGCGCCTCCAGAGCCTGCCTATTCCAGGATCCACAGAATCCTGACAGCTACACAATTTGTCCTCAGGCTTCCCCTCGGCCCTCCCAGAACATGTCTGTGCCTTCTTCCTTATGACAGCCATTCAGATATTTGAGAAATGTGGGGTGGGTGGGTGGGTGTGTGTGTGTGTGTGTGTGTGAGAGAGAGAGAGAGAGAGAGAGAGAGAGAGAGAGAGAGAGAGAGAGAGAGAGAGAGGGAGAGAGAGAGAGAGAGAGA
>NW_006438113.1:7169216-7207667 GCF_000325575.1 Pteropus alecto
GAGAGAGAGAGAGAGACAGAGAGAGAGAGAGAGAGGCAGAGAGAGCACGCGGGGAGGCGGGGGGGGGGGCGTTGAAGCTACTATCTCTCATGCTATCACACACTGGGGCTGTGCTCTGTGCTGGAAACTTCACTCTCTTTATCAATAATCCCCCTTCCAAATGTGGGAGGCAAGTATGATTGTCCCCACTGTAAGGAAAGAAGAGGGGTGTGCTGGTTATGATCTGTTTATCCTCAGCCACCCCACCATTTCTTGTCCTCCCCGCCATTCCCTGCTCTGGCCTGGTAGGTGGTGGGACACGGTCCCTATTGACTATATCAACTGCTCCTGTACCAACTGGCAGGAGTCTGGAGGAGAGAAGAGAGAAAGGACAGATGTTTCTTCCCCAGTCCCTTCCTGCTCAGGTGACTTCCTCGGCATGGCTGCAGGTACACTTCCACTGCGTGCCAAGCTCTCACAGGGTTCTGCTAGCACTGTCCCTCTCACCCAGTCCCCTCAGCCTTGGAAATGGCCATGACATCCATCTTGCTGTTGCTAGTTTTTGAGAGCATCATCATCTCTCATATTCCCCAACGCTGCCCACACAGTGCAGCTTTCTCTTCATTGGAACCATTTGGGGTGAATTCTGTTCCCTGCCAGAGCCCTGAATTCACACCAGGCCTCTGATACCAGGCCCTGCCTCTATTATTCTACCCCAACTCTGCCTCACCTCTCAGGACCCAGGTACTTCCTCTTCTCAGCAGACACCTTCCTGCACCCTCCTTTCTGCACATGGCACAGTCTGGAGGTTCATCATCTCCACCTCACTCCCTAGGCATGTCAGCTTTGGAGAGAGATGCCCAGAAACAGCCCAAGGGTGTGGCCTCTGCTCCTCTGTGAGCCTCTGCTGGGCTACTCTTTTGGCTCCTTCTCTGGCCCATACCTGGACTGGCAAGCTGCCATGGGGCACTTCCTAGCTGACCTTAGTGCTCCAGGATGCCAGGATCCTGGCCAGGCAGTGGCAGGCTGAGAAAGCCCATGAACACAGCTTTTTGGGAACCATCAGCTCCAAGACAGCCCGGAGCCAGAGAAGGCCAGACAGGTTCCATTTTGGGATTCCTTTGTTTTGCTCTGAGTTCTGCTGGGAAATATGTGAGGTCTTTGTTATTCTTAAACCAACAACATGTGTGAAAAAAACAACTCCCAGTGATCATCAATTACCACAAGCCCATCACCTCTGAAAACATCAGCCAGGACTGCAACATCTATCCCTGCCACCTGCAGCCTGCAGCTGAGCAAACATGAAGTGACCAGAACTCTCCAGGGTCAGCCAGTGGTGGTTCTGTCTTTGTTCCCCTCCATAGCTGATCCCTAAACCAAGGGCACAGAAAGCTGGCCACTTTGTGGGAAAGGCTCTGAACACCCCCAAGAAAGCGGGCCCCTGAGTGGCTCTAGAAGTAAAGGGAACAGTTACCTCAGGAAGAGATTTCTGGGACAAGCTTATCTCTGTCACTATCAGCTATGGGATCTTGAGCAAGACTCTCTATTTCTAAGCCTCATCCTCATCCTCATTTCATTGATAAGAAAGCAAGTCCTGACTCTGGGCTGGTTTAAGGTACACGTGCATTAAAGGAAATAAGGCAAATATTTCTGGAATGCCTCCTATGTGCCCAGCCCTGGGCTAAGCACTTTGATTCTACCATTTAATTCCTCCACGACCCCATGAGGTTTGATGTAGTGAAATCTCCATTGGACAGAGGAAACCAAGGCTCAGTGCAGTTAAAAACTTGTCCAAGGTCACATAGCTAATAAAGAATGAAGCTGAAATCTGAACCCTATACATGCTGGATCTAGAGCTCTTATTCATTATTTTTTCCTTTATTATTTTTTTTTAATCTTGAATCTCTACAGCTTTGCTTTTCTATTTCTTACTATGGATATTTGCAAATATACACAAAAGTAAAAAGAATAATATAATGAACCCCCACGGCCCATCACCCAGCTTCAATAATTACTAACATTCTGCTTTTTTTGTTTCATCTATCCCTATGCCCACTACTATTTCTTTCTTTTAGAGAATTTTAAAACAAATGTCAAGCACGGGATTTCACCAGTAAATAGCTGAGTGCAGATCTGCAGAGCCCTTATTCTGCATCATCATGTGACCACTTTGATTTGCACTTCATAAAGGGCCATGAACAACCCAAAAGGCTAGGCTTCCTTGAAAGGCAGTTCAGAAAGAACAGGGCCAAGTCAGACCTGGGCTCAAATCCCAGCCTCCTCACTGTGTCTCTGTGAACCTTTTGGTATGTCACACCTTTCTGACCATCACATTCATCTTCGGTAAAATGAAAATCATGGTTGAAACTTCACTGAGTTGTCATCTAAACAAGATAACGAACGTTAGTGGCCCAGTACACGGGTTGGGCTCAGTATACTAGGTTCCCCTTCCTAGGCCTCTATACTTGTTTTCTGAACATACCATAACTAAATACTATAAACTGGGTGCCATTCAAACAAGAGAAATTTTTTTCCCTCACAATTCTAGAGACCAGAAGTCCAAAATCAAGGTGTTAGCAAGGTCGTGCTCTCACTGAAGGCTCTAGGAAGGAACTGTTCCAGGCCTCTCTCCCAGCTTCTGGTGGTTGCTGGCAATCCTTAGCATTTTTTGGCTTGTGGCAGCATAATTTCAATCTCTGCATACATCCTCACATGGCCTTTCCTTCTATGTGTGTGTCTTTGCTCAAATTTCTCTTTTCTTATACAGACACCAGTCATTGGATTAGAGACCACCCTGTTCGATGTGACCTCATCTTAATTTAATCGTATCTGCAAAGACCCTATTTCCAAATAGGTCGTATTCACAGGTTCTAGATGGCCATGAGTTGGAGTAGCAAGGACACAATTCAACTTAGTGCACCCAAGCTGCTGCCTGCTGCTCAGGCCTGGGTGAGAGCTAAGCTCATCCCAACCCTTCCTTCTCTCCCTGCCACCACGCACCGACGTTCCTCGGGTTCCTGGATGCACCAAGCCTATCTTCACCTTCATCCTTATCCAAGCTCTTTGTCTCGGCACCTTTTGCTGGCATAATTCCCATTACCTTTAGGTCCCAGTTTTGCCATCACTCTCTATCTTGAAGACTTCCTGACCCCATTCGAAGGGTCCTTCATGTTATTCTCTCTTGTAGCATCCTGTTCTTCTTCTCCAAAGCATGAAGATTCACATATATTTATTTGATTGTTTGATTACTTGTGCCCTGACTTGTTCTCCCACTGTAAACCCCATATGGGAAATAACCAGATATATTTCATTTGCCTCTGTATCCTCACGTCTTAGCACAGTGCCTGACATGTAGTAGATGCTCAATAAATCCATGTTAACTAAATTGATAATGAATCATCCAGATTCAAAACCATCTGACTGTGCAAAGGAGAGTTCAGATTAAAGAAAGAGGGCTTCTTCTCCTCATGAAAAGATAGGTCCCCTATCAGGAGGCAAGTACACACTTTCTGTTTAAGAAGTTCCACCCACTGTGGGCCCCTCACATGGCTCTGAGCTTGACATCTGCATCACACAGGAAACCACACACCTCTGCCCAGCTCCTCCTTTCTCTCACGTGGCGCTGGCTCTCGCACTGCTCCACATGGTTCTCCCCTTTCCCAGCAGGGCATCCCCAGTGTCTTCTGTTCCTCCCTATGCATCAGACTTCAGGCCTCAGCCCCCTCTCCTTTTCTACTCCATTTCATCCAAGTCCCTCCTCATGTTCTGCCTCTGGGTCCAAGACCTCAAAGGAAGAAATTCCTTCCAGGAACTCCAGGGTGGGGGACCCTCAGCGTGAGCCACCACACCTGATTGGCCTGGCCCTCAGGCTGGCTTCCCAGTACTAGTGTATGAGATTTGTGTCTGGGAGTACTGGACCCAAAATATGAATTCAGCCATAAGGTTGGCCTTTGGCCCATGCAGTCCAGACATGGGACCATGTCACAGTATAATCCACCCAGTGTCCAGCATAGGACAGCTTCACCTCCCTGACACCAATGCTCACACTATAGATGCAGGTCATTTGGCCACCACATGATATAAGGGCTCATGTAAACATACCACCAGCTAGATCCAACCAAAGAGAAAGACAGGGCACAAAACCACCTCTCTCTGAGAACAGGCTCTCCTTTATAATCCAGATTAGACCAGCAGGGCCTCACCTGGCAAAGCTCTACATTCACGGGGTAAAGATTTTCACTTTTGACCAGGAAGAACCTAGAAGCGTAATCACCCAAACTCAAGGCATGGAAGTAAAATGCTTATCTAGAAATAGTGAGCTAGAAGATGCCAGAAGCAGTATCAGATCTAGCCATCTACCTTAAGGCGAAGGAGGGACCCTCCTGAGACCCTGACTGGGGAATCCTCCTGGCCAGGGTTCCCAGCGGGTCAGGGTGAGAGGTGGCCCGATAAGCTCTAGACAGTGTTTGTTCCAGGAGCCCACACCAAGGAGGAGGCCAGACGAGACAGGAACAGGTAGCACCTCAGTCCCAGCTATGCTGCCTCCTCTGGAAAGTGTCCCCACCTCCTTTAGCAAATAGCCCTAGTGCTCTTTTCTTCCAGCAAACAGAGTTGACCACTGAATGTTAATAAACTAAAAATGAAAGGAAACAACAGGATCAAGTCTTTGGCTAGGGTTTAAACAAACAGAACCAGACCGTGCATCCTGGCCGGCACTGTTTCCCTCTTTCCTGGTGCTGTCATTTCCAGCCCAACTCTCTTGTCCCATGTGTGCCATGGGTGGCACTGGAAAACCTGGGCTGTTTTAGGAAAAACCCAGCTCTCCCCAGCTGTACCCCATGGGGCAGATGTGGATGCATTTCAGGCAGGCGTCATGGAAATGTCAATCGGCCAGCTGTTCCCCTCCTGCTCGCCCCCTTCTTCCCAACACCGCCTGTCTGAAATGGAAGGTCAGCCCTGGAACTTCTCAGTCAGAGAATTCCCTCTGCTTGGATTTTGTTTTATTTTTTCCTCCTCTCTTTCTCTCTCTCTAGCATTAGTAATAACTGGCTCAGATGTCCACATGAGTCAGCTTTGCTGGAGGCCCTATTAGCTCGCCCACATGCACCCATTAACTCTCCCGTGGACCCTGGGTATCAGGCAGCAGGCAGCTCTCTTAGTGAGCCTGGCTTCTCCCTCAGCCCCTCTGCAACATGTACATCTACCCCATTTCCTTCGCCTCCTGCCACTGCCCAGATCCAGGCCTCATCACCTCTCTTGACTTGTTCCCACCTTCTGATAGGCTCTCTGCCTCTGAGACCATCTCCTATACGTCTATACTCGCCCCTGCTACTTACAAAATGACTGTGTAAAACCAGACCCACTAGTGTCACAACCATGCTCAAAAAATCTCTGTGGCTCCCCATTGCCCAAAAATATAAAATTCACTCTCACTGAACTTATACTTAAGGCCTTCTCTAGTCTGGCTCCCTCCTCCTCCTACAGTCCTCTCGAAAGCTATTCCTCAACAGGAGCCCTCCTGTGAACTAAACTCTGAGCCCCGGGCTCTGCACTTCTGCTGTTGCCAGTCTCCCCACTTCAAAAACACTCTCTTAACCAATTATTCAAGCCTCCCTCCAGTCCTGGTTCCCATCCCCCCCGCCACTCCCCCTGCCCCCCGCCCCGCCCCAACACGCACACACACACACACATTAGTTCATTCAATAACCTCTCCCATCCAGAACCTCTACTACATCTTTGTCACTCTGCACCTGGCAGGTTCCAACTGTATTTTTATGTAACTATTTTTATAGGCATGCTTGTCTTCTCATCAACAGTTAACCTAAGTGCCCAACAATGGGGGATTGGTAAAATAACTAACAGAATATCCATTCAAAATAAGTGATGAGAGAAAAGATTGATATGAAAAGATATTGATTATATATTAATCTGGGAGAAAGGGGTAACAAAACAAGATACACCCTAAATATCCATTTTTATTTGAAATATATGTGTGCATAGGAAAAGAACCCAAAAGTTCTACAACAAAATGTCGAACAGTGTCTTTTTATCTGAGTACTGGGATTATGAGTAATTTTAATTTCTTTGTCTTACCTGTATTTTCAATAGTCAATATGTATAACTGTGTAATAAAAGGCAATAAAATATATTTTAAAGAGTGCTGGGTTATATATTTTAAAGCACTTTGGAACTAGGCAGGCTAGTTCTTTTGTGTTCATCACAGAACTAGCATGCAGAGAACACTCACTGTGTGTCGGGGGTGGGGGAGAGAGGATTCTGAAGATCTAAACCCTTCCATGTTCATCAGTCCCAACCACTTCCTTCCAAAAAAGAGGAAACTGTCATTGAGAATGTCTCTGGGCCAGGCCTTTTGCAGAGGCTTCACCCCTAGTCCCAAATCCACTGCTTAGTAACTACCTCATGGCTTTGGAAAAGCTACCTTCCTCCCCTAGTTTCTTTTGTTTTTTTCTTCTGTAAAATGGAGAAATAATAATATCAGCCTATTTTATGGATTAAAAAAGATAGTACAAGCAAAATACAGCCAGGTGCACAGTAAATACGCAGTAATTGTTTGCTACAGTTACTATCACATACTTATGTGGCCTTCACAATCATGTAAGTAGGCACTATCATCACCCTCATTTTACATGTCAAAAAATTAAAAGAATTATATTATTGAGAATGCATACATACACACAACAATAAACTTGTTCAAGTTACTAAATCTAGGAATGAAAGAGGCAGAATTCAAGTTCAGATCAGTTCACTCTGTAGACCATGTTTCTAGCAGTAACTACTATGATAGTGATGGGGCTGACTTGCCCCAACGTCACACCACTAGTTCAGGCAGAACTGGGATTAAAACTGTCTACCTCAGGAAGTCACAGGCCTTCATACGTCCTTTAAAGCATTAATAAAATAATCAAGGTCATCCTTTTCATGGAAAGCTGGTCTTTCAAAAATGTGGCCACAGAAAGCCAATGCTGGGTTTTCCAGGAATGGGTTTGAACTGGGCCAGATCCCCAAGATCCCCAAAGGATGGGTCTGGTTGAGCAAAATGCTTCAGACCAGATGGGACTCAAGGAAGTACTCCTTTGGGAACTACTGAGCCAGTGAACGAGCATTAACAAGGATGAACACGAGATGATGCTGCAAGTGGTGGACGCAGTCCTCCAGCACAGCTTGTTCCTTGGGAGGTTTACACACGATTCGAGGTCCATGCAACTTGCAAGAAGTAAGGAGCCTTCCAGATCAAATATGCTTACAAGCTGGCTGCGTTTTGCACCATGAGGCTAGTGGAGGGGCCATGCCTGCACTTAAGGGTCCACCAACAACCACCATGAGAGGACATTCTTGTTCCACCACTGTTACATACTTCTTCCCCCAGTTTCTTGCTGCATCAGCCATAGTCAGCCAGGTTAATTAGAACTTCAGGTTGACTCTGCCACTGGCAATTTCAGGGCAAGAGAAGGAGAAAATCAAATACTCCTGAGATCTCCAGGATGAGAAGTTGTGAAGCAGAGAAACTTGTTCTCCAGCCCCCAGTCACTTCTCAGGACACAGCATTAGTCTCCTCTGCCTCCATTTCTGCTCTTTTTTCCCAACTCATCTCTAAAAGCCATAGCAGAGTCACATGTATACCTGTGTGAGCCCAGACACCGGAGTTCCTGGCCCAAAGCCTAGGTAGGCCCACTTTTAAAGCTTTATCTCTCACCATTAAATTCTAGTCTGCCAAATAAATTTCAAATGTCAGCAAGTAACTAAGAGACAAATGGGTACATACTGTCGTGTGTTCCTTAAATATTCTTCTATAAGTCAGGGTAGGGTACTATACTAGGTACAAGGAGGACACCATTCATTTATCAGACTTTATTGAGCATCTGATGTGTACAAGATATTCTTTCCCTGCCTCAAAAACCAAAACAGGAAGAAGTCACATGCCTATGCTCCCCTGGCCCATCAGACTTGAAACTTCTTGGAGCTTCAATTATGAAAACAGTGAGCTTCCCACAGAGGTGTGAATTGCTCCACAGCACTGAAAATTTCCACTTATAAAATAAAAACTATGCTTTAAGAAAGAGGCTTCAGTATTCAGGACATAGGTAATCCATCTTGCAGTCTGATACTCCCAGCATGCTCGCATCTCTTTCTGATGACCCGGTTACCACATTATCATCCTTGCTTGTGCCTCTCAAGAAGATAGGAATGTTTTTCTGGAGATGATAATTTCTGTTCATCCCCACACTGAAAGGCCCAGAGTACCTAAAGTTCCTCTGTCTCCCTTAACTGTGAGACAGGTTTTCTTACACCCCATTAAGGAATCAAAATACATAACCCTTGCCATCTTCTGGTTATCCAAGTCCTATATTTATTCATTCACCCATTCAACAAAGGCTCTCTGAGTATCTGCTCTGTGCCAAGCTCTAGGTTAGGGACTTTGCATAAGAGGTCAGAAATGGGTAGAGTCTGTTCTTACTCCCTTCTAGCCATGTTTGCTGACCTGGGGCAAACTCACTTCACCTCTTAGACCCTCAGTCTCTTCCTCAATGAAGTGGAGAATTAGGGCTGCTATAGTCTTTAGAGATGATCTGGTTCAAGGGCAGAAATGTACAGCCCTCTGGCCAAATCCAGCCCTCCATCTGTTTTTGAATAGCCTGGGAGCTAAGAATGGTTTTCACATTTTTAAATGGTTGCGGAGGAGAAGAAAGAATGCTTGATGACACATGAAAATTGTATGAAATTCAAATTCCGCTGCTCATAAATAAAGTATTATTGGCACACAGCCATGATCATTCATTTACCTATCACCTATGGCTGCCTAGCTGCCTCACTACAACAGCAGGATTGAGAAGCCATATTAGTCCACAAAGCTGAAATAATTTTATTTACAGAAAAAGTTTGCTGACCTCTGCTCTAGTCTGAGTAATACGATTAATCCAACTCCGTGTCCTTCTAAGGAATCAAATCACACCAAAGGACTCAAGGCTGCCCCCAGAAACCAGGCATCAAGCTTCAGGTCGGCACTCCACATAGACAGACAAGCCCTGCAACTTGGGGACCTCGCTCCTCTCCCAAAGGGTCAAGTATATTTGCTTAGTGACCCCTCTTCCCAACCCTGCCTGAAGACTCTGGTTCCATAGACCTCCTTCCAAGAGGCTTAACTACCTTTGTGCTGGGTCCGTCAGGGCCCTAGGAGATGTAGTCGTCCCATAGCTGATCTCTGGGCTATGCTGGGTTATCAGACAGTTTGGCTCACATGCTCCTTGGAGAGTTCTCTGGGCACTGTCACCATTCCTGCCATCACAACTTTCACTCCATGAGGCAATCTCTTGCTGCCCTGTTTCTATTTCATTAAAGCTCGTCATCAAGAAAAGTAAACAAGACCAACAATGTCAAGGAAAACACAGCTCCTCTTAACTCCTAGGTGGCTACCATCTGCACAGCCTTCAGGCTTCTTCTGTGGACCTGGGGATGACAGCCCTCTTCCAGGCGGCAACACAGCCAAGAGGCAGAGAAGTACCGTGTCTTGTTCTAAAATGTGTTCCCAGAATCCAGGGTGGCTTGCCTTCTGTTGAGAGCCCTCAGCCCCTCCTTCTTTGCCTTCAATCCTATTATCTGCCCCACACCTGACAACACCAACACCTTCCTATCACCTGAGATCGCATCCTCTGCCTTCATCCCATGTGCCACACCCATTCTCTCTTTAATAAAACTACAGCCAGAGAGACACAGGTTTGAGCTGAGAAAGGGCTTCCTAGCCCATGAGATTAGGAATACCTGAGAGGGAATTATTTTATGATCTCAACAGCTAAAAAAAACAGCCCTCTCCATCTAAAAACACATAGGCCCAGAATTGAAAGGGGGTTGGCAGGTAAAATGACTGGAAGCACACAGGAACAAAGTCCTATACTTTTAGCCACTTACAGAGGAGATGGAAATTAAATAAACAAATGGATGGACTAGGCTAATTCAAGTAGGGGTGAGTTCTGTGAAGGAAACAAGCAAGTGGAAGTCATTGACAGGTGGAGATTATATTTGATTTGCTCATCAGAGTTGGCCCTGGAGCAGAGGAGGAGCCAGGTTTGAGGACATCAGGGGAAACACCTGCAGACAGAGAGAGCAGCAAGTACATAGGTCCTAAGATGATGTAGTGAATACTCATTACTCTGTTTGGGGCTCTCCTTACAAGCTGAGGCCCACTTCCTTATATAGAACATAAAATGTCAGATAGTTGCTTTGTCAGCCTCTCTTGCAGCTAACACATGGCTCATGTAGGTTCCTCAATCATTCTGACTCTAGACTTTGAGTCAGAAGCGAGTGACACAAAGAAGCAGGGGCTGTGCAGGCTAGAGTCTGGCAAGGGTATTCTCAATGCAGTAGTCCTATCCAGTCTCTAAGGAGCAGCTGTGGCTGTGGTTCTAGTGACAGAGTCCACGTCCCATGCCAACAGTGTTGTTAGAGATGGCCACAGCATCTGTGCCCAGGAGCGGCATCTCAGAGGTGCTCTGCAGTGTGGTTTGGGATCTTATTTCTATCTACATAGCTTCCATGCTTAGTTTTTTGGCTCTCCAAGAGATTCACTGAACTCCATAATATTGTTTTATTAAATTCTTTTTCTGCTTACAAACCTGCATCCTCTGTCTACTAGTAAACCCCAACAAGTCTGAACACATTCCCCAACCCTTAGAGCTTGATGCTTGGTTATTTTCTGCTGAACACACAGGCCCTGGACTCTGGCCTTCCAAAGTCTGTCTCTAGCAAAACTAGATTCTGAAAGCTAAGTAGAGTGTGGGATTATAAATCTAGGATCTCAGCACATAAAATTAGCCCAGCATGAGAGTACAGGTTCACAGAATCTGTTATGTTCTCATAACTCTCCTCATATGTCCCCTGGAGTGAGCACAGGGGACATTCAAATATTGAGACCTGGCTCCCTCTGACTGCCCTGGCCCACATCCCCAGCCTAACCTTCAACTCCATGAGCTGATGCAACAGGAATTTATTTACAAGCTCATTATCCCTGTGAATCATGTCCAGCTTGAGTTGGGGCTTAACAAGGAGCTGAGGAGTGGTCCTTCAAGCAGCTATGCCCAGGAGGCTTGGGAAGGGGATGGGCCAGAACAAGCAGGGCCTCACTACACCAAGAGCCAAGAGGGCAGATGGGAGCAGTGGATGGGAGGTGGTTCGTGCCAGCCCTGGAGTTTGTTCTGGCTCCAGCATGCTAGGGCTTTTCCAAACACTGGCTTAATTCCAACACAGAGGCCCCAGATGGAAGATTTGGCTGGCTGTCATTCTTGATTTCTAAGTCCAAAAATGTACCAGGGCACTTGAAAGGGTAGAGAAGCAGTGACCAGTATCTTTCTGACTTCTATCTCATCAGGAGGACCCCTGCCCCATGGACCCTGCTCCATCAGTTCTTAGGGTGGAAGGCTTTATGCAATAGTGTTATTCAAATGCAAGTGATGACCATTAACTTATTCAAACTTTTCTTACAATCAGTATTTTGTTTGATAATTGCATATAAGTTTATTTATCTCCATTTGAGAGAAACGGGTTTAAGACTCTAAAAGGTGAAGAGACTTGTTCAAGGTTGACTTATATAAGTGGTAGAGCCCAGGACTTAAAGCCAAGTCTTTAACTACACGCCCATGCTTAAACCATATCTCAATACCTGCCAAATCTTTCTGATTACCTTTGAATTGCAGAATGATGCTGTATCTGTCGAAGTTTACTCAGGGAAACAGAAACAGACCTTTTACACAGGAAGGAATTAATACAAGAAATAGGTGCTATCATAGGTTGTTTACAAAATTAGTCATAATTATTCTCCTCCCTGTATCCACACGAAGTAACTTTGAGTTTGGGTTACTCTTGTTGCTTAGTTTGGTCAATAGAAGTTATGTGCTCCACTTTCAAGCCTAACCTTCAAGAAACCTTGCATTTCTCCACCTGCTCTCTTGGAACCCTGCACAGCATCATGTATACAAGAATGAGAGACCCTATGGAGTACAGACAAATTACCCCAGCTAAGGCCACTCTAGACCAACCAGCCTGTAGGCTACCTTGCAGCTGACTTCAGATGCATGAGCAAGTCCAGCCAAGACCAGAAGAACCACCCAGCTGAGCCTGGTTCAAATTCTGATCCATAACAATGTGAGCTAAATACATAATGCTTGCTTTTATATAACTAACTTTTGGGGTGATTTGTTATTCAGCAAAAGCTGACTGATAACAGTACTTACAGAACTTTGGAACAGCTAAAAATAAATAAATAAAGGTCATGAGATATTTAAAGAATGAAGGTTCTCTGCAAGGTTTCAGGGATAAAGAACTTGCAAGATCTGCAGGAACTGCTGCAGTGTTCACAGATGCCACCAACATTGTTGACTCACAGGAAAATTTTGTTTTAAAATCTCGCATCTGCCAAAGCCCACCAATCTACTCATCACAGCTGGATAACATCAATATGGCTTCTGCTTCTTTCCCACCTCCTGAATCTCATGTGAATGCCTCTCATTAAAAGAATCTAACCTGGTACCTATGTGGCAAAGATTCTTGGAAATGTAGTTCCAGGCCTCCTGCACCTGGTATAGAAAGGAACACATGCAAGCAGAAAAGTGAGACTCAGTTGCCAACCAAAAAATGCACAGACACAGAGGTCTACTCTGCCTTAGACATTGCTTCAGAAGATGCTTAATATCAGGAAGGACTTCTGTTGCCATGTAACACCCTCCAGCAATCCCCACTGGCACTAGTTCTACCTTTGAGATCACATAGGCATTATGAACTCACTTCATTCTCACTTAAGACCTGCAATGAAGGAATGGCTGAGTGTTCAGGTACCCCAAAGTGCAAAGGGTTTGGATAAGTCCCCAGAAATGAGGACAAACTTCCCCAGCTACCACTCTGCTGGCTCCATCTTTCTTTGGAATGAAAGCAGCTGACAAAATCCAGTTCTCTCCACTATAGAGATGGGAAAACTGGCCCAGGAGCACCGGCAAAGCATAGCAATGACAAGGTAAGAGTAAAGAGCTCAGGCTTCCTCTCTGCTCCTAAGTCATTAAGTCATTCTAGGGACTAATCGTCACAGCCCAGGTTTAAGACAAACAGACAAAATTTGAGGGTAGAGATTTCCCTGGATAAGGAAAATCAGTTAGTCTGAGAACTTGAATTAATGAGAAATTTGAATTTCTAAGTGCCTGTGGAATTTCTGCTCTAGCAGTGGGTGTCTCTTCCCAGCCTCCCAGGGATCAAGCTCTCGAAGTTGCTTTGATCCCGACACTCTTTGAACAGTCCCATCCATTCCTGTGGATTCATTTTCCATTGAAATGCTGATGGCTCCCAGATCTAAATCTCCAGGCCCATACATCCAGCTGCTTGTTGATTATAGCTACTAGGATTTCCCATAGGGTTCTTCACTCAGCATGACTCAAGCTCAAGTCTTGCCTTCTAAACTAGCACCAATCACCAACAAGCCAGTCACTGGCATCACCAAGTCACACAAGCCAAGGATTTCCCTATCTCCCAGTTTGATTTCTAGAACCAATTCTCTACCTGGTCTTTTAGCCTCCAGGCTTCTGCCTTTCCAAACCATGAGTCCCACAGCTGCCAGAGGGAGCTTCCTAATTGCACACCTGTCATAATACTCTCTAGATTGGAACACTTTATTAGCTCCCTGTCACCCACAGGATAACATCCCAGCTCCTCAGTCTATTCCCTGCCAACGTCTTTAATGCCACTCTCACATTATCCCCTAGCTGCACTGAACTGCCTGGGATACTCAAAGCTGTCAGGCACCTCCGTGTCCTTAGTCTGCAACACCCTACCTCTACATCTGTCAGTCTGAACTCAGTGCTCTTCCAGTGAGCTGTCACAGTACCATGTTCTTACCATCCCTCTGTGCAATTATCACTTAACTTGTCAGTAACTCCAAAAGATTGGAAACCCCATAAAGGCGGAGGCTGTACCTCCAGAATCATCTTTGTATCTCAGTTCCCATGGCTAGTGGACACCAATGAATGATTGTTAAACAGAGCCATGAGCTCCCCCGGATGCTGTAAAGTTCATGGCAGAGAGTGTGTTCAATTTATAATAATATAATAACAATAATAATAGCTAGCTAAATGTCTTTCACACTTACTGTGGGCAAGAGAGCTTACAGGCATTATTAGCTCATTTAATCCTCACCACAACCTCAAGAGATATTACTGTTATTATCCTGATCTGTAGATAGGAAACTGAGATTTAGAGAAGTTAAATAACTTACTTACAGTGAAATCAGACTCTAGTTTTCCCGTTGGGGTCACACAGGCATTATTAGCTCATTTAATCCTCATTTAAACCCGTCAGCAGGTTCCAATCCTAGGTGATCCCTATGGAGATAAGAAGATTTCACCTATATGCCTGCTCTACTCCAGGCTTAAAATCAGATGTAAGGGACAGAGGACCTGGATATGTTGACAAAAATACTATGCATAGGATCTCCTCACGCCCTTTCTCACCAAGCTAGTCTAATCTTCACAGCAATGAAGAAAAGAATGTCAGGAAGGATTCAAATTCAGGTGGTTCACACCTTTGACCACTAGACACATGGCCTCTCTAGTGTACCCCCTCCATGGTAAAGTCAGCTCCATCACAACAGGGTAAGGGCCAGGGTGATGTAGAGTCTCTTCATCCTTGGTCAGGTTGTTAACAAGTATACCTAACTCTACAAATATTTTGGGGAAGTGCTTAGCTAATTAAATAAACTTTCTTGCTGCAGGACTTATCAGAGCCTTTAATATGCCATGTGCCTTGAACAAAAGATATGTGGCATTTCCCAAACTCAGTTGACCACTTCATTTCCTCAGGCATCTGCCAGGACTAGCAACCCATGGAACACACTGATCCCTAATGTTCTGGCAAACATTTTTTCCTGAGTCTCATCCCTCCAGAGGCCTGGCTGCTCTTGTCTCCATGAAATAAGCCAGATTCTTTCCAATGAATTTTCTTCTCTGCTGAAGTTAACTCAGGTCAGTTTCCATTACTTGCAACAATAGACCTTGCCTGAGACATGCCCTCATTTGCCCTCAGAAAGGCCAAACCTCAGGAGCCTGCTGGGATTTACACTCAGGGGTAGAACACAAGAGAAAGGTTTGGGGAGGCCCAACCAGTCAGATGTGAGCATGGCAGGCTAGGCTTCACTGAGACCCACCATTGAGGGATCATCTCAAAAAAAGCATGCTAAATTGCTCATAGCTCTTTTTTTGTTTTCAATTTCCTTCCTAATGAGAAATTTGGCATTTTTAGGTTATAGGACTGTGACTTACGTTTTTGGATTCCTGTGGCCAAGTTCATGTCCTTTTGACTTTTTATCGTGTTTCTGAGTGTTACAAAGAGATGTTGAGGTAGAAAGCCCCATGTCCCTTTCCTCTCTATTCATCCCAACTCTAACATATACAGACACAAGCACCCTAATTTTTCTTTATTTCACCCAACTCTATTCTATTCTCTAGGCTGATGAGGGGTTTATGGATATCTTTGGCTTTCTTGCCCATCCTTGACCAGGGAATGCTCCATAGTGGCCTCTAATAGAACCAGAAGCCCTGACTACCAGAGTATCCCTCATCTCCTCACCATCCCCTAGCCCCAGATGAACTGAATTTCTGTTCTGTTAGCTAACAAGGCCTATTTAGAATGTCAGTTGAGGTAAGTTGTTTGCCACCAAAATGACTGCTCATTTCAGCTAGGAAGGTGGCAAGGGGTGACAGAATTTTACTGGGTTTCTCTAACTCTCCTTCTGCAATCTGTCCTCACTGCCTGGGCCATGCTGCATAGCCATACTAGGGAAAAAAGGACTAGGAGACAGAGCCAGATCTGGTCGCCCTGCCCTGGGGTAGGACACTGCTCCCCAGAGCCCTGGTCAATGAAGGCCACTCATTCCCACACTCCTCACACCACAGTTGAGAATGAGTCCATGTCTCTCACTCCTTGGCATGACTCACAATTGCTGGATGAAAGCCCCTTACTCCTTACGGCTCATGCCACCTGGCTACAGTACCACTCCCCCAACGTGAAGGCCACTCATTCCCATACTCCTCACACCACAGTTGAGAATGAGTCCATGTATCTCACTCCTTGGCATGACTCACTAGCACATGTGAAAGCCCCTTACTCCTTACAGCTCATGCCACCTGGCTACAGTACCACTCCCCCAACCTCCTAACCCTCCCACATCCTATCTGAATCATCTACTAGTCTTTGAGATCATCAAAGACTTTAGCACTGGAGCCACAGCCCTCATCTCCACCCAGACCTTACCCTAGTGACTTCAGTTTCCACATGGCTATTGCATCCAACGCCTTTGATACTTAGTTCCTTAACTTCATTCATGATGACTTTCCCCTTCTCTCCACTCCAGCCACCCGCGTCTTTGTCCACACTTGGGACCTTGTCATCACTTTGAACTGCTACTCTGAAATCATAAATGCAGACCAGCCCATTCATTCAAGTAAAATACACATACCATAAAATTTACCATTTTAACCATTTTTAAGTGTACAGCTCAATAGTATTAAATACATTCATGTATTATGCAACCATCACCACCATCTATCTCCAGAACTCATTCATCTTGCAAAACCAAAACTCTGTCCCCATCAAACAATAATTCCATGTTCCCTCCTCCCACCAGCCCCTGGCCACCATCAAAGGCTGCCTCTTTGATTTTTCCTACTCTAAGTACTTTATATAAGTGGAATCACACAGTATTTGACTTTTTGTGACTGTTTTATTTTATTGAACATAATATCCTCAACATTCATCTATGTAGAATATGTCCAAATTTCCTACCTTTTTAAAGCTGAATAATATTTCAGTGTAGTATATACTACATTTTGCATATCCATTCTTCTCTTGATAGACACTTGGGTTGCTTACACATTTTAGCTATTGCGAATAATGCTCCTAAGAATATGGGTTTACTTATATTTCTTTGAGACCCTGCTTTCAATTCTTTTGGGTATATACCCAGAAGTAGAATTGTTGGATCATATGATAGCTGTATTTTTAATAATTTGAGGAGCTATAGTACTGTTTTCTACAGAGGCTGCACTACTTTACATTCCCATCAAGAGTTCACAAGTATTCCAGATTCTTCACAACCTCAGTAACACTTATTTTCTGGGTTTTTTTTTAAATAGTCAATCTATGGGAGTGCAGTGGTGTCTCATTGGGATTCTGCTTTGCATTTCCCTAATGATTACTGGTATTGAGCATCATTTCATGTGCTTATTAGCTCCTAGTATATCTCCTTTGAAGAAATGTCTATTCAAGTTCTTTTCCCACTTGGAGGTTTTTTAGGTTTTTGTTGTTGAGTTTTAGTAGTTCTCTTATATTCTGGATATTAATATCTTACCAGATAAATGATTCTAGGTGTTGTCTTTTTACTTTATTGATAGTATCTTGATGAGCAAAGTTTTTTTAATTTTCGTGAAGTCCACTCGCTTATTTTTTATTTCGTTGCCTGTGCCTTTGCCATCATATCCATGAAATCATTGCCAAATCCAACAGGATAAAGCTCTTGCCCTATGTTTTTTTCTAAGAGTTTTATTATTTTGTGTGTCACATTTACATCTTTAATCCATTTGGAGTTAATTTTTGTATATGACTTTAGAGAAGGGACCAATTTTATTCTTTTGCATATGGATATCCAGTTTTTCCAATACCATTGGTTGAAAAAATTGTCCTTTTTCCATGGATGGTCTTTACACCTTTGTCGAAAGTTATCTCACCATATACATGAGAGTTTACTTCTAGGCACTCTATTCTAGTCCATTGGTCTATGTGTCTGTCTCTATGTCAGTGCCACTCTGTTTTGATTCCTATAGCTTCACAGTAGGTTTCAAAGTCAGAAAGTGTGAATCCTCCAGCTTTGTTCTTCTTGTTCAAGACTGTTTTGCCTATTTGGGGTCCCTTGAGGTTCCATATGAATTTTAGGATGGATTGTTCTATTTCTGAAAAAAATTATTATTGAGATTTTGATAAGGATTGCCTTGAATCTGTAGATCACTTTGGGTAGTGTGAACACCTTAATGTTAACCCTCCTAAGCCATGAGACAATATGTCTTTCCATGCAAGTTTTCATTCTATAAATCTTTCTTCTCTTTGGTTAAATTAATTCTTAAGGATTTTATGCTATTATCTATGGAATTGTTTCCTTAATTTCCTTTACTGATTGTTCATTGTTAGTGTATAGAACTACAACTGATATTTGTTGAACTGTATTGACTTTGTTGACTAGTTCTAACAATTTTTTTGTGGAATCTTTAGTGTTTTCTACGTATGAGTCATATCAACTGTGAACAGAGGTGATTTTACTTCTTTCTTTCTGATTTGGTTTCCTTTTATTTCTTTTTCTTGCCTAATTGCTATAGCTAAAACTCCCAGTACTATGTTGAAGAGAAGTGGCAAAAGTGGGCATTCTTGCCTTGTTCCTGATCGTAGAGGTAATGCTTTCAGTCTTTCACTATTGAGTATACATTCGCTGTGTAGTTTTCATATATGGCTCTTATTAGGTTGAAGTAGTTTCTCTCTATCTCTAGTTTGTTCCATGTTTTTATCATGAAAGGTGCTGAATTTTGTCAAATACTTTTTCTTCATTGATTGAGATAGTTATGTGGGGTTGGCGGAGCAGGGGTTCCTTCATTCTATTAATGTTATATACATTGATCCATCCTTGAATACCAGGAATAAATACCACTTGGTCGTGGTTTATAATCCTTTTAATGTGCTGCTAAATTTGTTTTGATAGTATTTTGTTGAGGATTTTTGCAGCAGTGTTTATAGGGAGATCGGCCCATTCCTTAATGAGCATCTCTAATTCTTCTTCTTCTCTCACTCACAAACCCTCTGGGCAGATTTTTAACCTCATAGAGACCTATCTTCTCTTGATTCATCTACACTATCTCACACTATCCCACTTTTGGTCTTATATCTTTCTCTACCTAGTTGAAGCCCGTGGTTCATTATTTCAGCCATTTTCTTGTCAATTCTGTTTACTCTTTGCATCTTCGTCTTCCTAATAAAACCCTAACCCCATATATATTTCATTCTCTGGTTTTTCCACTCTCACACTGAGGACACTGAGCATAACCAGAAAAAATATATATACAACCATAATTGTGGGTGTTATTGCAAATTTATGGGTTCTAACTTTGAGTGAGGCTCATTATTCTAGCTTTAGCCATTTTTTCTCCCTCTGTCTGCAAATATTTCAAAATTCATACACTAACTATAAACCCCACCATGAGCCCACTTGTGTAAGCAGAAGACCTCATTTCCTTTATCATTTGAAAATCAGAGCCATCAGACACTCTTCTTTCAGGCTCCATTTATATAAGTCCACTCTTGCCTTCTCCCTCCCCCTCCCTATGAGAGAGGTGCCTCCTTCTTCCCCAAACTATTTCCAGTTCCATGCCCTGGATTCCAACCTTGATGGCCTTTACATATACAAAAAAATTTCTTGATGATCCCTGTGATAGCCAGACTTCAAAGATGCCTCCCACTGCCAGTGGATTGCTGGTATTCAGACCTTTATGAGCCCCTGCCACACTAAATTTGGCCTGGCCACATGCAGCTAAGAGAATGCAATGGAGGTACTCTGCATGACTTCTAAGGCTAGGTCATAAGAAACCTGAGACTTCTGCCTGGGCTCTTGGAACACTTAACTAAGAAGTCTACTACTCTGAAACTGCCATGCTTTCAGGAAGTCCAAGTTAGCTATGTGAAGAAGCCACATGAAGAATGAGTGATGCTAACCAGGTCCCAGCTGTTCCAGCCAACCCAGCCAAGGTGCCAGACATGTGAATGAAGAAGTCTTCTTACATACAGAGAAGGATCGAGGTCCTATACAGCCCCAGCCATTTTCTGCTATTGATGCCACTGCAACAGAGGCTTAGACAAAGTATCCCTGCTGTACCCTGTCAGAATTCCAGACACAAAGAATCACGTGCATTCTAAAATGGTGGCGGTTTCATACTAAGTTTAAAAGTAATGTATTACACAGCAGCAGATAACTGGAACAATCCCCTCCAATTCCTGTAGCTTCTACCACACCTCTCTGCTGTCTTCCCATCACTAGGGGAACATGCGCAATCGGCCTCCATTTAAATAATAATAGAGAGGAAGAGAAGAAAACAAGGATGAAGAAGGAGAAGATGACAACAGACTATCCAGTATCTTTCACAGCCAAGCTTTTTGTAAATATTTACTATATCCAATTCTGCATTATTCCATTCTCTCCTAAACACTGCATTCTGGCTCACACACTTATACACATTAACTTGAACCCATTCTCACCAAGGCCACCATTGCCTTGTAAATACATTGACTGCATATCTCTGAGTCTTTAAATCCTTAATCTCTTTGCAGCATATCATGCTATGAGCCACTTCCTCTTTCTTGAAGTGTTCTCCTCGCCTTGCAACTCCAAGGCCTCTCTCTTCTAGCTTTATCTCCAAGACTCTGACTGCATGTTCTTAGTCTCCACCATGACCGCCTTATCTTCTGCCCACTCTGTTATTTTTGCGTGGGAACATAGAAATGTAATATGTTTTCCACCCTCAAAAGGTGTGACAATGTACAGTGAAAATTTCCTTTCTCACCCCTGTCTCTCAACCACAAGATTTCCCTCCCCAGAAACAATCAGTGTTATCAGTTTCTTATATATTTCTCCACAGACATATTATGTATGGTTATGCATATATGCACACTTATATCTACCAGTTTCACCACACACACACCCTTCTTCTTCCTCCACAAGAATGGCAAAATTCTATACACACTGAAGCGTACTTGCTTTCTTCACAACAGTATATCTTAGTCCTTTTTCCATATCAGTACATCGCAAACTCTTTAATCTTTTCTTCTGCCTATATAGTATGCTATTTTTAACAACTTTTTATTTTTCAATTACAGTTGACATATAATATTAGTTTCAGATGTACAACGTAACGATTAGACATTTATATAACTTACGAAGTGATCACCCCAATAAGTCTAATATCCATCTAACACTATACATAGTTATTACAATATTATTGACTGTATTCCCTAAGCTGTACTTTACATCCCCATGACTATTTTGTAACTACCAATTTTTACTTCTTAATTTCTTCACCTTTTTCATTCAGCCCCCCAATCCCCCTCCTATCTGGCAACCATCTGTTTGTTTTCTATATCAATGAGTTTGTTTCTGTTTTGTTTGTTTATTTATTTTGTTTTTTAGATTCCATAAGTGAAATCATCTGGTATTTGTTTTTCTTTGTCTGACTTTTTTTCTTAGCATAATACCCTCTATGTCCATCCTTCTTTAAAAAAATTAAAAATAGAACTACCATATGACCAAGGAATTCCACTTCTGGGTATTTATCCAATGAAACCCAAAAAATTAATTTGAAAGACATATGTACCCCTCTGTTTATTGCAGCATTATTTATAATAACCAAGATATAGAATCATCCTATATGAAATGTTGTCCATCAGTAGATAAATGGATAAAGAAGATGTGGTACATATATACAATGGAACATTACTCAGCCATAAAAACAAAACAAAACAAATAAACAAAAAAAACCACTCAGTTTCCCACTCAGAACATTAGTTGCCATTTGTGACAACATGGATGGACCTCTATAAAGGGTATTATGCCAAATAAAATACGTCAGACAAAGAAAGACAAACACCTATATAATATACTTTTGTATGCATGTACCTACCTGGTTTATTTTATAATCCCTCCTTTGATGCCATTTGGGTTGCTTTTCATCTTTTTCTATTACAAACAATGTTGTAATAACTAATTTCATATGCATAATTATTCACATGGGAAAATCTTTCCATGGGATAAGTTCTTAGAAGTAGTAGGTCAAAAGCATTTTTAATGTCAGAAGATACTGCCATATTTCCCCCCCATTGAGCTGTATCATTTCCACTCGTATCAGCAATGCATGAGCGTCTGTTTCTCCATATAGTGTGCTATCAAATGTTTTGATCTTGGCCAAGCTGAAAGATGAAATAATTTCCTAGTGAAACTTTAACTATATTTCTCCTATATGAATAAGGGGGCATCTTTTCTTAGGTGTCGGTAAGTCTTTATACTTGTTTATCTTTCATGTTGTTGACCTGTTTCATTTTGATTTGTGGCAATTCTTTATATAATAAGTTCTTTGTCGGTGGAATTACAAATATTTTCCAAGTTTGTCTTTTGACTTTGTGTATGTTGGGTTTTATCATGCATAAGTTTTGTTTTAATAGTTAAAATGATCAGTCTTTTCTTTTAAGGTTTTCTTGATATGTAGAAAGTTTTAAAATTCTCCCATGTTTCACATACATTTATGGCTTCATTTTTGTTACATTTACATCTTTGTTTCATATGTAATTTATTCTACTATGTATGAGATACGGTTCTAACTTTTTTCCAGATGGTTCTCCAACCCAATTTATTGAATACACATTTTCCCACTCAGTTAGAAATACCATATTTACTTTAAACTAAATTCTCATGTATAATTTCTGAAATTATGTTCCATTGAGTTGTCTAGTACCATATTGTTTCAAGTAATATAGCTTTGTAGTACAGTTTAATTTCTGATAGAGCTATTCTTCCCTCTTTAGTATGCTTTTTCCACCGTTTTAGGCTATTCTTCCTATAGGGAAGTGAGAAGAGTCTGTGTGAGTTTTTACTCTGCTCACAAGCCAGTAAGTTATCCTGCGCAGTTTCCTGGATGCTGGCAGAAGACATGAGACTTCTGGGCCAGAGACAAATGACTTTATTGCTCGCAACAATAGCAACGCCAAGAACATCAGCATTCATAACAGTTCCAGGAGCCCCAGTTCCCAGAGAGTGACATGAAGAAGTCCAGGTGATGCCAGGCAGCGGGTTCTGTTTCAGAGAAGAACCTTGAGTTTCAGGAACCCAAATCTTTTATAATGGACAGTAAGCCTGCCTAGTTTTTGTCCCAGGGAGAGACATTATCTTTATTTTACTGGACAGTAAACAAACTTGCCTTTTCTCCAGAAAGAGTTACTATCTCTAATTTGGAAGTGTGTTTACTATAGAAACATCCCTGAAGAGACAGTCTGGAACAAAGGTAGTCACTGCTTCTGCTCATCCAGAAACATGAGAGACCATGAAGAATTGTCTCCCAACTTGTTTATTTATCCATAGACACTTGATAATCCTTTTCTCTAACAACAATAAAGGCTTCATTTTTATTGAGAATCTTATTAAATTCCAAATTATCTGAGGGAGAATGGACAATTTTATGATGTTAGTTTTCCTATCCAAGAACATTATTCAAATGCTTTTTTGTCCCTCAGAAGCATTTTAATGCTTTCTCCACTATGATTTTGCACATTTTTTGTTACATTTTGTTGTTATTGTATTCCCATTTTATCTCTAACAGGTTTGTCATTAATTCCTGTTATTTAAATGAGTAGTTTTCCTCCAGTGCCCCTTCTCTACCTTCTTCTCTTCTTACTCTAAGATTTTTCTGGACGATCTCACTCTCTCCCAAAACTTCAGCGAGCATCTGACAGTTGATGCCTCCCATACTGTCATCTTTGACCTGCTCTCTCTCAGGAGCTCCTGATATATATGTGGTGAACACCCCATGGGCATGTTATACCCAGCCAGCTTTGAAATTAAATTCCTCATCCTTCTCCCCAAACCAGCTTTTCCTCTGTACTCTAACCCCAGTGGATGGTACCACTATTCACCCAGGTGTCCCTCAGCAAAAGGGAGAGGTTTTCCTTTACTCCTTTCTCCAATCCTTCTCCAAGTCTGTCTATTCATCCTCCTCAATTTCTCTTTAACCTGTGCCCCTACCTTCATCCTCTCTGCCATGGCCTGAGCTCCACGCAAATGACTGGGAAGCCCACTAAGTTACCACTTGGTCTTGTATCTCTTCTCTATTATCTATTCTTATCTTGCTGCAGGAGTGGCCCGCAGTTTGAATCATGCCATCATCTCCCAGAGGCTCTAAGATAAAAACAGAGGCCACCCTTTCCCCTTTCCCCCCCCCCCCCGCTTCTCCAACGTGGCACTCCTTCCCATTGGTGACCTGATCCTCCCTACTGTCTTAAACTTCGAGTCTTCCATTCCTGCACTATCCTGTACTTGTGCTTTTGCACATCTCTGTGCCTTTACCTGGCCTTCACCTAGAATATTTCAAAGCACCATGGCCCTTCTTACCTGGCTAACTCCTACTCCTTCCTAAGGATTCAACTCAGACAACAATTCCTCCAGAAGACTTCCCCAACATCCTCTTCTGCATGAGATGCTTTCATTCATTCATTCATTCATTTTAAAGGCATTATTTGGTTCCCCACTTGCCAAGCTCTCAGCGAGGTACCGCAGATAACAAGATGAATTAAGTACAAGTCACTGCCCTCTAGGGACTCATTATCTAAGTTCTTGTTATTCAAATGGTTTGAGACCAGCATCATCAGAATACCAGAGAGTTAGAAATGCAGACACTCAAGCTTCCTCCCAGATCTGCCAAAACAAATCTACATTTAGACAAGAGCCCCCGAGTGATTACTGTGCACAATAAAGTTTGAGAAGCACAGGTGACATGTAAACAGAGAAATGTAACATATGAGGTAAGTGCAACCTTAGAGAAATGCACAGGGTATTCTGAGGACATCCTGAGAGATAACTAACTGAATATGAAGGGAGGGAGGGAGGAGCAAGATAGGAGAGCAAAAGGACAGAAAAGCTGAGTTGAAGTTGGGGGCGGGACCTTCCAGGCAAAGGACAGCTTGAGAAAAGGCATTGAAGGGAGAAAGTGTGTGTGCTGGATTGGAGATACAGAACCACTGGCTGCTAAGTGAGAGGTCTTGATACAAAATCATGAGAAAGGAACCATACCAGCTTCACTTCCTAACACTCCACCCTAGCTCAAGGCTCATCCCTTCAACCAACCACAGTGGGTGGGCAGGTACCATTTCCTTGATAGCCAGGCTAAGGAGCTTGGGCATGCCCAGTTAAGTGCCTGCCCACTAACAGTTTGCATTTTAAAGGCAGAAGTGATGCTGGGTTTGAGTGTGAGGCACCTGCAGCCAGAAACCTGGTTAGGGACCACAATTGTGCAGGCCAGGAGTGTCACCAAACTAAATCCCAGCAGAGCCAACTCAGGTGTAGAGGAGAGTACAGATTCCAGAAAGATTTGGGAAGTCAAATTGGTAGGACTGAATATGGGGAAAATACAGACAGAAGCAGGTATAATTCTCAGGACCCAGGCTTGTGTTGGTGAAGTAAAATCCAACGAAGGCAGGGGGCAATAGAAGGCAGAACCAGCCTGGGAGCAAAATTAATAAGATCCAGCACTTATGGAGCACTTATTCTGTGTTGGGCATCAAAATCGGCACTTTGCACAGATTTCCTCCATTAATCCTCATCTGGCAATTCTCAAAGCAGATACTGTCATTGTCCTTAGTTTGCAGAGGAGGAAACAGGCACAGAGAGGTTAAAGTACTTGCCCAGAAACACATAGCAAGACTTGCGAAAGCTGACTTTGAGCTCAGGCCAAGACCCCACATTGTAGACTGGCTTCAGACATGCTGGGAGTTAAGGGCCTATAGACTTCCAGTAGGAGAAGATTAAGACAGAGGCTCAGGTGAGCCACTGGGCACGTGTCAGCCCACAAAGTTTGCCAGCACCATTGAGTAGATAAGATGATGCAAGAGTAGGGAAGGGGCTGAGGAGAGGGGAGGATTGGTGGGCAGTGAGTGGGGCTGAATAATCACATAGCTTCCTACTGCCCCTTGGGTTGCCATTTGCTGGTATAGCCAGAACCCGACATTAGGTGGATGCCCCAGGAATCTTCAGGAATCAGCCTCTTCATCTGGGAACCGGGCCTCCCACCGGGGCAGAGGCTGGGAGAGCAGGAGAGCCTTATCAGAGAAGGATGACAGATGTGCCAGAGCCAGGCAGATGGCATCAGGGGGCATAAAGTAGACATTAGTATTTCGCAGGCCCTTCTCTACCTCTCACCCAGGAACTCCACAATAGAGGCACCCTGCCCCACCTACCTCCTGCTATGTTGACAGCAAACCCTTTCTGTATTTTCTGACTAGGTAGTAATACCACTCTCAGGCTGGCACCTTCTCAGCTGTGAGATGGAGGCAATGGCACTCTCCTCTCAGAGCTCTCAGGAGGAACAAATGGTCCTTACATGAAGAAGGTACTATGCAGATCGCACAGCATTTCCACTTCACTGACAGCATTCCCCACCATCCCATTGTGGGTAAGTTTTCTTTACTATGGATATTAGGGCTGGAGCTACTTAAGAGAACTAAGGTCTTTTTGCTTCTTGCTCAGGCTCCAAAGGCAGGGTTAAGGGTCCAGGTGGGACTCCTGGCTAGCTGACAAGGGCTCCCCAGGAAGCCCCTGACCCTCACCTGGGCTGGCAACCTCAAATGGCCATGGCAGGGTGAAGGGAACAGCTGTGGGGAGAGAGCTTCAAGCACAGCCTAAACAGGCCCCTGCTGCTCAGCCCAGTCCATTATAGCCAGCTGGAAAAAGGCCTCAGATTGCCATAGTTCCAGATTTTGCGAGAGAAGGCAGAAATCCAAATCTTTATGTGGAATCTCCAGGTTTTTAAATGTAGAAAACTAATTTATAAATCTTGTAAACACCAGGGTAGCTAACCTAGCCTAGTCATGTCTAGGATTGGAATTAGGCCATTTGTCCCCACATCTTTTGGCCAAGACGAGAGCACCTGGCTGTCCCTCTGAGTGCGCATGGACATGCCCACGTGTGTTCCTGCATGTGAGAGTGTAAATAGGGGATGGCTGCAAGAGTCCACAGTGACGTGTGTGCCCATGTGAACACATGAATACGTGTGCTGTGGGTAAGTCTGTGAGTCAGCACGTGTGCATGGTCCCCACATGTGCATCTGTGAACATATATGAAGATGTACGCAGGCATATAATGTGTGACAGCACATGCGACTGTGAGGTGTTAGTGAGTGCACACACGTGTGTTAATGCACATGCACGTGGGTTCCAATGTAGGCCCATGTTTGCACTCAGAGTAAACGCCAACCAGTGGCATAGCAGTTTCCTGCGAGTGTCCCAGAGGGAAAGCCGCGTCCACACCTGCGACCACAGAGACACGCGTGCGCTCTAGAGCAGCGGGAATGGGAGTAGGGTGGGGCGCGCGCCAGTGCCCGGCTGGCTGGGGGTGGCAGCCTTGGCCTCCTGCACACCAGGGCCTTGATTCTCCCGGCCCGCGCCCCACCCCCACTCCCGCGCCGGCCGGCAGAGCGGAGGGGAGGGGCGGGGCAGCTCAGCAGCTGCGCCACGGGCTCTGCGGGAGGGAGGAGAACGGTGCGCAGCCGCGGCTATTAGTCACCAGATGTCACCTTCTGCTGCCAAGGCGGCGCTGGGCGCAGACAATGGCTGCGCAGGCCGAGGGGCGGGCCCCAGCGAACCCCAAAGCCGCGCCTCTGCTGACACCTACAGCCCCGCTCCCACACTGGCCCTGTCCCTCTCAGCTCGGTGACGCCAGGCTGCCGGCTGCGGATCCCCTTGGCTCTTTGCCTTACTGCCACCACCTACTCCATGTCCCTTCCCTTTATCTGCTTAACGCCTAATTTTTCAGGAGGCAGGGCAGGTGTCACCTCCTCCAGAAAGCATTTCCTGGCCTTCTCCTCTCTAATTCTCATAGACTACCCCCACTTCCCTCAACTTGAATATCTGTTTTGGGGCCATCGTGGTCCTTCCAGACTGGGCAATTTGAGGTCAGCAGGGACTATCTTTTGTTTTTCCTGTGTCTGGCACAGTGCCTGGCACTCAAGTTTGTATGTTTAGAAGAACAAGCCTGGGGGTCACAACCCCTGGGTTCCAGTCCCTGGCTTGCTATGTGAATCCAAGATACTCCTTGGCTTCTCTGGGCTTTGGGTCCTCCTCTGTAGAATGAGGAAATTGGGCTGGGTTGTGGCCGGGCCATCATTCTGTCTGTGCCAATAGGGTCTGCACATACCTGGGCTTCAGTCTTGTCTCCTTAGGCCACAGAGGCTTCCTTCACAGGCTTCCTTCCATCTGCCTAGACTGAACTGTGTAAGTGGACCTCTGGGCCTCAAAGTGGAGAGGGCAGCCTTCTTTGAAAAGACTGTGAAAGTGAGAGTAACTGTAAAGGGCAAGGTCCTAAACCTTAAACACACACACACACACACGCACACACAACCTGACATCACCAGCTTGCTCAGGAACCTTCTGAACTGGAATTGGCTTCTGGAGCTGAGGAGAGGGGAAAAAATTGAGCTACTTGTATGCTTTGTAGATACTCCAGAGAGGCAAGGTCTTGGTCTATGACTGCAGCACTCCCTAAAGGGCTCCACTGTCAGGATCCAGGGAGTAGTGTCCTTCTCAAAGTGGCTTGTGTGCCTTTCTTCTCAATGCTGGTGGCCTGCCAGAGCTCCTTCAGCCTTCCAGCCCTCAGACCTCTCCAGAAAGGACTGCTCTGGCCCTGAAGAGAGCCGTTACCTCCTGAACCCCCAAGAGATTCAGCCTCCACTGTGTTTTTTTGCTTTTTTGTTTTTGTTTTTTTGTTTTGTTTTGTTTTCCTTTTAAAAATATTTTTTATTTGATTACAAAAGTAATGCATATTGTTTGAAAGAATTTGAAGAATAGGAAAATTTTTTTAATTACCTTTACCTCATCATCACTGAAAGCTGTTATCTTGCATAATTTCTTTCAGACTTTTTTCTTCTCTTTAATTCCACCACCCCCCTTTTCACCTCTGACTTATGGATGTTGCCCTTTCCCCTTAAGAATTGGATTTCTGAAGGCAGGGCATCTCCTCCCACACACTCATGGCAAGCACCCAGGGCCTGGTGCACCCGGGGCCTGGCACACCCGGCGCATGGTCCATGGCTCTATCTGGGGCACAAACCCAAGACCTTCTGCATGTAAAGCAGATGTGCTAACCACTACACTGTGGAGCCACCCCCCTCTTTCAGACTTTTTTATGTATAGTATATATTATCTATTTATGTAGATGTATATTTTCACAAAAATGGGAATATATGCTATTTTGCAAACTTTTTTTCTTTTCACATAATATAGCTTGAACATCTCGTATCCTTAACTCTCCTGTATCACTGTTTCTGATGCCTATATAGTATTCTATAGTAAGGATAAACCATTTAATAACCCAATTATCTATCAGTGGAAACAAAACAGATACTTTAAATGGCAATTAATCAAGAGCATTGCCAAATCTCATGAGCACTTCCATTATGGAAAATATTCAATCAAGATATGGAGAATAAGAAAGGAGCTTTGCATGGAGAGTTTTCATCACCCTCTCCTAAAGATCTCAGCTTCCCCACCAGCAAAGGGATGGGTGCTGCCCTGGGTGTGCCCTGAGGGCCGTTGCAGCTCAGCTATTCCCTGGGAGAGACTTGTTGGCCATCAACAGGAAGACATAGCAGAAGGGAGAAGAGAATCAAATCTCTCAACTCAGAGCCCAATGGCCATCTTGTGGTGCCACACAGCCTCGGTACCTTGTCCCACTGCCATATAAACATATAAAACAGAGTGTTCACATGAGCCATTTTCCTCCAACTCGGCAAGGGGAGGCCAAGTATGAACCCTGGGAGAAAACACTGAAAAAAAAAAAAAAGAAAGAAAAACTCTGCCCAGCATTTGACAACTCTTTAGCCAGCCAGTACAGCAAAGAGGAAATGTGACACAGAGGCTGAGGTTGGTTACAATCCAAAGTCTCTCTCCTTGATCTGAGCTCCCATCAAGAAATTCCCAGCTAGAATCTCTAGTCCCGTGACCTTGGGCAAGTCATTTCCCCTCTCAGAGCCTTAATTTCTCTAAAGGTAAACATAGATATGCAATATGTAGAAAAGGTCTCAGTGAGGAGGGCTACACAGCAGAGATTCCCAAGAGGTTTTCTCCCTACCAGCCTCCAACCCCATCCTGGGTCTTAACAACCAGTTGCAGATGCAGGAATGAGCAAAACAGACAGAACACCTGCCTTCATAGCACTTAAGATTAGTGAGCAAACAAGAAATTAAAAAATTATTACAAATGTGGGATATGCTGTGAAGAAGTACAAAGTAACCTGAGAGTTAAAACCACCTCATGTAGTTGGGGGGTGGTCAGAGAAGGACTCTCTGAGGAGCAGTCATTTCCATGAGAAGTAAGCATTAGAAAGAATTATACAGAAGAAAAATCAAGGGAAGGGTTCTTGACTTCTAGGCATAGGAAACAGCCTTGAGGTGGAAAAGAACATGCCATGGCCCAGGACTGACTACAGGCCAGCAGGGCTGGAGTGTCAAGAGTCAGAGAAATGATTAAAGATGAGACTCAAGAAGGCAGGCAGGGGTCAGTGTGCAGGGTGTTGGAGGCCGTGGAAATGTCTCACAGGAGTGTGTACAAGGCAAGCATGTTTGTGGAGCAACGAAGAGGCTACCAATGTGTCTGGAAAGGAGTGAGTAAAGGTGGACACAAGGTCGGAAAGAGCGTGAAGCTAGGTCATTCAAGAACTTGAGGGTCTTGTAAGGATTTGGGCTTTTGAATGAAATGGGAGCCGTTGGGGGTTGGGGTAGTTGAGAAGAGTGACATGGTCTGAGGAATTTTTTAAAGAACACATCAGGCATTCCACTTTCAATATAGTGAAGTAAGCTCTTAACAAATCTACCCTCCCACAGAAAATACCTGTAAACTCTGAATATAATACAGAAAATGACTACTAGAAGGCTCTGAAAAAAATGATCAAAAATAGGCAGACTTTGAAAGGATGTTGAAACTTTGAAGAAGGGACCAATATGTTGTAAATGCAGAGGGCAGGCTGCATTTGTAGCACAGTGCTGGATAGCTTAAGGTCCAATAGAAAACACTGTTTTTTCTGGCCTGAATAACCAGAGGACAGAACCTAGGGCAACTAGAGGCAGCGGAAAGGGAAACAGAAATCCTGGAAAGGAAAGTACTAGAAAAGGACAAATTCAGTTAATAAATTCTGAGAACTCTCTGCTCAACTCTTGAACCACACACACACAGAGAAGACTCAAGACAACCTTCAGCTAAGGCTGAAAGAATTAAGATGTGATATGAGATATTGCCCACTGCAGGCAACACAGAGTTTATAGTTTGAGTCTAATGAAGTGATTGCCTGCAGCATCCTTTGGGAGAATGTAACAAATTTCAGAAACTCTACAACATAACATTTCAATGTCCAGGATATAATCCAAAATCAACATATAAAGAACTGGGAAAATATTATCCATTTTAATGGAAAAGATAATCCAGAGTCCAACACTGAGATGGTCTTGAAGTTAGAAGTATCGGACAAGTCTTGTAAAGCAGCTATTATACCTATGCTCAGCAAGGTAAAAGGAAATACACTCTTAATGAATGAAGAGACAGGAAATCTCTAAAGAGAAATAGAAAATATAAAAAGGACCAGGTGGAATTCTGGAACTAAAATAATCGATATCTGAAATGTTTTAAAGCTTCGTGGTATGGGTTAAAACAGAATGGAGATGACAGTGAGTTTAAGCAGATTAAAGTAGTGAGAGAGGGAAGGAGAAAGGGAGAGAGAAGATTGAAAATACAGTCGCAGGAATCTGTGGGATGATATCAAAGGTCTAACATATGCATAATTGGAGTCCTAAAAGGAAAGAAGAAGAATAGAGCAAAAAGTTCTTTGAAAAATGAATGGTAAAAAAAAAAAAAAACCCACCTCACTTTCCAAATCCAAAGAAAGACAAATTTACACATGTACTCATATTGAAACTGCTAAAAATCAAAGATAAAGAAAAAACCTTGAAAGCAGCCAGAGAAAAAAGACACATTGCATAGAGGAAAAGAGATTCAAATGACCACAGACTCCTCATCAGAAATTGTGAAGATCAGAGGAATGAAAATAACACCATTAAAAAGCTGAAGGGCAAAAACCTGTCAACCCAGGATTCTATATCCATTGAAAATATCCCTCAATAAGGAAGGCAAAATAAAGACATTTTCATTTAAAAGAAAATTAAGAGAATTCATTGCCAAAGCTCTGGACTATAAGAAATACTAAAGTAAGTTCTTCAAGTTGAAGGTAAATGGCACAGAGGGGCACTTTGATCTTCAGAAAAGAATGAACAACATCAGATGGTAAATACCTAGGTAAATTTATAAAATTATAAGAGTGTTTTTCCTCTTAATTTCTTTACTATAATCATGACTGTTTAAAGCAAAAATGTTAACATTGTTTATGAAGTATCTAGTGTAGTACCTTTGAAAACTAAAGCATACAGGATGGAGGATGGCAAATGTTTGCAAGAGTTTTATATTTTATGTAAAATGGTAAAATATTTACTCTAAATCAACTATAAAAGTTCAAAGATATGTATTATAATCCCTAAGAGGGAAAAAACACTTTTAAAAATGCAAAGCAGTATAGCTAAAAGGTTAAGCAATTACATTAAAATCAAATTCTAAACAGTCACTCTGGCTCTCGTGTGGACTATAGGTAGAGGGGTAAGATCATAGACCAAGTTAGGATGTCATTGACATAATATAGGTGAGTGATATGTTGGCATGGACTAGAATGGGAGCAGTGGAGATGGTGAGAACATTGGATTCTGGGTATGTTCTGAAGGCAGAGCCAAAAGTGATTGTTAATGGTTCGGATTTGTGGTGTAGGTGAAAGAGCCAAGGATGACCCCTAAGGCCTGTGACCTAAGCTATAAGGATGGAGTTTGCCATTTATTGCCATGACAATGAAGACTCTTGTCCCACCTGCCCTCTCCTACTTTTCTTTGTTATTTGAGACCTGTGGTAGCCCCTGTACTTGGAATCTGAGCAGGGCTGGAAGCCAGGTAAGGAGAAAGAAGATAGTCACATGCCACCCACCATAGCCCTCTTGTCGGAGGAGGATGACACAACATGTGTGCCTTTTGGCAAAGTTCATGCCAGATCAAAATATCATCGTTATGGCTTCTTCCAGCTTCCAGAGCCCCATATCCAAGAGTTGCTTTCCAGTTGAGAAGTAATTGAGAAATAATTGCTAATATTTCACAGAGATGGCAGAAGCCTCAGCCCTAGCCTCTGGAAACAAATTAAAGATGAGCACGAGATTCAGAAATGGAGAACAGCCCTGCTTCTCATTAGCAATTACAAATAAGATTACGGAAAAATGTTTCTGCCATGAGGATGGTGTCTGCCTGAAAAAAAAATTAAACCAGTTTGGAGGCCAAGTGGAGACCCTGGACCAGGATTCAGGAATCCGAGTCTAGGGATAAGGCTTTAGGGTCTACTTGCCCAAAGTCACAGAACAAATTTGCCGCAACCTGTCTGAGCCTCAGTTTCCAAGTCTTTAAAAAGGAAAATGACTACAGGACTCAACTCTGGAAGCGGACAATTATTTCTCCTCTGTGTGAGAAATTTTTGCAGTCAGGCAGTCTGGGTGCCAGCAGCTCAGATAGCACAGATTCAGAGAGCTGGAAGGTGGAGGAGGGAGAAAAGCATAAAGTCTAGATTAGAGATCTGTACCTTGCTACAGCCTTCCCAGCCTGGCCTAACCCCCTATATCCTGGCTCCATCCCAAGTAGCAATGGCTGACAACTTATTGAGTGACGGGTACTGTTCTAAATGATCTCTCTCATTCATTTAATCCTCCCAAGAGCCCTATGAGGTATGTACAACTATTATCCACATTTTACAGAGGAAGAAAGTAAGGCACAAAGAAGCTAACCAATTTGGCCAAGGCAACAGAGCAAGCAAGTTGCAGAGCCATGATAGTGAGCCCAGTCTGATTTTAAAACCTGTGCTCTTAACTTACATGCTACCTGCCGTTCAAGGCTTGTGAGTCTCATTGACTCACCCCTACATTCCCCAAACTGTAGAGGTTTTGGCAATTAGCCCATGAAAGGATCCCAGGCTCAGAAGTCCCGCAGTCCTGGGTGGGAATCTTAACTCTGTTACTGACAGCTGTATGACTCTGAGCCTGTTTTGCTTGTGTGTATGTCTTTAAATTGATTATAAATTTGGCACAGATTTGCCCTAAGGAAGAATGTAGGCCTGGATATAAGATACTAGGCCCTTTCTGAGGGTCAGTTCCTCTCTCATCCTGTGCAGCCCCATCTCTGAATAAATGTTAGAATTTGTTCCTGGCTAAGGGACCCTCAGGGCTCCTTGAAATACTCTCTCCCTCCAGGCTTCTCTGTCTTTTTCCTGACACAGCTTACGGTCCTCTTTGCTGAGAAGCCCTTCTGTACTCCCACTTCCCTCACACATGCATCAGAGCTCCTTCCCGAGCATCTGCAGTTTCAGTGTTCCCATCTACGTGGCCCTTCTTTTTCATCCAGAAACACAACACCCCATGGCTACCTGGTCTTTGGGGGGTTCTCCTTTCCCCATTGCCACTAAAGGTGGTGTTTGAGGAAGACCAAATCCTGCCACCTGGCATTCAAGGCCCTCCCAACCCCTGCACTCTTGGAGAAGCTGACCTCATTTCTATAACCTCCCCAGGCTCCATTTTCTTTACTCACACAAGAGCTTTTGTCCAAATCCTGCTTCTCCAGCCCCCACCCAAGGGCCAGGAAAGGGGAATGGATTCTGAAGCACAAGGATATTCTGGCCAGAGCTACCCTGGGGACAGGCCATGAAAGAGAGTCCTGAGGCCAAGGCCGAGGGTTCGGGTTACTGGAGAGATAATCTGATTATATCTGGTCAAGGGGGGAGGAGAACGGTGGGGGAAGGAGGATCCTTGAGCCTAGAAAACTAGAGGAAGAGACACACCAGGATGCTGAAGCCAAAGGTGGGAGGACAGAAACAAGAGGACAGGATAGAACACAGTGGGAACAAATAGTCCTGGGTTCCAGTCCCAGCTTCACCACACACCTCTACCTGCCAGGTGGGCTACCCTCCACAGGCCACCTAACCTCTCTGAAACCTGGTGTTTTATTCTTAAGTCAGAATAACCCACCTAGTGCCCCAGACTTGTTGGGGTAATTCCAAGAGGAAGCACAGGGAAAACAGGCCAGGGGCTGTATTTTCTAAGTGTTCTTCCCCTCAACCCGCCTTGGTACACAGAGCCTGGCAAAGTGGCCCCCACCCTGCCCTGGAAACTGGCAAGTACCCCCACTGAGCAGGCTACAGCTGGTCTGTCAACCTGAGAGGGAATCTGCCCCCAGGGAGGCTCCTAATTTAATCAGCCTCACAAATCAGCTCGATGGGCTTAATTGATCTTTTTCACTCCTAATATTGTCACTGTCACATTCTGAGCTTGTCTCCTCCAGCCACCCCATGCCTAGTGCTCAGCCAGCTGGAGAAGGAGAAGAAACACCATGAGATAAAGGAACACTATGAGTGTATAGCCAGGAAGTTCCTGGGAGGGAGCTGGCATGCAGGAAGGTGAGAAGGGCAGGGGAAGTTGGGAGGGTCAGGACTGACACCTGAGCCAGACCTCATGGACCAGACAGTGCCCACCGTGGCAATAAGCAGTCGTGAGAGTGTAGAGCAGAAGGGCTCCTAGTCGAGTCATCTGCCTGGAGTCTCGAGCCCTCTAGGTCTTGGTTTCCTTACCTGTGAAGATCGTAGCACAACTCTGCCCTTCGCAATTTATTCATTCTACAAGTGCTTGTAGAATGCCTACTGTATCCCAGGCACGGTGCTAGGCATAGGGAACGAACCTATTCCAACCTTTGTGGGGCACTCTTAGCAAGCTGTCCTCCCTGGGTGACCCCCGCCCTCCTTGGAGCATATGGGCGAGATGGGGAGACAAATAAGCATGTGAGCTGCTAAGTGCTGGAAAAGGAGGTCCATGGTGCCATGTAGACAGATAACTGGGAGGGCACTCCCTGAGGAAGCGGTGCTGGAGTTGAGATGTGAAGGATGAAGTGAATTATCTAAAGAAAAAGAAAAGAAGAACATCCCAGGAGAAAGCCCTGTGTCTTTAACTGAAAGCTGGAAGCACTTACAGCTGACCACTGTGGCTAGAGGCAGAGCGTGGGGGGTAGGAGAGAAGATGAGCTTAGACCAGGAGCTCCCAACCAGTAGCTTTCCAAGTAGTTGACAAAGCCATAAGAAATATATGTTGCATGGTGACCCAGAACACAGAATGAACACATGGGCAAACACACATAATTACCTTCATACTACATCAATTTTAGGATTGGTGAAACAAAGTTTCTCCTGCCACATTAAATGAGATCCACTCTGAGAGTTTCTGTTCTATTTCTATTCTAGCCTGTTCTACTTCTTTGCTTTAAGAAAATGCAGGTCACCAAGTACTACTTTGATTTCCCAGCCCCCTAATGGGTCATGGCTGCAGGTTGAAGCACTACACTTTGTAAGGCCTTGAGGGCTGCAATCAGGATATGTATCTTTACCCCACCAGCGATGGGAAGCCTCGTTCTCTTCAGCAAGGCAATCTAATGAGACTTGCATTTTGAAAAGGTCACCCTGGCTGCTGTGTGGGAGTTGATTACAGGGGGCAAGCACGGAGGCAGGGAGACCAGAGAGAAAGGAGGCTGCTACAACAGCCAAGCGAGAGATGGTGGCAGCTTGAAGTTGACAGTTTTGCAAAGCAAATGAAGTCATAGGTATGAAAAATTTCGTGCCAATTTAAAAAAGGTTTTATGACAAGTTGCATGATAAAAGTGCAATATCTCCAAATCTGAATCCAGGAAACCTGTGTACAAATACCAGCTGCATCACTTCCTAGTTGTACCAAAGTTGCATCACTTTGCCCCAGTGAGTCCCTGTTTCCTAAGTGAAAAATGGATCTTAAGAGTCCCTACCCCAAGAGCAATGGACAGGTTTGGATACAAGGGTGCATAGCCTCTGCCTAATGCCTGACCCATAGGAAGAACTAATACTCTCTCTTTCTCTGTGTGTGTGTGTGTGTGTGTGTGTGTGTGTGTGTGTGTGTGTGAAGAAATGTTAGAACTTATTCACTCGCCAATACGCACTTGGTGCCCATTCAGTGTCAGTCATGTGGGAGGCAGTGGGAATAAAGTCACACAGTCCTTGCCCTGTGGGAACTCCTGGTCCAGGAGGAATTTCTAGACCCAAAATCAGTCTGGGTCGAAAGTAATTTTGAATCTGTGACAGAGCTGCCCAGCTTACCTGGTCAAGCTCTCTCCCCCATTTACAGATGAGCAAACTGAGGCCCAGGCCAGCTAAGGGTCATTTTTAAACATACAAATCATAACTGGGAGCCTATTACCTGAGTTCAGTTCATTTATGCAGGGAACTGTGCCAGTCCTGGTACATCTGGTATGTCTGTGTGGTAGCTCTTAATATATAGCTCTTCAATCTCCCCTCTCCCGCAGAAGCTTCCTTGGGGCAGATTTATGGAGAGGCCAGAGCAACAGCAGGCTGTGCAACCAGGAGCTGGCACAACCGGGCAGGCTGTCTGCTCCCTGCAATCCAAGCTCAAGTGAGCAGATGGGGATGGTGGCTGGGACCTCCCTACCGCTGATTATTGCCACGTCCCTTCACACCTCTGAGGCTCAGTTAAATGAACATGGGCAGGTAGGTACAGGTATAGCCCACCCTTGCACTGGGCTCTGGATACCTGGCGTGCATGCAGAGAGAAGGTGCGTCCTCACCCCAGCACCCACTCAGCAGCCAAGACTCACTGGTCCTGATTTCTGAGCCAACTGGCCATTGACCATCGGGGGACTCTGAGAGCCTGCCAGGTCTTCATCCAACAAGCTACTTTCTCTGCTCTTTGGTCCGCTGCCTGGGAGTAGAGGAGTGACTCTCGAGTTTGTGCAGCTGGCTCTATCTTTCCTGTCCTGCTGTCTTCATTCCCCCATACTCATGAGTTAATTAATGTTCCTTCTGTGTCTCTGCCTCCTTTGGTCTCTGGATGCATCTCTCTGGCCTGACTCTCTCCTGTCTCTCCAAGTCTGGGCAGATCTCTTGGGCTCTGCCTGTCATGGGGTGTTTCTCTCTGCATCTCTGGTTTGCATCTCTGTGGGTGTTTGGGAACACTCTTCTTGTTTGTCCCCAGTGGCTCTCTGTGTGTCTTGAATTGCTTGCCCTTCACTTTCCTTTTTGTGTTTGCTTGTCTCTGTGTTTATCTCTTTCTTCAGCTTTGTGAGGCTCAGCGTGCCTCTCTCTGTTACATACCTGGGGCAGGGAAGTGAAGGTGTCTCTCTCTAGGCCTCTGGTGAAGGGCTGTCCTTGGAATGAGCCAATCAGACTGCAAAACTCACCTCCCCTCTTGCCATCCTGTGCTCCAGCACCCACCAACACACACAGACACACCTGCTTCCCAAAGCTTTGTGCCAGCAAAATGCGCAAGAGACCTTACGTGGCTAAGCAAGTCCCGTCCAAACTCCTTGCAGTCAAAGCGCTAACTTCAGCCAGCCCTCAACTGCTGCTCCCACACTCCTCAATTGTGTGTCCTTGGGCAAGTCACTTAACCTCTCTGTGCCACATTTCTCCAAAGGTTACCTATATAACATCATG
>NW_006438113.1:7208014-7244869 GCF_000325575.1 Pteropus alecto
GGGAAAAAGATTGTTCCTTAAGTGGTTGTGCTCCTTGAAAAATAAAACTAAATCCAGCCTTAGATAGCTGGACAGTGGGAAAATCTTATTTGATCACCCTGACTTAGTGCCTTACTGAAGGCAGGAGGAAAATGGGAGCAGCCTTATCTGATAGTTTGTGTCTAAGGAGAGGAAAACACAAGCTAGAAATAGGCCTTTACTTGTTTACAGACATCCCTGCTGATGCTCTCAGCAGCCAGAAGAATCTGTAGGGAATGATGTGCATGGTCTACATGGACAGGCTTTCTGGATGAGGGGGCCTGGACCACGTGGTCAGCAGAGCTGCAGTAGGCACTTGCAGACCCCATGTTCTGCAAATAGAAAACCAGGGGCTATGCTAAAACCAAGACGGATAAGCTCTCTGCCTCCAGACATGGTGGGGAAAGCTTTTAAAGTACAGCATCACACAAGACATTTGACCTATGATGCTTCATTGGTGCTCTCAACCTTCATTAAGGTAAGAGATAGTATTCAGTCTCATTTTACAGATGGGGAAGGCAGGGCACAGCCAGGTTAAGCAACTTGCCCACAGCCACCCAGTCACCCAGCTAGATTTGAACCCAGATAATCTGGTTCCAGAGTCTGTGCTTTTACCTACTGTGTAGTATACATAGGCTAGAAGGTGAAGCAGATAAGCGAGCCCATAAATTCACTGGGTATGGTACATGCACCTGTCGGGACTTCTCGAGAACAAAGGAAGCCCCTGCTATCCTTGTGTTTTGGTTCTCTTAATATGGTTTTTTAAATGTCAAAAGAAAGTTATCAACACTGTGGATAATTTTAAATGTTTACATTTCAGAAATTAACATTTTTAGTCCTTAAAACACAATGCAATAAAAATTATACTCCTTCCAATATAGTTGCGTTATTTACGATAATGTGGGCTAGTGATGGTGCAGAAGATGTAAGTTGTGGATGATCATGTCTCTCTTAGTGTTGCTTTGAGGCTACAAGTCTAACCTCTTTAGGGAATAACATCATAAGTCTAATCTGGGAGGAAAACACCCAATGTTGCTAGCTTTGAAGATGAAGAAAGGAGGCCATAAGCCAAGGAATGGATTTCTGATCTACAGAAATGTAAGATAATAAATGTGTTGTTTTAAGAAAGAAAAAAACAAGAGTCTAACCTGGAGACCCTTCATGAACCTGAGAACCTCCTGCCCCCTTTCTCCCTCTGCCTTGAGAGGTACTAAACACAAGGAACAGCAGTATAGGAAGAGGATGTGATCAATTCTCTCAAGAGATAGAGATTGGGAATCAATCAAGGAGGCTTCACAGAGGTGATGACCACTGAACAGAGGTTCTGCATGATGATTTGGAGTTTATCGGACAGAAAAAAAGCGGGGAAAGCATTTCATGCAGAGGGAAAAGCCCACGTAAAAACCCAGAGTCAGGGAACAGTCCGTGTAGAGACATTATCCACCGTTCAGTGCTATCTGGATTAAAGTGCAGAGGAAAAGTATGGGTGATAGGGAAGATAAAGCTGCAAAGGTATGTAGAGACCAAATCATGCACGGCCTTAGATGTCAGGCCTTCTCTGCAGGAAAGAGAAAGAAAAGTGAAGAGTCTGGTGTTCACTCTCTTGGAGGAAGTTTCAAATATCCTGGAAATGTTTAGCCTGGAGACAGAAGACTTGGGGGAAGGCAAGAGTATGATAATATCTACAGGACAATTTTCTCATGTCGTGAAGTCTTTTTTATTCCCACCCCAATACACAGGGCTTAGGACACACATGGAAGTTAGAATGTGACTGGTACCATTTAGAGAAAAAGATGACACTCAAAGGTGTACAAGAATGGAATGGGCCACAGAGGTGGCAATGAGTTCCCCGTCATTGGAGGTATTTAAGAAGCCAAAGGGCCCACCTGACAGAAATGTTGATGGGAGATTCAAACATCAGGTAAAAGCTGATTTAGATAATTTGAGTTTTCTTTCAGCCTTGAAAATCTTAGACACTATTTTGTCTTGTATTAGAACAGATTCAAGACGTTGCCTTTGGGGGGAAAATAGTAATCAAAATGTAAATACCATGGGAATAATAGATTTGGCCTAATTATCAGCGATTACTCAGAGTTTGTCATTATTTCCATACAATATATCCCAAAGTTCCAGAAAACAAATCAAAGAAAGTACCACGGCCAAAGCCATTAATAGAGGCAAAACACTTTAAGACAAGAATTTAATTTCCTGGGTGAGTTCTTGAGGCACGTTTTTGTTGATGAATATTTATAAAAGTGGGTTAGGCTGGACCTGGTAATGATTGCAAAAAATTTTAATGCTGTCCCCCTCATTAATTTACTTTTAATGAATGACTTGATAAAGCGTAACCATTTGTACGTAATGATTTCATTAATGGCTATGGCATATGCAACCGTTTTTCACACGTTTGAATGTCACTTGAATAAAATGATACCTTAAATTATACAGTATAATAAAGTATGTTTGTTGAAACATGACAAGCTTCTGCCTCTTGGTACTCAGGCTCCAGGAATTCGTTGCATTTGGAAGAGCAACAGTTTAACGAGATTCGAGTGATGGATTTCTTCTTCCATATCTGAGATTTCTCTCAGAACTAGTCCCTGGACTTCAGCCCTGAGAAATCTGCATGAAAACTTCGAGCAAGAGAATGCAGCGTGCCTCATAGCAACCCCCCACAGCCTCACTTCGGCCTTTAAGATTTAGGATTCACTTAAACAGGGTCTTCAGGGCAGAAGCCCAGATTATCCCATATAAGGAAGGCGCCTCTGGGCAGGACCAGGCCAGGGGCGGGGCCGAACCGGAGGCGGTCGGGCCAGGGAAGGGCCCAGAAGAGGAGTGGGGCCTGGCAAGGAGGCGGAGTCTGAAACTTAGCCTGGTAAGGGAAGAAACTCCCGCAGAAAATACCCTGCGTTGATCACTCTGCTCATCTGTCTGGCTCTCACCTGCTCTTCCAAGGACTTCCTAACCCTGGTCATTAGGGATGTCATGCTAATATGCTTCCTTAAGCTTTATTGAAACTGGTTTGAGAGATAGAGTGGTCAGGTACTATTTACGATGAGTCCGCTTGATTATTCCTTAGCTCAGTCTGTTTCCGCAGAACGCATATCCAGTTTGTAATGCCGCTAGTGTTCACTATTGAATCCCTACCCTTGGAACGTTAACAAGTGATCAGGAACTATTTCTTGTCAGAGAGAGACAGAGAAGGGAGGAAGAAGGGAAAGAAAGGGAGGGAGAAAGACTGATTGAATTAGATTGGAAGCTTAAAGCAAAGCAAGCCACTAGCCAAAAAAAAAAGGAAAAATAGAAACGTCGGTATCAATGTGGGCTCTATAGAGCAGCCATTTCCCTTCCTGCCACCCAGCACACATTCCACCACAGCCAGCTCCCCTGCCTAGGTCTCATCACCCTGCTCCCCTTGGTTACTTATTCTCTCCTGTCATGAGCGTGGTTCTGGAAATGAATAAGGTGTTTGGACAACAATGACAGCAATGTTTCTCTGCAGGTGTACAATGCTATGTGGTTTTCAAAGCGTTTTCCTATCTTTGATCTCAAATTCTTCCTGGTCCAGTCTGTCTCACGGGATTGTTTCATTCATTATTCCCATTTTTTTCCCAGAGAAAACAGACTCCATGGAATTAAATGTAGGCTCAAGGTCACAGAGCCAGGAAATGGCTGAGCTAAGAGGACTTCAACTCAGGTCCTGCATTACACGGATGAATAGCTTTTAATGTTTCTCAACCACTTAATAGTTTACCTCTCCCAAGGGTGTTTGCATTTTAAAAGAGAACTAAAAAGAGAGGGAAATGGATAATCTAAATGAATGAATTGTAAATAGTAAAATGTCCAGTACAAAAGCATGTGCACAGGAAAGCACTGGGGCCAGAGGGACAGGGGTGTCCCAGAAGATTTTCAATACACAGGCTTTCAGGGTCAAATATATCTGGGTTCAAATCTTTTCCATCCCATATATTAACCCAGTGATCTTGAGCCAGCAGTTTCCACTTTTTGAGTCTCTTTCCTAATCTGTGAAATGGAGATAATAACCCCATCTTAAAACGTTGATTTGAGACTGGCATGCATAGAAATTGGCACACAGTGGGTGGTCAGCATAGATTAGCGGCAGTACATGGAAGGCCTCAATTACAGGGCCTTGGCAAGAATTAGGGTCCTCATACCCGGTTCTGCAGAAGAAGGAAAGAGGAAGACAGGATGGGGAACCCAAGCCTGCTGCCCCAGGCCCATCTCTGCCAGGCACAGGGCTGAACTCACCTACTCCCATGCTAATTACTTTGCCTTTAGGATCAAGCCCAGATAGAAAGAAGGGCTAGCTACAGCTAGCTACATTGCAGCCCTCATCTCCTCTCAGTCTTCTCCCACCTCCTCGGAAAAGATTTATGGAAAGATTAAGGGGCCTTTTTTTTCAATATCTATTAATATTCATGGCAGTCTTCACAGCCATCTGCTTTTAACGATTTTGTTTGCAAAGACCTGAGATTAAAATATGGCCTGCTAGTGCTCTGAAGCATCTGAACTGAAGGCGATAAAACAAAGGCCTTTTCAGGAGCTCTGAGCTGGCCTGTCACTCTACCTGCAGCAAGGGAGACTAATGACTATTGGGAGGGAGGGGCAGTGGAGGGGATGCTCAGACCTGTCTGAGACTAGATGCAGGCAAGGGAGGGGAACCAGTGCTGCCCTTTGGCCTGGCAGGGTTAATTGAGGGGGAATGAACAGCCCAGCTCCCTTCCTACCACCATGCACTGGGGCCCTGGAGAGAAGGAGGCTTAGTTAGTACAAAAGGAAGATGCTGGCTACAGCACAGGGGAGACTCAGGCTTCGAGGCCTCTAGAACCCTGGAATCAGCACTCTGAGAGAGGGCTATTAGCACTGGAAATGTCCAGGGGTCGAGAGAAGGCTGCGGGAGCCCCTCACTGTGATGCTGTGACCCATACCCACGAGTGTCACACCATACCTCTTCTATGCATCAGTGCTGTGTGATTAAAGTCCAGGATCTTTGCAATATAGTTCTGCCTTGGGAGGAACCCCAATTTACCCACCAGTATTTTGGTATGCCCTTGGCCAAGCTGGTATCCCTCTCTTGGCCTAACCTGGAAGAGGAGTTTTCAGTGAGCTCCTAGGAGGTAGTTTGGAGACAAGGGAAGGACAAGCAGTGGAACACAGCCCAACATGTGGCCAGGCAGATCATGCCCTGCACAATTTCAGCAGGTGCTTTTCTGAGCCTCCGAAGTGATCCTGAGCGGCCTCCAGGCCTTCCACCTTGAGCAGTGCCAGGTCTCTCTGTTTCATATGTCCAGGCTCCACCTCAGAGGTCATTTGACTGAAGGCACCTATTGCTTATGAATGTTTGAAAAACAGCCAAGTTCCAGTTACTTCTTTCATTAGACAGCACCTCTCTTCTCTGGGTTCCTTGGATTCTAGGTTCCATACTTCCAAAACATCCCCAGAGGGGCAAATGCCTAATTCCTGTGCAAGCAAGCAAACAGAGATGGTGGGTGTCCGTGTGCCTGCCCAGCCTCCTCCCGCTGCCAACAGGGTCACCTCTTATCAAGGTTCATGCTTCTCATCCCAGGTTCCCACCCTCTGAGTGTGGAAAGTCTCCATCTTCGTCTATCTGCCTGCCTCTGTAGGCTGAGACCCGACCACAAATACCAGAAACACTCCCTAGTTGTCCCTCGTAGGAAAGAAGAATTTTATAACAGGATCTCCCCCAGGAGCTGCATCAAGCTGAAGAGGAAAGATTCTGTGTTAAATCTCACAAGTTTAGGAAATCCTCCCTTTCAGTCCCACTCTCAGGGAGCCGCTTATGATTCTAGCGACCTTCCTGAAACTCAGCAGACTCCCCTGCCGCGGCTCCCCATGCTGTCTTCTGCCAGGCTTTCAAGGCCCAAGTGAAGGAGAGAGGTGGCTGGCCAAGGGATAGCCCCTTCTTTGAGGACTGCTCAGCACCCACAGTCCTGTGAAGTGGTGGCCATGCTTTGCCCACCTCGGGACCCCACTCTGCTTGTGCCTGGCTTTCCTCCACTCTGATGGTATTATCAGGCTGTAACCCTTCAGTTGCCTCAGCTTCTACAGGAAAACCCCACTCCCTCAGAATGAAACCCAAGGTCTGTCACCAACTGATCCTGCCTGCCTTTCTAGAATCTTCTCCCACCTAATCTTCCTCTTGAAACCTCCAGTTACACTGAATGCCTAACATTCATGGGATATGCACACCCTGCCACGCCTCTGAGCCTTTGCACATGCTGATCTTCCTGTCTGAGAAGTATGTTCTTCTTTTCTTCTAACCCTCAAAGCCCCATCACCTCCTCCATGAAGGTGTCTCCCAAATGCCAGGCCACTTCCCTGCAAGCAGAACCAGCCACTCTGCATGCCCCTAAATAACAGTGAGATTTGGGAAACTACCTGCATCACCTCATTTAGTCCTCACTCGTTACTGTACAGGACTATCCTATTATTATCTCCATGTTATAGGTAAGGACATTGCAGCACAGAGAGATGAAATGACTTGCCTGAGGTCACACAGCTACAATGTAATAGTGCTAGGATTCAGACAGAGTAGTGTGTATAGCATGTGTGTACATTAGGGTATGTGTTGTGTATGTGAGAGAGGATTGTATGAGGGGGATTATGAGAGTAAATATGTGCAATGTTGTATATGGTGTGTAAAGGAGTCTGTGTAAGCAGATGAGTATGTGTGTATGCATGTGTGTGTGTGTGCACACACACACAGATGTCCTCAGACACTCCCTAGACCCCGCATGGGTGACTAGAGGCCTGATCTCAGCTGCATGAATAGTTAAAGCCCTTAAACTGTGCCGCTTCATCATTGATATTTTTACAAAGTTGTCACAGAGAAATATCATTTTTCTTCCTCCTTTATTTCATTTTCTTTGGGATATAGTAATTAACAAAAGCCGTTAGATGCCAGCAAAACTGTTTCTTTTGAAGTTTCTACATGGCTGTCACCCAGGAGATAAAGGCAGATTATTCAATCTTGACATTATAATTGTGGATACCAGATAAAAGCCTGGATTAGACACTTCACAGTCCCACTCAGAGAGGAGGATGAGATCACCAGGAGGGAGCCTGCCCTCAGGCGGGAGGGCAGGAGGGCCAGCAGGAGGGGATGCCACTGCAGTGGGAGGGAGCAGCTTACCACCTGGTTGGCTTCTTTCATTTTGAGTTGGGCGGTCCCCAAATGACACAATGTTAGATGGAAAGGAAGCATATCCCATACTGTAGTGGAACAATCCAGAAGTCAAGAGCTAGCCAGCCTCCCAAGCCTGGTGGCTCCCCTATTATAACTTGCCCCACCCTGACTGGCAGGATACTGCTTCCCCCCGCCACCCTCAACCCCACCCCCACCCCTGGACTAGATGCTCAGCTCCTCAAAAGAGGGGCTGTATGTTCTCAGTGGTGGCTTCTCTGGCCCCTGGAACTGAGCATGACAGACGCATGGCAGGCGCAGGACATGCGCCTCCTGAGAGAATAAGCCCTGGGTTCTAGTCCTGCCTCTTGCTCCCTCACTGTGGACTGGGCTTGGAGAAGGTAGGAGAGGCAAGGGTGTGGAAAAGTCATCTGGCTGCTCAGAGCCCACCCAAACCCCACTCACAAGTCACCCGAGAGCAGTGGGCATCAACAAGGAGAGGCCAGGCAAGGCAGGGCCAGAAGAGGCCCCAGCATGAAGAGCAAGAGGCCAGCTTTTTAGTGGAGGAAGAAGGACCAGAATCCAGATGCCATGGAGATGCCACTCTTAGATTGGAAGCTTCTAAAATGCAGGGACCATTATCGTCTGATTTTCCGGGTCAATCCTAAACCAAATGATGACCTTGAAATTCAGCTTATCCAAACCAGTCATGAACTGATTGGTGTTCTCTATACTCCATCCAGCCCACAGACAAGACTTCACAATGTTAAATAATAACAATAACACAAGCATTAACTATGTCAGTCAGGGTCCAACCAAGAATCTATAAACCTCTAGGTATTTAAAGCAGAAGGAATTTAACACAAGGACTGGTTACACAGAAGATGAAAGATCACAAGGCGACCTGGAGGTTAGCAACAGCAACGAGTCCCCTCGGGGAGAAGGCAGGCAGTGGTGTTCCCAGAGCCCAGGGGCCACAATGACCTGGCCAACCTAGAACCTTGGTGGGTCACAGAAACACTGCCAGAAATGGTGCCCAAGACAGAGAGATGGGGGAGACACCCTGTCTTCTCCCGGCTTCCCACCTTCTCACCTTCCCATCTCCAATCAGAGCCTCCCACTGACTCAATGCAACCAATCCAGGAGCCTTAAGGGGATAGTCCCTTAGATACAGAGTAAAATAGGGGAAGGGTGAGGAGGGGAGCTGAAGACAAATTAACCAAGGGCTGGCCCTCTTGCCAACATTTTAAAATCTTGAGCTGGATTTCTAACTTCTCCCGGAAAGGGCAGCATTTGGCCTGTTTTTCCAAGTGGCACCAAACATGAGGAGGTGGGGGAGGCTGTTCCCTTCAGAAGGAGCAGGCTCTTCTCCAGTTTTTCACAGTTCCCACCAGGCCTGCTTTACTCATCAATGGTACCTGGAGATATTTCAATTTGCAACTTCTGGTCTAAATTGATGTACCCATTTTGTAGTGAGAGAAACTGAGGCCCAATCAAGGAGAAGTGATTTACCCAAGGTTACACAATGACTCAAGAGTAGAGACAAGGCCAGAATTTAGATGCCTTGGATTATATTTCTTAAGTGCTGAATTGATTACCAAATAGGAGAAAGCATTTATAAAGTGCCATGTCTGTCAGTGGGGAAATGACACTGGCAAAACAGCAGTGCAGGTGCTCCTATGTCCATTGGCCAGTGAGCCTTGTCAGGAGAATGGCAGGAGAAACTCCAGTAATGATGCCAAGGACAGGATCAGAGATGACAGAGGTTGTTCTGAGCCTGGCACTGCCACTCAATTATTATGGACCATAGCAAAGTCCCTCTCGGTACTCCATACCACAAGGAAGTAGGACCAAGAGTTCTCCGAGAGCCTTCGCCTCTCCACCAGGCTGGTACACTATTTCTTGGGCAGAGGTGGGAGGAAACCATCCTCCTATAGAAGCCAGCTGAGTGCATGAGGGTCCTTAAAAAGAAAGGTCGAGGGGAGACACTGGGATACATAAATCTGCCAGCACAGCTCTCTCAGAAAGGGTTTTAATTAATTGTTTTTATACGACATAAGAGCAACTCATTACTGAACAGCTTTGATTTGTGACACCTGCATTATGGATGATTTTTAAATTAACATTTCCCCAATAAAAGGTGTCAGTAGAGAGCTGAAGGCGCCCAGAGAAGTATAAAAGGATAATAATATGAAAACACAAATAAACACCAGCCCAGCCCAACAAAGGGGGTTGCTTAATCAATTTTACAATTAATTAAGACTGCCTGAGGTATCTGGGGCCCTGGAGGCAGTTGGAGGTACTGGGTTGAGACTCAGGCATCAAATGCTAGGAGAAGAGAAGGAGGTTGAGGCTTAAGAGAGAAATTCAATGAGAATGAAAGCTGCTCTGCCAGGTTTCTCGTAAGGGGAGGGAAATAGAAGGCAAATCTGTTCTGGCGAGCACTCTTTCTCCCTTTGTTCTCCTGGATTTGTCATTTATTCATTCAGTAAGTATTTATAGAGCTCTTGCTATGTGTTCCAGGCAGAGCAATGAGCCCAGGAAAGGCACCAAGGTGAGAGAAAGGGAGTGGCACCTTGGAGATGCTGAGAGCCCAATATGTCTGGTTCAGAAAGAATGAAGGGCAATGTGGTAGAGAAAACTGGAAAGGTAGGCAGGGGCTAGAGAGACTACAGAAGACTCTGAAAAATGTCGTGCCGCATTTGGAGTTATTTTCAGATTCCCTTTGAAGAGTTTCAGGTAAAAGAACCACATGATAAAATTTCCATTTTAGATAGATGCAAGTGGATGCCACATTGGAAGGGTAGAGGGAGGAAAAGAAGTCACCCGAGCAAGACGTGCTGATGGACTGAGTTCAGAGGGAGGTAGCTGAGGCAGAGAAACAGGTCGTTGGTCCCAGGGAGACTTCAAAGCTAGAATCCACAGGTTTTGTTTCTGGGGGGAAAAAGGGTGCTGGAGAGAGGGGAAGTGGGAGCTGAGGATAACTCTAGCCAAGGAGAATGCTGGACAAGCAACTGTACACAGGACACTAACAAGGTTTTACCCATGGAGTCTTATGTTCTGGTAAGGAGAAACAGGAAAAAGATGCGTAAAGGGATGAACAAAGGACTTCACAGTGTGCTGAATTGGGGAGTGATGGGGGACACTGAAGATAATGGACCCAGGTGCTGTGGTGAGGACTGCTGGGGCAGCATAGTCTGGAGCAGGGTGGTCGTCAAAGGTCTCTCTGAGAAGGCGACATTTGAAATAAGACCTGAGGATGAAGAGCCAGGCAGGGCAAAGTTAGGACAAAGATGGTCCAGAGATCAGTTCCACAGTTACAAAGGCCCTCACAGTGGGACGGGGCACCTGGACCACCCTCAGCAATCTACCCATTCTACTGTTCTCTCTTAGTTCTATCTTTGATTTTGCTCTGGTGGACCAAGATGGGGTTTATTATATAACTGGTATATAATTGAGGACTGGTCCCAGCTACAGATAGAAGCCATGAGCATTGAGAAGTTTCCCATTCCTCACCCGAGGCCTTTACACTCTCTTGCCAAAGGATTCGACCTCTCCAGGGATGTCAGTTTCCATCTCCATGCCAATACTTCAGAACTCTCCTAAACTCTGGATCCACTTGGACGTCTCCCAGGCACCTCATAACACATCCATCATCTTCCTCCTGAGGTCCACTTTTCTCCTGTGTCTCAACCTCAATTAAAGATGCCGCCATCCATCCAGTTGCTCAAAACAGAGGCCAGAGAATCATCTCAGTGTTCCCTCTCCCTCTCCTCAATATCCAAGTCCAAGCTCTTCCTCCTTATAACTCTTGAACCTATCTTCTTCTACATATTACACTCCATTTTACCTGTTCTAGCCACCTGCATGTTTTACCTTGGCAACTACAATAGTACCCCTCGCCCTCCATCCTCCTCCCATTAGTGCACCCTGCACACAACAGCAGGAGAAATCCTTCTACAACGAAAGTCCTTGGGGTGGCTCCATAGTGTAGTGGTTAGCACATCTGCTTTACACGCAGAAGGCCCTGGGTTCACACCCTAGGTGGAGCCACGGACCATACCTCAGGTGCGCCAGGCCCCCACAATGTGCCAGGGGCGTGAGGCCATGGGGTGTCAGGCCCCGGGTGTGTGCCACAAGCATTCGGGAGGAGACGCCCTGCCTTCAGAGATCCATAGTGTGCCAGGGGCGCGAGGTCGTGGGGTGTCAGGCCCCGGGTGTGTGCCACGAGCATTCGGGAGGAGACGCCCTGCCTTCAGAGATCCAGTTCTTAAGGGGAGACGGCAACATCCGTAGGTCAGGGGTGGAAGTGGGTAGGAGGGAATTAAAGAAGGGAAAAAATGATTTAAAAAAAATTAAATTAAAGCCCATCACATGTACTACTGTCCAAAAAGCTGTGCCCTCAGACTAAATTCAAACATTGTTATCATGCTTATCGAGGATCTCTAGAGTCCAGCCCCTCCCTACTTTCTGTAGCACTATGTTGTCCTCCCCTCCTTCAATGCTGTCCAGACACAGGGGTCTCGCCTCAGCTCCTGAAACTAACATTGCTTCTCTCACCTGTCTTTCACACCCATGGTCCCTCTGCCCAGGACATCCCAGATGTTCTGCCCTGCACCTTCTCACTCACCCCCATTGTCTGGCCGCCTTCAACTCCGCAGTCCATGCTGCAGGTTCATTAGATACTTTTGCAGTCATTTGCTTAACTGTGTAGTTTCCCTCCAGGTTGTAAGCTCCACAAGACCAGGAACTATTTCTGTCTTGTTTGCCCGTTTTCTCAGCATCTGGTGGGCAGACCACATTGCTGAATGAATAGGAAAAATCAATGAATTAATGGAGGAATCTAATGATGTCACATAACAAAACATGCAAAACACTTCCTAGAAGTTTAGGTGTTCTGTGAGACTAATAAGAGCCAGCTTCTTTAACTTAGCAACACATGTTTCACTGGTCAGATCATGTACTCACATGTGACTGGATAAGATCACTTTTCCAGGAAGGGAATTGGTATTATGATGGGAGGAGGGGACAGACCTCCACTTGAGATGGTGCATCTTCTACTTTGACGAAGCCAGTGGATATTGTGGAGCCATTGCTTTCTATCCTCTCCACATTTTCCCTTGGACCAAGATGTTGTGGCTATCAACAGGGGCTCCTGGCTGTGGTATCTGGGTGTTTAAGGTCCCCTTTGCTTGTAAGGGATGTGAAATAGGCAGTTCCTGCCAGGCTGGCCCCGAAACAAAGCAACTCCAGCTCACACTTATGGGATGGGGAAAAGGAACTAAACGGCAGGGCTCAAATTGTGCCCAGGACCCAAGCAGACAAGTGAGCATATATGAACAGGATAGGCTGTCTGGACAAGGACAACTTAAGGCCAGTGTTGGGACCTGGGGCTCAGGTTAAAACCAGTAAGTGGTACCAGTGTTGCTGGCAGAACTATCATATGTGTGCACATGTATGTATGTATATGCACACACTTATGTGTGTGTGTGCTGGACCCATTCACAGAATTCAGAGGTGGTGTTAGGGTCAGGGTAAGGGTAAGGGTAAGGGTTACAGGAGTGGCTGTAGGAAGTCTACATCCATCAAACCCTCCAGGCATACCAGCAAGTAAAAAAAAAAAGACTGGACTGGAGGTCAAGGTCAAACATGTAGATTCTTTAGAAAGGATAAGGAGGAATCCAGGAGGGCCTCCTTGAGGAGATGGGCTTAAGCTGTGTCCTAAATCAGGGGTCCCCAAACCCCAGGCCATAGGCGGTTAGGACTTGGGCTGCACTGCAGGAGGTGAGTGGCAGGCAACCGAGCAAAGCTTCATATGTATTTACGGCCGTTCCCCAGCACTAGCATCACCACCTCAGCTCCATGTATTTACGGCCTTCCCCAGCACTAGCATCACCACCTCACCTCCATCTCAGATCATCAGGCATTAGATTCTATAGGAGCGCTGGTCCCTGGTGCCAAAAAGGTTGGGAACCTCTGCGCTAAAGAATAAGGACTGTCGAAGAGCAAGAGCTCTTAATCGAGCTACTGTTTCCTTCATCTTCAAAACCTCCCACCAGGAGGAAGCACCTCTGAAGGCCAGCTTTCTACTTCCCATAATTCATAAATTCACCATTGGTGACACAGAAAGAGAAACAAATATCTTCCTTTGCATTTGAAATGGGCTTCTTACAACACACCTGCACAATAAGCATTATTCTCTTCCATTTAACAGATGAGAGCACTGAGTCCCAGAGGGATCGAAGGACTTGCAGAGGTCACACAGGATGTTACAGAACCAGAACTCAAACCTGGGCTTATTTGATTCCACATCTAATACCCTTAGGTGACTTTCTCTGTCTTTGGTTCTGATTTTTCTGAGTCACGGAAAGAACTCCTGGCAGTTGATGTCAAAAATATACATAGCTGTTTTGATTGACAGCATAAGCTCAGTGATGTACAAACAGAATGATTCCATTTTTCTCAATAACTGCTATCAGCTTTACTCTACAAGCTCCAACCCCACAAGCTGGTAGTTGAAGTAGAGGAGGGATGGATGGAAGAAAACAAACTTGCCAAATAATAGCGTCTTCATCCCTTTTGACAATTTTCCTGGTCACATTTAATATCTATAGCTGTCACTTTCTAATAGTTAAAAAAGTCATCGTTCAGTTCAAAGCCATCTCTTGCATAGTTTCCATGAGCCCCAGCAGCAGGGATGGGAGTGTTATGCTTACAAGTGACTTGCTGCCCCTCAGTGGGGGACTTGACGCTGCCCTACAGGGTGCTGCCACCTAACTCTGGACACTTATGACCTCACCCTAGCTGGCCTCTGAGGGCACTGGTGGAGATCAGTTGCCAGCTTCTTATGTGACACTGTAATCCTCTCCACAACCCCTGACATTAGGGACACTCCAGGGCATAGCTGCTTCCTCTCCTTACTCCTGGCAAGTCTGGGGAGAGAGACATGGCTGTTTTCACCCAGCACACTCTGGTCTTCTATTTAGAAAGAAAGTGGATAGAGGGCACCTTGCTTCTGCTAAAATGCTCTTCCTTAGCAAAGCTTGGAGTGGATGTTGTGGTAGAGACCACTCACTCTCCACCAATATTCAATCTCCCCTGACAAAATGTCAACAGTCCAAGATCACCATCTAGACAAGGAGTCTGCACACTATGATCCTACCACTGCTTATTTTTGAATGATCGTTGAGCTAAATAATTGAAATCATTGAAAAATTAAAAGAATAATATCCATGACACATAAAAATTGTATGAAATTCAAATTTCTGTCCATGAATAAAGTTTTATTGATACTTACCCACATCATCACTTGCATATTGTCTGAGGCTGATCAAGATACAAGAGCAGAGTGAAATACTTGCACCAAGAGTATATTGCCTAATATTGTAATGGCTGTATACAGTGTCAGATGGGTACTAGAGTAATTGGGGGTAACTTCATAAATTACATAAATGCCTAACCATTGTGCTGTATACCCGAAACTAATTTAAGAAAGAAAGAAAGAAAGAGAAGAGAGGAGTGGAGAGGAGAGGAGAGGAGAGAAGAGAAGAGAAGAGAAAAGAAAAGGAAAGGAAAGAAAAGAAAGAACTGTAGAGAAAGCACTGTTAAGGTAAAGTTGAAGTTAGAACAGAAAGAAATAAATGGGTTCTAAGTGAAACTACTGAAGCTATCAGGATACCTTTCATCTTTTATAATTAGGTGAGCCAATAAAACAGCCTTTTAAGGTTGTTTTCTTTTTAAAAGAGAGAGAGAGCATATTGCTCACAAAGCCAAAAATCTTTCCTATTTGGCCTTTTACAGAAAACATTTGCAAAGCCCAGTTAAGACTACATTTCCCAGCCTCCCTTACAGCTAAGGGGGACCATACGATAATTTCTCACTAGTGGAAGTAAAGTGGAAGTGATGTAAGATATCAGGTATGCCTTTCCATGTTCTCCTCTGCCTCTGGCTGGAGCCAGGCATGGCAAGCTCCTAGTTTTAATTACTGAGACCATGGTGGCGGGGCAATGACATGGAGTACCCCAGTCCCCGAATTACTATGATACTCAGAGCTGCCCTGCCAACCTAGATCATTCACATTAAATCTGTGAGAGGAAAAAAGAAACTGCAAACCTCTTTACATCACTGCATTATCATGATACAGCAGCCCTTCCTTATCCTGACTAGTACAGATGTTTATCTCCAACTGGGCACTGTCTCTAGAGTTCTTTACCTACAGATCCCAGTTATCTTATTTTAGGCTATGATTTTTGTAGGGGAGGCTTGCATAATAGATAGAGTTGGACTCCTCCTCACATCAGCAGTACCCTATAGACACGATAAGAGAATTATTTATGTTAGAATTCTTCCATTTCCAAGGAAGAGAGGGGCACTAGCTCAATGAGAGACTCAAGGAGAGAGACTAGTTTAATATAAAGTAGACTCTCATCAGGATCCCAGAATAAAATGCCAGGAGCAGCCAGGCTTCATGGGAACCAGCACCGTGAGATGCCCCTCTAAGACAAAGATCTCTCTCATGGCATCTAAGCACCTCTTTGTGTTCCTTCTTGGCTGGCCAGCTCCCTCTGTTCACTCACAGCTGGTGACTATGATGGATCTCCACCCTCATGTCTAGCTCATCAGCAATTCTCATACCCAGGTTCAGCCTCTTCCTGACATTCTCCAGATAGGAGTCACACTGGCCCAGATCATGCTTTTGAGCAAAACCATCCAAAGTATATAATGTAGAGAAGCCTGTGTTGCAAAGGCCCACCCCAGATCAACCAGCTGAGGTCTGGAGGATGCAGACACATGGCACAAACATAGCTGCTACCACATAACATGCACTAGGGACAGGGGTTTTTTTCCTAGCCAGGAAATCAATCTCTAAAGAGTTGAGAAGTTTCATAGCTAAGGCCTTGGACTAGGGCTAGAATGCTGGCTTCAGCTCCACCTCCTTCTTCTGTGACCATGGGCAAGTTTAATACATTTATTTCCACTTCTATGAAATAGTAATGATAATAAAAACACCTTCCTCATCTACGGCCATGCTACCCTGAACAAGCCCAATTCTCCATAATAAAAACACCTTCCTCATATACGGCCATGCTACCCTGAACAAGCCCAATCCTGTCTGATCTCGGAAGCTAAGCAAGGTAGGGCCTGGTTACAAATTGGATGGGAGACCACCTAGGAAGACCAGGTGCTATAGGCATAAAAAATAAAAAATAAAAAAAGTAAGGAATTGTAAAATGACAAGGTCCTTGCAATCTGTGAGGTCAACCAAGGGTTAACGCTCCTTAAAAAAAAAAAAAAAAAAACCTGACTCATAGGGTTGTCAAGAGGATAAAATGAATTAATCCATGTAAAGCACTTAGAACAATACCTTCTGACCTATAGTAAACTTTCAAGGAAGCCTAGTGATTAGAATTATTATTTTCATGATCTCTAAAACAAACAAACAAAAATAAGTCAAAGCTCTAGTCCTTTGCTATAAAACGTCTCAATGTGTGTTCAGTGAATGATTCAAGTCAGCTGGAGAAAAAGCACAATGATTGAGCCACAGATGCACCTCCTTAAGAAGCACAGGGCACAATGACCACTACCTATTGAAGATTCACTTACTCTATGCTTATCCTGTGCTTGGCCCTCTATACACAGACCAATTGATTCAGTAAGATTGAAGCTCTGAGAGAGTCAATAAGCTGTCCAAATTCACACATTTTCACACATTCCACTGACTGTATATTTCCATCAGCATGGATAACCCAAAGGGTTCATTGCAAGCCAATTGCTAAATCCTGTGTATTTGGAGATAAACATACTAAAGACAGAGAAAGGTGCTCGAGGAGTAAGGGACAGCAGAACTCCCACTGGGAGAGGGAAGGGTGGAGTGATATGGATAAGATGGGAGAAGGCCACCTTGGGGAAAATGCAGCAGGTCTGGGGCAGGTAGGAAATGTGGCTATGTGCTTATTCGAACTTCCTCTGTTAGGCTTCCCAAATGCATGCAGCGGAGTCTCCATTTAGCAAATGGTGACCTGGCCTAGAACAAAGCCAGCAGTTCTGGGTGCTTATCTCTCAGCTCTGCCTCCCTGTCCCTCTGGGGCCATGAGAGTGAGGCCTTACCCCTCTCCCAGCCACAGTAGTCATATGTGGTAGACCAGATGACTTTAAGGCCCTCCTGATTCTGGCCCCACTGTGGTGATTTTCTAGTTTCTATTGTGTTTTTGGCGGCAAGCCATGAGCACAGGCCACCCTGTGACTTTCATCCCAACCTGGGACCATGGTGTTGCACTCCCCAATTTATCGTGTGCTTAGGAGTCATGGAAAAAAAATAAAACTATTATCCTCAAAACCCCAGTAGATCTCTTAATGACTACTCCACTAATTAGTAGCAGCTGTTAATGAAGTGTGCAGGTACAAGCCTAGGCTCGTCAATTAATCCATACATGCTCCTGGGCTGCAGTAATATTTAAAGGGGAAATCAATATCTGGCAGCTGGGCCTGGGGAGGTTGGTCCGGGTGGGCAGGGAAGGTGTAGCATTTCAAGGAATTTGTAACTATAATAGCTTATGCCTGGAGCACAGTGCAAGGGAGCAAAAACTAGGATAGCCCTTAAGGGGCACAGGGATTCAGAAACACTTGCTGGGTGGGGGCAGGATGAGCTGGGTCGGCAGGGTGAGAAGGCACCTGCTCCCTCCATGAGTGGGCAGAAAGCTCCATGCCAGGCCAGCAGGGGTGCTCAGGGGTAACATCTCTCTCCAATTCATTCTGTCACAAAATCCACTTCATATTGTGGGGTATGGAGGCTGGGGGCTTAGTACTACCTCCTCTTGGCAAATGTAGAGATGAAGGCTCCACACGAGTCACTGTCTTGTCCAAATTTGCAAAGCAAGTAAGAGAAACAATCGCTTTCCTGGCCTGTGCTGTGCAAAACACCCTACATGTATCATCTCATTTAATCCTATACCAGCCCAATGAGATGGGAACTGCTATTTCCCCGTTTCGAAGATGGAAATACTTCAGCTTTGAAAAATTAAAACACTTGCCTAACAAAGCTGGTCATTGGCAAGGCTGGTATTCAAAGCCACGCAGTCTGACTTTGGAGCTCATATGCTTAGCATACATGACTCTTAAGCAGCAATAAGCCTTCAGGCCTATAGAACCAAAACAAAACTCTTTTGCATGATTTACAGTATCTTGAACTCTGGCCCCTTGTCTTAGATTCCTATTGCTGCTATAACAAAGTATCACAAACTTACTGGCTCAAATCAACATAAACCTACTTTCTTATAGTTCCAGAGGTCGAAAGTCTGAAATGGTTTTCACCGGGCTAAGGTGCCAAGTCTGGCTTCCTACCATGTCAGCGACATGAGGAGAGACCATGATTATCATCTTGGGTTAATAATCTTTCCCTGATTAGACATTATTCCACAGCTCCTCTTCCCCAGCTGCTTATCCTATGCTGTCTGTAAAAGGGGGAGGGAGGAGACTGGAAAAATATACCGTGATTGAAGGGAAGGGAAGGGAAGGAGAGAGGAAAGGGGCAGGGAAGGATCCCAGAAACCAGTCTTTTCCAAGTAGGCCTGGGTTAGGACTGGAGTGGGGCCATGGAATTTCACCTCACAACCTCCCAGGCTATGGAGTACCCCTCCCCAACTGGATGAGGTATTCTTCCAGGGCCCCCTATCCTGGTGAATGACACACTTACCCCTCCCAGCCAGGTGGCAGGCTACACACCCCATGGGTCAGGGTGTGTGTTCCACACTCACTTTTACCCTAGGCCTCCTCCTTGCACACCAATTTGTTCATCACTAGGCCCTCGCCAGTCTACCTGTCCCCTGTCCTTGTCCTCAGTGCCACAGCTTTAATGAAGGTCCTGCCATTCCCTCTCCTGGATTCCTTTGACAGCCTCCTAACTAATGTTAGTGCACTTGGCCTCACCCCCTAATCTCGTCTTTACACTGCTGCCAGGACCATTTGTTTGGTTACCTTACTCCTTTACCTAAACCCAATCAGTGACCTCCTGCCATGCCCAGGGAATTCAAGGCCTTCACCTCCCTTTCCAGCCTCGTCTCCTCCCACCTCCACCCTTTTCCATCCTATCACTTTCCAGGAACCTACCTATAAATTTACACGCACACAAACATGTACACATACATCGTTTACACTTTTATACGTGCTGCTCTCCGCTCCTGTAATTCTTCAATCCCCACATCCCATGAATAAATTCATAGACTTAGGAATCTTTACAATCCTATTCTAAATCTTGAGTCTTTAGAATCATATTCAAGAGTAATCTTGCATCTGAAGACTCCCATGTGTCATCCCCACCTAATCCCACTCCCTCTTGCTGCCCTGTCCTGCTTCTCCATCTGATCTGTATCTGGTCCTGGCCATATAACTGTACTGCCATATAACTGTACTTCCCTAGCTAGCATCCACCTCTGGGCCTAGAGTGGCACTAACACAGCTCTTAGGGGTAAAGGTGAGAGAGGTGATCCACTGAGAGTGCCCACAGACACAGTAGGAGTAGGAATGGGCTGTGGGCACTAGATGTCCATTCATAACCACTGATATTCTGCCATATTTTCCATGAGGACCCTCCTTCCTTTTAAGATCGCTGGTTCTATGGAGACCTGAGTAACACAAAGAAGACAGAAACCAGCCTGGCTGCTTACTAAAGATTAGGAAATGTTATTGACGTCATGATATCTAACAGCACCATGGGGAAAGGATACATCCCTTCTCAATGCTATTTGAAGGCCTTCATTCGAAGCAAGGCAAAAACCCATTCTCCCTCTGCAGTATTCTACCATTGCCATACAGTTCAGCCATGCCTTCACCATAACAATCAGCACCCCAGACAAGCCATGATTATCAGGAGAAATGATAGAATTCAGCCTGCTGACTTACCCCTTAGCATAACTTCAAGATAGTTTTATCACCTCTATGGGAGCTTTGAGCAGCCTGATATTTACCACTCTCCCAGGGTCATTTCAAGGTCTCAGATGAATTTGGGCTGGGATGAATTACTCAACATCTTACCATATGAACTTGCCCTACAGCAAGTGATCAAAGAACCATCAGCTCACCTGCCGTTCATTCCTTGATTCTTCAAATATACACTGAAAACCTACTGGTTATAGCAGTACTCTAAGGGCTGGGTGTACAGCCAAAGTTCTTGCTCTCACAGAGCTAAAATCTTAGTGCAAGAAACCCAAAACAAAATAGTAGATGTGTGATGTGTAAGATGGCGAGAAGTGCTATAGAGAACTATAAGGCAGAGAGAAAACTGGAGGTGGATGTTTTTCCATTTTGCAAGAACGAAGACAGGGTAAATCAAATGGTAGTTTTTCCTCTACTTAACCACTAAGGGAAAGTACAATAATAGAGAACAGAGACCAGTATTGGGAGTGTCTAGTATGGTAGAATAAAGGAGAAGGAAATATACCCCCAGGACTGCCATTCTGTAAGTGGATAGCTTTGAATAGCTCCTCAAGATGCCAGTTGGCAGAGTGGCCAACCGGTCACTTTCAAGGCAGAGTGGCCTAAACACCCGTCTTCCAGTGCAAGCATAGAAATATCATCTTGGACAGAGTGCTCGCCTTCACACATCCCACCACATGGGCTTCTTTTTTCTCCTTATTCATCGGAAGCTCTGTGCATCTGCACATTAACTCAAGCTGTTCCCTGGCCCCACAATGACCTTCCTCCCTTCTCCAAATGCTGACTCATTCCACACTCAGCTCAGAATCATCCCATGAAACAGCTCTGGACATGCCTCTCAGTCCTCTGAGTCCCCAGACTTCAAGGCACTGGTCCCTACTCTGTATCAAAGGAATTCCTGGACATGCACCTGGCTGCCCCACCACAGATCTGCATGCATTTAAGAACTGGCATGTTCTGAATGACCTCAGTGTCCTTCATAATGCCTGGCACATCATGGTTCATGCAGAAGAGGGAAAGGGTGATGATGTAGGGGTGAGATCCACCCCCTACCAAGAACACTGCCTCAGTTCATCTTCACACAGGCAGCACGAGACTGGCAGGTACACGGCCACATCTGAGGGCCCGGGAGCTGTTTGTCCAGGTCACATTCAAGGAAGAGGATGAGCTGGTGCCAACAGAGCTCCTACTGACCACAGACTCCTTTCCACTCTCTCATGCTGCCTGATTACAGAAGACACTCAACAAATATTTGGCAAATGAGAGTGTCTGAACAAAGAAATACACACACTGTCCACTCCCGGCCCTGGAGCCCTCCTCACACATCCCAGCAGACACACAGGCTGGGTTGGACTTCGAGCTCAGCCCACTATCTTGCCTCCAGAAAGAGCTCTTCTGGTGCCTTCAGCAGCGTTATATCCTGGGGGAGGGCCTGTATCTAACCACTGATCTGACCTTTTAACTCAGTCTTCTAGAGAACTGTCTAGACCCTACCTCCAACACTGAAAATGGGAGCCAAGTTATGGGTACCAGGTCTGGCTGTGATCCAGGATCACAGATAAGAATAGGACTCCAGATTTTAGAATGTTACATTAATGTAGTAGGGCACCTGCACCTAACTTATGTAGGTATGATTCAGCTTATCATATCATGCATGTGTGGCAGAATGCCACTATTGTTTTCAGACATAAATAAAGCCCATGCAGTCCGCTATGGAGCAGAAGAAGAGCAAAAGAAGTGCACTCCCCGCAATAGAACTACACTCCCCGCAATGGGAACACACTCCCTGCAACAGAATTGGTGCCTGCCATTTCATTCCTATGTCGGCTTCTCATGCATTCTTTCAACTGGGTGTCTTACCACTGAAACCTTCTCTTCTTGATCAGCTTGGCACTGACAAGTTTGCAGGGGGTGGGGGGAGGGGGAGTATTCCTAAGGTTATGATCAGTGATAGCCTGCAATCAGCAAGTATCAGACTCAAAATCTTTTCAAGTCTAATGGGACAGCCCTCTGCTCTCACATGTCGGCTTCTCATGCATTCTTTCAACTGGGCATCTTGCCACTGAAACCTTCTCTTCTTGATCAGCTTGGCACTGACAAGTTTGCAGGGGGTGGGGGGAGGGGGAGTATTCCTAAGGTTATGATCAGTGATAGCCTGCAATCAGCAAGTATCAGACTCAAAATCTTTTCAAGTCTAATGGGACAGCCCTCTGCTCTCATAGAGAGGAAGGGATGGGGTCCCAAACACACAGCTAGCAAGCGACAGACTAGACCCAAGCCACCCAGCTCCTAGCCCAGTACTCTTGTGTCTTCTAGACTCTCTTCTAGGCTTCCCCCTTTCACTTTCAGTGATGCTGGGTGTGTCCTTAACTACCTGTGGTAAAGTGAACTAGAACTTCTCCCTGACCTGAGCCTATGGCCGAGAGGAAATGTGGGCATTGTCTGTGGATTACAGCAAAGATATAGACTTGGAACTGTTCATTTGTCAGTTAATACAAGGGAGCTTCTGTCATGCAGCCCCGGGCAGGCAGGTGGGAATGCTCCCTGAACATAATCAGACCAGGGTTGTCATTGCACAAGAAACGGGGTCATGCTTATGTTAATAAGAAGCACACGCATTTCTCACCTAGCTGAAGGGGAGCTTGAGAAGGGAATTAATTCTCACAATGGTGAGGCATGTCTGATTGCTGCTGATTTAGAAGATATCGGCCCCAACCTGGAGTGAGAGCCTCTCCACTCCTCCCCACCTCCCTCCCAGGTACTCTCTACCTTGACCCTCCTCAGAGCAGGGCTAAACCCTGCTCTGAGTGCCTGCTGTGTCTCAACCCTGCAGAGACCATGCGGGTGCAGCTGAGGAGGGGGAAGGAAAGTGGGGCTTCTCTATCATGCTAATTGCCAAAGCTTAGATCTGTTTCAAGGGGTCTGATCTGCAGTGCCCACTGCCAAACTCACCTGGGCACCCCAGGCCAAAGAGCTTATTAATACAGTAATTCTAATATAATCAGACCTCCCTAAGTAAGATCAGAAACCCCAGACTCAGGGGCTCTTCCCGCTTGCTTACCAGCACCCCCTTTAACAATTCCATTCACTTTACATCACAGACCTACTCTGCTAGGCACTGTTCTAAGTGTTGGAGATACAACCATGAACCAGCCACGGCCCCTGCACCCTTTTCTCACAGCCCCATGAAGAGTCCCAATATATGACCTAGCAGTGACTGTTCAACTGGAAAGTGCTCTGATGGGGAAATGCAGAGCATTTCAAAAACAAAGGAAATAGTCAGGAAATTCACCAGGTGGAGGTGAGAGAAGGGAGATGAGTCTTTCAGGCAGTAGGGAGGCCATTGGCCAAATCTTGAAGGTCAGAGGAACTGAAAGTTTAGCATCCCATTGGTTAAAGTTTGGTGGAGAGTCACAGAGGACAGATTGCAGTCAGATCTTATCCAGCCTCCTAAGCCACCATAAGGAGTTTGCAATTTATCTTCAGAGCAGTGTAGAGTCTCCCAAGACAGTGACAGAATCAAATGTATGACTAGGAAAAATTTCTCTGGACATATAGTAGAGGGGAGATTAGAGGGACCACACACAAGAAATTCAGGAGACCAGTTCCAAAGCCATTGTCATGGGTGGAGAGAAAGATAGGTGCACCGAAGAGAGAATGGTGAAAATGGACCCTTAGAAGGTAGAACCTACAACATATGGTAACGAGTAGCTGTGGGAAATGGCAGAAAGAGAAGTTAAGGACACTGCTGATAATTGGTGAGCACTTACTCTGCCAGCCACTTAGCTGTGTCATCTCGTTTAATCCTACAATTGCTTTGTGAAGCAGATATGGCTATTACCCCCATTTCACACATGCGGAAACTGAGGCTCAGAGAGGTTATCTTCTCTGACTTACCTTCAGTTAAAAAACTAGCAAGTAGAAGGACGAGGATAATTCAGATTTCTGGGCAACCAAGCAGATGTGAGTGCCATTGCTCTGAGGAGGTGGCTCTGGAAGAATGGCTCGGGAGAGGCAACGAGGGGGTCAGCTCTGGAAGAATGGCTCTGGAGGGGCAACGAGGGGGTCAGCGATGATGACCTGGAGGGCATCAAGATGGTGGTGTCTTGTGGGCAATGGAATATGTGGGTCTGAAATTCAAAAGTGTAAGACATGGATTTTGGAGACTGTGTTTAGAAAAAGGAAGCCACAGGAATGGAGGGGGAGGTCTCCCATGGTACATATGAAGAGGAAGAAATGAGGAATCCAAGAATGAAGCTCTGGGAACACAGATATGTAAGAAGTGAGCAGAGCAGAACTGAGGAAGAATGGGTTAGTAGCATACCATTCTCTACCTTTTCTGAGAAAGAAAGAAAGATGACCCCTCACAATCAAATCACCTCATAATCGCACTAGTGAGAGAGCCCCTGACAAACACACTATATTGGCTAGCATAGAGTTCTTATCTATGGAATGCTTTTAGCAAGATGTGCCCTATCTGTCTAGTACTGCTGATGGTAAACAAACCTAGACCCTATGGATTTATGAAGTATGGCTCCCTGGGAATTGCTGTGAAAGTTATGTAACTATCAGAGGATAAAATGGAGATATTTTGTGACCAAAATAGCTTCCTTTTTAGTAAGAGATGCCTCACAGGTATCACAAAGGGACCTCTTTTGATAAATCCAAGCCAGGGCACTTCCTATTGTGTCAGGAAAGGTCCTGGGAGCAATATTGGGGATCTAGGTTTTAGGCTTTTCCTATGCCTCATAATTATTTATATCCTTGCAATTATTAGTAAAGCTTAATATTGGCTAAGATCTCTGATTCTTAGCAATTTGATTTGACAATCTGACCCTTAATATTTTGTCTCAAGGATGGAAACTTAACTAAATTTTGCCATGATCTTTTGAATTTTCTGTCCAGTCCTGGGATGGAGCCAAGCTTGGGAAGTGGCTATTTGATCTCGCTGATGAAGTACCTGGAGACAGGGCGGGAGCCATGAAAGGCTTTGTGTGTCAGGCTAAGATGTGATTTTTTTCCAAACAAAAGTAACAGGACACTACTGAAGGCCCAAATGTTGGAGAGTGACAAGGTAAGACTGAAGCTCTGGAGAGTCCCCTCAGTCACTGGACAGAAGCCAGCTTAGAGGCAGGGAGCCCAGGTAGAGGTTCATCCAGGAGAAAAATTATAGGGCCCTGGAAAAGATAGTGGCAGTGGGAGTTAAGAGAAACGGGTGGATTTAAGACCTCTTTATGACTTGGAATATACAGGACTTGGAAAGTGATTGGGTCTTTGGCAAGGGGCAATGAGAAAAGGGGAGTTAAGTTTTCTCACTTGGATAACTGAGTAGGTAGTGGAGCCAGTCACAGGAAAGGGGAACATGAGGACAGGCAGGTTTGGAGAGGATGACAGGTTCTGCTTTGAACGTTTCAAGTGTTTTTGGCATATCCTCATGGAATTCTTTTGTATGTAGTTGTATATGTGGCTCTGAAGCTCAAGAACAATGACTGGACTGGAGATAGGAAGTGGACTCTAGGCAGTAGCTGATGCATTGGACCAGATGAGATTTCAAAACCATGTGACTGGTTAAGAGCAAAAATGTCCAAGCCAAGGACCACCAACGATTAAGGCAAGGTTTTTTGAAATGTAGTCCAGAGACCATGTGCATCAGATGACCATAAGGATTTGTAAAATGCAGATTCCTAGGCATGCATGAAAACTGCCAAATCAAAATGTATGGGTGTAGAGCCTGAGAATCTGATCTGCATTTCAACAAGCAGCCCAGATGATTTTTAGACTCCTCTAAGTTTGGAAATCACTGAGGTAAGAAACAGGGTGAATATTCCCAAAGGAGACTGAGAAGGAAGAGGAGAGAGAAGAAACTAAGACAATTCCTATTTTCCTAGGAATTATCCTAATTTCCTAGAAATTTCCTTGGGTTTCTTAGTGTTGTGAAATCCAAGGGAAGAAGTTTTGCAGGAGGGAATTGTTGAGTGTGTCAAATTTTTCTGCTAGTGTGAGTGAGATAAAGACTGAGAATTGTCCTTGGATTTGGTGAGTTGAAGGTCACTGGGGATTTTATTCAAAGCACTCTAGGGAAAATATGAGGCAGAGGCCCCACTGAAATGGACCTTCAAGTGCTAAGTGGGAGGTGAGGAAGTAGGAAGGAAAGTGTAGACTATTCTCTCAATAAGTTTGACTGTGAATGGAGAGGCGCGGGAAGGGTGGAGAAAATTGGAAGAAAGGACTCCATCGTAAATATGGAGAAAACACAAACATATCTAAATTCTGACCAGAATGATTTAAAGAGAGAGCATGAAGAGCATCAAGTCAACAGCAAGTGGGGGCATTAGCCTTGGTCAAGAACAGGCCTAAATAATGAAGACAAAATGGCAGACAGTGTCTTTAAATTTAGAATTTTGGTGGCAAGAAATTGGCATTCCCATCTGATATCTTCTATTTTCTCTTAATGGGAAAAAGAGAGTAAGGTGAAGGCAAGAGCAGAGATTCGAAAAGGAAAAAAGCAGTAGAGGTAAGGCCGTGCTAATGATGTCCACAGTTCTTATATTGAGTATACTTTGGCTGAAAGCATATTATGGATTTGAGATGATTTTGTCCAGGTCAACAGAGCTTAGCCAGAGAAATGTTCTACTTTCTATAATCACCATGCTTGTGTGCTTCTAAGTCATATAAAGTAATAGAGCCTATTGTACATAGACCTTTGCTTGTCCACTTGGCTCCTAGAAGGGGCCAGATGAGTGGCAATGCTCCTGATCCAGCAGTCGTTGGAGGGGGAACAGAGGAGGACTCACTGCTCTGGGGCACAAGAGTGGGAGTACTGCTTCTAGTCACTCAGAATGCTTCTGAGAGATAAGTCACACTCTCCCCAGTACCAAAAGGCCAAGTCACTGAAAATGTGGGATATCCCAGCCAAATCTTGACATGCAGAGGTTCATGACAATCTTATCTACCCTAAGTGACCCAGCCCAGGGAGCAAAGCCCAAATGTTGCAAGACCCAACTATGGGACCAGAGGTGGAAGACTCAGAGAAGGGGCAACTGCTAACACGCTTTTTCCCTTTATTTTCACAATTGTCAAATAAAAAGACCATTTTTCCTTCTTGAGAGTTTGGTATTGCCTGTTTTTATTTCCTCAAAGTCTGCCACTGGTCTTGGGGGAATTAAAATAGGTTCTGTGTAAATTACTCAAGTGAACCCTAAAGCCAATCAGCAGCCCCAGTGTAGAGGTTCAATGGAGGCAGGAAAGGAGACCTACAAGTGGCTTGGGGCAGTGCAGTCACTACATATAGGCAGCTAGTCTTGCCTTGCCTGTGCTCAGCACCTCCCGAGGAGTAGTTTAATGGAATGGCCTGATGAGGTTCCAACCTCATCAATCATATTCTTTCAGGTACAGTCCACGGGTTACACTGATACCCTCCCTACCTTGAGAATCCTGGGCCAGGGCCTGACTGAGTCCAGCAAACCAGAAATGCAGAGTCATCAGTGACCAGACATGACAGGCTCCAGGATGCTGACTCATATCTCACAAGGACAATGATCAAAGCTCAAATGCCAATATATTCTTTTGTAGACTGTTCTGCTCTCTAACCAGCACATTCTCTCCCCCATTTCTAGCAACACAGGAAGGCAGAGTATTAGAGTGTTGCTAAGGGATCCAGTGGCATCAAGCTATGATGTGCCCTTCTTTATGACAGACAGAGGACTGTCGGGTAGGCCAGAGGCCCAGTCCATCCTCCCAGGGCCCTGACAATATGTGCCCCTGAGCTACCTCATTTTTTCTGTTTCTGTCAGCTGATAAAACTCCCTTCTGATGGGCACAGCTTTCACATGTACTTGGTAAGTCATTCCTAAGCTTTCTTAGACCACTGCCTCCTGAAAATGAGTTTGTGTCTTTGCCCCATCCTTTATTATGGGTTAATGTCTTAGTTGAGTGTGCCGGGCCATTGTATTCCCATCACATCCAATCCTTAGGGACAGTCACATTTTCCAGATACTGCCTTATCCCAACTCACAGGTAAAGGACCTGAGGCCACCTAGGTTAGATGTCAGATCCAAAGCCATCTGGCTTCCTCCTAAAAAAGGATGAGGTCTGAGCTAAGCAAGTGGAAGTAAAGATGGGAAAGTGGGAACAGGCTGGAGCCATATTAAAGAGAGCAAGGAAGCAAGGCTTCTAGCTTAGAAACTGAGTGGGTAGAATGATACTAAGGAGACTGATATAGCAGGAGAGTGCTGGGTGACTGGGTAGCCATAAGAGGGCCATGTTGCTCTTGGATCTTCCAGTCAACACATTTACTTAGGATCATGCTAGGGGCTGAACTAAGGACATAAACAAAGACAGAAATGGACATGTGCCTGTTCAGACAAAGCTTTCAGAGCACAACAGGCCTATGATTAAAGCTGTTATGATTAACTGTTATGTACCTGTTCCTTTCAAGCACTAATCTGGGCTGTTCTTTTAGGACAATAAGGAGTTCACAGCTGACTACAGTAGTCTACCTGCAGCTCAGGCATCCCTGTTGAGGGATCCACCCTGTCAGCATCATGTAAACTATCAATCAAGACTTCCTGGGTTGAAGTTTAAACTGGCTTAATCTGAAAAGAGAATGTGAGACTAATATAGCAGAAAAGGCTATAAGTAGGTCTCTGGTTTCAGGTCTAACTAGATCCAGAGGCTCCAACCATATCCTCTAGACCTGTGTTTGCTCTCTCATTCTTTGGTCCTCTGTCTGGTCTGTCTCTTGGCTTTGTTTTCCTCTGTACTGCATTCAATCTCAGGCATACTCTGCCCAGTTAGAGGACCCCAGAATCCAGAAAGAAAGTTCCTCTCCACAACCCCACACAAGTGCCAGCATTGAAGTTACTTTGCCCAGAGACCCACCTCTGGACCAATTACTATGCCAAGGCAATTGAATGCACTAATTTGCCAGGCTCGGGTCCCATGCCAGCCCTGGAGTTATCATACCCAATCCACATAGACTCAGAGTGGGGATAGTGGATTCTCAAGGAAAACGATGTTCTGTTGCCAAAAGAGGGAGATGATATTGGGCAGGCAAATGATGCCTACCATTATAATAAGCAAAGCTTTCTGTCTGAGTCTACAAGAGAGCAGTGATGGCCAGAGGCCTTCTGGGCCCAGGACCACACCCTAAGAGCAATAGCCTTTTCTCTTTATAACTGAAACTGCTGTGCTAGTACCTATAGGGTACACCACCCTCCTTCAGAAGTGACCTCAAAGGTTTGAGTGGTGTGTATTTGTTGAGGAAGAAAACATGGAAAGGGTAGAGAAATGGGAGAGAGTCACTCCCAGAGCTCTTAGTCCCATTAAAAGTTATAGTAAGAAGAAGCTGAGTTTTCCAGAGATGCACAGGTGGGTCTAATCTGGGGCAAAGAAGAAAAAGAGTTTGAGATTAAGTGGGTCTGTAGGACAGCAAGAAAAAAGGGGAAGAGGAGCCTTTGAGGGAAGCCAGAGAAATGAGGCTGAGTTATGGGTATAGCACCTTCCAAATGATGAAAACAGAAAACTGCTCTGAGGCCTCGATGTCTCACGACAGAGAATCTAATATCTCACGGCAGAGAATCTAATGTCTCAGGTTTAGCACCTGGACTTTTAATCAACTCCCCTCCTGGCTAATTAATAGCCAATTATACGATAGAGAAAGAGACTGACAACAAGAAAAAGCCAGGTTAGTACTGTGACAGCTCAAACTACCATTTGAGGCCAGCTTAGGCCCTCCTCCTGAAGCCTGTCCTATATACACACTCTCCCCCAGCCCTATGGAGCATTGCCCTCTTCTCAGCTCCTCAGCCCTCCCTATCTCATCTACTAGATCCATGGGTCATGCAAGATGGTCTTGTCTCCTTGACTGCATCTTAGATCCATTCACTACACTGCATAGGTTGGAATCACCAAGAGCACTTGTTAAAAATACAAACTCCCAGGCCTATCCTTGGAAATGCTCATTTGGAAGTCTGGGATGGGTACCAGATATCTGTATTATGAACAGACTCCTTGGGATATTCTGAAGTAGAACCAAGTTAGAGAATCACAGTCTTAGAGATACATGAATTACTAAAGCTGGGAGGGACTTTCTCCTCTATGAAATGAGAGCAATCAACTAAAACAGGGGCCAGCACATGATGACCTGAAGTCCCAATTCAGCTGCCGCTGCTTGTTTTCGTAAATAAACTTTTATTGGAATGCAGCCACACCCATCATTTAAATATTGGCTCTGTCTGCTTTGGGGGCATCATGGCAGAGTTGTGTAGTTATGGCAGAAACCATATGGCCCAGAAAGCCAAAAATAGTTACTATCTAGCCCTTTTCAGAAAACATTTGCCAGCCCCAAAATTAGAAGGCAATCAGTGAGACCCAGAAATATGTGTTTTAGTTGAAGACTTAGAGCCAGAAAGACCTGCCTCTTTTTCTCTTTGTCCAGTGGTCTCACCACCTCCCTACTGTTTGGACTGTGGAGTAGGCATCTGCTCTTCCACTTACTCAGAATGCATTACCCTCCTTCTGGAAATAACCTCTTACTTTGGGGAATACCTTGCCCTCATTGGATAAAATCTTAAACAACTGTCAATCAAAACTTCCACCTTCTCATTGGGCATGTGACCCAAGCTGGGCCAATGCCATGTTCTCTTTCCGCAATTTGAACCTTGAGCTGAGAAGAGAACCATTGACAGCCATTAAATCTCTTTCCTCCCACCCACAGATCTTAAAGACACAGACTGAGACCCTGCACTGCCAGGTTCTCCAGAACGGCCCCTGGTCTGCCTCAATCAGAACCAATTCTTCAGCCTTTTCTGTGTTTCTGTGGGTGGCCCCGTTTCCTCTCCAAATATTCCTTTCATGGTAAGTTAGACAGAGTTTAAACCACTTGCACACACCGAAAAAAGCCCAACTGATGCCAAATTCAGGGGTCGGACTAGGCCATGGAGTAGGGATCTGCTCATTTCACAGATAGACACCTGACTCCTAGAAAGGAAAGGTAATAGCGAGAATGAGAATCCAGACCTTTTTCCTCTGTTCCAGCATCTCCGACTCCCTGTGATCACTCCGAGTCAATGGCATTAGACAGCATCAATCCCAAAACACTGACATCTTTTTCAGGAATTAATAAACACATAATCAAGAGCACTCTTCACACAGAGAGCAATAACGGTAACTACAGAAAAAACAACCCTCAATAAGAACTGTGTGTGTGTCGTGTAACATCAGGAATTAAGAAGCGTCAAAAGATCAAGTGGGAGGAACATGAAATATGAATGGGATGAAAGACACATTTCTGTGCACGGAATAATGACTCTAATGAGTTTCCTCACCAGAGTCTCTGCATCATAAAGTACAAAAGCCAGGGAAGGGATTTCGAAGGGCAACAGGAGTGCAGGGGGAGGCTTTGTGTGCAAAAGTGAGATTAGCAGGTGGGTAGGGGAGGAAAAGACAAGAGCAGAAAGAATTGTCAGTGCTGGGCTGTTGGCCCTGACACAAGTCATTGGCCTCCCAGGAGGTGCCTTGTGGGCATAAGGGCAGCAGGATCATCTGGCCCCAGAGCACCCCAGAGACCCCCAACCTTGTGACAGATGAACTGGAACCACCACAGCCCACCCAGAGAGAGGCAGTGTAGGTGCCTCCCAGCTTACAAAAACACCTCTGCTGACTCTGGTCACCCAGATGGGGACCCTGTGCTGACAATTCTTGGAAGCTGTGGCGTTTCCCCAACAGGCCAGAAGCAACTACACATACAGGGACATAGCATGAGCTTGACGTAGCTACCAATCCTGGAGCATTCATCTCCTGGTGTGAAACAGATACTTAATATGTCTACACTGGAGCTTCTTCTCCTGTGAGGTCAGGATGCTCCATCTTTCTCAGTGTTACTGGAGGGTTAAGTGAGACAACACACGTAAGCCTCTTAGCCCAGTTGCAAAGAGATTGTCCCTTCCCCTCACCCTCCCTGCTGTCATACACATGGTAGCCATCCAGACAACAATTCGGAGCTCATTATATCAGGCAATGCACACGGTAGCCCTGGGAGACAGGAAAAGCCTGAGTTACTCTTCACACTGGACAGGGAAAGCTGCGGCAGCAGAATGGCAGGAAAGAAAGATGTTTATCCCGGTCCATCATCCCCCATGACAAATGGAGAGGCTGAGAGCCAATGTAAGTCATACCTATGCAAAGCCAGTCCAGAGCCCAGGTTCCAACGACCTGAAACAGGTGCATTTCCATGACAACCCTCTGCTTCCATGACACATGGAAACCCTCAAAATGCTCAGGCAGAATACCCATTGGCCTCTTAGCAGCCAGCTCTCCAGAGGGGCACTGAAGGAAAGTCTGTGGAACTTCAGGCATGACTGAGCTTTGTGGAGGCAAGCAGATGGCCACAAGAGGCAGAGACAGAAGTTTCTGCTTTGTTTGCATCACTGGGCCAACATGCTGGGGAAATAATAATAGTAATAATGACAGCAAGCCTAAATGATATTTTCTGTGAACCAAGAACTATATACGTAGAGTAACTCATTTGATCCTCAAGATAACCATATGAGATAAACATTACAATTATTTCCATTTTACAGAAAAAGAAACCGAGCACAGAGAGGTTAAGTAACTTGTCCAAGGCCACAAAGCTAGTAAATGGTAGATGCACAATTCAAATCCAGGTGATCTGGCTCTAAAGTCCATGCTCCTAATACCAAAGGACTGTATGGTACTAAGTAAGCACTATAGACATTTAGGCTGGACAAATCTTTGTTGTGGGGGCCATCCTGTGCATTATAGGATGTTTAGCAACAACACTGGCCTCAAACCACTAGATGCCAGTAGTACCCGTTCCCAGAAGTAACAACCAAAAATGTATTCAGGCATTGCAAATGTCTCTTAGGGGGCAAAATTGCCCCCAGTCGAGAACCATTAATACGAGCCAATATCCTTGATTAGTTCCACTAATTGAACAAGGGAAGTCAAGTTGAATCTACTCACCCAATGGGCAGAAGGGGACCCAAGCACCAGAAACCAGGAAGAGCTGAGAGAAGAAGGTGTGAAATCAGGGGCAAGCACAGAGCTCTAGATGATTATCAAGAAGGATAAAGAAGACGTGGTACATATACACAATGGACTACCACTCAGTCAAGAAAAGCTGAAATACTGCCATTTGCAACAGTATGGATGAATCTTGAGACTATCATGCTAAGCGAAATAAGTCAGACAGAAAAAGTCAAGAATCATATGATTTCACTCATGTGGGATATAAAACAGAAAGCAACAAACGAACAAAGAAGACAAACAAAACAGACAACGCTATGGTGGTTACCAGAGGAAAAGGGAGTGGGGGAGAAGGTTGAAGGAAAGAAGGTCAAATTTATGATGACAAAAGGAGACTTGACTGTGTGATGAACACACAATGCAATATACAGATGATGTGTTATGGAATTGTAGAGTTGAAACCTATATAATCTTATTAACCAATGTCACCCCAATACATTTAATAAAATTAAAAAAAGAAAAGAACGGAGCCCAGAGCCTGGTTTTCCTTTTCAGTTCTGAGGAATGAGGGTGATTTGTGCTGACTTTAACATACTGAATCAGGGCAGGCTGGAAAGAAGAGGGTGCTGGCAGCAATCAGGACGACAGAGAGGCAGACTGAGACCAGACACTGGAGTGAGGACAAAAACAGCCCCAGGCTTGGGCCAGAGAACAGATTGGGCAGCACAAATCCCCACGTAGCTCCTTGACAAGGGGCCCTTTGACAGGTGGCCTTACAACAGCGACCCTCTCTTGTCTGAGCTTTGAAGCCTGCCCTGTGAAGCGTGGTCTTGCACCCAGGAGGCCTGTGGATCAAGGTGGTCTCGACAGATCCACTCGAAGGGATTAGCCAGTGACATTACAGCTACATGATGGCCTCGTTATTATTACATACACACTCACCCTGTCTAAGCTTCCAAACCCTGATTTGTTTATTTCTGAAAACTGTTTTCACCAGGACACCAAGCTGGGCTAGGAAAGATAGCACCGACTCAGCCATTTCCCCATCCTCAGCATAAAAGGGTCTAAAAAGAATAATTTAAGCTTCTCTGGAGTGAGATCATTTAATGAATCTTCTCGATGCTAAGAGGTTTTATATGCCTTTTTAAAAACCCTTCCCCAAGCACGGGGCTATGATATTACCTTGGAGAGCGAAGAGATGAAGTGATATACGTATGCACAGCACACAGGGAGGAAGGAGGTGGTTTCCTTGGTAACAGCATCCATGTTCTGGCTTCCCTCGGCTAAATTGGAATATATTGAAATATCTGCTTTGGGCACCTTTCTTGCAAAGGGAAATGAGTGGTTTTCTGTTCAGGCACTCTCAGAACGGCGGGCCTGCAGCTGGGGAGCGATGTTCTGTGAGTCTGACATATCTGATGTGGCTAAGGTAGTTAGCAAGCTGGCAAAAGTCCTCAGCCTTCATTTGCAACACCAAACCATCATTTCATGAGCCAAAGGAAAATGAAAGCAGCAAACACAGGAGACTCAACCAGCCCAAAAGATAGGACTCCATCTCACGCAGTCTTTCTACATCCACTGTTCTACAGCTTTCCAAACATGTACAATTCAATAGATCAGATTCCAAAAGTCAACACACAATGTGCTTAAAATGGAGAATGGCTCTAAGAAAAATAGTCACTTCCAAAAATATGTCCTCAGTTGATCAGCTCAAACCTTTGGCAAAAGGGAGATGGCTATAAACCCAAAGCACAGTGCCTGGCACACAGCAGGGTGTCAACATCACAGTTGAGGAACTGGACTTGGAGTCGCACAAACCCTGGCTTTTGCCCTGGTTTTACTGTGAACATGTCACATGACTTAGTGCAAGTTCCATAAGGCCTATAGCCTCAGTTTCCACGTTTGCAAACTAGAGATAGGCATCTCTTCCTATAGGATTGCTGCAAAGATTAAATTAGGTGACCTATACAATGCCTGGACAGAGAAGGCATCCGGTTATGTTTTCTTCTCACCACAAAGAAAGAGGAAACATCTTGATTCTTTCAAATAGTTAAAATTTACCAAAAAAAGGGGCAGGAGAGGGGCAGTGTCTTAGAGGGACAGGAAAATGTTACCAAGGAACCCACCTCTTTCCTATTTGTATATCTCTGTTTCCCAGGGTGCTTTTGCAAAGCTGAGATGGCCCTGGTTGGGAAAGATCTGTTTAGGGAGGACAGAAGGACCATGTCAGGCATAACCAGAGAACTAGCCACAAGCCTAAGAGGAATTGGGCCAAGGATACTAAGAGGCACTGAGATCGGAGCAGGCCAGTGGCAGGCAGCACTGAAGAGGCCAGCAGCACCTGCCAATGGGCGCATCAGCCATCAGCAAGGCCCAAGGCTGGGGGACCACTAATAAAGTGGGGAGAAGAACTAGCTTCATGTGTCATGAACATGGCCTTTAGAACCAGGCTCTCTATTTAAAGACCCTCACAGAAGATGCCCCGCTATTTTTTGTTTGAATATTTTATCCCCCTTAACCCTCAGAAGGTCTTTCTGGAGCCTCACTTAAAATCATGCTTCAATTTAACATACCAGGAACAAAGGTTTTCCATTAGAAGTGCAAGCTTCAGTCCTGATTTCTGGACAAATTCTCTTTCTAAAGAGCCTTTGTAGTCTAAAGAATGCAAATCTGTGTTTTAGTCTTTTTTCTGATATTTACTGTGTGACCTTGGGCAAAACCTTTCTAAGTGTGTATCTGTGATTTAGAGCAGAGGTCCCTAACCCACCCCACCACCCACTCACCTCCCCTCCCCTCTCCGGGCTGCACAGCAGGAGGTGAGTGGCAAAAGAGTGAGCGAAGCTTCATCTGTATTTGCAGCCATTCCCCAGTGCTAGCATCACCACCTCAGCTCTACCGCAGATCATCAGGCATTACATTCTCATAGGAGAACCTGTCCCTGGTGCCAAAAAGGTTGGGGACCACTGGTCTAGAGAATGACCACCCATTCTAAAAGTCACAGGATTGCTATAAAGATCACATTAACAGGTAAGCAGCATAGTGAGTGGAAATACACCATCTGTGTCATTATATCTTCTGCTTTTATGTCTTCTGGCCATCTGTGAAACATGGTTTGTTACTTAGCTGAAGAATGTGCAGGCACAGGGCTTTTCTCTCGGGAAGGTGAAAGAAATTTGAAAACACAATAATTCAAACGTTTCTCTAGAAAACTTAATTACCACCCATTAATAAATTTCTGAAATAAAAGAATATCATTACAGGAATATTTGCTCTGCATATGTTAAAATGCATTCTAAATCTACAGTAATTAAAACAGTGTGGTACCAGAAAAGAAACTGGCAGACAGAGCAATGAAACAGACTCAATATATTTGAAATTTTCACATACTTTTAAGACAGAATTTCATATGGTTGTGGGAAAATATGGAATAATCAGCGAATTATGATTTATGAATAACTGACTAACTCATCAGGGAAAAAAATTTAAACTCTGTCTCTAGCTCAAACTATACTTCGAAATAAATTCCAGATAAGTTAAATATCAAAATAAAAAATAAACCATATTAAGAGAAAATGCAGATTAATATTCATATTATCTCTGGGTTGTATGTCCATCAGACATCTTTTATGTCCCTTTGCACATCTTCTCAGCCTAATTTTTGCTCTGGCTATTGCTGTGGCAACCATTGCACTAGGTATAATCTGCCAACCCCTCACCTCCTCTGCTACACCACTTTCTCTCTCTCTCTCTCTCTC
>NW_006438113.1:7244924-7259851 GCF_000325575.1 Pteropus alecto
CTCTCTCTCTCTCTCTCTCCCTCTCTCTCTCTCTCGCTCTCTCCCCCTGCCTCCCTCCCTCCATTTCTCTTTCTCCTCTCAACTTCCCTGACACAGCTCTATGGGACACCTGCAATAGCCCACTCAGCCATTCATGAGTGTGCAAGAATCTGCAAGTACAAGGGATTTAACACCCCCTAGGGCAACCCGGCCTCAGGAGATAAAAGCCAAAGGTCACTATGTCCTTTTTCCATTGTCAAGGAGAAGATTCTGAGGCACATTGCACATGGTTCTTGATAGGGCCCCAATGGGACTGAACCCCTGTTTCCCTCATGTTGGCTTCCTCTCCTTCCCTCTTTCATTCTTCTCAGCACACACTCCCCATTCCTCTACTCTGGAATCACTTACCAAAGTAAACTGCACACGAGCCGTTGTCACAGAGTTTGCTTTTGGGAGGACCCAGCCTAAGATGAAGTGGGGTAAGGCCTAAGTATGGCACTAAATTGAGAAAGCACAAAGAAAAGTGAATAGAGTCACTTGTTTTAAATGTAAAGCTCTGTACATCAAAACACACTATATGAATTCTTCCTTTCCCTTTCAGAACAATTTAACCCAAAAGCCATTAGATGGAACCAAGCAAGGTAGGCATCCATGCAAGGTGGGCAGGGGCTGGAGTGTGGGGAGTAAAATGGATGTCAAAACCTAAGTAGGGCAAAAGGGACATACATGAGGGTAGGAGGTAGCCCATGTGGTGTGTCAGAGCCCAAGTGGAGTAAGGAGGGCATCTGGGAAGTGGAGGACAGCCCAGAACAGGGTATTACTATGGACCAAGTAAAGTGAGGAGGTATCAGTGCAGAGGGGGATGGGCCAGAGCCTGACTAGGATGACAAGGGTATCTGCACTGGCGGAGGAGGGGGGCGCGGGGAGAGATGTTCCTAGGCAGTGACAGTGATGGAAAACTGATTATATACAAAGTACTGATGAAACGAGTAAATATTCTGTAGATGATGAGATGGGAACCAGGTTTCTCACAGTCATAGAAGATAGTTACAACAATGGAAAGGGAGAAAGCTAGACTGGGCCCCACCGTGTATGGTTAGAATTGAAGGCATTAAACTCACGGTTACATATGCTTTTGATATATCTAGATATATAGAGAATAAACATGGATGTAAATGTGTGAATGTGTGCTTATATATGTACATGTCCACAGAGAGAAACTGGGAGCAGTGACACCCCAATGGCAATGAGCATACCTAGAACCCAGATATTGGCTTCTAAACACTATTGTCCACTAAAAGGAACCTTGATGAAATGTCTGATTCCAGTGCTGAGGAGGAATATCTTGGTTTAAGAAAAAAGTAAGGATATGCTCAAAGAATGATGGGAATAAAATCACAAAGATACGGAAGCCAACTTGAAAAGCGCCTACTAACCAAACCTAGGACAATTTGATATTTATCAAAATAAATAATGATATTAATAGATTATAACGCATTATATAAAATAGAAATCTATGAGTTTATACAGATAAAGCATTCAAATCAATAAACTGACAGTTTGAAGAGGAACAAGATATTTGCATAGTCTCAAAGTATCGCCCCACAAAATATATACTAATCACAAAGGGGAAAAGTAACTTTAAAGTGTAGAGATCTGGCAGATGTTGCCTTAATCAAGTGATCAAAACTTCACTCTCCTGTAATGAGACCGATCCAACTCGGGTGAGCTGATAGGATGCAATGAGAACTCAGCATCACTTCTGATATCCTGCCAAACATAGGGATATGCTGAAGCAAACAAGAGGAAACATTAGAAACATACATTGATAGACATTCAACAATAAACTGGCCTGTGCTCTTCAAAAGTGTCAAGGTTATAAAAGTCAAAGAAAGGCTGAGAACCTGTTCCAGCTTAAAGGAGAGTATAGAGACGTAACAACTAAATGCAACAGATAATTCTAAACTGGATTCTTTTGCAACAAATGACATCGTTAGGGCAGTTGGCAAAAGTTGGGGTCCAAGGAATAGCTGGTACTCATGTTTAAGGCCAGCTCCTTGATTTTGACAGTCATATCATGGTTATATAGGAGAATGTCCTTGTAGGAAATACGCACTAAAGTATGCAGGGGTGATGGATTGATATCGGGTCAGCAACTTACTCTAAAATGGGTCTGGAAAAAGAAAGGTCTTCGTATCATATTTTCAACTTTTCCATAAGCCTGAGATTATTTCAAAATAAAAGTGAAAAACAAAACCATATAAAAGTGTAAAAAACAAAGTGGAAAAAGTGCAAGTCACATGATGGAAAAAGAGTTACTTCCTCAATAAACGATGTGCCAAATTGTATCAGAAAAATATGAATACCCAGATAGTAAAAAAAAATGACAAAAGATGGACAAATAATGCCTCCAAATGTCCAATGAACATGAAAAGAGTTTACCTTCTCTTGAAACCAAAGAAATGCAAATGAAAGTGGCACACCGTAATTTTTAGCCCTTCAATTTGCAAAATATATTTTTAAATAACAATATCTCATCTTGGCAAGAGTATGAGGTAACAGCTACTTTTATTTACTGCTGGTGTGAGTGTAATTTTACACATTCATTCTGGAGGACAGTTTGGCAATTTGTGTCAAAAGCCTTAAAATTTTACAAACCCATTGCCCAAGTAAATCTCTTTCCAGGAATGTCTCCTTAAGAAATAGTCAGAAATATTCAATGGTCAGAAACAAATATTTGTTGCAGAGTTGCTTGTAGAGAGAAACAACTCAATTTCCCAATATAAGAATCAGATAAATTAACCACGATACATCTAAACAATAGAATACTATGGCAACCATTAAAAATTATTTATTCAAATATCATTTAATGACTGTTGTGCATATAAATGTAGTTATATTAGCATTCGTATTCGAATCATGGTAGCTCTGAGCTCCCATCTGCATAACCTCTAAGTGTTATCACTTCTCTTTGCAATCTCCCCTAGTCGTTGCTGAGAGATGCTGCAGGTGCCTCACATGCAGCATCTGACTTGTGGGGACTGCTCCATTTGGGAACTGCTCCCTGGCCCCATCCCACATTGACACTCAGTTCTAGCACTGAACTGATGCTATGTTGGGCCTGGCCCCAAAGTGGACCTCCCTGAGCTCCACCACATCTTTTATTAATACCACTCAATCAGCTTCTGCTCCATTCCCTCTCCCATCTGGGCCAAAACAAATTCTTCATGCCAGACAGGGGACTCCCTTCTTGTCCCACCCATATACCTCAGAAAAAAAGTCCCTAAAACCTCCTCCATCAACCACAAAAAAGAAAATTCCCTCCTGCATGGATAATGTTGGGGGAGAAGGAGTAGAATCACCAGGTCTCTCGACAAAAGAAACAGCCAGTCCCAGCTCTGTCTCTACCTGCAAGCACATACACATAGAGACAGATGTGTGTGATCAAACAAACTAAGTAAATAAAAGCCAGAAGACCTACACCAAAATATTACCTGTGTTTATCTCCTCGGGATAGGAGAATGAGTGACTTGTATTTTTTGTTTGTTTACTTGTATTTTATAAAATTGTCCCTTTAAATTTGCACCTTTGAATCTGTTAAATATTTATTGGAATGCAGACTAACAATTATAAAATATGTGTAAAGTTAAAATAAGAATACCCATAACCCATCCACATACCCACTGCCCAACTGAATACATTAAATTGACCCCCTTTCAGCCCCTGTATGACCTTCCGTGACCCCATCCCTTCCCTCCTCAACAGCAGTAACTACAAACACCACTCTCCTGAACTTTGTTCTTCTCATTCCTTTGCAAATATTTATAATTGTACTATATATGTTTGTACCCCAAAACAGTAATTTTGAAGGTTTTTTTATTTCCCATAAATAAAATCATACTCTGCATATTCTGCTGAGACTTGCTCTTTACACTCAACATTCTGTTCTAGAGATATCTCCATGTTATTATTTAAAGCTGTAGTTCACTCATTCTCCATGGCACGAACTTACATGACTTACTTATCCATTCTACTGTGAGGAGCATTTATGTCATGTCCTTTCATTTTATTGCTGGCAATGCTGCATGAACATTCTCATCCATGTCTCTCAGAGCACATGCCCAAAAGATTTTCTAGGTTCTACTCTGAGGACTAGACCTGTTAGGTCACAGGGTGTGAGCATCTCTGACTTTTCTGGATAATGCCTATTTGTTTTCCATAATGATGTGCCAACTTACTCTCCCCTACAGTAGTGTTTAAGAGACAAGACTGGGATCCATTTAGAAGGTTCAAAATGAGGACTGTCTCCTCCATGAAGTCCTCCTATGGCACATGTTCCTTGGATGTGGGAGTTGCTGTCAGGCACTTAAAGTGATAAAATGACACCTCTTTCTTAAAAACACAAATGGCATTTTAGAATAACCTGAATCAAATCTGTCTCTCCCAACTCGTCTTCTGTTGTTCTTGGTTCCCTCTGGGCTCTCTGATCTATGTTCTTAGTAGAATCATTTGCTGTCCAGAGCCAGAGAAGCATCTCTGAAGTGTCATGGGAGGAGCCCTGGGATGGACAATAGGTGGCCTGGACCATGGGTCAGTTCTTGCCCCTACTCACCAGGTGGCTGTGGGCAGGGCAGACTTCCTCCTGTGGAATGAGGCAAGGGGATCAGGCTGGATAGTCTTTGAGGCCCTTCTACCTTCAAGCTACTAAATCTGCATGCTGCCTTTACATAGACCTGACAACATCAGCCATAGAGTGAAGCAACAGCTAGGAGCTGCATCCTGGCTCCTCACCAATACCCTTGACCCGACACAAGCTATGCAATGGGAAGAGATGGTGAATTCCCAGTGTCACATCTGTTTCTCCTTGGTCCAGGGATGAAAGTTGCATAGGACCCCCACAACCACTAAATCTGCATGCTGCCTTTACATAGGCCTGACAACATCAGCCATAGAGTGAAGCAACAGCTAGGAGCTGCATCCTGGCTCCTCACCAATACCCTTGACCCGACACAAGCTATGCAATGGGAAGAGATGGTGAATTCCCAGTGTCACATCTGTTTCTCCTTGGTCCAGGGATGAAAGTTGCATTGGACCCCCACAGCCTCATTTCTCTGCCCCGGTTCCCCTGAGGCACCTCATGCCAGAAGCCCTGGGATAGGCATTCCAAATAAGAACTTTGTGCCCTTCTTCTTTCTCATTTTTCTTTATTATTGTGTTAAAGAATGGGGTCATCAGACCTGGATCTAAGTCTTGCCTGGCTTTTTGGCTTGTGTGACTTTGAACCAATCATTTAACCTCTCTAAGCTTCCATTTCTTCATGTATAAAATGACAACAACGTTACCTTGCCCACAGATTTGTGAGGTGGTGATCTCACGAATGAGACCATGTACCTAGAGCACTTAGCATAGTGCTTGGCATGTAAGACATGCTCAATAATTGGAGCTACTATTAAAACAGGGCTGCTTTTGAACAGAGTATGGGCCCCACCATGGCACTAAGCTCTAAGAATTCAGCTCTTCCCAATGTGCTACTGTTTACAGAGGGAATTTTTCTCAACTCCAGCCTACTGCTCGAAGCAAATGGAAAATGGTTTCAGCCTGTCCTTAAGGGGAGGGCAGAGTAGCCTGGAAAGGGGGCAGCAGGGACCAAAGGGAAAGGCCTGCCTAAAGAAGCAGAAGCTCAGGCAGAAACATTCAAGCCTACGTGCTCATGTGAAGAGGCAGTATCCCAGCACTCCTTCCAAAGGTTTTGACATTTAATTTAACTGGATTGGATAGGAGTTTTATTTCTCAAAAATTCTTCTTGCACAGTATGTGTCCCTCTCCTAGTATACTGAGCACAGTCTGCATGTACAGTCATGATGTGTGTGTGTACGTGTGCGCGTGTGTGTGTACATGAACACCCCTGGTGGGCCCTCACCTCCCCCCCCTTATGGAATCACCCTAAAACATGCAGTGTGTTGGGATTATCCTTGGACTTCTATGAGACTAGTCCAGAAGTTTACACATGAGAGTACTCAACAAACACATGTGTTTATCAAGTATCATTAAGTATAGATTGAATACCTATTTACTACAGGCCAGGGGCTTTCAAGGTGGTGGGTAAACAGATGTGACTATGACAAATCTCCTGCCCTCAAGGACCTCACAATCTAATGAACAAATCAGGCCCAAGTCAACTAAGGGAGCAGCCAGAGAATGAGAAGTCTAGGCAGAGGCAGCAGTCCAGGCAAAGGCATGGAGGTAAGAGGTTGCTTCGTGTGTCCATTGTGAGTTGGCTAGAGCAACTGCAGCTTTAGCTACATGGAAAGGCTTAACGTGATGAGACTAGGGAAATAAGCTGGGCCTATAGGTCACCAAAAACAAGAGACTTCTTGCAGCAATGGAAAGCCATGGAAGGCTTTGATACAATGAGTTAGTGTTTTAGCACAATCACTCAGGGGCTTTATGGAGAATGATTTGAAAATTAAATGTATAAGTGAAGAAAGTAGTAAAACTTAGAAAAGAATTGGAAGATAAAGAGGAAGAAATATTTCAGAAAGAAAATAAAAAATACAAAGGGAAAGGAGAAAATGAGATAAAGTTAGAGGACCAATCCAGGGAGTCTAATGTATAAATTATTATGAGTTCCCAGAAAAAAATAGAACCAAAGAAATAAAGGGAAGGAAGTCATCCAAGAAATAAATCGGGAAAATTTCCCAGAACTAAAGGGCATGAGTTTGTAAACTAAAAATTCCATTAAGTGCTTGACACAATGGATAAAAATAGGCCTTCGGCAGAGCAAAGCAAGGTCAACTCTCAGACCCCTGGCACCAATGAGAATAATCCACAGCTTCCTCAAGCTTTCATGGAAACACACATATACACGCACACACACATACACACACACACAGGTACTATACAAAGAATTAGAAGCAGAATAACATTGACTTCTTCACATCACTGAAAACTAAACGATAATAATGACAATTCTTAAATTAAAAAGAAATCCAACTCTGAATTCCATACTCAATCAAATAATCAAGGGTGATTTTCAGAAAGGCAAAATGTTTGCTTCTCATGGATCCTTTAGAAAAGTTGTTGGAGGATATGCCAAAACAAAGTTGTATACCAAAATAGACTGAAAATACAGGAAACTCTGACACAGGAGAGATGGGAAGGACATCTCTAGGATGATAATAAAGGAAGACCCCAGAATGAGATGGTGGCCAGAAACAGGGTACTGTCTTTCTGAGGATACCAGCTCAGAAGATTCTGCTGAGATCATTCAGTACAGTGAAATTGATAAGAGTGCCTGATGCATGTGAAAACCTTGAGATCTTTGAAGACATGGACAATCGGCATGGACTTTGGAGTCAAATTAATGATAAGTTTATAGATAGGCAAACAAACAAAAGCACAAGGTAGTTACTAGCTCTAGGGGAAAAATAAAATTGTGCAGGAAAGGAAAAATAAAGTATAGCACAGGAACTAATTGCCTCTCTAAACAATAAACATACATGACTTTGACAAAATTTAAAATTTAAAAACAGTCCACTTATTAATATGTAAACATTAAAGTCCTCCCATCCTTCCTCCTGCTTCCCCAAAGTGTCCAGAGTGGGATCAGCCAAACCCAGACATCTCCCTCTATCTGTCCCCAAGTAGGTAGCTTCCCTTTAAGGAACAGGAGTTATTCAGCCCCAGAGGAAGGAAAAAAAAAAAGAAAGAAAGAAAATAAATTTGAAAAGAGACCTGTAAGACCAAAAGAAAGAAATCTGGTAATTAGAGCTTCAGACAGATCATAAATTCTGAACCTCACAAATAAAGCTTTACAAGTCGAGTGTGGATAATTGATCCCCCAGCCTGGAGAGCCTAACAGATCGCCTTAATCCCACTTTTTGTCTTGTGCATTTTAAATTATTTAATTCCTTTGAAAATCAGAAATACTGCCGTTGTAGAATCAGACAGCTCACTCCACAGGGTGCCAATTTAAGATCTCCACAGTGGGTTTGGCCAGAGACAGTTGCCTTGAAATCTGTAGACGTGTACCCAATCAAACCACAGTGATCAGTGCTGGAGCTTGGGCCTGCTCCTTTCTATCTGCACCTGCTGCCTAAGAACCTTTCAACCTGGGCGCCACTGGGAGACAGCCATCTGCAAGGCACCAGACACAGTGAAGATGGTACCAGCTCTAGGAGATAAAAGGCCCAAAACACTTCAGGCTGCTCAGATGCTCCCCAAGAATTATGTCCAGCTCCAGCTACCCATGCTTCCCACTGCAGGCTGGGTACAGTATTTGGTCCTCACTATTCATGATGCCATTTGATATTCAGAACAGCCCAGTGAGGTAAGCAATACCATTAAACCCATTTCACAGATGAAGAAACTGAGGTTCAAAGAAGCAAAGTGCTTCACCTAAAACATCTCGGCTAAGAGGTAGTAGAGCTGGGATTTGCATCCTAGTGAGACTACTTTACTAGGCTCCTTCTGAGGACTTCTCCTGGGCCAGACCCAAGACTGACCCTGGAGATTTAAAGAGGACTAAGATGAGGTCTGTGCCCTCAAAAAGCCCATCTCAGGTATGTATGTTGGCAGTGGGTAGGCAGAGGGGAGGGAGCAAGGAAGGGCGGTCAGGCCCAGAAACTGTGCTGACATGCAGCAGTGAGCTCCTTGATAGAAGACTGGTGAGCACCGCCACAGAGGAGAATGATCTGGGGTGACGGTGATATGTAAGAGGCTTCCCTACCCTCTCCTCACTGGGAGCAGCCTGGGAAAGAGGAGACTTGGAGGCATAGCAACTTGTACTCAAATTCCTGAAGGGCATGGTCATTCAGAACAACCCCAAAAACTCAACTAGACCCAGGGGGTAGAAATCACAGGAAGGCTCCTTTGGGAAGGGAGCTGAGCAGGAAAGGGCCACTTTGCAAGAGCATGAGGTCCCTGGTGTGGAGAAGTATTTGAGGCAAAGCCAGACGTGCTTTGTCAGGAACGTAGTTCAAAGGATTCCTGAGTTGGGGGAAGAGAACAAAAGCACCTCATTCTCTGTTTTGGTCTCTCTTCTCCTTCTCAAAACATCTATTACGACTTTCAGTCATCTGAAAAACTGGGATAATAGCTCCTGCCTCACCCAGTAGTTAAGAAGACTAAATGAGAAACCAGGGCTCAGATATATTAAGCAATTTGCCCAAGGTCACGCTGCGTGCATCCAGGGGGAATAGGGTCTCTTTCATTGCATGGTCTTCCTTTGAAACCAGCTGGATCACCCCTTCTTCCATAGTGATCCCATTGTAGATGGTGACTCTTCGTGCTCAAGGTGAGGGAGTGAGAAAGAATTGTTCAGGTGAGGGAGAAAAAAAGATTGGAGTTAGAGCTCTCTACCTGGCAACTCACCCATAATCACCATCCTCTGGTCCAGGCTTGAGCCTACCCTGAGCTCTGAGAATTCTGAAGACTACAGCAGGAAGAGGGCTGGACTTGAATTCAGAAGACACGATTCACCTCTCACCTCTTCTACTTACTAGCTCCATGATCTTAGACATGAATCTCAGTTTTACAATTGTAAAATGAGGATAATGATTCCCACTCTAAGAAACTGCCAGGATTAGCATACACTTCCAGTGAACGATGTGTGTAAAAGCCCTCTAGTAAGTAATGTACTTGATAATTGTGAGGAAAGGAAGCAGGGAATCAGCGCACATTGATATCCTGCTATGTGCCATGTCACAAGCAGACCCTGAGATGAAGATGCATCTGCAAATGATGTATTATGAAATTGCTCCTGGGAGAACCTGTTAAGGGAGTGGAGGGAAATGATGAGGGAAAGGCCACACAATGATACAATTACAGGTGAAGTCCCAGCATGGCCTGATTCTGCAGGGAGGTCTACAGTGTCAATTATACCTCCAGGTTTGTCCTACCTTGAAGCAAAGGAGCTGGGCTTTCATACTCCTGCCTCGGTTGATTACTAGTTACAGGCCACTCTGAGGACAGCTCCTGCTCTCAGCACCTGTGGGTAAAGCAACTGCAATAGCCTAAAGGTGATCCTCTGAAGAAGCTTGCGACTGTAAGCTGTTAGGAGAGAAGCATGAAGAAGCTGGGTATGGACAAATGAAACTCGTAAAGGAGAACCAAAGAGACCTGAGCAGAGAACTGACAGTATCTACTACATACATCCTCCATATACATGTTCTCATTTAATTGATAGTATTAATGATACTCTCGATGAGAGAGTATCATTAGCCCCGCTTTATAAATGAGGAAACTAAGAGTCAGAGAATTGACTCACTCAAGGCCCCATAGTTAATAAGAGATCAATTCTCTCTGCCTCCAGAGTCATACTTTCACTATAAAGATTGAATTGCATCTTTCCCTCTGCTTCATTCTCCAAATCCCCTTGTAGCATTGGTCACCTAGGCACTGGCTCTTCTCACAGACTCGATCCAGTCTGCTTATTCCGTGAACATCACACAGGGTCAAGGTACTCATTGAGTTGGAAGAAATGGAGATAGTGGTGTTGGTGGTATAGAGGTTGGCAATGGCAGTGGTAATGATGATAGTAACATAATTCTGATGGTGTCGATAGAGACAGTGATGATGATAATATTGGCTGTGGGAGTAAAAGAATTGGGATGGTGGAGGTGGTGGGGACAGTGATGAAGACAGCATTGGTGCTGGTGCCGTGAAGCTGGTAATGGTGGCAGTGGAGGTGGTGATGGTGATGCTAACAACGGCAATGGTAATGGAATTGATAATGATGGTCATTGTGGTAGTAATGAAAGTGACGGTAGTGGAGATAGAGATGGAGGTGATGATGGTAATAGTGATGATAAAGGTTGCAGCCATGGTAGTATCAACATGGTGAAAGTAGTGGAGGTGATGATAGTGGAGGTGATAGAAGCAAAGACTGTAGTGGTGGTAGAGACAATAAAGATGGTGGTCATGGAAGCGATGGTGGTGGTGCTGGTGTTGGAGAAGTGGTGGGGGTATTAATGGTGATGGTGACAATAATGGTTGTGGCCATGTAATACCAATATGATGGAGGTGATAATGATAGCACAGGTGATAATGATAGAGGTAATGAGGGTTGTGGTGTTGTAAGTGATGATGGTGGTAGTGGTGGAGGTGGTAGTTAAGGTGATAAAGGTGGTAATGTTGGTGGCAATAATGGCAACAATGGTGGTGCTGGTATTATGGTGGTAGAAATACTATTTGGGAAGTGGAAATACTGTTTTTGGTAATGACGGTGACTGTCCAGGAAGATAGTAGTAGTCAACACTTGCCTCCTTTGGTGTAGAGAAAAATGGAGCCAGTGGGTCTTCACCTGATGGCCATGGGAATGCTGAAAAGCCCTCTTGAGGGATCGGGGCTAGAATGAGAACCCAGTCTGCCATGACAAGACCAAGACCACCATGTGCTTCCCCTCAGCAGAGAGCCAGAAGTCTGTGGAGGGGCAGAGGACTGCAGAGCGAGCAAGACAGCAGAGCAAGTCAGTCACATCATATTTCAGTAACAGTGTGTAGCTGCTTGTTAGCAGAGATCTGCTTTCCAACGGCAAATAATAAAATTATGCTTTTTGTGCGGCTAATGAAATGCAAATTGAAGCTGGATGCGCATTAATGCAAAGAGTTGAATATCCATTTAATCAGCTCCTCCCTGCAGGGGCCAATGATAAAAATGACAGAGGAATTGCATTGCTAATTCTGGGACTGTCACATCTTATACGCCCTTACCTTGTTAAACGCACTACTCCTGTGGCTGGCACCTGCCTGAAGGGCTTAAGGTCTATGTATCAGGGTTCTGGGAGCCTGGGAATCCCTTTGGGGCTAGGAAGTAGTTGGGCCTGGCTTGGGAGGGAGGAGACCTGAAGGGAGTAGAATGAAATAAATCAGGTCTTTCCCATATTCCCAAAATAAACTGCCCCTATCCTCTCCACCATCCCCCATCAGGTCAGCCTCTCTCCAAGGGGGAGGAGGGGATGATGGTCAGATTATTTCTATTTGTGATAAAAATCAGAGATTAGTGGCATAACACTAAGAGCTTATGTGTGTCAACTGCTTACTCTGCACCAGGGACCATGCAAGGTAATTTACCTGCATCTACTTATTCAATCAATACCCATGAGGTGAGTATAATTACTCCTGTTTACAGATGAGGAAACTGAGGCTCAGAGAAGCAAAGTGCCCTGCCAAGGGACACATAGCTAGTAAGGAATTTGAACCCAGATAGTATAATTCTGAAGGCCAGATTTTTCACTACTATAGTATACTATTTCCCCCTGAAGAAAGTGACACCTGGGGAAATAATCCAAAGCAGATCACCTGGTGCTTGGTGTCCAGCAACACAGAGAAGTTTGAAGAAGGAAGAGGTGGTCAGTAGCAGAGCTGAAGGAGGTAAGACTGGTGCTGCATAGTAAAAGATGGAAAGGATCTGCCTAATAGTAAGAGGAGCTGGAAGTTATCTCTGTAGACTCAGAATCCTGCCCAAACCAGCAACTTTAGGGCAGAGGAAGCAACTCAGCCTGTCTGGAGGGAGCAGAGGGGAACGGGGCCAGATATGCACTTGATAATCCCTGGAGACAGGCATTCAGCGTTGATCTGCGAGTCAGCGATTCCAGGGACAGCAAGGAAGAAAGATCAGAGGAGACAGAAGGAGCAGTGAGGGTCTGCTAGAGTGGCAGAGGCCTGGAGATGGGGTCCATTTGAGTACACCCTGTCTGGGCCTCTACTGTGTCATTCCAGAGGCACCCGAGGATGGAAAGAAAACTCTGGGGCCTCAGGGTCCTCTCCCCTTCCCTCCCACCAGCACCAAGAGCAGTTTGGTGGGCTCTGAGGAGCTCAGTGGAGACAGCCCAGATGACAGCATGACAGGGGATGCTTAACCCTCCTTAATAGCACTGGAGATAGGAGCGGGAACAGGCATGCTGATGAGCGACACACGCTGCCTTCGCAGAGCCTCTGCCGTGACAACCTGTCTCAGGATTCTGATGGGACCTGACAGGGTCCTTCCAACCATCACACCATTATGCTGCTACTCAAGCAAGATTTACCTATCACCCAGCATCTGATGAGATACAAATGAGGAGGCACAAGCTCCCAGATCTATGTAAACAAGGGCCCCAGAGTGAGCTATGCCCCCTCAACCTTGCCAGCCTCACTAGCTATAGAGAAGACACCAGGTCCCCTAAACAGCCCTCAAAGCCTACCCCCACCATGGCCACGCTGATGCCGCTCACTGCAAAGAGTTATTTTGGTCATTATTGAGCACCTGCTATGTGCTAGGCACTATACACTCAGCACTCTATTGAATCATGGCAGCAACAACCTTTTCAGAAAAGGGTTCTTATTGTCCCCATTTTATAACATATAAACAGAGGCCACCAAGCTTGGCAAGGATGTGATTTCATTGACTCTAAAGGTCTTCTCTGTGCTCAGTGTGGGGGGTGGGATGTGCCCTGAGGGCTGTCTCAGAAGAAATCTACACAGTCCTTGCTCTTGAAGACCTTGTGAGCTCATCTAGGGTGACTGTCTTTCAAAAAAGTGAGTACCTCACACATGCACAGCTTCCTGTAGCTTAAAACAGGGCTTAAAAACCAAAGCACAGAAAGGTACACTCACTATTTGACCATTGGTATAAAAAGGAGAGAAATGAATACATGTTTTTGTCTGCTTTAATGTAAACATGTTTCAAAGAAACCCTCAGGGACATGAAAAATTAGTAGCAGTGTCTAGCTAGGGAAAGGAATGGACAGATGGGGGCCAGGGAGGAGGAGGAGATTTTTAGTCTATGATCTTTCTATTTTATTTTTGAATACATAAAAATATCAGCTATTTAAAATTTTTAATAGAGTTTTTAACTAAAAATTAAACATCATTTCACATGTATTAGTTCATTATGTGTCCACAATAAGACAGTGACGGGGGCGTTCTGCAGCAAAGAAACCTAAAGCTCAGAAGGGTTGGTTGGGGGCTGTGGCTCAAGTGCTGGTCACCAGGGGAACCAGGAAGGGCCACCCACCTATCCCCTCATTCCTCAAGCATGGGCTCCTAGTCTAGTGCCCAGCAGGGCTGGGTACGTAGTAGGTCTCAGTAAATAGGACATCATCCCCCACCTCTAGGACATCAGATGGGTGGGCTATGGTACAATAAACTTGCTCCCCTATAAAAGGAAAAGTAACTAACCTCAGTGCCTGCAAGTCTTGGCCAGAAGAACCTCTTAGTAGCAAAGAAGGCTGGCCCACATTCATCTATACTTTAATGCCAGGAAGTGATGAGGGCCAATTAATAAGAGCTACGTGGGGGCAGTATGGGCAAGGTAGAAGTCATTCTCTACCATGATACAGCATTCAAGTGTTGTTTATGCACCCAAGAGTGATAAGACAGACATGGACATAGAGCTATGGAACAAGGAGATGAGGAAGGGAGAAGGTCTTCACAGAAGTTTTGAGCTGGGACTTCTCTATCAACATCCTAGATCCTAGCCTGGGATGGTGGGGGAGAGGGTCACACAGATGAATGACACAAGGCTCCCCAGGGTAGGAGAGTCTGGTTTGAAAACAACACAGGCAAAAGAATGTCTAGTATAAGAGAAAAGAGAGGGAGAAGGGACCATTGAGACTGTCAGGGAGGCTTCAAAAAGGAAGGAAAAACAGGGGTGCGACCACTAGGCGGACCAATAGGGAAGAAGCTTCCGCACAAAGGAAACAAGCTTCCTTCACTGCAATTGTGCAGACCAGGTCTATATCACATAAGCAACTGGTGGATTCTGAAGTAATGCTGTTGACACTATGGAAAACAGTATGGAGGTTCTTCAAAAAACTAAGAATTGATCTACCATATGATCCAGCAATTCCTCTACTGGGTATTTACCCCAAAGACTTGAAAACCCATATCCAAAAAGATATTTGCACACTGATGTTCATAGCACCATTATTCACAGTGGCCAGGATATGGAAGCAACCAAAGTGTCCT
>NW_006438113.1:7260354-7265478 GCF_000325575.1 Pteropus alecto
GCCTGAAAATTATATAATTGTATTAACCAATGTTACCCCAATAAACTTAAAAAAATAAAATAAAATAATGCTGTCGAATTGAACTTCCTGCAGTGATGTAAATGGGCTTTCTTTTTCCAATACAATTGCCACTACCTGTGTGCAGCTACTGAGCACTTGAAATGTGACTGGTACAAATGAAGACCTGAATATTTAAATTTTTAAAGTTTTAATTCATTGAAACTTAAATAGCCACACGTGGCTAGTGGCTACCGTATTGGACAGCCCAGATTGATGTTTCTAGAGGAACGAAGGTGAGGAAAGCTGCTGGCACCCAGTAGTCACTTGATGGCTGTGTCATGAGAGTAAGAAATCTCTGAGGATTGAGACTGTCAAGGAAAACGCTAGTCAAGGAGAGAATGTTGGCACTGGTGAACTTCTACACGCCAAACCAAGGTTGGGGTCAAGCTCGGCACACCTGCCCAGGCCAAACATAGGCCATCTGATTTCCCCAAAGCTGAGGATAGTGACTCCCCTGAAACCACCACTCAGCTGAGTTTGGGGTGGCCCGAATTGCCTTTGTTTGGGGCTGTTTGTTTTGAGTGGTGTCATTATTTTATTTTTAAATTACCTATAATGCACCCTTTAAAAATTCCCTAATTACAGATAGGATAAATACATAATTGCAGACTTTTAAAAAGCACATATTATTTACTCAATACTCCATAATTACGGTCTTTTCCATGAAATGTATTATTTCCTGGATAGTCCATAATCGCTCCTTTGAAGCCGGCTGGGGAAGGCCAAATTGTTCTTCAGATTCAATCACAGGTCATTGGTCCCATCCCATCAGGCAGTTTACAAGTCACCATGGCTAACTGTCTGAGCCCAGCAGGTCCACGCTCTGCAGGAAACACCAGGCTCTGTCACTACACAAGCATATCACTACCACTGTGGATGCTGGTCAGGCTGAAGATGGGCGGGGTTTGGGGTTTGAGATTGAGGCCTTCATATTTCTCTCTTGATTCTTCTGATGAGACAGAATGGCTTATTCTCTCAGACTTAGGATTGATGGCCTGGTGTGTACTGCAGCACCATCACTCACTAACTCTGCAATTTCAGACAAGGGTCTTAGTTTAGGTTATACCAAAAGCAGCCACTGAACTCTGAATTTGGCAAGGTGATTGCAGGAAGTCCAGGTAAAAGAGCAGGGATGAGAGAAAAGCAACATGCACGTGCATTAATGAGCAGATTACCAGAGCCATACCTGAAGAGACTGTTAGAACACACCTCAGAATTATCCCCTATGGGCTGAGGAAGCAGGGTGTTTGTCCACCAACTCCCATCCCTCACTTAAGGGTTGTCACAGGGCGCATTAACTTCTGGGCACTTCCAGGTTGCCCTGCACATAAGCAGCTTGATATCGGAAGCCAACAGCACATACAAGCTACTGTGTACCAAGGCTGCCGGTGACCTCCAGGAGAAATCAAATGGCTATGGGCAGGACACTAATAATATTGGCTAAAGCTCTTAACCTCTTAATCTATTTAACCTCTCCTTGCCTCAGCTTTCTCACCTGCAAATGAAGAAAAAAATAGTACCTGACTCTTAGATGATGGGGAAGAAAAAGTGAGGTTCAATGAATGGAAGTTACTATTGAATAAATGAAAGTTGCTATTATTGAGTGACTGTGGACAAGGCCTTAGCTCAGCCCTTGATGTGCCTTCATCGGAGCTGCCCCGGAAGCCTAGATGGCAGCTGGCACCAACTCAGAGAGGCTATCAGGACCAGCCAAAAAATTATCTCAGGACCTTCAAAGCAGAACCTGGTGTAATGGCAAATCCTTGAGCACATGGCTGTGTCCCCACCCCTGTCTCCCTGAGTCAGACATTGTTGGCTAATTCATTTCACCTCCTCTTGTATCTCACTACAGACCACCAAGTTCGTCCAAAGATGAATGGCTTCAGGAAGATGAATGTGTATTAGACTCAGGCAATCACTACAATTCTATTCTCCTCTCCACAGTGATTAACTTAGTCATTTGATCCATTTCTAGCCAATGAGATGCCAAGAAAGTCATCTGGGAAAACTTTCTTCTCTCCGAAAAAAAGTGTTGTATGAATGATGCTTGGTGCAGCTACTGTGAGGGCACAGGGCTGAAGACAAAGTCCACACATTGACAATGGCAGAGCAGAAAATGGAAAAAATCCAACGTCTTGCTTATATCACTGAGTCCCTAAATTGATGAGCCCCAGATCAATTCTAGCTCTGGTATAGAAAACAATCTATACTAATGGAGCATTTACCATGTCTCAGGCACTGTTCTAAGTACTTTGCATTTGTTAACGCACTTAATCCTCACAAGAACCCAGTGAAGAAGGTATTATTGGTAGCCTCATTTACAGATGTAAAAACTGAGGCCCAGAAAGGCAAAGTAACTTGCTCAAGGCCATATAGCTAGCAATTATTCCACCTTCAGCAGCCTAGCTTTGGGCTTTGAACACTTTCTGGTTACACTAGACTCTACTACTACTCTACTATTATTGCAATATGTCAGAATTAATCTCCCTACCCTTTAATCATTTTGACTTGGTTCTTCTGTTAAGTGCAGCTGAAAGTATCCTAATTGATACGCCTCCTTGGGATTAGCAAAAAAAAAAAAAAAGAAAGAAAGAAAGGAGGGATGAGAGGGAGGGAAGGAAAAAGTAAGGGAGGGAGGGAGTGAGGAGGCAGGGAAGGAGGAAGGAAGGAACCCCAAATTTAAAGTTAAAGGGCCTGAATAAGTCTAAGATGTGCATCAAGAATGTGGCACCTGGGAGTCCGTGTCTCATGCACTCCATTGGCAGGAACCTCCCCTTGCAATAATAACATGACAAAGAACTATTGTCACTACTAGGCCAGCTTTACCGTGAGCCAAAATCTGTGCTTAGCACTTATGTAGATCATCTCATTTAGTCCTCAAGATGACTCTGCAAGCCAGGTGCTACCATCCTTAGCTTACAAATTAGGAGGTCATAATAACACTATCTAGCATATATTGAGTTCTTACTCAATATAGCCACCTAGCTAATCACTTGCCATTCTTTTTCCATGTGTCATTTAATCTTCACAACAATCCAATAAAATTACCATCATTTTACAAAAGGAGAAAACGAGGTTCAGGGAAGCTAAAGATGTCCAAGTTCACAAACGATAGGGAGAGCCACATTCAAACTCTATCTCCTGGACTCCCAGCCTAGGCTGGGGGTCTGCAAGAAGGAAGAAAGGCATATCTAAAGAAGCAGCCTCCACTGAACAAGAAGTAGTGGGGGCTCAATCAATGGGAGCCAAGTGGCCCTGAGTCCAGGCTGATAGCCACTAGCTACAAGAAGGAAAGAGAACTTGATATAAACTGGAGCGGCCAGCAGTGGGGAGGCATAAGCTCCCCATCATCAAAAATGTTCAGAGTCCAGGTGAAGATTTTTGCCATAGGTAGGAGAGTCTTAAGGCACCATCTGTCTCCAAGAGTCACAGATTTTAGGATTCCAGAATTTAGAAACCCCATGTCTGAACTCTCTCCAAAGCCATGGAACTTCACAGTCTGTGTGTTTACTGCTTACTCAAAAAAGAAGCCACAAAAGGAGGACTGGACCAGGAGTCCAGAAATCTAGGACTTGCCACTCTGCCATTTCCTGTCTCAGGAACCCCAGACCACTTCATGTGGCATTATCAAGTGCCAACCCTGGGCAAAGTGCCAGATATGGCCTTCTGCTGGTACAAAAAGGCACAAAAATGAGCCAGAACCTCAAGGGGCTTACCATTTAAACACTAGCCTGAAGGATTTCCAGAGAAATCTATCTATTGACTTGTGAGCCCTCCCCAACCCTGTCCAGGTCTTAGGGCTCATGAGGGCAGCTCAGAGCCTCAGAGAAGCCATGTTTAGCTTGGTTACTCCTCAGGAGGAACCTGAGGGACTTCTCTATTCCAGCCTCAGTTTTCTCTTTTATAAAATGGGATATACACAAGAAGTTTCTAGGGTCACTTACAATTCTGGAGTGGGGGTTGCTGGAGGTCTAAACAGGGTTGCCTTATGGGCCCCATGCCTTTTGAGAGGGTAAGTTCTCCCCTGGCTTCTGAGAGCTCACACTGGGAAGTGGGGAGCCGTGGGGTCCCCCTCAGGCCTTGTCAATTCTTAGTACTCACAAACAGTGTCCAAGACCCACCGAGGAAAATGAGGTTTAAGGTGGTCTAGCTTACCTGTCAGCTTCATCACTCTCACTCTCAGGAAGGAATCATGGACATAGGAAGACCCAGATTGAGGCCCCCAGCCTCGTCCTTACTGATTGTATAACCCTGGGCAAGTCTATCTTACCTTTGGTTTCTCTTCTTTGAAATGGGAATATAACATCACATTATCCCACCATTGTGAGGATGAAATGAAATAAAGCATTAAAAGGTCTGGCATAGTACACAAAGTACAGAGCTGGTACACAATAAATGCCCATGGGGAAGGGCACCAGGCCTATGGGGAGCTGCAGAGCTGGCTTTGATGCCAGTCAGGACAGAGGTGACAACCCAGCCCCCAGAGATAGGACTCCTGTAGTGTAGAAGCAAATTGGGATGCATGCAGGTTCTCAGGCCAGATAAAGGACAAAGGAGGGCCTGAGGCAGAGCTGCATCAGCAGTTAGGAAGGGCAGTGCTGTGACAGTGACACCGAGCACAGCTCACTCTTCTGAGCCAATGCCCAAGAAATTGCACTTGGCCCAGAAGAGTGTGCACTGCCTGACAATGAAAGTGCAGCATGCTCCCCACTCCCCCTGTCCCTCCTTCCCTGCCACCTCCCACTCAAGTTTCAAGGTCACGGATCACCTTAAGCGCACCCTCCTAGCCCAGCCTTCAGGGAACACTGCCCCAAGGTGAGCTCTAAGTAGGTTAATAATTCTCTATCCAGCATATGTGGACTCAGACCACCATGTACATGTGCTGGATGCTGTGGAGGAAGCGGAGATGGACAAGCAATATTCAGCCCAACCCCAGCCTCCGCCACAAGGAGCTTCCCTACAGTGAGATGAAGCTAGTGGCCTCACTCACATCCCTGTCTCCACCCAGAGGGAAAGCTCTGGGTGCCCAAGCCCAGTCTTCCCTGCAGGATGTCATCCCCCGAG
>NW_006438113.1:7265648-7271947 GCF_000325575.1 Pteropus alecto
CACAGGGCCAATCCAGCCCCAAGTCCCATTTTCAAGTAAGCCCACTAAATAAGGCCTTCACCAAAGTAAGCTGCAGAAAGTGAGGGTGGTGGGCTTCCATGAAAGAGGCCTGGAACAGTGGGATTAGGCATTTAGTATTAAAACAATCTCAACAAACTCTCCATGGAAGTGGATTGGAAATGGATTGAAAATGGGCAGAACCTGAGCTGAAGTGAGGAGAGAAGAACCTTGGAGCAAGTCCTCACTCCCTCCAGGTGGCCCCCATAGCACTCTCATAGACTTCATACCTCTGAACCCCTTCCCATGCTTGTAGAAGTCTTGTAGGAGTGTACTGGACTGGTCAGCACCCACCACAGTACCTTGGTCCACTCCTAGCTTCAACATGTGAGGGTCGTCTTGCCTGCGTTCCCAGCAGGGCAGAGTGCCAGGCAGCTGACAGCCTCAGGACCAATCTTTACCAATCAGAGACCAGAACTGGTGGGTGCTTACCTCAGGTCCCTCGCCCACAAGGGGACGATGGCCAGATGTGTTCTGCACCTTCTCTCAGGGCCCCCCTGGGGGGGCCTGTAGCAGGTTGTGCCTCAGAAGCCACTTGCTCGTCAGTCTGCCCCCGTATCCTGTCTCACTCCCCACTCTCACTTTGCTTTCTGGTATCACCCCACATAAATCCCTTCCACAATTATTTGCCTCAGGGCCCATCAGACATTACAGCAGACAAAAGGCCCAAAGGCTGTGCTTCTAGCCCCTCCCCCGGTAGCTATGGGATGGTAGGTGATCTGGCTAAACTGGTCAAAGACAGCTGCCTGGACTTTTGAATCTAGCTGAAGACACACAAAAAAAGGCAAAGCCTTTTCCCATTCTGGTGAAGGCTATAGCAGCTGCACAAACATCCTGTTTCCAAGGGCCACCATGGCCACAATACTCACAGAGCTGTCTAGTACCTGGGGCTGGCAGAGCCGTCACAGGAGGGTCCTCCCAGGTAGACTGTGTGGCAGGATTGTGGCTATGATCTGGCTGCCACCTGGGCCCCTGCCTACTGCCTGAACCTGATTTCTCAGGCTTCCTGTAATACAGAGAATACTTGCTACCCTTTCTATAAATTGTCTTTTCCTTTAGCCTGAGTCTATTTTTGTGGCTTGGAACTAAAACTCCTAGCTGATAGACACACAGGGAACCATGCAAGAAGGCCTCTTCTCAGACCCAGTGATCTTGAATTCTAAGCCACAGCAAGATGAAGACAACAGTGGAGAGAGGCAGGGAGAAGGGAGAGGAAAACGCATGCTGAGGTCCATTCAACAGTGATCCAGGACCTATTCTATTGAAGAAAGGCACAGCCCTGCCTTCAAGGAGCTCCCAGTCCAGGAGAGAGACAAGCATGAAAGCCAATAATCTCAATGTAGGGCAATGGATATGAAGGTAGAGGTAAACATGAGGCACAGAGATAGCCAGTATCTGGAATCGGGTAGGTCTTCCCAGAGGAATGGTATCTGAGTTTGGCCAAGTGAAAAGCAAGGAAGAAAGGGAAAAGGAAAAGAGAGAGCAAGCCAGATGCTTCACAGCCATGAGCAGGCTGGCCTACAGCCAATCTCAGGATCAATCATGACTTAGTGCCTGGCTCCAATTGTAAATCTGGGAGACAGACAGGCATCTCTCTGGAGGGACTTCCTCTCTCTGAGGAGGGGTCCAAGTTTGTCACCAGCTAATAGGAAATTAAAACACGTCCATTGTGTGTGAAGAGATATATAAGTCTGCATACACACATGTGCACACATATGCTCACACACATACCCCAAGGAAAGGCAAAGATCAGGAACGGCTGTTTGCTGCAGACAGATCTTTGTATGAGAATCATGATTAGGGTGGGACTCGCCTTGTCTTCAAGGGAAGAGATCTGCCTTACCCAGGCCCAAGACCACCTCTCTTAGCAGCAGAGTTCAATGTTCCCTTGTTATTGCTTTCAAAGGGAGAGGTGACAGTGTGGGAAAGCAGGAGAGTGCAGGCTTGGGGGACAGACCACTGGGCTTCTAGCATCAGCTTTTTCAAACTGTTGGGAGATCTTGGAAGAATTTCCTCACCTATCTGGGCCTCAGTTTCACCATCTGTACCTGAGAAGTTTAGTCTAGACCAGCAATAGCGAAGAGTTGTCATTTTTCATGCCAACCCTAATCAATTGTTGGTGGCTGCCTAGAGCACTCTGTTGAGAACAAATCTGGGCTTAGCAGAGACACAATTGGTTAGCGATATCTGCCATAGGCACAGGTCGGGGTGGAAGCAGCATCTGTGCTACTTAACATCTTCTGCCTCGTGAGTCCTGACACACTGCGAGTCTCTGATCTGACTTCTTAGACCTAAACTAGGCCCCCATCTGTGGTGTAATGGAGCCACTCATACTCACTCATAAGAATCAACTGTGTACCTCTTCCCAACTCCACATTCAGTGACATCATATTGCTAGCTTGAAATCGGCCATGATGGAAGTAGCTACACCATGGAAATAGGCAAATACTATAAATCAGAGCTTCCCCCGTCCCCAGAGAACTGGTTGTTAAACCATTATTAGCACACCACTGGCTCTATCCCTCTCCACAGCAGACCAGGGCTGCGAGGAGAAGGGAATCAAGAAAAACCTTTCATTCTGAGATCCATGGGGAATCCTTGTCCCCTAGAGAGTGGCCAGTGTCCACAGATGCTAGAGTCCACACTATCCTTCTCAGAGACTCGCAACCCCTGCATGATCCTCATTACCACTTGTCTCAGAGTGATCGGGCAGCTGTAACAGAATACTACAACTGGATGACTTCTAAACCACACACATGGAGACTAGGAAGTCCGATATCGAGGCATCAGCAGACACAGTGTCTGGTGAGGGATGCTTCCTGATTCATAGACAGCCATCTTCTTCCTGTGTCCTCATCTGGTGAAAGGAGTGAGGGAGCTCTCTGCAGTCTCTTTAATAAAGTTACTAATCCCATTCCTGAGAGCTCCACTTAAAGATCCACCTCTAAACACCATCACAAGGGAGAGTAGGTTTCAACATATGAGTTTTGGGAAGGCACAAACATTCAGTCCATAGCAGTGCTATTGCTGTACCTACCATCATTCAGCCCCACTCCCCTCCTCCATCTGCCTTCACAATTCATGTCCTCCTCCTCCAGGAAGACTGCTTTAGTTCGCAGTGATCCCAATCTCCACGCCCCCAAGCTTTCATTTCGCTTTCTGTATTTGTTGATTCTAGGGTAAAAACTGCCTCCCTGGAATAGCTTCTCAGTTCAAAGCCTAGGTCTCCTACTTCTTCAGTCCCCAGAGTCACTGCTCCACAGAGGCCTGGCCATGGAACATGTGCCCTCAGAGACACCACCTGAGTCATTTACTGCCTGAGACAGAGTTCTGAAATGCTGATAGCCAACATCCCAATCAGACTCTCATTTCCCAGATGGAGAAACTGAGGCCCAGAACAGCATGTAACTGCCTATTGGTAGCTGAGCTAACTCTAGAACCAAGGTCTCCAGACTCCCACCACACTGCCTCAGGAATCCCCGGTACAGACACAGAGAGTGAGGCCCACAGAGGGCATGAGATTTAAGCAAGATCACAGTGTGACTCAGTAGCAGAGCCAGGACAGACACCCAGGTCACCAGCATCCCTGAGTGGGGCCATGCCCTCTATATCAGCACCCATGCCTCTCCCTTCACCGTACTCTCAGGTTACACATCCACGGCAGGGCTCTGGGACCCATCTCCCACCTCTCTCTCCACTGCCAGGATTGAGCACCATCAAAACACAGGGGACATGTTAGCAACCAGTGGGCCTGAGGCCCCAGGACCCACATGGGCCACTTTGTCCAGCAGAGCAAGGCCCAGTCTGGGCCTACACAGGCTGCATCTGGGGCCATCCCCTCCCAGCTCTCTCTTCTTCAGGCTGCTGCTTAACATGCACACGGGAACCTCGACGCTGAGCGTATAGATTTCTCTTTGTCTTTGGTGGTAATTATTAGCTGTCTCGGCGGGTGAATGCAGGCAGAAACAAAGGCAGCAAGGGTTGTAAAACCTTTTATCTCGATCAGGCCGCATTATTTGATAAGGTGCTAAGCTAATAGCAACGCATGTCAAATTGTGTTTAGACAGATCGAGGGGCTGGCAGTGGAGGGTATATTTGTCTCCGGAAACCTGCACCTGGAAGGATAAAAAGAAAGACGCACTGATATTCGCAGCCCCATGCAGAACGCAGACAGCTCAGCCTCTGAGGTTCCTGGCACAGAGACTCCCTGGAAAGGAGGCAAAGCAAGACGCTGAGAAGGGAGAAAATGAGCCCACTGTGCTCATTCTGACTAAGCTCATCACAGGGTCTTTGCCCTGAGGCCCACCGGTCCCACAGGGGTCAGCTGCAAAGTTTGGACCCAAATTCGTGTTTCCTGTTTCCCAAGCCAGAGAGCTCCTATCACAAGCACTTATTAAACCCCAAGTATGTAAATCTTTACTGTGTATAACACTGACTCTTATAGTCAGAATCTCTACCCATGGGATGTGGCATGAACCCTACAGAATTAGTATTAATTGTGTACAGCCTAAAAAAGAGGCTTGTGAGGGCTGGGAAAATCAAGGAAGGCTTCCTGGAAGGGGTGAAGTTTCAAATGGGCTTTGCAGAATGAGAAAAGTTTAGAGCAAAAACCTGGGAAGAAGCACCTCTAACCATGAAGCTCCAAACTCCTTACTATGAACTCTCAGTGGCTATTTGGCTGTTTCCCCGGGTCCTGCCAGGCACTTCTGGTTTGCCTTTTCCAGTCCCTCCAAGAAAGTTTCGCTCAACCTCCAGATCCCCCAGAACATACCCACAGCTGGCCCCTCTGTGTTCTTTGTGGGCCAGAAGGTGGTGTTAGAGCAAGGAGAGATGGAGAAAATGTGGACAAATATTTAACAAAGCCTTAGAAAAATGCACACCCTTTGAAACAGTGGCTTCATGTCTAGAAATAGTCCCTAAAGAAATAATTAAGAATACACAGCTACTGAGCTCCAATGATGTCCATCATGGGATTGTTTATATTAGCAAAAAAAATTGGAAACAACCTTCAATGCTTAACAATGCAGGATCAGTTGAGAAAAATATTTGGGACATTTACATAAAGCCATTAAAAAGTAGTCATTGATCAGAGTATTAGTAGTGTTCTGCCTGGAGCAGACCCAGGACTCAAATGCAGGTACACTTGAATGTATGGAAGGTAAAGGTAGAGGAGTGGAGAGGTGAGACAAGGAAGACAGGCCAGCAGTAATGGGTAAATTTTTAACCAGATACCACGGTGAGTGATTGAAGCCTAATTCTTCTGGCTGAACTCTGAGATTAACACAAAATACCAGCCTCAAAGTTGCTCCACCCAAGAGTTGAGGGAGCAGGGGTATCTATACACCAATCCCCTTCGGTTGTTGATTGAAGGATATTGGAGGCATGAGACAAGAGCGGGTTCTCCAGCACTTCCAACCTGCCACAGGGCAGGTGAGAAGGCTTCTGCAGGTAGAGAAAGTGCTCAGACAACAAAACAGGTGCCAGCAGCTGGAATGGGGTCCAGAAGTGTACTGAAATGGCAGGGCCAAGGGGATGTGGGAGGGGCACTACCACTGTGTGCTACAACCTGTGTTTCCTCTACTGTGGCCCTTAAATTGGAAAAAGTCAGGCTAAATGAAGACAAACTTGTTTCTTTACTTCAGGATGCCTCTTGACACATGAATCTGCACTGGTGAATTTCCAAGAGCTCAACTATACACTGACTATATTGACTGTGTACCTGCCCAGAATTTTTTTCCTCTCGAGTCATACCTATTAGTGTCTCACTAGACATCACTACTGTCTGGAGCAGAGTTTGAGAAATGTTGTCACAACTGCCTTCTTATTAACACAGAAAAGTGGATAAGGCAGATTCTCATGGCAGCTGGTCAAAGACACCCCCATTTGTTTAATGTGTTTGACAAGAGAGTGACCAGCAACTTCTCTTCTCAGCTTTGATCCTAGAGAAGCATTCTCACCCAAAGAGGCATGTTCGAGAGCATTTTTTCAATAGGAAAAAAAAAAGCGTAAGCAATCTAAAAGCTCATCACAAGGGGAATTGCTAAATAAACTCTGATGTATCTGTGCTGAGGAATTCTACCCAGCAGTTAGAATGAATGAATTTGAGCTATAAGTACTGACATTGAGAGAACTCTGAGACTAATGGTTAGGTGACAACGTCAAAGTGCAGAACAATGCATACAGCGTGATACCATTTCTGTTGAAGAAAAAAACATCCAAACACACTAAAAATAAAACCATGC
>NW_006438113.1:7272055-7278132 GCF_000325575.1 Pteropus alecto
GAAAGAGGAGTCCTTAGCTTAGTCTGTATTGTTCGAATGTTTCTAACAAGAATGTATTCCTATATTATATGTGTAATTAAAAATAAATGAAAATGTTTCAGAGAAGAAAAAGGGGGGGCCTCGAAGGATATCCACCAAAATACCAAAATATTTACAGGGTTTATCTCTGAGTGCTGGGATTAGGATGTTTTTAATTTTCTCCTGTTCGCTTATCTGTATTTTTAAATTTTCTACAAAGAGCAAAGCGTGTTTTTGTAATAAGAGGAAAAAAACTAATTTTTAATTAAATACTCAGTACACAAGGCCCCCAGTAGGGAGCCGTCCCTTCCTCTGAGCAGAGTTTGTGCCTGCCTTTTTTTTTTTTCACCCTTCCCAACCTTGTTTTGGATTTCGTTTCCAGGCTTCCTAGACATTACATTTTGCATTGGACACCTCAGTCTCCTAAGGGCCAGCTCTATAATTCCCTTTCTATGTAACGTCGGGCCCCACAATAACCTCTGTAAGCCTCAGCATCATCTCCTGCCCCAGGGGAATCCTAAAACGTGCTCTGCCTCCTCCATATGCAGCAAAGAGGCCCAGGGAATTGATAGCCTTGCATGTGCTAAGGCCACCATTCTGATGATCAGCAGAAAGAAGAACCTGACCAGGAGCTATAGCCACCAATAGAATCCCAGGACCCCAGATCTTGTCAAGGAGACTGAGGGTCAGTTCCGGGGAGTCCTCTGGAATTCGAAGTCAGGCTGCTTACAGGAACGTGGAAGATGCAAATCAGACATGTGAGCAGTGCCCGGCTGGAGGAACTGTGTCTCCTCAAAGTGGGGCTCTGAGTGTCAGATTTTCCACTCTATTTCTCTGTGGCATGTTCTGCACATCCCAGTGCTAAAAATAACTGGCACGTGAGTGGGGGGCGGTCCAGAGTGGCTCCAGGAGCCGTGGGGCTGGTTTTGGCTTGGCAGACTGCTTTCATCTGGGCAAGACAGGCCCAGGCCACACAAACCTCTTTCCACTCTCCTCTCCTCTCCCACCTCATTCCCTGGGTCCATAACTCCCTCCCCTATCACCCCAGGGAGCTGATAACCTGGGAATAACAAGAATGAAAAATCTCAAAAGAGGTCATCCCTTTCCTTACCCTGGGAGAGGCATAGTCAACCCTAAGACCTTAAGGACAACAGAGAAGGTTCCCCAAGTCTAAGACTCGCCCTGAAACTTAATCTGTCAAACGGCCCACAGTCTTCACTACTTGGAAAGCCATTCCTGAGTCTAGCTGGGATCTCTGCTCCAGCCAGTTCCTGTTGTTCTCCTTCTAGGAAAATAAAGAGAGAAATGCTGGTTCCAAGTTCAAATCGAACTGGACATGTGGCAGATGTATGCACCCATGACGTCTTCTGCCCTGAGTGCCTGGGACTCCTACAGCAAGGCCCAGAAGGAGTCACGGGTTCTCCCCACCACAGGATGAAACTCCAGCCATGGCAGCAGGTTGCAAAGTATCAAATGCCTGTCTTTCTCAACTTTCCCTGGCACCCACTGTTCACTGATCCAGCCATGAGGATGAATTTTGTGTGTATCTATGCCAGGCCTAGGAGGTGTCAGGAGACATGGAGGCCTAAGAAGACACCTGTGCCCTCAAAGACTTTATGTTCAGTTCAGGGCTCAAGACTCGTGCAGGCAAAAGCTACTCCTGCTGCCTCTAATCCATTGCTGAGGGAGGCATGGCCATCAGAGCCTGCCAAGGGAGGAGCCCCTGGGCTGGGGCACCTCTAGAGGAGTGAGTCAAATTGGCATCACCCATCCCACAGGCTTGTCAACAGTATGGCCGTGCTTTTCTTTATGAAGAAATGGGTTCTGTCTCTCTATTCCCTAAAATCCAGTGTGTCCATGACTGCTATGTCCAACAGAATACGGAAAAATGTCACTGCTGGTTCAAGGTATAGTCCTTAACTAGCCCAATTGCCTCCATTTTTTGTCTTCCAGAGCCAGCTGCCATGTAATAAGTGCAACTACTCTGAGCCCACTCTGCTGGGAGAGACCCAAGTCATGTGAAGGTCCCGGAGGAGGGACACTGCCCAGAGAGAGAGGCCAAGGGTGCAAGCGGTCAGGCACGGGAGGTAAGTAGCCATTCCTCAGGTGGCCTCTAGCCAAACCCACAACTTGAGACCCCCCAAGAGAGAACTGCTCAGCTGAACTCAGTCAACCCACAAAATTGGGCACCAAAATAATAAATCATTCCAAGCCACTAAGTTGGGAATGACTATTACATCTCAGCCCTCGTTCTGTCTGACAGAGCCAGGTCACCCTGGCACTGGGCAGATCCTGGAGGGCCTCTGGAGGCCCCTACCCCACCCAAGGCCTCTAAGTCCCTGAAGAGAGCAGCACTACAAATCTCTGAGTCCAGCAAGCCCAGTCCAACCAGCCAGTAGAGATGTATGGTAAATGGCCATGCCCTACCTACCCTCACACTGATGCTCTGAGCCTACTGGGTTAAGCACCATGCCAGGCCCTTAACACAGATGATATTATTTCATTCTCACAATCATCCAGAGACGTAGATATTGCTATTAACTCAATTTTTGGATGAAGAATCTGTGGCTGAGATGTTAAGTGACTAGGTCTAAATCACACAACTGTAAATATGAAGCCAGAATTTAAACCTGGAGGATGATTCCATGGCTCTCTCTCTTATTCACTACTCTAAACTTTGCCCAGTTGACACATGTGAAGACACAAAGACATCACCCTGTACTCCCCATGCAACACTTCCCTGCACCTACACACTCACACACTCATAACTGCACAAATGCATAGGCACAGACCCATGAGTCCAACATTGACAGTACACATGTATCAACATGCCTCACACTGGTGCACACAGGTACACTTAAAACCCACATCCACACAGTTGCACACAAACACTCCTGCACACACACATCTACATCATTCTTACACACAGACACAAACACTCACGGTCTTGGCACGTGCTCACACACACACACATCTGCACTTCCAGCTCCACAGGCTCACATGCAGACATCCACTTCCATACATTCTCATCACACACACACACACACACACACACACACACACACACACACACACACAAACACTGCACCTTGTTTAATGATGCCCAGGAAATGAAAATCATTATTTTTATTCTTTTAAAAAAAGAAGGCTCTCAAATGCCAATAGATTCCAGTGTGTTTTTTCAGTGTTAAAAGGTTTCACAAGCAAAAGTCGCCCAACAGTGCCACCTGCTGAAGACTGGCTATTCTCATCCTCTCCCCCTCTTACCCCTCCCACCCTCAGCAAAGACCCTTCCTCAGTTTCCCCCAAATTGCTCAGGAATTGGGAGCTGGGTGGGGGATGAGGGGGATAGTAGATGCAGATGGGGAGAGGAGAGGAGGCGCTGAGGCAGGGAGAAATGTGGAGAAAAGGAGAGGGAACCAGGCAAGCAGAGGAAGATGGAGGTGGGGACCCCTCAGGAATGCAAAGAGTCAGGCAGGAGCAAAGGGAGGACAGCACGACCAGAGAATTTGAAAGACCATGCTTAAAGAACCAGACCTGGAGGACAAGTCAGGCATGCAGGGAAAATAGGGAGTCAAGGAGAGATGTGAGGAAGGAGATAGAGGAGCAGGCTATCAGGACATGCAGAACAGGCCCATGTGGGCCTCCAGGACACACACATACATCAGACCTCAACAGCTGGCCCTCCAGGGGATGGCAGGAACCTGAGGCTACAGTATCATCCTGGAAGCGGGAACACCCATGCTACCCTCAACCCTCCAAGGTTTGTTCAGCAGCACCTGTCCTAAAGAGACTCAAGTCAGGATGAGCTGACTCTCAACAGGGAAGTGTTCTGATAAGTAACATCTGGTCTGGCTTCTGAGGTGCAGAGAAATATGTAGAGGGGACTTGCCGAAGGCCACACAGCAAATTAGAAAGAGTCAGCCCTGGAAGCTTCTGGGGCCGAGACACTGCCCTCTACCCACAATGTCAAATGAGGCGGGGGTCTTCACACTCTTGTTTCCTGATAGAGTCCCAGAGGAAAGAGAGAGCTTTGGATAGAACTCTCCTGGGAATTGTGCCCCTAGTTTTATCTCTCTGTTCTCAGTGGTCCCAGGAACCCTGGCCCACAGCAGCTCCTCAGCTCAGGGCGTAGGTGGGCAGGGGGTTAATCCCCGGTCCCCTGTAAGGAGAAACAGTCTGTGTCACCATCACCATCTGGGTAATCCCCTCACCAGGTTTCAGCCACGGTCAGAGCTGGACAATCCGCAGAAAACCGTAGACCCTCGATTCATGGGACATTAGTTCTAAAAGACACTGTAGTGCTTGCTGACCCCTTCCTGAGGAGACCCTGAGCACAGAGGAGCTGGTGTGCAAAGGAAATGAGAACTCTCTACCCTCCCCGCCCCTCTCCCCAGGCCAGCCTCCCACACCTCCTCTTGGCCTCTTTGGAAACCAAATCCTCTAAATCCTGAGGCCTGGGCTCCCTGCGGTGGCAATCTAGGGGACTTCATCTTGCTCTTTTGGGGCCTAAATTTGGGTCCTTCCCTCTCCCAGTGGGACCCTCCCTCCAACAGACAGTCCCGTGGCAGAGAAAGTCTTGGGGCAATTTTATTTTTCTACAGCTCCATGATGTGTCCCATAGCTCAGCTAGTGTCACAAGGAGACATCTCTCTCAGCTTTGGTGAGATGCACAAGACCCTCCCTACTGCAGAAAGCAGCTGATGACACAATACAGAGCAGGTGCTGGCTCACATCTAATTTGCATGTGGTTTGCATATGCTTCATGACTTCTCAAAATACTAGCAAACATCCTCTATCCCATAAACTTCTTGGCATTCATAGTCCTTCCTGACTTACAAAGGCCATCCATTGGTGCTGTGGACTTCCATCTGCTTAGCTAGAAAAGGAGATCAACTACAAACCAGACAGTATCCAAACTCCTTAAAAGAAGCATCCTGGCTCCAACCTACCCTCCAAACAGTCATGTCAACTGCACACTTCTGCTGCCCCTTCCTTCCTGCCAGGCCAAACCATGCACCCCCTCACAAAAATACCCTGCTCTTCTGTGCCAACAAGAGTTGATCTGGCTTGCCCTTTCCTCTCCTCTGCCTGAAAAACTCCTAATTACCCTTTGAGACCCAGTTAGAATGAAGCTTCTGCATAGCTTCTGCATATCATTTTCTCCCACCCAGTACCACTAAGCAGAATTAGTGCCTCTCAGTGGGACCTAGCACTTTAGCTCACTAACAGCTGACAATTAAAGGAGTGATTTATTATATTAAAAGTGGTATTTTCCAGCCCTTGTCTTTTCTATCAGACTGTGAACTCATTGAGGGCAGGGACCATGGGGGACATAATGATCACTGCATAGCCGCAGGGCCTCACTTACGAAAAACGGCTGCTTGATCAACCGTTTGATGAACAAATGAATGAAGGAATTATTTCTTAGTTTTCTCCAACAGTCTTCCTGCCTAAACACACTGATTTTCTCTCCTTAGTGTCTCATCCAGATTGGGTTAAATAGTGGTGATATTCCACTCAATATTTTACAACGTGAAATAGCACGGAATAGAGCGTCCTCGAGGACTCGGTCCCATATAGATGCCCATCTACTTCGGAGCACCCAACTCTTCATAGACAAAACCCCAAATCAGGGTCTACAAGCCCAAAAAGGGCCTTGGCCCCAAGGGGAAGTGAGGCAATGGGACCAAAGATGCTGTTTAAGAAGCAAATAACCAAGCAGGGAAATTTACAGTCAGATAATTGGTAGCTCTGGTGCACAGTCAAATGCAGTAAATTAAGTGTTTTCCTGTAAATCAAGTTTATGATTTGCACTGGAGATGTAATTGTTAAAACTGTTCATTTTACCCGCAAATAGCAGTTGAAAGAAACCAATTTAGGAGTGACAGATTGGTTTTGATTCTAAATGTAGTGCTAAAACAGTTAATTTTAATAGCATCCATTGGACAGGAGTCGGCTTGTTACTTAATGTCATAGTCAACAGTTTGAAAACTGCACGTTCAGCCACTGCAACTTCCGCTAAAAATTAATCCCCCCCACCCCCCAATAGAGGCACT
>NW_006438113.1:7278142-7291016 GCF_000325575.1 Pteropus alecto
AAGTGGCATATCTACACAGGAGAGCTTCCCTCATTCATCAGGTTATGGCCTTTCCACACTGGGGAAGGGAGGCCACAAGAAGGTCAGCTGTAGGCTGGAACAAAAGGCACAAGTTGTGAAATATCAGAGCCGAAAGGGACCCTTCACAATATAAGAACGCCCTCTGCCTGCACACCTCTGCTGACTGAGTGTTTACCTTCTCACCTGCTTCCTTTCTTCTTGGAGCATCTCTGAAACTGCATAGACATCAACTTCATTATCCATTGTCTAGTCCTCCAGGACCTGGCAGACAGTCTCCAGGTCTCTGCCTTTCCTGCCTGGCTTCTTTTCTTCTCCCAGTTAAATATGTCCAGGCCTAGGTCCATGGCAGTGTGGTATATGGGAAGGCCTTGTGTGCCATAGATATCTACTGGGTAATTCTGAATGAACAGGACAGAGTCTTTTCACCATCCTCCTTGCCATCTCAGGACATGTCTATTAACATCCAGCTTTGGTTTGTTGTATCCAAGACTGGACCCACTATTTTTGTCATAAGCCAACTTGGGTCATAAGCACAGGGTGGGCCTACAGGTTCTTAGGACCAGGAAGCCATTTGGCTCAGGGGGTCCATGAACTCTTTCAGGCTCATTCAACTCTTTCAAGCTCGCTTTGATGTTTCACAGGCTCCAGCTCCACTCCCAAGGAAACAGAGCTTCTCAAGTTTTAGCGAGCATCAGAATCCATACCCTGGAGGGCTGATCACTGGACCCCACACCAAGAGACTCCAATTCAGCAGATCTGGGCAGAACCAGGGAACTTGCATGTCTAGCAAGCTCCCAGGTGATGCTGATGATGATGCTGATGCTGCTGCTGCTGCCAGCCTACAAACCTCACTCTGAGCAGCACTGATGGAGGGGATCCACACTGCTGTTTATGCCACCCTGTTACAGATGTAGAAGCTAGGGCCCAGAGAAGCCAGACACAGGAGGGAGGACACACAGCCCAGTGGGCTGGGCCATCCCTCTTGCTATGGAAGAACCTTAACCCTCTCCTAAGACACTCCTGGGAGCTCCAGATCCCTAGCAAGGAAGGAGCACACATCGGACCACTTACCCAGTTTTTATTCAATAATTTCAAGAGGTACTAAAAAGAAAAGGCTGTTCATTTTCATGGCCACCACTTGGAGGACTGGTTCTTCCTCAGCCTAGGCAATCGCTTGTAAGAGTCTATTATAAAGGGACACCTAAATCACATTTATAGCTCATACTGTAAGGCAAATGTAGGTATTAAAATTGTTCCTTTTAAATGATAAACACCAGCTGAAATAGCGCAATAGAGCCGCATCAGAGATAGTTTTCACCAAAAACAAATTGACTCAGGAAAGGCAGTAAATAGTGAATTTGACTGCAGTCCCATAACTGCTGTTGATATAAGGAGTGGGAGGGAGGGGGCCTGAAGAAAAATTAACACATGGAGACCATGTTTGTTTTTAGCAACGTCCACCACCTTGTTCAGTCCTGTCTTCTTAAAGGCCTGAAAAGTGGGATTTCTTCCCCAAAAGGGCACTGGCTCCATCCATGTTTTCTCGCCTGGTTTTATATAGTGGGCCCTCCGTTTAACTGTGCGTATCACAATCGTTGTGGTTTTGATTTTGAGAGGGAAGTAATGGAAAAAATAGTTAATCACCCATTCATAATCTCTTAAACATTATTTTTAAGCTGATAGTTGCAAAACAAAATGCAATCTTTCTAACATCTTCATGCAATTACTTATCATTTTCCCAGTTTCCATAATAAAAGGAAATTAGGGTGGGGGTGGGGTGGGCAAACTCTTTACTTCGAATTTTTGGAAAGAAGATGAAGGACAGACTTAAAAAGTAAATTCTGCTCGAGTTTTCCCTTAAAAAAAGGAAAGCAAATGCAAAGTAAGGAGGGGTGATGAGAATTGAGGTGTAGGGCTTCTCCAGGGCCTGCCCAGACCACCCCCAAACATAATATAATGAAGGTCTAATTACCTGATCTTTGTTAAACAAACTTGCCTCTGCCCACCCCATGAAGAAATTTGGGGGACATACCTACCTCTCTCCTGGGCTCTAAGGAGGCTCAATAAATGAGGAATCACATCCAGGAGTCAAGTTTAGCCCCTCTGAACACTATAGTGAGGGTTTAATTCATCAGAATGAATGAATGAATGAATGAATGAATGAACGAACGAACAAACGAATGAACAAAGGAAAGAAAATAGCATCTGTTTTTAAGAAAATAGCAACTTAAGACATGCTAAGGCAAGTCTTCTCAAACTCTCAGCATGAAAAAAACCATTTTATCATTTCTAATTAATTCATTTTCTAATCTGTTAATGATACTTTTGTAAAATAAGTTAAAATGTCATGGTAATGCCAAGTTGCTGTACAAATTTCTAATTCTTACTCTCAGTGTCTGTAATCCACAAGGTGGGATGGTACTGGTCCAGGGCCAGCCTTGGAGTAGAACTGCCCTCAGGTTCACCACTAAGCAAGTCACACACGTAAATCACCCTGTTCTCCCAGCCACTCTGAGATGGACACTTTCATTTCTTCTTTCTGGATGGGGTACCTAAGGCCCAGAGAGGGTTAGGGAGCTGCCCAAGTCTCAATATCCAATGGCTAGAGATCTAAGCTTTACATCCAGATCTCTCAGACCCCCAAACCTTTGTGTATTCCTGATGCCAGGTTCCACAGGCACCTTAAAGTGTGTGGAGGGGAGCAATATTCTCCCAGTTGAATCACCAGACAAGGCTCCTCCGAGGATGTGGATCAAGAGCTAGGGGAGGAGGGGATGCTCAGCAGGAGTCAGTATACCCAGGAATCCAGAGCAGGAGTGTGCCTGGTGTGAATCAAGGAGGACCATGGATGGGGAACCAGAGTGGGTGGGGAAAGGGGACTAGGAGCCTAGTGGCTAGTCTCTCTGTGCAGCTGGGCAGCCAGTGTCCCTCAGCCCAGAGCAGGGAGTGAGGAGAGAAGTCAGCCACAGGAGTCTCTTCCTATGCCTTGATCCTCGCATTTTGAAACTCATGGACTGAAAGTAGGCATTTAAAAAATGCAAATCTGACAGAAGACATTCCCATCAGGGCATTTTTCTTTTACAAGAGTTTAAGAGACTAAAGGGGTCAGAGCGACTCTCGCTTCCTGCTGCGCCGCCTCTGTGAAGCTTTGAGTGCGGAGGACCAAGGAGGGCACAGGGTGGATGTTCAGAGAGGCCCAGAATGAAAGGGAGGATCAGAGAGGACTTGCCAGCTGCCCTGCCTGGCTGAGCTGAGCTCCCATGGGCCCCAAGGGATGGAGTGGGGCTCATCTGGGGATGCTGAGGCCTCCTGCAAAACCCACAAACAAAATCAGACCTGGGAAATGCAAGTTAAAAATCTCACCACCCTAAGAGGGGGAGATTTCTCACCCCTTTTCTCCTGGACACCTGCCCAGCTCTATCATGTAGATTCTTCAGAGAGGGGCCTCGCTGACCTTGAAGGCAGAGTCTTCCACTTCCCCTGCCCCCCAAGAAATTACCCTGATCTGAAAGTACAGAATTTCCTCCTACTGTGTAATCTTAGAGCAATTCAACTAATATTGAGTAAGGTCCCCTCTGACCAAGTCCTCTGCTAGGGATGGAAATTCCAAGATGCAGGACACCTGGTGCTTGCCTTGGTCTGCTCGCAGTCTAGGGCAGAACCAGGTGCACCACAGAGAGATGGGTGCTTTGACAGAGGGAAACCCAGGGTTGTAGGTCCCAGAGGAAGGGCCCTAACCCACGTGGTGGTCTGGGAAGGCTTCCTGGAAAAAGAAGTCATACCTGAGGTTAGCCCCAAGCAAAGGAGGGAGGGTAACTTACTAGAAAAACGCACACACAACATCGGCAATAACTTTGAACGCAAAGTTGTCTTTTCCTGGTGAAGAGGAAGAGAATTTTCATAGTTTCTTGGAGCAGGTAAGGAAACTGAAGCTCAGAGAGGTAAGAAGCTACACCTAAGATCACACAGAAAACTGGGGGGCAGAGGTCAGAGGTTCTCCCAGCTCCCAGGCCAGCTCTTCTCTGCTGTGACTTGCACTATGCTTTCCCCAGCCAGGCATCACCAAGAAGAAAGTAGAGAGAAGGCCTCTACAAGTGCCACTCACCCTCCCTGGGTTGCTCCCCAGAGAGAAGAGAGGTAGCCAGCCCTATATGATCCCCAGGGAGCATATCTGCAGAGTGAGACACAGGGAGGCAGCACAGAAGCAAGTCACAACATTAAGGACCCTCACAATTAAAAGGAGGCTCTGTTGTTCCGATATCACCTGCCACTCACCTTCTCCAGATCCGCCCTTGTAGGAGAGGACTGCACGGCTGACTCCCACTAGGGTTTCCTTTCTCCTCAGGAAATCCAAGGGCTGCTCAGCCAGCCTCACAGGTGGGAGGAAGATCAGGAGGGGCAAATTGGCTGGAGTGGGGCATCAGGTACCCATTCCTGCCAGAATACCCCACTTCCCTATTATAACCACAGCAGCAACAATAACAATAATAGCAGCTAACTCTTAGCCCTTAGTATCACCTTCAGACAGCAACTCACATGACCTCCACAACCATCTGCCAGGCAGGTGCCATTAGCATCCCCATTACTCAGATGAAGAGACCAAGGCTCAGAGGCATGAGGCCATTTGCCCAGAGCCACAGAGATGGGAGCAGCAGAGCCAGGAATTAAACCCAGCCATTTGCCTCTCTTAGCCACAGTTCTTTGTCCTTGAAGAATGGGGCCAGTGGTCTCAAGGGCTGGGGAGGTAAAGGGCCCGGTCTAGGTACCCAGTGCCCTCTAGGTATCTGAAACCAGGGACAGATATGCACAGTTGTACTATACGAGAACCAGAGAAAGAGGGTGTGGCCCCTGGAAAAGTGGGGGGTCCAGCACAGGGATGGCCTGCACAGGGGGCATGAGGCCCTCCACAGACACCAAGAGGAAAGAGCATTCAAGAAACAGGGCAGGACAGTGGGGCTGAGCCTTGAAGGGTAAGCAAATGGGTCTCTGAAGCAGAGGTGCTTCAGGAGGGCATTGTGGGCAAAGGAGACAGTATGCGCAAAAGCCTGGAGATAGGATATTCCAGCCACATGAAACACTATCCCTGGAGCTTCTGGTGCCAGAATGAGGACAATGATGGTATAAAGGTAATAAAAGCAATGGCCACATTTCCAGAACATTTATATGCTAAGCACTGTACCAACTACTTGACACTCTCATACCATTAAGTCCTCACAGTAGACTAAAGAGAGGCTGGATTACTTGCTCTGTCTGACAGGGGAAGGAGCCGAGACTCAGACAGATGTGCAAACCGCCCTCAGACCACATAGCTGGTTAGGGTGGAGCAGGATTTGGATCTGAGCGCTCAGACTCTGAATCCTGTTCTCTTCACCATCACACTGTGCTACCTGCCACTCCGAAAGCAATGTTGAGGCACATAGGGTGGAGAGGCAGAAACCCAGGCACAGAAAAGGGAAGGGACTGGCCCAAGGGACATGCGGCCAACAGTGCAGCATCAGGACTCGAACCCTGGTCAGGGCCTCTCACCTCAGAAAAAAAGGAATAGCAGTCCCTAAAGGCCCTGCTGTGACCCACGTGCCAGTGTGAGGGTTCTGTGACAGTGTGGGAGCAAGCTTGCTGCAAACAACTGGAGACTATTAATGTCATCTGTCGAGACCATGGTGAATGATGTAACCTACCCAGGTGGTAGCTTGAAAAGATGACCTCGTCCCCGCAAAACTGCCCAGTGATATGTCACAGCTCTCTCCAGCCCCCTCTATTCCAGTCAGCACCTCTTAGACTGGTAGGGATGGAAGAGGCCACACAGAGGCAGGCTGGCCCAGAGCCCCAAGTCAGGCAGGGCGACTGTATCATTCATCCAGCCAACATTTTCTGAGGTCTTGCCATGAACTGGCCCTGGGGCCCCGCTATGCAGCCTTGTCCAAGCTCTTGCCCTCTCTGGTCTTTATGAAAGGGCCAGGCCAGATCATCTAATTAATGTGTGCATGCACTGAGTGCAACGCACTCCACAACCCAGGCCCTGCTATCAGATGCCTAGATTAGTTTCCTGGGCTGCCATTAACAAAGTGTCACACACTGGGTAGTTTACAACTACAAATTTATTCTCTCACAGTTCTGGAGGCCATAAGTCTGAAATTGAGGTGTCAGCAGGGCTTTGCTCCTTCCAAAGGCTCTAGGGGAGAATCCTTTGCCTTCTCTAGCTTCCAGTGGCTGCTGACAGTCCCTGGAATTCCTTGGTTAGTGGCAGCACAGCTCCAATCTCTGCCTCTGTCTTTACATGGAATTCTTCCCTGTGTCTCCTGTGTCTTCGAATCTCTCTCTTCCTATAAAGACACCAGTCATTGGGCTTATGGGCCATCCTAATCCGGTATGGCCTCATCCTAACCAAATACAACCTCGTTTTAAGTTGATTAAATCTGCAAGATCTTATTTTCATATCACACCAGGCACTGGAGGTTAGGACTTCAACATATCTTTTTTTTCCTTTTGGAAGAGAGGTGGGATAATTCAATCTACGAAAATGCTCAGGCTCCCTCCTAGCACCAAGAGTCTAGGTTTCCAGGCACAATGGAGAGAACCCAGCCTGGGGGCCCAGAGACCAGGGTTCCTGCTCTGATTGCCTCTGACTTCCCATGTGACCTTATTTATTCATGCATTCAACAAACTGTGTGCCTATTACGTATCAAACACTGTCCTGGGCCCTGGGGTATACATCAGTCCACACAACAGTCACGGTTCCTGCCTCCCTAGAGCTAATGGCTGAACAAGGACTACGTTGAAATATAATCTATACAAATTTAAAAAAAGTAAAAACTGCCTCTGATAAAATTTTGAACTGTTCATAAAGGTATAAAATAAAAGAAGTCTCATCTTCCACACAGGCCCCTCCCCCACAACACACAAACTAGCTTCTGCTAACATGTTGTGTGTTCTTCCAGAAAAAAAAATTATATAAGCATACGCAGTAGTAATTAATGAGATCTTATTCTGGGCCCAGCCCAGTTCATATTTTATGTGTTAACACACTGAATCCTTGCAACTACCCTATGATCAGATGCTATTATTAGCATCATACATTTAAGATAACTAAACCCAAAGAGGTTAAGTGACTTTCCCAAGTCACACAACTGGTAAGTGGCAGAGCAGGAACACACACTCACATAGGCTGTGCCAAAGGCCATGCTTTCAACTGCCCTTTTTATACACGCAAATGTGTTCATATATACGCTGCTCTGCTCTTTACTTTATTTTGCTGAAAACGCATCTCTGAATCTCTCCATATCAGCACAAAAACAGGAGGCTGTGCCAAAGGCCATGCTTTCAACTGTCCTTTTTTATACACGCAAATGTGTTCATATATATGCTGCTCTGCTCTTTGCTTTATTTTGCTGAAAATGCATCTCTGAATCTCTCCATATCAGCACAAAAACAGCTTCTCCATTCTCTCCTGCAGCCACTTGGCATGGAAACACCACATCTTATATACTCAGCCCCCGATAAGCATTTTGGTGATTTCTAGTTGCTATCACAAACATTTCTGTAACACTCAGGCTTGTGCCTATATCTCAGTGCGCATTTGCAAACACATCTGTGGAATGTGGCCCTGGAACAACTGGGCCAAAGGGCATGGGCTTTTCAAATTTTCATAGATGTGGCCAAATAGCTCTTCAAAGAGTTGGTCGAGTTTGCATTCTCAGCAAGGCTTGTATCCATAGTGTTGTATGCCTACTTCTCCTGGTTACTTGAGGCGGCTGTTGGCCCATCAGGGTTCCTCCCTGACCTGGGCTCCCTGGGGAGGGGCTTGTTCCCCTCTGAAACCCCAGGGCACTTGGAGTGAGCTGTGGAAATATTTGAAGAAAGCCCAGGACCTTTTAAGGAGAACCATCTAGAGTCAGTTTCTTGCAACAAACATCAAGAATTTCTTTGGCACCTACTGTACCCTTTGTTTGGGTACACGAAGCAGAGACTAAATCAGGGTTCTTGAAGTCAAGTGCCTGCAAGGACCAGGCAGGCTGCTTAAAGTTCCATGGGCTGGATGATGGTGACACTAGGGAGGGTGGCTATAGCCCAGCACTTGCTGATAGCTGCAGGAATGTAAGGCTGCGAGCCAGACTCTACAATTTTTTTCAGAAAGCCAGAAACCTGGATTTCTAGGTGAATTTATCCTGATACTTAGCATAACACCTGGCACTTGAGGACTACATATTTATTAAATGAACAAAGAAAAGAATGAATGACTCTGGAGCTCACGTTCTTTCTTCTGCAGCTCAGTCAGGGAGAGAGATCTACCTCTCCAGTAGGAGATGCAAAGTCTTGTACCCACTTTGGACAGGTGTGCAGGGCAAGGCCAAATCTTCTTGACTGTGTCCCCAGCCACAGCAGCTCCCAGAGCAGGGCTCTCCAGAAACCATTCCCACTGCCCAACACTTGTACACCCACCATCAAGTACGTATGGGTTTCCCTGGGGACCGAAGGGGAGAAGACGCTCCCCCATTTGGGGTTTAAAATCACCTTTGTTTAACAAATCCCACATCCGAACCAGCCATGCTTGTGTTCAGCCCTCTTTCTTTCTGAATTCCTCCACTACCTATCAGCAATTGTACAAGGACATAAATAGGTCAACTTAAAAATCAGCCTCTAAATGTTAAAGGACGTTCAGCCTGTCTCCCTTTCCTACCTTCGGCAGGCTTCGAGAAGGCAGGAATCAGAACTCACACCAACTATGAATCAATGATCAAATGAATGAATGGTCAGTCTGTGTTCCTGATTTCATAGCTACATGTTATGAGTGATTAAGACTGCTGGAGATAGGCGGTGGTGCCATGATCAGAGCTGGCGATGAGTTTATTGACACTTCCTCAGGAGTCAGCACCCCAGGAAGCCAGAGACGGGAATAAGGTACGCCTTTGAGATTTGCCTTTCAAAGGGGCAGCAAGAGACTCTTAAGGCTAAAGGTACCAGAGGAGGCAGGAGCTGGACAGACTGAGGCTGAGGGGACAGGTATAGTCTGGACACCCTCCAGGAGAAAACCACTGGGCTGGGAGCAGATCATGGGGCAGGCACCCAGAGAGTATGGAGCTTGGCCTCTATGAAGCTGGGTGGCCCCAGGCAATACTCCTCAACTGTCTGGGCCTCGATTTCCCTACCTGTAAAGGGCATATTTAGCACGAGATATCATTTATCACACAAACCAGGAAATTTTTCTATGTTTAGCTTAAACTGTATGAAATTGCTTTTTTGTAGGTCCAATATAGTCAGATATTGATAACAACACTTGATCCAATTTAAGAACAATTACTCCAAAACTTAGCCCCTCAAAGGCTCCCCAGGAACTGTCCTGAGCAAACCAGGGCATGCAGTCACTCTCTGGCCCATAACTACATCAAGTGCTTCTCCCCCGACTTACTTACAATACAAAGCCCCCCTCCTGCTCCCCAGCCCCTCTATCATTAGGCTGAGGTATAAAGAAGTATAAAGATTAAGTTAATGGTGGACGAAGAAAATCAGCTTTGTTGGCAAATTGTCTCTGATATTTATTTTGAACATTAAAACGAATCATTCCGACTAAAGAGGGCTGTAGTGCTTGGCCCATTAAAATGCATGCATTATGTATAACTCTCCGCTTCACCTCCGAGTATTATCAGCCTAAAAAGCAAACATGGTTTTTAAAGCCCCTTGTTTACGACATGCCGTGACAGCTGATTAATGGCCACAGTTTCCAGATCTGAAAGCTTAGTAACCCAAGCTAGAAAATTCAATCTTATTCTAATATAGATGGGGGTGGAGGGGAGGGGGAGTGAAGCAAAATAGGAACAGAGCAAAGCTCTTCGAAGGGATCCAAGCTGAGGATTGTCACCATCGGAACAATATCAGCTATGTTTTCGCCATGGACTTTGTATAAGTTTCCTAGGACTACTGCAAAAAAATTACCACAAATGTGGTGGCTTAAAACAACAGAAATGTATTCTCCCACAGTTCTAGAGGCCAGAAGTCAGACACCAAGGTGTGGGCAGGGCCATACTCCCTCTGGAGGCTCTAGAACGAGACCCTTCCTTGCCTCTTTCAGCTTCTGATGGTTCCTGGTGTTCCTTGGCTTGTGGCCACATCACTCCAATCTCTGCCTCTGTCTTCGCATTGCTTTCTTCTCCATATCTCTGGGTATTTCTGTCTCTTATGAAGACACTTGTCATTGGATTTAGGGCCTAGCCTAATTTAGAATGATCTCACCTTAAAATCCTTACTTTAATTACATCCAAAAAGACCCTTATTCCAAATAAAACCACATTTTGTGGTCTCAAGTGGATATATCTTTTGTGGCAGGGACACCATTCAGCCCATCACGGGTCTCCTTCCCTCTCTGAGAGTGTCCCCTTCTTCCTTAGGAAGGTCTTGAGACCAACCAGACTTATAGATCCTACCAGATACTAGGAAGCTCCCTGATCTGCCCACAGTTGTGCACTCTCACTGCCATCCCCTGGCTCTGGACTCCAGAGGCCTCCTTGATGGTCTCCCTGCTGCCACACCTACCCTCTCCAGTGGGTTCTCCGCCAGAAGCCAGAGAAGTCCCATTAAAGAGCCCATCTGAACCTGTCACTCCTCCTCATTGGCTTCAAAGGCTCCCCAGGGCCAATAGATCTCCTTATCATGGCCGAGAAGCCCTGCCCCATCCGCACTCTGACCATCCTGCCAGCCTTATTCACAGGACTCATCCCTTATTGGTTTGATTTTGGCCACTCTGTCCCACACCCAGCAGGAGTGTTACACCCCCATGTCCCTGCCTAGTCGTCTTGAGATCTCAACTGAATGTCCCCTCCTTTGATAGCTAGGTCCCCACAATCACTACTACGACATCCTTTACTTCTCCTTTGTACCATTCGCCACACATCATTCATTAGTGGATCTTCTTGTCTTTTCAACACTTAAATATGAGAATGTTGCAACTGGCCTGCCCAAAACCCTCCTGTAGCATTTATAAAAACTCCAAGCACCTTGCCCTCAGACAGCCCTGGATGATGGGTCCCATTTGCTTACCCACCTTCCCTCCTTCCCTTCCCTCTTGTGATCACTCACTGGGCTTCAGCCATAGCAGCCAGCTTCTTTCTGATCCTGCAGAATGCAAACCCTTGCCTGCCTCAGGCCTTTGCACATGCAGTTTGTTCTATCCGAAATGCTCTTCATCCAGATCTTCCCCATCTGGCCCATTTGCACCAAGAAGAACTCAGTTCATATGGCACCTGCCAGGAGAGGCCTTCCCTGACCCCCCTTTCTAAAATAGCCCCCAGACCAATCGATCTTACCCTCTTTTATTGTCTTCATAGCAATTAATCACTGAAGTCGTCCACACCTTGTTTTACTTTCTGGTTTATTCTCTGTCCTCCCTCTCTAGAAAGTAAGCTTCCTGAAAACAAGGACTTTGATTACCTCATCATTGCTATATCCCCAAGACCTAGGATGTTGCTGCTCCATTCCTACTGACATGTGTTGGATGAGTGAATGTTTGTCCCAGAACCTGGGACAAGTCCCAGGACAAAGCAATCCCTTAACAAATTCATGCCCTGTAGTGCTCTGTATGTTGTGAGTGGAGAAAGTGTCCTTCCTAGAACTCCTAAGGTCATCCATGTTTTAATCTAAAGGCAGCAGTGCCACTTCTCTTTCTCTCTCTCTCTCTCTCTTTCTCTCTCTCTCTCTCCCTCTCTCTCTCTCTCTCTCTCTCTCTCTCTCTCTCTGCTTGGGTGGCCCCTACATTCATTCATTCTGTAGTTCCTTTGTTCATTTATTCATTTATTCATTCGGCAAACATTTGTTGAGTACCCGCTGTGAGGCCGGTCCTTTCTGTCCCCAGGAGTATGGCAGAGAGCAAGCCAGGCAGTCTCTACCCTCACAGAACTGACATTCTGGTGAAGATGCCCCTATTCTGTCAGTGCCTCTTTTAAATGATCTCCAGCAGAGCAGCAAAGCATACTCTCTTTCCTAATCTCAGTGTTCTCATCTGCCCAAGGGGGAGCAAGATCTTGCCCACTGGCCAGAAGTCCCAGGGCTGAGTAAGGACTGGGAAATGATCTTTGGAAGGGAGAGACCCCATGGTGTCCCTGGTTTGTCCCCTCTCCCAGTTGTCCTGCTGCTCTCCGACCATGCTGACACCCTCCCCTGCCCATGACCTGTCCTCATCCCTCTGGCCTGCACAGGAGCATGGCCTTGGACCTTAGACATACCTGAACTCTGTGTGACCATGGAAAATTAGCTAACCTGGTGAAATCTGAGTGTCTTTGTCTGTAATATAGAGATAATGTCTACAAAGCACCGTTGGGAGGCTAGAATGGGATATACTTCCTAGAGGTCCCGGCACTCCCCAGCACCAAAGAATGTCATTCCCAGTCTTTCCCACTGCGAACTCCTGTCCATCCCCAAGGCACAGGCCAATTGCTGCTCCCCCAAAACCCCCTCCTCCTCTTCCCTGAGTCCCTCATATGCCCACCCTCTCTTCATACTGCTCAACCCTGTTGGCCACTCCCGGGCACACATTTGAGGCAGTGACCAGTCCTCAGTACTCCCCATAATGCTGGGCACATAGTAGGGGCTCCGCAAGGATTTCAATTCGCTGTTTATTTGCTGAGCACCTATTCCTACTAACCCCTGTGCCACGTTCTGGGGTCACAGCAATGATGTGGTCCCCAAGACAGAGATGCCCACAGTCTGAGAAGGACATAGACACACTAGCAAACACCCCCTGTGCAGAAGCGCAAGCAGAGGGGTGGCATATGAAGAAATCAATGGTCTTCCTGAGGAGCTGGGCCTTAAAGGAACCACCCTTCTTGGCTGAGTGGAAACATTTGCTGAATATGTGTGTGCCTGG
>NW_006438113.1:7291050-7314819 GCF_000325575.1 Pteropus alecto
TCAGTCTATAAGTTTTAAGTCCTGATTTATGATGACTTCTTTAATTGGCAGTGGCTGACTTCTGGTTGTTCTGTTCCCAGTTCTTGATCATACAATTAAAATTCTGTAAATCAATAATCAAATGGTGTGGGATCAGAGGCTGTCTATTTCACAGACTCTGATGTAGGAAGTTGGGTTGCTAAGTTTATTTCAAAAAACTAGAATTTTATTGCTTATAAATTTTCCAAAACACTCAAAAGGCAGAACAATTATTTTAAAAGTTCTCTCTTATTCAACATCAAAATATTTGATCCCTACAATTGGATGTCATTTTTCTCATTTGTTAAAGAGAAAACCGAGGCCCAGGAAGACATGCTGGGTCCAAGGTCCCTCGGTGAATCAGTGTTGGGCCAAGACTAGAACCCAGACTCCTGGAGCCAAGGCCAGGATTCCGCCCACAACCTCTAGGTTGCTCACCGCCTACAAAACGTGTTGTTGTACGCCAGTAGACAGGTCCCACTGGTCAACACAAACCGATAGTGCACTGGCTTGGCATTCGGCAGGGGACAGAGCTCCGAGGAACCACTTTATTTTCTCTAAAACGAAAATGAGTCTAAGGTTGAGAGACCCATGAAACAGAAAAAAATACCCACATTAGGGTCTAATGTGCAGGATGGTAAATCTTCTCACGCAGATCATGGTTATGTTCTCAACTATACTTTTAGTTTTTACTTAATTTTATATGAAGTTTTATATAACACTAATGAATGTACCCAGTAAGGTAGCAGAATGAAGACATTGACCTGTGATCAGATTCAATAAATTACGAAAAGTAACAATTCAAATAAATGTACTGTGTTTGTAATTTAAAAAAGAAAAGAAATTCCCCTCCCTGGGCTATTGAGAGAGGTTACCCTTGCTGTGAGCCCGCATCTTAAACAACCTCTCTCCTTCCTCCCTACAGGTGGGCCTTCTCCTTCCCAACCCAGGTGAATCAGGCAGAAGGGCACCCCTTCCACCTTCTGAAGGCCAGGGAGGAAGTCAAGATGATGCCAAGGAATGAAAACGGGGCTTCCAGAGAGGTTTGAGAACTGACAGAGGATTGGTGCTTCCCCGCACCCGTGGAGGCAGTCATTTAACTTAATAACTGTGAATTTAGGACTGCTGCAGGTGCCACCACCATCCACAGGCCCCCACAGAGAGACTGCTGGGCTGAGCTTTTAGCAGGAACGCCCCTCCCAGGGTGTCTTTTGTGGCAAGAACAGCAATTGATTGCTTTTGATGTCTGCTCTTACCTAATCACTCAAGTTGCGGTTCTAACAGTCATTTCATGGCATCTGTCGAGGAGTTAAAAGGGTGGGGGCATTTGCACCACCCCTTGCTGGTCTCTGCTGACCCTTGAAGGCCCCAGGCTGTGCATCATTAGGACATGTTACAGTGCCCCTCCAGTTTTAGGGCCCTGCACCCAATCTGTCCACCTTCAGGAGCATGCCAGCAGCCAGATCCTCGGACAGCTCCCTGGCTGGCAGTCAAGGCTCTACCATTCTCCAAACCCTGGCTTCCAGCATTCCTGATTATCCTGTTCCCCTTGTCTAAATCTCATTACCTTCCTCTTTCTCTATATATCCAAGCCCTCTGTCAAATCTGAACCCGCAGTCCTCCTCCACCAGAAAGCTTTCCATCATTGCGCCAGTCCTCTGAGCCAGTTCCCCTACAAACAGCTATAAGGTTCCTTTCTCTCTCGCTCACTTCACATTTACAACATAAGTTTCTTACCCTAATTTGATTACTTATCATTTCATGTAGGCTCACTGTGTTTACCTGAGCTATGAGCTCTTCGGGAGCAGGTGCTCAGTTTTATTAGTCTCTGAGTCCCAAGGGAATAACACATTGCCTAACACAAAGTGGTTCTCAATACGTATTTGCTGTCTGCTTCTAATTGGGCAGTCAAGCCTTGACAATTTAGACTCAAGGGAGGAAGATGGTCTGAATTAGTGCCACGACCGAATTCTGGAATGTCTAAAAAGAAATGCAGGTTATTCCTTTAGTGCATGACATGTGGTATCACATGAATGCAGCCTTATATTAGGCCTCCGTTTAGCAGTTAGAATTCCCTTCCAGTCCTCCACCTGGAGAAATCCCGATGTATCGTCAAGGCCCAGATTAAACATCACTCTCTTGGGGAAGCCCTCCCTGAATCCTCTAGGCGTACTCATCACCTTCAGACAAACCTAGGTTTGAATTCTGGTATGGATTGAATTGTGCCCCACAAAAAGATGTTCAAGTCCTAGCCCCCAGGTCCTGTGGATGTGGCCTTATTTGGAAATAAGGCCTGTAAATAATTAAGTTAAGATGAGGCCATTGGGGTGGGCGCTAAGCCAATATGACTGGTGTCCTTATAAAAAGAAAAAATTTGAACACAGAGACAGACACACACAGAGAGAAGATGATGTAAAGACAAGGGACAACGTTATCTACAAGCCAAGGAACACCTGAGGCTACCAGAAGCTAAGGGAGAGGCATGAAACAGACTCTCTCTTACGGCCCTCAGAAGGAACTAACCCTGTCAACAACAAAAGTAGATTGTCTCACAGTTCTGGGGGCTAGCCTTGATCTTGGACTTCCAGCCTTCAGACTATGAGACAGGAAATTTCTGTTGTTCAGGCCACTCAGTTTTTGTGATACTTTGTTATGGCAGCTCTAGCAAACTAATACAAATTCTGACTGTGCCCCTTACTAGCTGGTTGAGCTTAGGCAGGCCACTTAAATCTCTGAGTCTCAGTTTCTTTCTCTTTAAATGGGCACAACAAATCTACTTCAGACCCCATTCCCTTTCCCATCATCACATATCCAATCTATATTCCCAGCGTCCCTTGTAGATAGGTATGGCCAGTTGGCTAAGTTCTGGCCAATGGACTGTGGGTAAAAGTGATGTGCTCCAGCTGACTCATAAACTTTTCACTCAGTCCTCCACCAAGCCCTCACTACCACATCTACCAGCAGAGGACGGTGAGGCCCTGGGAGGTAGCAGAGTTACAAGATGGAAAGAACACAGGTCCCTGATTGACTACAAGGAGGTCCCACTTGTGCAACACTGCATTGAACCACCCAGCTATTCAATCCCTTGAGGGCTCTGTAGGGAGAGGCTGGACCCCATTACTTGCAGCCACTTTCCCCTCTGGTCTGGGGACATCTCTTGGGAGCCAGTGAAGCTCCCTTCCTCTCTTTTCATGTTTCCCTTGGGACTGTCCTATCCTCTTCCTTCCTCCTCCCACTCTGTGCATCATTGCCTCAAGACAGCTTTGGAAAGGAAACCAAGGGTGAGAATAGTTTTCCAGACAACTCTTCTTTCCTCCTGGTTACAGCTACTCCTGAGGGCAGAAAGCTGGGAGCTGCTGCCTGATTTAGGAAGTTAAAAATATATATCTAGAACTAAAAAAAAAAAAATAAAAAAAATGTAGCTTCTACCTGAAGAGTTTTTTAGTAAAGCCATTAAGGTTTTCAGGTGTTAGCATGGGTGCTGTAGAAGCTCGGGCACGTCAGTCCTCTCTGTGAAAGTCTGCCCGTGCAGGCTGGGTGGGCTTCCTCCCTAGATTGTTTGGGCAGCATCTGGACTGAGTTTTAACTTCCCCCAAAATGCCAGTGAGAGTCAGAACCAAATGCAGTTGTGGCAATGTTTTGTGAGACAAGCCCTGATGTCACATCACATGAGGTGTCCCACTCAGGTGGCCTGTGTATCATGAGTCATTTTGTAATAAATGCCAATGTTTGTAAATAATTTACCTCTTTACAAACATAGCTCTCACTCCCTTTTGGATATATTCTCTTAAAAGGGAGTAAAAGGACTAGTGGTACTTTACAGCCACTCCCAGGAAGTTCCACAGGACCCAGCGAGAGAGACCAGAGGTGTAAAAGGCAATCATCTCCAGGGTCCAGGCAGGGTCAAAATGTGTCCGAGACTGGAGGGCATGCATCTGCCAAAGGGGAGACCACTGCTCAGTCCCGGCCATGGGCTATTCACTGGAGAGACTTCTCATTTCCTAGAGAAGGCAAAAATTCTGCATTTTTAATATGCCATTTTCTGACTTTTAAGTTGTTGGTCGCTAGTTCGGAATTTTTAAAATACTGTGATCCAAACAAAATCCAATTGGGGTTGAGTTTGACCATGATTCTGCCAGAGCCTAGGAAGCACCTCACGTAGGTGAACCTCTCAGCCACTGCACAGGAGCTGGGCTGGTGTTTTGGTGCTATGTATGTATGCGTGGCATGTGTGGAATATTGGGAGGCTTAGGTAAGAACAGGTGTGAGTGGGAGGTAGGGTTCTTTAAGGCACTGGGTAAATGTCACCTCCTCCTTGAAGCCTCCCTACAGCCCCCACACCCCATACCACATCCATACCTCACCCTCAGGCAAACACTCCCTCTGTATTTTGTATTCTTATTACATATTGGTGTGTCTAAGTATTATACAGAGATGTAGGGGTGGGTACATTATATCATCTTGCACCATGGATCAGTGAGCACACTGAAGACAGCATGAATGAGTGAATAGCAATGAATAAATGAATGACTCTAAGCAGAGCATCTACTAAACGCAAGAGCCCTGCTTGCCCCTCTGCATACCTGACCTGTTTACAGTGGGCAGTGTCACGGACAGGTTCACAAGAGCGGTACACACCCTCAGAGCCAGGTGGGCCTTGCCCAGGAAGACATGTGAGGCAGGTAGGACAGGACTGGCAGTGGCAGAGCCGCTTCCCACTCCACTGCACAGAATGACCACCCTGTGAGGCTAGGCTAAAGAAGACATTCTCCTTCTAACTCAGCTCCACCCCACTTGACAGGCACACATCAAGCCCACATCCTGCATGAGCCCTGGCAGCACAGAGGAGCAGGCACAACAAAGGCTGCTGTGGCTGCCTCTCTTTGCTATCCTGGCTGGCTGCGCTGGGAGTGCGACTCAGGAGTAGAACACAGCCTACTGTCAAACAGACTGAGAACGCTAATATCCCTTCACCTCAGCCCAGCCCTGCCAGCTACTGTTTCGGTATCACCCCTGGTCAAGTGACTTAAGAGCTCTGTGCCTCAGCTTTCTTATTTGTAAATTGGGAGCAATTTAGAACCTGGCTCACAGAGCTGATGTAAAGATCAAATCATACGGAGCATGTACAGTACTTGGCCTAGGCTTGGCGCACAGGAAGTTCTCCATAAAATGTACTGTTAGGAGTCTCATTGTTCACACATCATTTTATTTGATCCAGAAAAGGCTGTGAATCATCACTATCACCCATTTTAGAGATGTGTCAACTGAGGCCAGGAAGCTGTGGGAGCACCTCATTTCTTCTGACCCAACATTGGCCAGTCTCCCAGTGCTAATAGTCCACTCTCTTCCGTTCCTCGTAACACCCCAATGCACCCTGTCTCCTATGGCTTCTGCGTGCTCCCTGTGGGTTATTCAATCTCACGCCCGCCCCCAGCTCTGCACGTGTTCCCACATTCATATCTTATCCCACATATTCTCCACATAGCTTACCACAGAACAGACACAGCAGGAGCACCCCATGAAAATTCGTTGACGGGCCAGAGACCTAAAGACCCCTGGATTCCACCCATAGGGCACTATTTCTTGACTTTCTGATTTAGTAGGCCTGGAGAGGAGCTGGGGAATTTGTAATTCCAACAAATTCCCTGGTGATGCTTATGTTGCTAGTCTAGGTTAGAGCTAGAGGGATAGGTGGGCCTAAAAACTATTTAGTAATCAAAGATGCAAACTCAAGCTGGGTTGCAATAAAGGAAACAAACAAGTGGCCGAGACAGAATAACAGGGAAAGCACATACTGCTCATAGGCTGGTCAGTGAGGGTGGCAGAGAAGAAGGAACCATGCCAAGAGGAAGCAAAGCATTTTGGGCAGAGGGAACAGCATTTGCAAAGGCCTGAGGTAGAAGAACTTGGGTCTTCTATGGACTGAGAGACCAGCGGCTGGAACCCAGTAAATAAGAGAGAGACTGGGGCAGCTGCAATGGGAAGGTAGCTGGCCACATGGCTGTCTGGCTGAATGACACTTCCCAGACTCCCTTGCACGTGACTGAGTTCTGGAAAGTGGGTAAAAGCGATGTGTGCCACCTCCAGTCTGGCACACTGAGAATGTTTTGGGTTCTTTTCCCAGACAGATGAGAACAGTGTCCTGTGAAATGACAATGGCCTACTGAACTTGGCATCTCTGTGTTACAGCAGCTGAGCTTACCATCGCTAATGCAGGTGCATCTCACCTTGCCCCAGCCTAGAGTCCTGGCTACTAAAGGCTGGACAGTGAGAGGACTCCTGTCCTCTCACACAGCTCTGTCCTGTGTCTGACTGCCAGAAATCTCTGGCGAGTCATACTGCCTCTCTGGGGCTGGGGTTTGCAAACTGGCTCCAGGATCTCTTAGGGCTTCTCACACTTCAAGAAGAGTGTCAGAATCCCCTGGAGGCTGGGTACAATAGAAATGGCTGAGGCCCACCCTCAGAGTTTCTGATTCAGCAAGTCTGGAGCAGGACCTAAGAACCTTCATTTCTAACAAGTTCCCAGGGGGTGATGCTGCTGCCGCTGGTCTGAGACATTTTTGAGAACCACTGCCTTAGGTTATTCTAGTCATGAAATAATATAACTCGAAGTATAAGTACCATACATTTAGAGCCTGCCTTAAAGAGGTCAGAAAAATTCACCCAGAGCTGAGATGTAAAAGGCTTAGCTGAGGAATGGGTGTGTCCCTTCAATACCCTCTTAAAGAAAGATCACTGTTTGAAGAGTCAAGAGTCCTAAATTGCAATCCTAGCTCTGGACACTGGGGCCAGATTACTCATTTTTGCCAGGGGCTGTCCTGTGCATTGTAGGATGTTTAGCAGCATCCCTGATCTCTACCCACTGGATGCCAGTAGCATCTCCCAGTTGTAACAATCAAATATGTCTCCAGATATTGTCATACATTCCCTGGGGAACAAAATTGTGCCTGACTGAGACCCACGGCTCTGGAGTAGCAGTTCTCCCCCTTGGCTACGAAGTGATATCAGCTGATACTTGGTCTACCCCCAAGACACTGACTTAGTTGGTCAAGGGTGCAGCCTGGGCATGGAGATTTTTAAAAGCTCCTCAAGTGTCTTCAATGGACTGAGAGAAGAGAATATTGTGGGGATTCCAATAAGCAGCCAGGGCAGAGAACCATGCTCTAACTCTTACTGGGATGCCAGTTGTTATGGTGTGAGAGGGAAGGCAGAAACTGGGGGCATTGTGACCTGTTACACTGGAGAAGTGGGTAAATTCTGCCAGCCTGATCAAACATACCCATTAAAGCTAGGCCAGGGACAGGCTCTAATCTGCCCCAGGATGTTGGCCTACATTAGAACATAAATATTCTAAGCTGTAGATGCCTGACCAGGCTCTTTCTTCTTTCAGTCAACTCAGGTCCTAAGTGAACCAGAATTAATCCAACAGGACAAGGGTTCTGGTTAAAGTAACTGGCTTGGTCCTACTGAACCCATTTCTTCACCTTTGAAACAATGGGCTAGATTTAGGTGGTATATCAGGGCCTTTCTGGGCCTGTCCCTCTGAGGCTCTCTGTAAGTAAAGGCACCTTGACAAGTCACTGGAAATGAGTCCAGTGTGGCCCATTCTCCAGCTCAGAAGCCTTCTCCAGCTGGTCTCTACAAGGATAGCCAGCTGGCCACCTGGCAATTTAGGTGAAACTGGTATAAAAGACACTGTCCCCAGCCGAAACTGGCCAAGAGCCAGTGTTTGTCCACCATCTGCTCAGTTTATGGTCTAGAGGTTCCTAGAGGGCTAAGTGTGGCCTGGAAGCAAACAGAGCAAGGGCTGGATTCACCTGGCTGTGTCCCACCCCTATTCTCATGGAATCACAGCACCTCAGAGCCAGACAGATGATCCTATCCAGGGGTTTGTAAATACAGGAGCATGAAGCCCCAGATGCTGGGCCACTTGTATACACAACACCTGGGAACTTACTAAAGAGAGTTCAGGGACTTACCCCCGGAGATTCAGATTCTACAGTCCTGGAGTGGTGCCCAGGAATCTGGTTTTTCGAACTCCTAGGTAGTTCCGATACCAGGTCTAAGAAGAACCAAATCCTAATGCACCCTTCCCAAAGAGAAAATTTTCTGGCCTCGACACACCCAAGGTGTCAGCAGCCCGTGCTTGAGCACTTCTCAGCCTGCTCAAACCTCTGTGCTGTGCAGCATATGATTTTCCCTGCACATAAAAGCCCTCTCTGTTACTAAGGACTATATTGTCTTTACTTGGCTCAGAGAGGGTAAGCAACTGGCCCTGGGTTGCCCAAAAATGTAGATGCAGAATAGGGACCAGAAGCAGCTCCTCCTGACTCTCAGGTCAGTGCCATTGCAATTCAACCAGCAGGGTTGTAGCACCTACTCCCTGCCAAGGCCCGCAGCCTGGCCGGCTCTGAAGCGCAGGAGGCTGTTTATGCAAGCTGACAGCTCTGATCCGCCAAAGGCGCCTGCTTCCAGCTCAGCCTCTAATAATAGCTCTTCCACGGAATTCCTCCCGTCTTGGTGGGAGTGGAATATTTAGACATATCAAAGATTCTTTCCCCTACTTTCATCGAGCCAACAGTGATATGAAAGGAGTACAATGAAAAGACGGGTCTCTATGACAAGCTTCAGAGAGCAGCCAATTCCCTGACATCCTTCAAGACTCCAATTGACTCTACGCTTCTCTGATGGGAGTCAGGGTGGTTACATAATAATAACGCCTTCCATTTCTATGTGCTATTGTGGGGCTTTCACATGCAGTAGCTTATTGAGTCCACAAAGCATCCTGGAGGTGGGCAGGGCAGGGGTCCTTCTCCCTGGTTTACAAATGAGAAAATTGCGGTGCAAAGAGGTTAAATGACTTGCCTAAGGTCACACAGCAAGTTAGTCACTAATCGCAGAGTCCTCTGGAAGACAGGGAATCTGGAGAGCACTGAATTCTAAATGGCCTTCCCTGAAAGATGCAGAAGGGCCTGTGCTGGTAGGTAGGCCTTGCCTGTCCCCCAACCTCTCTCTCCCTCACATCCCTCCCTACCCTGTGTTCCAGTTAAAGGCCCCATCTCAAAATATAGTCACACTGGGGCTTAAAGGACAGTCATGTTCTATTCCCTCTATCTGGCACACCCCTCCCTGCTTCCTCTCTCCCATCTGAATGACTGGCTCCTCCTCATCCTTCTGCACCTGCCTCCAGCACCACTGCCTCCTCTAGGGAGCCTCCCCTGGGGCCCACCTGACCAAGCCAGGTGTCTCTTCCCTGTGCAGATCTCCATTCTGCCCTATATCAAGCAGTACTGTAATCAGCAACCTTAGTGTCTTCCTCACCAAACTGTGAGCCCCACCATATTAATCAGCTCAGGCTGATGTTACTTTGTATATAACAGACTGAGTGGCTTAAACAATAGAAATTTATTTTCTAACAGTTCTGGAGGCTAGAAGTCCAAGGTTAAGGTGCATTAGGGGTGGTTTCTGGTGAGAGCTCTCTTCCTGACTGGTAGGTGGCCCCCTTCTCGCTTCTCACACAACCTCTCCTCTGTGCTCTCTCGGGGAGGGAGGGATCTGTAGTGTCTCCTCCTCTTTTTATTTGGACACCAGTCCTGTCAGATTAAAGCCCCACAGTCTTTAACCTTAATTACCATCTTAAAGGCCCCAGTTCCAAATACAATTGCATTGGGCTTAGGTCTTCAACCTATGAATTTGGGTGAAGAGGACACAATTCAGTCCATAACAACCTTGAGCACAACAAATCAGGTCTGGCTCTCTTTCAGGTGTCTACCCAGGTCCTGGCCCATAGCATGGCAGGACAAATGTCCCATGTAGGCATCCCTGACTTGTCACTCAGCATTTGCTTGACGCCCCAAAGATGGGGAGCTCACCACTTCACTGTTGGCAACTCTATCATGACCCTGCGGTAAAACATAGAAAAGCATGGATAAGGAGATTACAGGTTAAAAATCATATCATCTGCCCTCAGAGCCCGGATCTCCCTATTGAAGTTATCAAAAAAGTCCATCCCTTTGAAAATAATGTCATTCTTCCTGTGACTCTTGGCTCTTCTAAGCTCATCACCTCTGGGCCACACAGCTGCCCAGAAGAGTCTATCCCAACCATCCCTTCACCTGCATCTCCCTCCCAGATTGGAGCAAGAGGCTTAGACAGAAGCAGACAGAAGCACCACTCCTCTGGAACCCCTTCTTCACCATCAGGGAAAACTACAGACGGTCTTTGGTTCTTGAAGTCTAAAGCAAAGCCAGGCCTTAGAGATGATCTGTTCTCTCGTTCAGTGACTGCCTGGTGCAAAACATCAGTGCAGATGCTGCCTCCTCCAGGAAGTGATCCTGATTCCCTCTTTAGTGCGCCCAGGACACAGGCACTCCCTACTCATGTATACACATATCCCATCTAAGTTACCTCCCTCACCATCAAAACCTCTTGAGGGCAGAATCCATGTCAAGTTCATCTCTGTGCCTTCAGCACCCAGCCATGTTGGGAGGTCTTTTCCTGAGGCACCAGGAACCACAGATCCCACAGCAGGGGGCTGCCACCTTAGCAGAAGTATGGGCAGGGGAGTTCACTTTGGCCACGGGGACACCCTGCCCAGCCTCTCAAACATGGCCACATATGGGGCCTTACCACTTACCCACTGCTGAATTTTAACAAACACTCTAAGAGATAATGGTTAATTTCACAGAACCATGAATGGAGGCTGTTAAAATGTTAATATTATTTAAATTGTTTTACATTTTTGGCAGTTTGAGCCACAAATATAAATGTTTTCCATGCTTTCCACAGAGCTGAGCTCACAAAAATGATTGATGAGGCACCAGATACAGAATTTCTCATTTTAAATTAAGAAACACAACATGAAGGCAATGAGGAAAATACTATTTGCCATATGCAGTCCCCTACTGACTCTGGAGGCCAAACTCCTCAGCATGGAGCCTGGACCAGGTTATCCGTCCCTCTGGCCCCTAGTGACTGTGTGGCTCTGGGCTCCTCACTTCATTGCCCTGGGCCTAATGTCCTCATCTGGAGACGGAGATAATAATACCACTAGCAAGGCTTTCCAAAGCCTCCATAGTAGGTTCACACTTAGGAGCGCTGGGTTTTTCCTCTGCTCTGTGTCACCTAAGCTCACTGCAACGGTCAAGGAGGTGCTATTTTATACATATTTTGCACAATATGCCCATGGTCACACACCCAGAACAGGAAGCACCTGTCTGACATTAAAGCCAGTGCTCTAATCACCATTTTGAGTAAGATTAAAAGTGTCTGCCTCACAATAGGGATAACTAATGAATGGTGGTCTGCTCCCCTCCCCACATCCCACCTCCCTCACATCCACACTCAGCATTCCAAACCCTCACTCCCTGGGCTTCCACCTCACCACATCAGTAATATTTCAGTGTCTGCCAGTTCTAACTTTGGCTAAGTCCAAAGGAGGGATGAGCTAAGGGTGGGAGTCCAGCGTCAGCAGGACAGGGGAGGGGCAGCTAGGAACTGCCCTGCCTTTTGCTCCGCATGAATCCAGGTCTCACAGCCCTCCTGACTGCAGCGCCTAGCCCCACCAGCCCCACCTTCAGGTCTCAAAGAAGCTCTAGCCTGGCGCTGGCCTGTGCCTAAGGCGGATGCCTGGGCTCTCTGCTCAGTCCTAAGAAGGAACCCTACCTTTTCCTCTTCTGGACTCAGCACATGACTCAGGGCTGCACATGCATTATCTCCGGGACTTGTCTCCACAAGTTTCCAGTGAAGAAGTTACTATTATCCCTGTGTTGCATGTGAAAAAACGGAGGCTTGGAGAAGCTAAGCCAGAGGACACATAGCTTGTAAGCAGTGGGGTCTGATTTTAATCCCAGGTGTTCAAACCTCAAACATCACACTGCTTCTTCCTGCTGGATGGCCCCTAGATTTGAGTCCCTGACCCCTGCCACACCTTCAGGGCCTGTCTTAGCCTTATCTGGCATCATTCATTAATTCATCACATCGGTCATTCGTTATGCAGTGCCTGCTCTGGAGCAGGCCTCATGTTCAACCATGGGCAAACAGCCGTGAGGGGAACATACTCACTGCCTCCCCAGATCCGACAGTCAATAGAGGGTGACAGACAAGCAGGGAAGCAACTGGGGACAGTGTGGTTTGTTCCATAGCGGAGGGAAGCACATAAAAGTGCAGCGTAGCCCAGCCTGGCATATCAGGAAAGGCTCTCTGAGAGAAATTCCATCCAGATTGAGGTCTGAATGATGAGCTAGAGGAACTAGATGGACAATAGGTGCAAGGCTGTGCTCCTGCTAAGAGCAAAGCAGGAGCAGAGACCCCAGCATAAGCAGGCAGGCCAAATGAGCAGGTGTGAGGGCAGAAGGGGCCTGGAGAGGTGAGTGGCTCTGTGAGTCAGGCGTGAGGGCTTTATCCCAAGTGAGGACATGAGGGAGCACACATGGGCTACAGAAAAGTCCTACCTACAGTGGGGAGAAGAAACTGGATACTGGCAAGATGAGGCCAGAGACAAATAAGAGGCTGGGGCGGTATCCTATGAGCTGGTCATGACGTGAGAAAGGGGACTGTATTTTGGATTAAAGGACAGTTAGCAGGGAGAGCTGAGAGATTGGGAGCTCTCTGGTATAACTGGGTGGAGGGAGGGACAGGACCCTGCTACCTGTTGACAGCTGTCCTTTTGCCCATCCTGTGTAGGGGTCCTCAGACCTTCTCTGACCGGTTCCCTGCAGGGCACTGACCACCAAGTGCACTGTGACCCTCCAGCTCTACCCTTCTACTGAGTACCTGTCCTCCCCACAGAGGTTTGACTCACATGTCTGGGTTCAGTTGGCTCTAGCATCTTCAGAGTGACAATGGGCAAGTGACCAAACCTTCTTGAATGCCAGGTTATGCATCTATGAAGTGGCAGTGATACTGTACCTGTTGGTGGCCATGGGGTCAATGAGATAAGATATGTAAGGAGTCTAGGTGTATCCAGAACACACAAAGCATTCAGTAAATGGTGTTCTTGTTATTATTATAATGACTCTGTCAACCCTGAAGCTCCTTCTTGGGTCTGTGAATAGGGACAGGGGACATCCCACAGGCATGTGGCCATGACCAGGTGTTGTCCCCTCTCCCGCCCTCTGCTTCCCAAGTGCAAGCAAATGCTGCCTGACATCCCCTCTCTGGGAGTAAGTTGGGAAGGCAGGCAGAGGCGGGTGGCGTGATGGATGGCTTTCGGCAGTTCTGTGATGCGTCAAATGTTTAATGGAAGTCAGCCAAGTGAGCCAGCCCTTCCCGCACCGCAGGGTGCGGGTTTAGGGCCCTCCTCTCTTGCCTTGCTGATGTTCCCTGACGTTCTGGGAGCACCAAAGGCACTTAGGTGCTTTGCCGAGGAAGGAGAGAATATCAAATGAAGCTGAGATCTCCTTTCCTCATCTCTGACAAGGACACGGTCCTTCAGGAAAGGGAAGGAAACTGGGCCAAGCTCCCTCGAATGCAAGAAGGCAGAAAGTTGCTCCAGTGCCAGATACCTGAGCTCACCTCTTCCTGGCTGTGTGACCTCAGCAAGAGTCAAAACCACTCCAGGCCTCAGCTTCTTTTTCTCTAAAATGGGGATAATAATAATAATCCCTATTTTATAGGGATGTTGTAGGATTAAACGTGAAAACAAATACAAAGAACTATAATGGTACCTGGAATACAGTTGGTGCTCAATCAGAGCTAGCTTTAATAGCAGGGGAAAGAAACAAAGATTAGGTAATACGAGCTGCTGGCCTGCCCTATTGCCAATGTGTTGTGTGACCCCAAGTAAGTCCCCTGCTCTCTCTGGTCCTGGGTCTCCTCACTCTGGACCGAGGATTTTGGTCTCCATAATGACCCAGGGCTCCTCTTTGCACACAGTCAGGGCCACACCTGCCTGTGACCAACAGGGACTCACATACCTGGGCTCAGGGTAGCTTTTCCAGAGAGCCTTCTCAGTTCTGGTCCTGTGAAAGCCAAATTCATCATCTGATGAGCAATGATGTTCAGACAGTGGAAAGCAACAAATGAAAAAAGGACTGGCTTCCATCACATCCCGCCCCTCTCTCCCCATTTTCCGCAGCATGATACCTGCCCATCACTCCCTTCCCTGAAGGCTGGTTTTCTTGATTCTTCCCCTCTGCCCATTCTTACCTCCAAGACTTTTGTCTACTCTCCTTGTTCCCCTACTCTCCTAATCCTTCCCCCTGTCAAACCCAGTCCAATCCACACCTATTCCCGGCAGCCTTCCAGCTCAAGTGGACATTCTCCTTCCTGGCCACCGCCCCCCCGCCGCCCCCCCCCCACACACACACACAGGACAGACCATCAGCATTGCATATTTTGGAGGAACATGATAAAGTGAGGTAAAATTGAACAGAATAAGATGAGGTAAGGTAGAGCAGCGCTGTTGACCAGAAATGATGTGCCAGAACCAGAGCACTGGGTCATGTCCAACAAGCCATTAGTGGAGACAGGGCACTCCATTACAACGATATAATAATATCCATCCTGCATGGGTACAATACACCTGCCAAGCACTATCTCAGTCAATCTGTACAACCCATTTTGCAGATGAGGAAAATCCATGTGAATAAAACGTACATGGACTAGAAAGTAAGTGGCAGAACCAGGGTTCCCACTGAGCCCATCGCCTCCAGGGCCTACACCATTCACCACAGTCACAGGCTCTCTGGTCTCCCTTTCTAGACAGGTCTGTGGCCAGAATGCACAGGGAGATAAGGCTGGAAGCTCAGAAATACAGCGGGCCCTAGAGGCAACACCATGCACACCATAAGCTCTCTCGGGAAAGGTTTAGTCAAGTCATCCTACCCTCCTCCTCACTGGGCCCCTTTTGCTAGGGAAATTTCCTCCACTGGGCCTTAACAACCACTTGGTCTCTAACTATAACGCCGCAGTGATAAACTTGGTAGGCACTTGAAAAGTCTACTTTTGGAAGATTTTGTTTCCAAAGGAAATATTTCCAAAAGTGACAGGCAAGGTTTGGGCTGCCAGGAAGCCCTCTTGGGTACTGGTGGTCACCATCACACACACCCTCCCACCAACCACAACTTGACAGCATCACCTTGGCTATATGGCAGGTTTCTGAAAACGCGCAGACCCCCACCTCCCCTGTTTAGAACACCAGCATGTGGGGGCAGGTTTGCCCCTTGAGCTGCTGGCCGCCTGGATTTCTAACTGCCAACTTCAATTCGCTTTCCTTCCTCTCCAGCACCTCTCTCTCCCCCAGTAAATAGCCCTAAGCTGGCTGTCCTGATAAACTGGGGGCTTAGGGACTTTCTTCAAGTGCCTTGTAAATGGAAGCGTCTCAGACCGACAGCTCTCAGTGTTCAATGAGATTATATTTCTTATTTAAATAGCTGATTGGAGGATTGGTTTCAAAGTAAGATGCTGTATGCCCAAGGCCTCCTCTGGGCTCCTGGGGAGAAGCAATATTGTGTGGCATTGTGCAGCTGCAGGAGCCTCTCCTTCGAGCTCCCGCTCCCATTCAGATGCCTCCAGGATGGGGGGAGACTGGCTAGTGGGGGATAAAAGCCTCCTCCTCTCCTGGTTTAGGGAGCTGGAGATTATGCCTTTCATTGGCGAGCGTCTTCTCCAGGGCTCCCCACCATGCTCTGCACCAGTTGTCGCCCCTCTCAAAGCGAAGGGGAGATAAAAGGCAATGTGCTCGCTTCATCCCACCTCCAGGGAAAGCTCCAATCAGTCTTTTGTCAGTGGAGGATAAGCGCCACCATTTTAGGAAGGTTTGTTGTTCAGCATGCTCTGCTGGAAGGTTTTGTGCAGACCCTTTCCCCATTTGTGCTATGGTTTCCCTGGCCCCGTGCTGGGCCCTGGGCGGGCCGATGCATGCTTTTCTTATTCAGTACCCACGCCCAGCCCTGAGAGGGGTGGCATCATCTTGAGTAGCAGGCAACCTTTGAGAAGGGCAAGGTTTGCACAGGACCAAATTCTGCCTGAACAGTGCCGTGCAAATCCTGCAAGGGCCTAAGCTCTTTGCTTAGAGCAAATTTGCAGTTAATTGTGTGTCAAAATAACATATTAGTAACAGCAGCGTCTGGACTGTGTGCAATTCCTCTCCTTTCAAGTCTTTGTCTGCCCGGGGCCGGAGGGGCTTGTCAGGGCATCTTTGAGACAGGCTGGTGGCCCCATCAAAAGCAGCCCCAGAATCTTAGTGACTGGCCCAGAGCCCTGGACAAGATAAAAGGCCAGTGGTGGCCTTGCAGAATGCCCAGCTCTGTCTGCAGGGCCACACGGGGCTGGTGATCTTCGTTACTGGCAGCTGCAGCACAGGGGCAGGCGGTTTGGTATGCCAGGCACATCCAGCGCCTTGTGCATCCAGGGACCGCAATCAGGTAGCTGATGGGGATGCAAGTCACATCGCCTGGGCCATTGCCGCAGTGAACTGATTCATGCTGCTACTTTGAGGCGAGGATAAGGGACAGCAGGGCCCAGAGACGACCAGACTGGCTTTATTATACAGCTGCTGTTTTCAAGCTGGAATATTCCAGCCTCTCCTGCTCCCTCTCTTTCTGCCGAGCCACGCTTCCTGCCTACCTGCAATGACAGTGCTCATTCTGGCCCCTGGCTTTGGCTGAACAATGGCATTATGCGATGCATAAAGAGTACCCGGGCAACCGAGACAGGCATGGCTTAATTCGCTCAGTGCCCAGTGGCTTTTGAACGCCCTTGCATTCAGCTTTCATCCTGAGCAGCCCTAGCCCTCCCCTACCCTTTATTTCTCATCCCTCCCCATCACAAGCTTCCCTCGGTTCCTAAACAGGTCTGCAACGGATCTGATGGCTGTGAAATGAGGGATGCAAAGGAAAGGAAGACAAGAGCACTCTAACTGGAAAAGACTCCTGGCTGTGGGCAAGGAGACCTGGGTTTTGGTCTCAGTCTGGCCATCAACTTACCGGGTGGCCTCAGCTCTGAGTCCCAAGTCTGTGTCAGCAAATAAGAGAAATGGGAACAAAGTTCCAGAAAGGCTTTTCCAATTCTAACATTCTGTGATTTGGATACACACACCATTGTTCTGGCTTCGCTTATTGATAGTGAAGGGTCCTTCACTGTACCAGTGATATTCTCCTTGACTGTGACCTATAACAGGGTCACAGGTCAAGACAGTAAATGAGTAAAAGAATCTAGATGATACCCATGGCACATTGGTGCCCACCTGACCTGTCTAAAGCAGCAACCACTACTCAGCTCCAACTTGTTGGAATAAGAAGCCCAGTCTTGTGAGGTCTCTAATTTTTTAAAGAAGAAATCAGACATTTTAAAAGGTTAGCTCAATTTCTTGTAACATAGAAGGTCAAACAAAAGCTATCGGGGACCTTATCTGCTCAGCAGGCTTCCAAATGACAAAGTCAGGAACTGACAGGGCTACTGCATATCTCAGCTCCAGGGGCACCATCATATAGAGCCCTGGAGTTGTTAAGGGGTGTTCCTGGGACCAGACAAATTATACTGAGCAAGGTATCCCATTATGTTTTGAGAAAAGAGAAAAGGAGAGGAAAGGAGAAGCAAGAGAAAAGGGGAAGAGAGGGGAGGAGAGGGGAGAAACCAAGACTGGGCCCAAAATCTTCAGATACCCTGTCATCTAACAGGGTATCATCTGGGCTAACCGATGATCCCCTTTCCAGAAGTAAGGGAAATGATCCTATGTAGCCTGCTGGATCTCACCTCTTTGCCACCCCTGCCACTCAACCAAGTAAGGCCAGACGATGCCCCTAGATTCCCAGCAACCCCACTCTATGCAGCTGAGGAAATTATTCCACTGCCTAAGTTCCCTGCCCAGACAGACACTTGGTTCCTATACTTCAGGGGCCTCAGTCTCCAAATCCTACCTTCCTGATACAAGCCCTCACAGCAGAGGGCATCTCCAGGCAATGGCACGTGAAGATCCCAGGACCTGGAAGGGACTGCGGGAATGCTTCAAGCAGACCTTTCCCGTGGAATCTCAAATTGGTCATGATATTCCATCAACTTACCTTATAAAATTTATCCTACTGAAGAGATGCCACCTCTTAATAACATACCTGGAGGTCTCTGAAGCCACAAGTTTATATCATTTCAACAAGTATTGAACAAATAATATTTGCCAGCACTAAGAAAAAATACTTGGTACAACGAACTCCTTGAGGGCTGGGAGAAAAGACAAGCTCATATACACATTCAGTTCAATAACAACCAGGGAGCAGGCAATCTGGGGCTACATGCAACTGTTTTCTCTATTGATAGAGGGATCACTATATTACGGCACCAGACTTGCTGTCAAAAACATCTTCACAGGCACAGCATTACTATAGGAGACATAAGGCTGACTTTCTAACTCATCACTGTAATACAAAATCAAAACCCTCTGTAGGACATGGATCAGACTGCCATGGGAGGTGAGAAAAGAAAGAGGTGGTATTTGATCTCTTCTCTAAACATACAAGTGGAAGTAGAGAAAGAGTACCCCTCCCCACCAAAGGAGTGGGGTGCCTCAGAGAGAGCAAAGATGGTAGTAAATGCAGAAACTGGGAGGACTTAGATGGTCTGTTGGGTGAGTGGTCCCAAGCTCCAGAGAAGTTCAGGCTGGCTAGAGCAGTGGGAACAGAAAAGGAGAGCGTTGGGGAAAAAGGTGAGAGAAGTTGATTAAGGCCCAATCATGATGAGCCCCAGGCAGACAGAATAGTATGGGTTTTATTCTGTAAGCAATGGGAGCCATCGAATATTCATTGAGGGGAGGGATTCCATTATAACTGGGTTTCAGAATGAGCCTCCCCCAGCTACATGGAGAGCAGACTGGAAGCTAGGAGAGTGGCCAGGAGACAGAAACAGTAGACCAGGGGAGAGCATGACAGCCTGAACCAGGGCAGTGGTGGTAAGTAAAGGACATGGTACAGAGAAAGAATTGAACTGGTGGTTGGCCACTAGGGGTAATGATCAAAGATGGCTGCAACGTCAGGAAGGATGATGGTGCCACCCCCAGAAGGAGGAGGAAGAACAGGTTTGGGAGAGAAGATGATTTCAGACCCAAGCTCCGGATAATTTATCAATCAAGACCAATGAGTAACTTCAGGGCTTAGCTCTTTGGGTTAGAGGGCACTAGAAGAGCTTGCATGGGCAAGGGGGGTCTGAATCTGGAGGATACTGGGCAGCATAATTCCCAAGGGGACACCAGAAAGGAGCCACCAGCCCACCAACACTCCCCAATCACTGTCCAATGGGCCTGGGGCCAAGCTCTGAACTCCAGTCTCAAGGGGCCTGTGAGGCCCTGAACACTTAATGCGGACCATAAATATTTGCCTGGTTAAGAGCCCCAACTGGAGGCTCAGCAATAGCTCTTCTACATGTGATAGTCGACACATCTTTCATGGAGGGCTTAAGGAGGGAAACCATCTCAAGTGATGGCACTTCACACTTGGCACTTGACATTTCTGAGGCACTCCACAGGCATTAGCTAATTAATCCTTGAGTCTGTTTAGCCCCCAAAAGAACTCCCAGAGGCTCCACTTGTACCCCATGTGTGAGGAGTTTCACACCCTCCCGAGGTTCAGATTATGGAGCGCAGGGAGACAGCTTTGCAGGTAGCCACTCGCCCGCTCTCTCACTTGCAGGTAACTCAAATGTCTGCCAGGCAAACATCAAGGGATCCTGAGAGATGAGGTTTTCACTGTGTCAGGTGCTTCCTGAGAAAGAGATAGGAAGATGGAGAGAGAGACAAGAGACCTACATCTACTCAGTTACTACTAGTGCTGTTGCTGTGTACTTTGTTCTTCGTGGAACATTTTTGGTGTCTTTTCATTTAACTCTCAAAATTTCCCCAAGAGGAGTCTCTGAGACAAGGATTCAAGGGCAAGCAGTTTATTTGGTATGTCATCCCAGGAAGCACCAGTTGGGGAGAGGGAAAGGGAGACAAAGAAGAGACAGAAGCCAGCAGAAGGTATATAGTGGAGACTCCACTACTGTGGGCAGCAAGGCTCTACCCACTGGGCACTCTGGAGATGTACAGAGCACACCTCAATCATCCCATTGAGGGGTCAGGGAGCTTGGAGATTTGTCCTTAACTCCTGTCAGTCACAGATTGAGTTTTGTTCCCAGGGCATTAACTCCCCACCACATCTGGCCCATGTCACGTGTGTCCTCAGATGAACCCAAAAGCCCTTAGACAAATATTCCCAGGTACTAGCAACAGACACAGCTAGGGTGAAGTGGATAGGAATGGTCAGAGCCGAGAGATACAGACAAAGCACCAGCAGCATCTGGTGTAATACCACTCTTCCTATTTTCATAGATGAGGAACCCAAGGCTCAGAGATGGGACCTACTTAGCCAAGATCACACAAATAGAAAGGGGTGGGGCCTAAACATGAACCAAGTCAGTTTGCCTCCAAAGTGTTACTTCTCTCCACTGAGTACCACTGTCTCCCAAGTCTAGCTTTCTTCTCCCTTTTTTTCTCCTCATCCTTGAAACATACAAAGGACAGCCCTGTCTGCTAACAGTGTCCCCCCTCCCTGAACCTCTCTCAGACATCTGACTCTTTTGAGCAGGTTTCCCTGAGATAAAAGCTTGATGACAGATCTGCCTTTTGACAAAGTCTGGAACCAAACAAGGCACCCCTTCCTGGGCAGCATCTATTCTTCCTTTAGTAAGTCCCATCTTCTCCTTGGCCTTTTAATGCATTTGATAACTTTGTGAAGTGCAGACATGCAGGGTTTCAAAGGGCTGTAAATTCCCCATCCTGATGCCACAGCTACCGCTACTGGGTTTGTGTTCTGTTTTTGCTTGCACAGGCCAGGGGTGAGCGTTTGTCACTGGTTGGAGAACTGAATTTGGCAGAAGAGATTTCTGTGCATTTTCTGTGCATTAATTTGCCAAGCACGTTTTCCCAACAGAAATGCTAAGGACAGCAGCCAAGTGTAAAGGGGTACATGTCACCTGGCAATCATGAGCAAACAATCCTCTATAGGTGGTTCCCTCTAACCCTAAGAAGAAATGCAATATTTCTCTGCTTTTACACCCTAAAAGGCACTATATTCTCCTCTCCGATTATCATTGTCCCATCAGAGTCTAGGCCAGGAGGGAAGCTGGGGGTCAAGGAGGTGGTGGGCCAGAGAGGGGAAGAGATCTGGAATCAAGCATGTCCTCTAGGGTGAGGCGCATACCTATCCCAGCTACCAGGAATAGAAAATTCATAGGTAAACAGGAGTGGCAGTAAGTGAGAATGGCCAGTAAAGAGCATCAGGTAGGGACAAGTACAGGTAATAGGCAAGAGAATGACCTGAAATCTCAGAAAGAGAAATAGGCAGAGATCAGGCAGGTAGACTGGCAGCCGTAATAGCCTTTCTCTTTCAAAGGTGTGCTGGAGATGGCTCACACCGTTCTCAAATGGCAATTATTAAATTTTCAGAAACTCTACAAGTAATTAAACATAGCCATTATTAAAAATTAAATTATATGAGCTCACAACTAAATGAATTATATTAAGAACAGATTAAAAGTACTCAAAACTTTATTTCTTAATTATCTTACTACATCTTACTATTATCTGTATTGTTGAGTTTATTTACATCTATTGTATCTGTATGATGGAAATTCTTTATAGCAGCTATTGCATAGCTCTTGAAATTACTCATGTTGATAATATTTATACCATGAAATTGGCAAACACTAAAAATTTGGGCTTCTTTTCTTTCTTTTTTTTGAAAGGCCAGTGTTTACTAGCATTTACCAGCACACTACTGGTAATTGCTACTCTAAATCAAACACTTCCTACGTGGCACCATGCTAGACACCTCACGTTTATTATATACCAATCTAGGCAGCGCACACCTATATGACATGCCAATTGTTAAAATATTGAATTATTTTCATTTTGGTTGGTAAATAGCTGCTGTCTCAAGCTCCTGTGTGTCTTCCTTTCTCTAGCCACCCAGCTCCTCCCCCATGCTACTAAAGGTTAGTGCCTGAGGCCACTCTAGTGCTAGCTAATGGCAAGTGTTCATAAAGTGCAGATTGTTGATATTTTTCCATAACCTCTGTTTACAATTATCCCACAGTTTGGTATTATCATTATCTCTGTTTTATAGATAAAGAAGCTGAGACTCTGAGAAAAAAAAAAACTCACTCAGAGTTACACAGCTGGTAAGAAACAGAGTTGGGATGAATCCTGAACCCAGCCAGTGTTCCCAGCCATGGGGCCACACTATTTCTCATCAGCATAGAGGTCTAGAAGCTACTGGCAGGGGCTAGCCTCCAAGCCCTGGGAGAAAAATAGAGTGAAATGAGGTCTCTCCTCAGGTTAGCTGGTAGGGTCCTGGGCTTAGGAGACCAACGGAAGGACCAAGTTAGTAAAACAGTGAGGCCTATCTCATGAAGAAGGCAAGCCCTAGCTACTAGAATCAGACAGCACACCAGAGAGTGCCCAGTAGCAAGGATGTCTTAAGATCTAGTCTAGAACTCTTGAGGTCTCAAAAGAAGACTAGCCCAGAAAGCCAGGGTAGTTCAGGAGACTGGCCCAGAAAGCCAAGGTGGTTCAGCTGGAGAGAGAAAAAAATGGCATAGATGATAGAGGCTCTGTTTATCCCTCTGGTGACCAAATCAAAGTTGTGATGGAAACAAGGAGCAGCAGCAAGGAAAAATAGCCTGGGATCTAGATGAACAAGCCATACAACTACAGAGAAGTCCAAGAAAGCACCTTGCAATGGCAGAAGGTAGGACGGCGCGAGGACATGGAGCTGCCTGGTCTCGAGCCAGTAAGTGAGACGGAGGCTGTGGCAAGGGCAGCAGTAGATGCCTCTTAAAAGGGCCACGTCCACAAGCAGATTTTTGCGGTGACAGACCTGCTTACTCTAAGCACCAGTGCAATTCGGCTGCATGCAGGGGGCACCAGGGACTTACAGGGAGACATTGTCAGAGTGAGGGCCAAGGTGAGACTCACCCTGTAAGGAAGAGCCAATGGTGTCCATTGTTCCCTGTTGAGTCCTCCCCCTACCCAGTGCACGGAGACAGCGCCACCATAGCCAAGACATCATCAAACTAGATAACAGAAGTTGCTTTGCCCAGAGGATTCCCTGAAACCCCACCTCCTCCAGCTTGGGGCCCCACCCAAGCCACATCCAGGTATATCCTCAGTGAGTCAGGTGCTCCTTGCTGAACAGTGCCTAGATTCACGCTGTAGGCAGCTGGCCTTGGTTTCTGGTGTGGCCTTTTGAGGCAACTATAAGCACAGCATCTGAGGATTGCTTGCTGAATCTTAACAGGTGGCCCTGGAGGGCTAGAGGCTTGGGCTAAATTTGGCCTGTAGCTGAGGACTGTGGATAGAATTGAGTAATCTAACAGATGCAGAGTTCAAAACACTGGTTATAAAGATGCTCAATGAACTTTTGGGAAGTGTAGATAAATTCAGTGAGAACTTCACTTCAGAGATAAAAAACATAAAAATGGAAATGGAAATTATAAAAGGGAACCAGTCTGAAATGAAGAACACAAACAAAGGAATAAACAAAGTGAATAAAGAAAAGAATCAAATGCCCTATCAAGAGGACGGGAAAGCCAAGGACACACAATAAGAATGGCAAGAGATAAGGTGTCAAGACTATAAAAATAATTTAAAGAGCATATGGGACACTATTAAGGATCAAAATGTCTGTCTGATCAGCATACCTGAAGGAAAACAAAATGTTGAACAGCTGTTCAAAGAAATAATGATGGAAAACTTCCCTAACCTGGTGAAAGAAATGGACATAA
>NW_006438113.1:7315442-7378220 GCF_000325575.1 Pteropus alecto
AAAGAAAGATAAACACTCTATGATTTCACTTATATGTGGAATCTAAGGAATAAAAAGAACAAAGTAATCAAAACAGACTTGCAAATATAGTGGACAATTTGGTGTCAGACAGAGGGGAGTGGGATTTGGGGGGCTGGGAAAATGGGATGAAGAGTTAAAGAAATACAAATTAGTAGCTGATGGATGGTCATGGGGATGGGGAGCATGGCATAGGAAATGCAGTTAGCATTAATACATTGGCTAGGTGGAGGGTCAGAGGAGGAAGGGAGCAATTGAAGGGATTGTTTTATGAACTATCTAGATGTCTAACCAATGCACTGTATACTTGAAACTAATTAAAATAAATAAATTTTAAAAAATAAAATAAATAAATTAAATTAAATTTTAAAAAAGGAAATGAGCCTGCAGCTCATTTGGAAATCCAATGGAGTAAACAATTGCCGGGCATTGCTTTAGCAGCTTTAAAGGCTATTTGGGGGTTTTCTGGAAATAATAGCTTCCACATAGAACACTCTAGGCTTGGTGCTAAGCTTTACTTTGCGTGAATTTTCTCAGTCTTCAAAAGCATCCAATGAGGGTGAAGTATATTTTTCCCGGTGAATCAAGGCCTATAGAGGTTGAATAACTTGCCTGAAACCTTGTTAGCAAGTGGCAGAGCCAGAACAAAAAGCAAGATCTGTCTGATTCCAAAGCCCACACTCTAGACTGAACCCCAGGATGATTGTGCCTTTAGGGATGGGAAATGGAAAAGCCCATAAATATGTGCAGTCAGATTATTAACGTGATTTAATGAGCTGCTAGTATGAGCCAGGATTGTACCCAGGACCATCTGACATGGCCGTACGTGATACAACACATGAGGAAGATGCCTGACTCTCCTCTAGCCAACTTGGGACGCCTGACAAGATAACGGAAGCTTTCAGTGTTGGATTTGAAAACAAAAAGGAAAAACCTGTGGGGCACCAGTTTCTTTGGGTCATCTGGCAGAATCTTTACCCCTGGAGGCTTCTCAAACTAGCTTACGTACAAAAGAGAATTTATGGGTTATGGTACCTAGCAGCCAGAGATGGTGTAGCTTTGGGCATAGTGGGAGTCATTTTCATCAGGTTCTTTTTAGGTGGCAGCTATGTGGCCACCAACAGGGTTACGTTTCCCCTGCTTAGAAACCTCTCTTGCCACCCCCGCCAGGTGTCTGACACGGAAGTTGCTGGATCAGGCTTCCAAGGAAACCTACTCCAAGCCAGAGCAGGAAGCCAAGGCAAATGGAGGCAGGGACACCAGGGCTCGAATAAGAGTTGCTGCCAAAGCCGGGGCCTGTCTCTGATGATCAACGAGGGCAAACAGGCAGTTCATCATAGGTGGCTTTTTTTCAAGTATATTTTCTAGTCTGTTTGGAACCCAGGAAATGAGTATTTTAATTTTGAGATTAAATGGAGCAGGAAAAACTACAATTTTGTACAAATTACAGGTTGGAGAAATTGTTACTACTATTCCTAATTCTTTTCGATGAAAATAATAGTATCCTGCCCGAGCTGTGTGGGGCCAGAGCTCCACCTAAGAAGGATGGCAGCCACTGGATTTAATGTTGAGATGGTAACATACAAGAACCATAAATTCCAAGTCTGGGATTTGGGAGGACAGACAAGTATCAGGCCATATTGGAGATGTTATTATTCAAACACAGATGCAGTCATTTATGCAGTAGACAGTTGTGACTGAGACCAAACTGGCATTTCTAAATCAGAGTTAGTTGCCATGTTGGAAGAAGAACTGAGAAGAGTCATTTTAGTGGTGTTTGCAAATAAGCAGGACATGGAACAGGCCTTGACTCCCTCAGAGATGGCAAATTCATTTGGGTTACCTGTCTAGAACCAAAAGTGGCAAATATTCAAAACCTCAGCAACCAAAGGCATTGGCCTTGAGAGGGCCATGGAATGGTTAGTTGAAACGTTAAAGAGCAGACAGTAATTCAGTTGCTTCTGGTCCTCCAAAAGGAAGACCACATCACACATCATTTTCAAAACAGGTAAGTGTTCTTCACACTATTAAATATTAGAACTGTGTAGGATTGTTGGCAAATACGGAACTGATTGCAACATTTGTAATAAATATAAAAAGTAAATATTTGTTTGGAAAGGTAGGTCATCATGATTGAACCAACTGAATGTCTGGTCTTTGTAATGTAAAATATTCCTTCCTTGCTTTCTTGAGTTAAAATATATGTTCCATATTCTATTTGTGTGAAATTCTTATTCAAATACAGTCAAATTGAAGAATGTACTCTTATTGAGGAAAAAAGAAAAAGAAAAGAAAACACTCAAAGAGAGTTCTAGCAAAAACCCCAAGTCAGACTCTTATTGTCCTAAGTTGGCCCATTCTAGAACCGATCCATTAGACTTTGCTGGGCCAAGCCTGAGTTTCACATCATTCCTGGAGAAAGGCTGGAAGCCAGCCCAGTCAAACTCCCACGCTGGAGAGCAGGAGAGTGGTAGATTCCCAAAGGAAAACAGAGCTATCGTTATCAGAGATGGTCGGCTCAGCAAGCAGAACAACAAATGTCCACTCTGACTTCTCTCTGACTCAGATATTCAGGGCAGACCCACCCAGTCCACAAGCATCTACTGAAAACATTGTGTATGCCTTGTCAGGTTCTCCCTCTGGTACTGACCTTCACGAACTCAGAGACACGGGCCTGCTTCCCACTCTTGGAGCCTCCCTCTTTGTCCTCTTTCAACCAATATATCTCAAGGTCTGGAACCTAAAATCTGCACAAGGCATGGGCTTCTTTCTGCTTTAATGGTGACCCTATTTCAGATTTATACAATTCTGTCCTCCATACACAGAAACTGTTATGTCCTGGAATCTAGGTCTATAATTTGATATGTACCACCTAGGAACAAGAAGGGCATATGGAATTAAAAATATCCCCAAGCACATAGGCTATATGGTCACTGTGGCCACTGTCCTCTTCCCAGCAGCATGTGGACGAGACTGGGATGAGGCAGCTCCTTACCCTCTCGCCAGATGCCCTTACAGAATCACGACTTGTCCCAGGTCTCAAAAGACCTGAGGGGTTTCTCCAAAAGCTATTGTTGGCTACATTTAACTGAACAATTTAACACAGAACAGCTGAGACCAAGTCAACTACCACAACACCCAAGATATGTGATCAGGCCCCCAACTCCTAGGTCTTCTCTAGCCCACCACTGCCCAGCCTCTGGGGCAAAGGAAACCCAAACAGGATAAGGCAGACCCTCACTCTCAGGGAGAAATGAGTGTGTGAGATGTTTCACATATAGCAGCACCCACTGCAGCAAAAAAGGCAAGTTCAAAGGTAATTGGACTAGGAGTTTTAAGCATGGCTGTTCCCGTAGCAAACTATTTCATGAATACCCATCGGGATCTGTCCATATGGACAGCAGAAGGGCTCCTGCTGTTCTTTTGCTAATAAAAACTGTTGTGATTACATTTCCAATCCTCTCGGAGCGGGGCCTCCGTGGGGCTGCAGCATGGCGTGCCGAGAATGTGTCTTCCAGGCTGATAGGCAGCAGCTCTCCCTACCACAAAGGGGTGTGAAGACCTGTACCCACTGGATGTGGAAGGAGGGTCCTCAGGGGAGTTTGGGTCTGAACAGGTGTGTGAGTGTATCTGTGACTGTGTAGTCTCTCACACATGGTGCACACACACAGGAAAATCTTAATTAATGGAACAACCTTCCATAAGTGGTTCCAGTTACTGACACTTTCTGGTTAATTAGAGGTTAACCTGCAATCGCTTTTTTATTTCAACCTCCTTGTTGAACTACATTAGTCTAATTTCACCCCTACCCTCATGGCTGAGCTCTAGCTATTGTCTTTGTTAGGATTGGCCTCCCAGCCCCTCATTCTCTATCAAAATCCTACCTGTCCTTCCTGCCCTGCATCAGTTCAAATGCTGCCTCCTCCATGATTTATCTGATTCCTAGCATTAAATGGGGGATTCTTCTAGCCCTCTGGGGGCTCCTCTTACAAAGCATTTAGCACTTTCTCTATTGTCTTCTTTCCCATAGAAAGCTCGAGGCTCCAGTAGGTCATTGCCATGGTCTTGCCTCTGAAGCCCCAAGTGCCAGTGGCATAAGGCCTGGGATACAGTAGGTGCACAATAACTGTTCATTAAACAAATGAGTTAATGCAACCTAAAAGTTTAGGAGCCTGGGATTGATCAAAATTTAAGGCCTCTAGAATACTTAAGATTTTGGAAATTCCCACTTTCCCTTATTTCCTTTATTCTCATAAAAGGATTAAAAATTATTGAAAAGCTCAATTAATTGTGTATGTGTGATCTGCAATGTATCCTCTGGAAATCCAGTCTCTTGCCTTGGACTCGGCACACACATACCCATGAGGTACACCAGAATACACAAATGCACATACAAATATACATTACAACACTATTTTTTTTTAATCTCCAACATACAAAAATTCTAGCTTGTAAAACATGTTATAGAGAAAGCTATTATTCACCTTCTTAAAGAGTTTTTGTTTCACTTACAGAGTCTTCTCAGTGACTTCCAGAGTAGGCTCCCCCACCACTCTGATTGTTTGTTCATTGACATTAATTACTTGACTCTGGCTCCTTGAACTTCACTTAAGGACAATCAGAATGATAATGAAGCATCTCTGGAGGACTGAGTAAAGCCAACAGGCAAATGGAATTCTCTTTGGAAAGAAACATCCATTTATACACAACTTGTGAAGGTAAAGATTGTAAGGTATGGCTATACCACTTAACTAGTTACTTTAAGCTCATTGCTTAACCTCTCTGGTCCTCTGTTTCCCCATCTTCTGAGTGAGGTCAAGAGAGTTGGTAAGGTAGCTGAGGACTAGTGTAGTAATTTATCCCTAGAACATGATATTAATGGAACCCGAACAAAAATATTTGACTGAATCTATGAAACATCAGTATCCTCTAACATCATTGCCACCAACTTTGGTCATCCCAAAAGTTCACTTTGCTGTGGAAGCAACCCCCAAATCTCTGTGGCTCAACATGACAAAAGCTTATTCCTTGCTTATAGAGACAGCTTGAATCTGAGGAGGACTCTGCTCCACATAGTCACTCAGGGACCCTGGCTGACAGTCTCTTCCATCTTGAAGTTGCACCACCTAAAACTCTTGGCCTCCTCTGTCACTGCAGCAGAGGAATAGACAGCTGTAAGCTTGCACACCAGCTCTTCTATGCTTCATGTTGAAAGTGACCTCCTTACTTCTGTTCATGGTCCATTGGCCATAGTGGTCACATGGTTCTGGGGAAGCAGATGGACTATCCATGATGTGATCACCAGTATCTCTGCCACATCCTAGGACACTTCTCACTCCCACTACCCCAACTACAGAGTCAACTAAAGAGTAAAGCCAGACTCTCCTCCACAAAACTGTCCTCCATAAAAAGTTTTAAAGGACATCAATGTCTCCTAACCACAGGGCTAGTGTTGCCAGCCCTTGCCATAAGGCCAGTAAAACCCTCCGCCATGGCAAAAAGAACCTGGTTGATGCCACTACAAAAATAAGTCAACCCCGCTATACCCAAGCTCCAGAGCAATACCAATCCCCACTGCCATGGGACTGACAGGGTTAGTTCTCAGCTGCATATCCACTTGGACATTCTCTACTTCTAGGCCAACCATGTCATCCTAATACAAAGGGCTACCCCAGCTAGACCCCTGGCTCCAGACCCTGTTATCCCTGCCAGCTGCTGGCCTCTGTTCACTCTGGGGACCTGTGCCTCTCAGCACTTACTAGCCATCCCCCTCCTCGGATGGCAGCCTCCTAGGGCAGATCTTCCTTACAGGTCACCCAGGCCCTCCCTCTTGTCTCATACCCAATCTTCAGCCTACAGTCCTGGTGGGGCAGGAAATGGCTGGAGAGAGGGGCACATTCAGAATTCCATCAGTCGTTTGGGGAAATTTTTATTCTCGTACTTCCTTGGTCCATCTGGAGGCCACATCCTTCAAGTTCACAACAAAGAGAGACTGAAGAGAAGTAACCAACTCTCCATCAACGAAGCAAAGAAGTCTCTCCCTCCTAAGTCCAGAGGACAGCTTTGACTATAACACAAGAAAGACATGGGGTAGCTTCCACCCTTTTCCAATGCCCCCAGGTGAGTATATCAACTTCAAATGGATAAGAGAATAAGCAAATGAATGAAAGAATATCACATGACAGGTGCTTAATAAATATCCATTCATTCATTCTTCGTGGTGTTACCTGCTGTCACACATTAGCAGATCCTTTGTCCTGCCAAGAGAACTAAGCAAGATTGTGAGTAAAGAACAAGAATCTCCTCTGCTAACTTTTTTTAGCATTCATTATGTACCAGGGTGTCAATACATACGGTATTTATTTTCATTAGCTCTTTTGACCCTTATAACAACTTCATGAGATAAGCTATCTCTACATTATGATTATTTCTATGATTATTATTCCAATGACATATTATTGTTGACTATTTCTACATTACAGATTAAGCAAACTGAGGCCTAGAGTTGGTTGAGAATAGCCTTGGTGATCCAGGCAGCAAATGGCAGAGCCAGACTATGAGCTCAAGGATCTATCTGACTTCAAATACTGCTCAGGCTCTGGAGAATGTCCAGTTACAGAATTTGGTTGGAATTCAATTCAGTCATAACTTCTATGTGCTTGTACAGTCTACACTAGGTGATATGAGGAATACGGAAGTAATGAGTCATGATTCCCGCTGTAAAGGAACTTGTAATCCAGCAGAGGAGACAAGACATGGCCATAAGAGCTGCGTTAAATCATGTCCCACCCCCATCGTATTCTGCATTGTCCTGTGAAATGCCCATGAGTTCACATTCATCTGGAGGACTTCCCAGAGAAGGTGGCATTTGAGCCAACTGCTGGGCCTCAAAGGAGAAGTAGGATTTGTATAGACAGATAATGAGACAGACCCAAGAGCCACAAGATTGCAAAGTTAGTTCCACAAAAACAATTTAACTGAAAAAAAAAAAAACCTGACCATGGAATCACACAGCTTGTGGTCATGTACTGACTCACATAGTAACTTTAGGGAATTTCCTGCATTCTCGGAGGCTCAGTTTCCTTATCTAGAACATGGGGATAATGTCGATGATGTTATACCCCAGACCTGTCTGGAATATGCAATTGGTGACAATTGTAAAAGTACTGGGTAAATGGGAAATGCTGAACAAAGTGGAGCATTGTGGTTGCTATGGCTACACACAGGGCACCCAAAGGAGCCACACTCCTAGCTGTGAAATTCATGATAAAGCAGAAACCACTGTCATTCCAAGGTCAATTGTCCCCCTCCTGCCACTCTCATCTCAGGAAGCTCGAGACAGAGGTTGAGAAAGGAGGGTCTGCTGCTCCTGAGGGACCCACAGATAACGAACACAGCTTAGGCAAAAGTGATGTGTGCCCTTCCAAAACCATGATGACTAAAACCCAGTGACACAAGAGGAATAGTGGGACCCAGCTGTGCCTCCTAAATATAGCCTGACTTCAGCTCCCCACGGAGCCAGGAGCCTAAGCCATGTTCCAAGGGTTGCTCTAAAAATAATGCTATAAATGGGTTTAGCACCCCCCTCAGCTTCTTAGGGCCCACAGGTGGGGTTTCTGTACCTGACGGGTTGGCAGGACAAGGTAGAAATGAGGCAGTGGACCATGGGCTGACTTTATGGCCCCTGGGATACTTCCGAAGACACTTGGAACTTCATGGTTCTCTAAGGAGCACAAATGAATGAAATAATATCACTGACTTCAGTAAGTTTACTAAGCATTTGGATTTGGCTAAATATTGATAACACATTCATTAGTCTCACTTTACAAATGAAGAAACTGAGGCTGCTCAGAAAGAGGGCATGACTTGGCCATGGCCACATTAATAGTAAACAGTAGAGTTGAAACATCATCGCATCTTTCTAGAACAGACCCACTGATTTTTACAGCCCATAGCCTGCCTTCACCCTCTGTCCTCTCTCTATTCGTCAATTAGAATTGTCTCCTCCTTCACCTCCTCTTCTCACCTCTACTGGAGCCCCAAGCCACTCCAGTCTTCCCCAAACAGACAGAGAAGAGATGAGGACTATAAGCTCTATGAGGAAAGGAATAAGATCCACTATATATGCTTTACTCTCCCCTCAGCCTCTTCAACGACGCCAGGATAGAAAAGGCACTCAATATTTGTTGAATAAAGAACTCGCCCTTCTCTCTTACCCCAGATCCAATCCATTAACATTCCCATAGGCTCTACCTTTAAAACACACCTAGAACATTAATTAGAATGGCTAAAATTAAAAAGACCGACCATACCAAGTGTTGGTAAGGATTTAGGGAATTGAAACTCATATACTGCTAGTGGGAAGGTAAAATGGTACAATTACTTTGGAAAACAGATTGGCAGTTCCTTACAAAGTTAAACAGATATCTGCCATATGATCCAGTCAGTCCATAGCTAGCTACTTACTTAAGAGAAAGAAACAATCTGTCCCTGCAAAGACTTGTACACGGGTGTTCTTAGTAGCTTTATTTGCAAAAGCCCCAAATTGGAAACAACCAAATGCCCAGAATGGGGTAAATCGATAATCTTTGGTATATCTATACAATGGACTATTACTTCATAACAAAAAGAACTGAACATGCAATAGCAACAAAAAGAAATGATACATGCAATAACATAAATGCATCTCAAAATAATTATGCTGAGTAAAAAAAATAAGCAAATGGAATATATACTTTTTGTATGATTTAATCTACACAAAATTCTAGAAGATGAAAAGTTACCTCTAGTGACAGAAAGATGAGTGGTTGTCTGGGACTGGAAGGGTGGCAAGCAAGATGAGAACAAGCAGGAGGGTGGATTACAACGGGGCACAAGGAAACTTTCAAGAATTATAGTATGTTCATTATTTTGATTATTGTGATAGTTTCATAGATATATACACATAAGATATATCAAAGTGCACACTATATGTGAAGTTTATTACATGTCAATTATATCTCAATAAAACTGGGTTTTTTTCTTTTAAAAAAATCCAATTTCTTTTTTTTAATTTATTTATTTTAATTAGTTTCAAGTATACGGTACATTGGTTAGACATCTATATAGTTCATAAAATGATCCTCCCAATTGCTCCCTCCCTCCCCTGACCTTCCACCAAGCCAACGTATTAATGCTAACTGCATTCTCTATGCCGTGCTCCCCATCCCCGTGACCATCCATCAGCTACTAATTTGCACTTCTTTAACCCTTCACCCCATTCATCCAGCCTCCCCAAACTTCCCTCCCCTCTGTCCGACACCAAATTGTGAGTCTATTTGTGAGTCTATTTTTGATTAGTTTGTTCTTTTTATTCCTTAGATTCCGCATATAAGTGAAATCATATAGTGTTCATCTTTCTCTGTCTGACTTAAATACTTTCTAGGTCCATCAAAGCAATATCTTTTTTCATCCTCTTCCTTTTCATATGTAGGGGTCTTGTTTTCTTATCCTTTCAGCCACTCTATCTTTTGGTTGGAACACTTAATTCTTTTCCATTTAAGGTACTTATTGATAGGAATGTAGTTGTTACCATTCTTTATTTTTAATACATGCTTTTCCTTCTTAAAGAAGCCCCTCCAACATTTCCTGTAATACTGGTTTGGTGGTAATAAATTCCTTTAGCTTACTTTTGTCTGGGAAGCTCTTTATCTGTCCTTTAACTTAAAGATAGCTTTGCTGGATAAATTATTCTTGGTTGTATATCGGGTCTTTGTCCTGTCAAATATTTTTTGCCAAGCCCTTCTGTCTTGCATAGTTTCTTTTGAGAAATCAGCTGCCAGTCTTATGGGTGTTCCCTTGTAGGTAACTATCTGTTTTTCTCTTGCTGCTTTTAATATTCTTTTTTTTATTTAACCTTTGGCATTTTAATTATGATATGTCTTGGTGTGGGCCTCAAACAGCTGTTCAACATCATGATTTTCTTTAGGTATGCCAACATACAGATATTTTGACCCTTAATAGTGTCCCATATGCTCTTTAAATTATTTTTATAGCCTTGGCACCTTATCTCTTGCCATTCTGATTGGATGTCCTTGGCTTTCCCATCCTCTAGATAGGGCATTTGATCCTTTTCTTTATTTACTTTGTTTATTCCTTTGTTCCATTTATTATGCTTCTCGTCTCAGATAATGTGTTTGTCGTTTCAGACTGGTTCCCTTTTATACTTTCCATTTCCATAGTTATGGTTTTTATCTCCTTGTTGAAGTTCTCTACACTTCCCAAAAAGTCACTGAGCACCTTTATAACCAGTGTTTTGAACTCTGCATCTGTTAGATTACTTGACTCCATCATATCTGGATCTCTGTTCCATTCTCTCACAAGTTTTCTGCTTCTTTTCTTCTTTGTCTTCCCATTTTGGCTGTCTTTACGTGTCCATTTCTATGTACTAAGCAAAGCTCCTAAGTCTCGGTCTTATTAGTGTAGATTTGTGAGGTAGGTGTCCAGTGACACAATCCTGAGAGGGGTTCAGATGCAGGCCAAATTTAGCCCAAGCCTCTGGCCCGCCAGGGCCACCTGTTAAGATTCAGCAAGCAATCCCCAGATGCTATGCTTATAGTTGCCTCAAAAGGCCACACTAGAAACTGAGGCCAGCTGCCTCCAGTGTGAATCTAGGCACTGATCAGCAAGGAGCACCTGACTCACTGAGGACATACCTGGATGTGGTTAAGGAAAAGTTTCTTCAAGGCAGATGCGAACCGGTGACCTAAGGATGCTCGGAAGCCTCTGCTATAGTCCTCTGCTTTACCAACTGAGCTATCGGAGGAAGCGCCTGATTTTACTTAGTTCTCATCACCTTCACTGCTAACTATCCTGACCCAAGGACTACCACCACCTAGATGGCTAACTCTATATGCCCCAGCCCTGCCAGAATATTCCTTCCTCTCCATGGAAGATACTGTGGGTGGTTCCTGCTCACCAGGTCCACCCATCCCTAGGCGCTGTGCTGGTTGGCGGATAACAATTCATAGCTACCCCTCCTCTAGAGAATTGCTCTTAACTGACAGGAGTCACTTTGCCAGGGAGGTTACGCTTCCTTCCCAGGGACATCGACAGCCAGTGACTGACTGGCATAGGGATAAAAAAAAAAAAAATCTACCCCCCTTGCTTCAAGAGCAAATGGCTCTGCAGTGTGATTCATGCTTCAGAAGCCCACCACCATGGGTCAGACCAAAGCTAGACTTTATTTGCACCCACATCATGCTCAGCTCCTTCCCTTTCCCCAACCTAACTTATTCCCTCCCCTAGAGGTTTTCCTGAAGGGCTCATCCTCAATAAATCACAGAAACCTGAATCCCTCTCAGTTTCTGGGAACCCAACCAGAGATTACAGTTTGTGCCAGGGGTGAACCTAGGAAGAAAATCTAAGGGTAGGATCTGGGGTGGATCACTTACAGGCCTGGTGGCAGGTGGAGAATTGGGAATCCAGAGCATGCGGTAGCAGTGCATTGGCTAAGACCTTCACCTGTGGTGACTGGGATGGGATACAGGCAGAAGGGTAGCACAGACCCATGCAGTATCTCTGGTGTTTGAGAGACACAGGAGAAAGTGTAAATATAGGGCTATCAAATTAGTGCCTGCGACTGAACACTTGATGCTTGGAAGAGAAAAAAATGACAAGCTTGGGACAATCTATTACCAATTTAAAGCAACTGTGAGAGACAGAAAACATCTTTGGTGGCATTTAAAGAGACCTTGATCTCCTGTGGTTGGACAGCAGACAAAGCTGAGACTAGACCCAAGACACAATTATAAAAGTAGCAGAACTTCAGAGAAAGTTGCTTTCTTGGCCTAGGCAATTCTCATACACCAAGTCAAGCCCTCAGAGGAAGAAGTGGGACCCTGAAATTTGGGATAGAGATATCTAAAGTAGATATACTTGAACCCCTTGAATTCTAGTTCTCCTGAAACCCTCAGCCTGCTGAAAAGGCCCACTTCCCCGTGCTGTAAGTCTCTACAGAAGCCTCAAATGAGGCAGGTGCCTTGGAGGACAATGCTGGCCCTCTTCATGATTTGTCCCCTCCTCCTCTCCTGGCCACCAGAGCCATTACTATGGCCAAACTGCAGCATGGTTTCACTGGGCGAGTAACCAGCCAGCTAAGGGCAAGAGAGATTATAGAGCAAAGAAGCTTTAAGACCCAACCAATATGAACAAGCAAAAACCAAGAGAATTTACATGGAAGTGGATGCTGAAGGAGGAAAGCAGAATATAAAGCTGGATAAAGAAAAGCTGGTTGATATAGAGGCCCTCTCCATATTGCAGGATCTAATACCTTGGCAAAAGCCTTAGAAGGTGGTTCTAATATGTTGCTGATACAGCTCTTGAAAGCTGCTGTCACACGCTATGGGGGAAGAGGTCCAAAGGCTCAAATGGGACTACTATTTAACTAACATTGAGGGACCACATAGCTCTTAAAGCCTAAAATGTTTATTATCTGGCCCTTTATAGAAAATGTCTGCTGACCTCTGATGCATGAAGATGGCATATAATAACATAATGTTCCCAAGAGCCAACAAGGGTATCATTTAATATATAGAACCAAATGAGATGAAGAAGGCTGAAATTAAATACCCCAATGGAGATTCACAGTTGCTTGACCAATTTGAGCCAGTTCTCATACCCAGAACTTATCAACTATAAAAGAAGTCTGGTCCCCATAAGATGGGAACATGAAACACTATAGTAAATATATACAGTAGTCATTTCCCAACTGGAACTATTTTTATTTACTCGAAGAAAAGGGAATTACAATGTAGAAATGGAATATCCATTTAAGGGATGCTAGATAGAGATCTACTTCATAGTTGGCAGAACTTTGCAAAGATTCTTTGACCAGTAGAATAAGCTTTTTCAATATAAAAGGCCAAGTGGAAGCCTATGAGGCTGCCCCATCCTTGGACCAAGATGATAGACCAAAAACATTATTACTTCCTGAGGGAATGGCAGAAATTAGTGTCATCTTCAAAAACTTAAAAGATGCATAGGCGATGGTCTCTTTGTCATATCTCCCATTTAATACACTAGTCTGGCCTCCATCATGACAGATAATAGTAAAAGACTACAAACTTAACCAAATAGTAGCCCCATTTGCAGCTTCTTAGCTGGATGTGGGATCTTAACCAGAGCAAATTAATATAGTTGCAGGTAAGTAGTTTGCAGCTACTGATCATCAAATGCTTTCTTTTCCAGACCGAGCAAAAATGAGGACCCAAAGCAGTTCACATTGATAGGGGATGAACAGCAGTTTTCACTCACAGTTCTCTGTTCATTCTCCTTAATTCTGTCATGATATATCCAAAAGGTCCCAGACATCTAGATTTTTCACAGAACATTATATTTGCCCACTATATTGATAACATCTTATAAATCAGATCTTTGAGTAAACAGTAACAGGTAGGATAAGAAGTAGGATACAAGTGCCCAAGAAGGTAGGAAATAAACCCTACAAACAATCAGAAGCCTACCACAGTCATTGTTTTTAGAGGTTCCATGGTCTTAGAGGCATCCCTTCCAAAATAGTTATTGTACCTTGCACTTTCTACCACTACAAAAGAAGCACAATGCTGTGGAAGCAACATACGTCAAAGTTGAGAATAATGCACCAACCATTTGCCAAGTGAAGCAGGAGGATGCTAGTTTTGAGTGAGGCCCAGAGAAGAAAGTACCCTGCAACAGATTCAGGCTGTGGTACATGCAGCACTATAGTAAATATATACAGTAGTCATAAATATGATATAGCAGATCTCATGGTACCAGAGGTATGTGTGGTGGAAAGGATATCTTGTGGAATCTCTGGCAAGTTCTAACAGGAAAATCATAGGAGTAATGGAGTAAAACCTTGCCATCTGCAGCAAAGAACCATATATCTGTCCAAAACAGCTCCTAGCATGCTAGTTAGCCCTGGTAGAAACAAGAGTATTTGATCACAGAATATCAAGTGGCCATGACATGAGAACTACCCATCATGATCTAGATGGGACTGTCAGTCACACTAAGTCATAAGGTCAGTAATCCATCAAAAGACAGAAGTGATATGTCCAGGATCAGGTTCAAACGAGTCCAGAAGGCAGAATTAACTGAACGAACAGATGGTCAATACTCCATGTCACAAAACGTGTATGTACCAGTGTCTCTCCCACAGTTCATACCTATGGTCCTATGAGAGGTTCTTCATATCCAGGCGATGAAGGAAGGGAAAGCCCAAGTTTTGTTCATATATGTTGGTACAAGCAGAAGATGGATATTGTTGCACTACACCCCCATTCAGGGGACCCTAAAAACGGTAGTGAGGGGAAATCCTCCCAGTGGGCAAACCTTCAGGCAGGTCATCCACTTTGTATGGAAAGAGAAGTAACCTGAGGTAAGGATATACACAGACTGATGAGAAGTAGTTAATGGCATGGCTTGTTAGTCAGGGGTCTGCAAGAAACAACATTGAAGTTCAGGGACAAGGAAGTCTGAGATAGAGACATGTGAATGGGCTTATGAGAGTGGACACAAAGTGTGAAGATCTTTGTGTTGTGCATTAACACACACGAAGGAGCATCCACTGTGAAAGACCAGAGAGAATGACTTAGCCAAGCAATGTTAGCTAGCTTTAGTTCTTAGTCACCACTGGCTTTCACAATAAGCTCATAAACAGAGTAATCATAATTGCAGATTGAGTTACACATAAACCCAACAGCATGGGCTTCTTCTCACCAAGGTTGATATAGTTACTATCACTGCTTCTTGGATTACTAGATCAGCAGGTCAGGAAGATTTTCTATACTGTCAAGGATTATTGGCCCTGATCATAACAAGCATGGCTTGCTGACATATAATGGAAGCATGGAGAGATGTGTTTGGAATTCATGGGATTCACTGGTGTGTCTCTTGGTACTCCCATATCTAGTATTATCTATAAATAGCGAGTATACCAAACACATGAGGAAGGCATGGTAACCAGGTGCTCATATCCCTTAGAAGTAAGTGACCAGATCACTCCACTTGGAAAGCCACATAGACCAGCAAAAGTGCTAGTCGAGAATAAGGAAATTCTAAAGCAAATAGTATAGGAGGGAGATAATGAAAATCAACTTTAGCCTTGCAAACTGTTGTTTATCCCACTTACCCTCTTCTTATAAGTTTCCCCAGGAATTGTGACTAAAGAATTCTAGAGAAGCTGAAACCAGGCAGAGTGAACTGAATGTGAGAATCAAGAAGATCTGAGTGGTGCAAGTGGTAGGCTGCGGTAAATGTTGTCAGTGTCCCACATAGATCCCCTTTACCTGACTAGGGTACTCATTCCCCAACTGCTGAGTGTTGCCTAATAATCGCTTACAGCCGCCCCCCTTATCCAGAGAATTGTCCTTGTCTGGTGGGAGCTGCTTTGCCCAGAGGCTACACAATCCCAGAGGGTAGTTCATAGCCAATGCCTGATGGATATGAGAGTGTAAAAAGTTGCTACTCTTGCCTACAGGGAGGAAACTTTGTAGTGTGGTTTCATTTCATGGCCCATCACCACATAGACCAGACCTAGGCAAGACTTGACCTTCAATTCTTTCTCCTGTTCAATCCTGTTTCACTCTCTGTTAAAGGTATTTCCTAAAAGCACTCCCTTGATAAATTGTATGCACACAAATTCCTGTCTCATGTTCTGCTTCTAGGAAACAGAATGGAGACCTTCTCTTGGCTGGGTCTTATTCATCACCTAGTACCATGATGCCTAGTGCAATAATAAATTCATTCATTCATGAATGAATAAATGAATGGAATTGCAACAGTTCAGAAGTCAAAGGCATGGGCAAGATGACCCACATCATAAGCAGCCAAGCCCTGAACTTGCATCTTTTGAGGCCAAACCTTGGCATAGTAGTGTCTAAATAAGTGAATAAATAGCAGAAGGAATTCACGCTTAAAGGTTGTCCTGTAGAAAAAACCATTCCAGACTCCTATGACTGAGCAACTAATACAAGTGACTCAAAGTCTTGAAAGCTTTAAAAGGGAGACAAACCAAAATTTTTGAATCCATGTCATATACTAAGCACTTTATATGCATTATGTTATTTCATCTTAATAATTCTTTTGGATAGATTTTATTAACATCCTTATTGTACAGATGTTCAAGAGCTTGCCAGTAAGTGAGAGATCTCAAACTCAGGTGCCGACAAGGACCAGGTAAGTATGAAATGAGCAAATAAGCCCCAGTTACAGGCGCTGAGAGTGGTGGGGATTATGACGTACTGGAAGGTGTGTGTCCCATCCAAATGAAGCATTCTCTGTTCAACTCCAGACAAATTGTTTCTGCTGATTGTTCAAAAGGAGCTGGAAATCACAACTGTTATGTGAAGTTTCCTAAATGGTAACTGCTAACAACTAATTCAACAAATTATAAAACCCTGTGAAAGTCAAACAAAACACATGTCAGAGCCATATCTGACCTGTGGGCCATCAGTTTTCAACCTCAGCAGTCAAGAATTCAAGCATCAGGAGATTTTAAAATAAAAGCTTTCAGAGTCCTTCACACCCAATATTCTGCCATCCTGTGGCCCCAAAAACAGTTCATTGCTCTGATCACCAGGTCTGTACAGAGAGGCTTTCTCATCCCGGCCCAGACAGGACCTCCCCATAACCCATAATTTTTGTGTCCACAAGCCTGGAGACATCCTCAAGGCTTTGGCAGGGATAGGGGGATCTCAGAGCTTCTAGGATCTAGTTTTGCTTTCTCTAGGAAAGTGGGATGCGAAGCATTTCAGGCCAAAGAAAGATTTCTAACCCCTGATATTGTCACGGTCCCTGATGCCTTTCAAACCTTCACATGCTCTGATCTCTTTTGTGCTTCAGCTTGGCAAGGTGGATATCACTACCTATCTGACTGGTGCAGATGCCAAGTTTCAGAAAAATTTAATGGCCTGCCCAAAGTAATACAACAATGTTACTGGGGCCAGAACTGAGTCTCCCAAGATTTCATCTGGCGTTCTTTTTGCAAAGACACACCATCCAAGACAACAGCTGCCCCAGTACTGAGCTGAAGCAGCCATATGCAGCCCTCCAACCCGAGGATGTCAAGCCAGCATTGTACACCACATGTGCCTGGCCCTGGTACCCTTGGGTTCTCTGGGAAGCTCCTGCCAAATATAGCACTGGATGTGCCAGTTTCCACTGTGGCCCTTCTATCTCTCCCCAAGCCCCAGCCTGTACTGAGAGGTTCATTTGCCTACTGAAACCTTGGGCATAGAAATGGCCAAGGAGGATTTTATAACCACTGACTGCTGCTGTTGCTAAGAAACAAGTCCTTTAAATTCAATTTACAAAAAAGATAGAATGAGCGAGCAAGTGAGTGAGAGCAGGGGAGGGATGCTTGAACATCTGGTTATCTTCCCTCGTTGTCTCCGGTGACTATGAAAATGAGATAAGTACATTCCGAGATGGATGCTGGCCCTCTTCAAGCCATTTTCTAACTTTCCTCTAAGCTAATATTTCAGATCAGCTGTGGGTTTGATGGGAGTGGAAGAAAGGGGGTGTGCTCTTGCCAGAACTTGGTGGGTTTGAAAGAATACTCACCACCTTTCCTCCTCTGGGAATGATTCAGAGCCCCCTAGACAGTGAACTCCCTTGCTCTTGAGTCTGGTGCCCACCCCACTTCCACCGTCAGGACAGTTATTCTGCATATTTGCATAATCCTCTCCATCTTACTCAGGCTTTTCACACATGTTTCACTAGCTCTTATGGAGTAAATATTATTTTCCACATCTCACAGATGAGGAGCTGGTGTATGGTAGTTAGAAAATGCACCTGTACTAGAAGTAAAGGGGGCATGAGTCCTAATCCCGGCTCTGCCAAGAATGGGCTCAGCCACTCACTCCCCTCTTTGGGCCTCAGACAACTCAGCCATAAGCTGCAAGGTAGGGTTAGGTCATGATTTCCCATAGTGTGTGCCACAGAACATTGTCCCATGGGAGGTTACTGAGTGCTTGGTAAAAGAGTTCTCTGGTCAAACAATTTTGGGAAACACTGGTTAAAGTTAATAGGTCTCTTCTTCTAATCTAAGAAACAAGATTTCTTAGAGCCTTTAATGCTAATTTAATGTGCAATAGGAATCTCCAAGCAGCTATCCTTGCTTGGGTCCTGCCAAAACCAGGCTCTGTTACGAGGATTTAAACACAAGTAGTTTATTTGGGAGGCAATCCCAGGAACCCTGATAGGAAAAAAAAAAAAAGAAGAGAAGAGAAGGGCAGGGAAGGCAGCCATAAAGGAGTTATCAAGCAAGTGACCTCTATAGGCAATGAGAGCTTCACCCCAGTGGGGCTCTCTGAGAGATGGCGTGGGACGTAGCCCCACCTATGAGCCAGGGAGCTAGGGTATGTGTACACCAAATTTGGCCAGTCATTGGTTGAGGGCTGCTCTTGCATGGCTGGAGAGGAGTGTCAATAATTGTCATTAACTGTCTAGCACTTCTTGTTGTTTCCAAGGTACCAGCAAAAAGACCTTAGGAGGAGCTGCAGATACAGGCAATTGGAAGTCCAGCCCAGTACACTGACATGGCAAGGCCTGGGAGAGACAGGTAGTGCCCTAACAGCGTCTGCTATAAGGGACAGAGCTATTTTCCAAGGCTTATTTGATCATTAAACAGCTCCCAGGACTCATGTTCCATGGAAGACTCAATGGAATCATCAAGCTAAGAGCTCTCCAAAGGCTGGGCAGCTGGACAAGTCTGAGAAAATAACTTCATAATGGCTGAAGAGTCACACTTGCTCACCACCTCCCAAGAGCTGAACAGATGAATCCTATAGACACGAGAGATGCTTGCCTCTGACCTGCTCTCAGTTCATCTTTCAGAACGTACCACCCCATTTCTGAGACTCTGGCCCCCTGACCTTGGTTCTGGTCTATACCATTCCAGCCTAACCTCACACCCATAAATTCCTGCTAAGGCAGACTTATACTCCTGTCCCCAAGGGTCACCATCTCCTCTTGGGTTCTTTGGGTTTTATGAAAATAGGGAAACCATGCTAGAGTGTCTCCTCCACTCACACCTCTCCTCCCACTGGGTAGCTGAACCTGAAGCCTTATTCCTGAAAACCGACTAACAACACTAATCCCAAGAGAGGTGGTAACAAGATGATTAAGAGCATGGGTGCCTGGAATCAAATCTTACCTTCTCTACTCACTATCTGGGTGGCCTTGAGCAAGTTACTTAATCTCTCTGTGCTTCAGGTTTCTACAAAATAGAGATAATAACAGTACTTCCCTCATAGAATTATTATGACATGTTAATTATTATTGGAATGCAATGACAGTGCCTGGGGACAGTAAGTACTCAGAAATGACATCATCAGAATAGCAGCATTACAGAGTTAATGTTTATCAACTCTTATCACATGACAGACACAGTGCTAAGCACTTAAATCATTAAATCTCAACTATCTACCTACCTACCTACCTATGCTATTATTCTTGTTTTATTGATGTAGAAATGAGGTTCAGAGCAGCTACACTGCTGGCCCAAAGTCACTATGCAGGTAAGCAACCAGGAAAATCTTTAATTTTTAGCATTTTATTTTATTATTAATTTGAAATATATAGTACATTGGTTAAACATTTATACAATTTATGAAATGATCCCCCCAATTACTCTATCACTTTCTGGCTCTACACCGAGCCATTATGTTACTGCTGTCTGCCTTTCCTATGCTGTGCTCCCCATCCCTGTGACCATCTATCAACTACTAATTTGTACTTCTTTAACCTTTCACCCCTTTCTCCCAGCCCCCCAAGACTCCTCCCCTCTGGCGGTCACCAGATTGTCCTCTATATTTGTGAGTAACCGGGAGAAATCTTTAAGTCTCCAAGAATGGTTGCCTGATGGAATCTCAGGTAGTTTAAAACAAGGTTTGGTGCTGCTCAAAGGCTACTGGGGTTGGCTTCTAGGTGATCTGGCATGCTCAGTCTTTTCTCTTCCCTCATCCCCAAAATCTACAGAAAATGTATGGTTCTCCTTAGGCCCCTAGATAAGTACCTGATCTTTGGATTTAGAAGCTTTCTACTTTGTCCTCTCTGCCTATCAAAGTTTGACTCATATTATAAGGTCCTCTTCTTCCAGGAAGCTTTCCATGATCTTTCCCACACTCACCCACAAAAGGTCTCCCTCTACCCCTATTAGAGTACTACCTCCATGTGACACTCTTTTAGCATGCTAACATCCTGACAACTTCTTCATGTAGGTCTTTTTTCATATGTGATCTCATGAGCAGATATGACTGCCCCACAAAGGCAGAAGCATTGCCATAAACCCCAAGCTACAATGCCTAGCCCAAATGTGTCTGTCACAGATACTCAATAAGGAGTCACACTGAGCTGGACCTGAGATGTCATCAAGCACCCCGTACTCAATAAGGAGTCAACCATCCTAACACTGAGCTGGACCTGAGATGTCATCAAGCACCCCCACCCCTTCCCTGCATTTTACAGAGAGGGGCACCAACCTGCTTCAGTTACTAAGCCAGGCAATGGAGGAACCAGACTGAAACCCAGGACTCCTGACTCCAGACTCTGAGGACCCAGAGGACTGTCTCCAGCGTGATTTATGGTATGGAATTAATAGGTAATATTTCTAGTGAAGGGCTCACACACACCAACCTCCCCACCACCACCACCATCAGGACACTGTGTCCCTCTCTTATCTCCCTGATTCGCTTGCTCACTCCTTCTCTCCTTCTTGTGACTTCTCTGCACAGTGTCTGCAGGTTTATGTCCCACCCATGACACATTGGAATGTCAGCCATTAGTCTCTATTCCCCGTACTCTCAAATGAGAGGGCCAAGATTAATGAAGCATCTTCTCTCAATCAAGAAGCCATTTCAGGCTGTGCTTTTAAGCCCAGTGAGTTGTGCAGATGAATTAATATCGTTTGACCCTTTTGTTTTCCACAGGAAGATTTGTGGTGTTCCTCCCACCTTCACTCTGTCTGAGAGGCCAGCTTGCTCCCAGCTGCTTGTGTTCAGCAGAGTGGGCCCATTGGGAGAGAGTCTTCTCTCAGCATTATGGTCAGATTACTTCTAGGAGTGGTTGGGTGAGGGGGAAGTAGGTGGATATAACTTCTGAGGGCTCCTCAAATTCAACACACCAGCACCTAAGAAAACACAAAAGAGCTTTCTCCCCACAATAGGCAGACAGAGTCTGGGAAGGGGGGCCCAAAAGGCAGGTATTGCTGAGCCAAGTTCTTGAAGTGCAGTGGGGGACTCAGAACTGAATAAGCCAGGGCAATATTCAAAACAACTAACAACAAGGAATGGCACAAACACCAACCAATCAGAGCAGACAACCACTGTAAACCCAGTAAGGTCAGTCAGGCCCATCCCAGGGGCTATCAGCTGTAAACAGAGCATTTGTTCTTCCCAAGAAATGGAAAGTTTTTTGGCGTTGATAGGGGTGGAGGGTGGGCAAAGAGAGCTCAGGACCAAGTCACATGGCGGAAGGCTAGAACCCAAATCACAGAAATAGTCAAGGGACATTAAAAAAAAGAGAAAAGAACATCTAACATTACATTTCAAGTTGTTTGTGTTTTTGCAATATGAATCACCACTTTTACACAACCCTTCACTGAAGGCTTCTACACACACAAATGTCTTGAGAGAATGGGGTTGGTGTGTGTCTGTGTGTGTTTGTCGGTTTGCATATCTGTGTGTATGTGTAGACAGCAGTAGGGGAGTAGTGGGGAAAAGGGCTGAATTCTACATCTGATCCTTCACATTTCTGGTCAGGAACAGCACATGAGGGATCCCTAAGTCATCATTAGACTAAACTAATATAGCAGAAGCTCAGAGCCAGAGATGACCATGAGCCACTGAGGAATTTTCAGAACTCTCAGGGTCACAAATCCATTCAAGGTTCAAGGTACCTGGGGTCCAAGGAAACCTTACCCAGATCTCAACAGTCAGAATAATCCAAGGTGACATCTGAGTTACATATGCAAAATCGAAGTCATCCTCTCTACCTCCCAGCATCTACCCATGCCCCCACCATGTAGCTGAAAGTCACCTCCAGCCAGGAGGGTCAAAATCTGTAGTCATCCTTGACCTGTGCTCTCACTGCTGGTGGCAAACACTGTTAGATGATTTCCCAGTATCCATTGCTCATTTCTTCCCAGCTAACAGAGCCCTGATTTGATCTGCAGGGGACGGGGGTGGAGGGTGGGGGAATGGGGGCAATGTGCACAGTCCAAGAAAGCAGACTCAGTTGGTCTGAGCCAATCATGACAATCCCATTCCTCACATTCCCTGCCTCCTTTGCAGCTAGGGGTGGCTATGTGACCAAGGCCTGACCAATAAGGCCTAAGCAGAAGTCTGTTGGGGATAATTCTGAGCATTTTGCTGGCTCTTCTGATAGAAGGAACTGATGGGGCACTGTCTTCCTTTTCTTCCTGTCTGGGATGCAGATGAGATGTCTGCAACTATAGTAGCCATCTCATGATCACAAAAAGAAAGCCAAAGAAGCATGACAAACGCAGGTTCTGAGAATACTCAGCAGCTAAACCCCTGCCTGAAACCGCCTATCATCAGATATCATCAGATATATTCTTTTTTTTTCCTTTTTTTTTTTTTTTTTTTTGATGATGATTATCAACAGACACTTTCTCATTGATTTGGGAACAGTTTCAGGGTAGATGGAAAGAGGAAGGGGGGATCAGTTATACAACAAAATGAACACTGTATATGTAAGCCAAAATTAGTCATGGGTTCTGTCTTATGCTCGAATACATCCTAAGTGATCCGTTCCCCTTCTCACATATCCAAATTGTCACCAACTTTTGTCCATTCCACCTGTTAACATGTTTTCCTTCAAGCACCTGCTCTCCTTCTCTGCTCAGCTCCAGTCCTCTACACAGACACCAAAGGAGTCTTTCTAAAACACAAATCGATGTAAAGCCCAGCTGCCATTGCTTTATAGGAAGATTAAATTCAACATTCTTCATGACATTAGCTCACCTACCTTTGAGCCTCATCTTTCATTATTCCCTCTCCCTGCACACACACACCCCCAAATACATATACCAGCCACATGAAACAGCTCCTCCTTACCTAGGCACACAAGTCTCTCTCAGACCTCCATATCTTGGCATGTGCTGGTCACTCTGTCTAGAGCTCCTCCCCCACTTGGGAGAATCAAGGAAGGTTTTATAGAGTAAGGGGCATTTAAGATAGACCTTAAAGGATGAGTAAAAGTTTTATGATGTGAAGGTCTCTCTCCCCTGTGCTTCAATAGCAAATCTGTTCCTAATTCTATTAAATCATTAGCAAAGCTTTGTCAAAATCTATTTATACACATCCCTTCCTTTAGGATGTGGTTCCTTGCTGGAGGGGTCCTGCTTCTTTCATCACTATATCCTCAGCTCCCAGCACATGCTCAGCCCAGAATCACTGGCCTGTCTTTCCCACTAAGATATAAATGTATTCAACCAGAATAGTGCTGAGAGGTGGAAGAGAGGCTGATAATAAAACAAGATGAGGGAGAGGCGACATGCAAAACTTTGTTGATGAAAATAATGTTCAAGACAGAAAGTGGCAGAAGATGAAACTATGGAGGTTGAGTAGACAGCTAAAATCTTCTGGTTCATTATCTCTTATTTCCTGAGTGAAACTCGTATGTGCTCTGTTTACATGGAGACCTCATGTCCAATGAACAGATCAATGTCATCATGCATGCAGTTACACACACCCACACACACTCACACATACCTAATAACAATAATAATGATGATGATAATGCAAGTAGATCAGTTTTCATTTTGAAGATGAGAATCATATTTTTCCCAGTGGTACAAGTTCCAAAAGGAAGCCAGTACTTAAGTTTTCATTTATTCATTCAGTAAACCGAGCACCTCCTGTATGCTAGGATTATATATACTCCCTTTGTCCTCAAGATAAAAAGCAGTCATTTCAGTCAGGAATCACATGAGATTGTTTTAGTCCATGCATGTCATAGGAGCACAGAGAAGCAAAGGACGAAGTGACATTTCAGCTGAGCCTGGAAAGAGAGAGATGATTTTGGCAGGAAGAGGAGCAAGAGCATCCTGGGCAGAGCACTGACATGAATGACGACCCAACTGATCTTCTGTCTTATTTGGTACTGTTTTTATAACTTGCTAATAAATATTTTTCTGCTTTAAAAAAGCAAATGGCATTTAGGGCCTGGAGCAAGTTACAAAAGTTGTAGTGATAGATGAACCACAAAAAGAGGAGGTGCCCTAGAACCATAGCTATGCCTGAGGCCTGCAAGGCCTGTTAAGGAATCTGTACTTTCTTCAGTGTGAAGCCATTGAGGGTTCCTGAGCCTGGTGATGAGAAAAAGGAGGCCAGAGACAGTGAAGGCTGTGAAGACAGCCACCTGTTTCCGAGGCAGCTCCTTGGTTCACTCACTGTTCCCAGGACTACCAATGAGCACTGCCCTCCTGTGCAGATGTTAGCACTTGGGCTCAGTGAGGCCGGGAAACATTTCACTCACATAAAATCATCCATCTCCTCATTACCTCCCATTTCCAATAAGAAAACAAAATGCCTTTGGTCTCTGCCCGCAGTTGTGTCACTCACACATGTCCATCCTGATAAGACAAAGCACACTGGGGTGGTCTCCACGGAGAGACCGTGTTGAACAGGGGTAGAGGTCACAGTCATGGGACACCAGTCTGAGCCCTCACCTGGGCAATCTTTGCATTTTCCAATAGAATATGGCAGAGCACATAGCCAGGCGTCAATCCACTCAGGAAAACTCCAGGAACTGAAAACAAAGTTCAGAAAACCAACAAGCAGGAGGCAAAACCCATTCCTAAAGTAAATAGAACACAGCCACTCACCAAGTGCCTATGGCTCACTCACAAGTTAAACACCCTATCTAAATCTCTGCCTTATTTGGTGTCTCTTTTATACTTTGTCAATAAATATTTTCTGTTTAAAAAAAAACGTTTTTACTTCCTTGCAGGAACATGTACTTTCCTTATATCAAGAAATCTAAACTTTTATGATCAATTTTTTTAGCAAACTATAGAAATCCAAAATGGAAAAATATTCTGAAATATGCAAAAACAAGCCTCCCCATCCTCCACACACAAAAAAAAAGTCTACAGCAACAACTCCTGAGCTCATTCTCCAGAGCCCCAGAAACCTCCTTGCCCTTGGCAGCCAGGCCACAAAGAGCCCCCCCAATCCCCACCATCTGGCATTTCTGCCTACAAAGCATCGGCCCTTCTACCCTGGGCTGCCTGCCCACCCTGCAAATGGAGGGCCGGCGGCGCTGTTGAGGGCTGCTTGGGTTTTGCCTCTCTGCCTTGATAACCACACACACACACATACTCTCTCTCTTTCTCTCTCTCTCTCCCTCCCCCTCTCCCTCTCTCTCCTCAGAGCCCTGCCTGCCTCCTGGCGCTGCCACAATGGGTTCAGGCCAGGCCTGCCTCATCAGCCAGCTCTATCATAATCCTGCCTTCTCTATACACCAGTAAGGGGGTGCAAATATCTGGAAAGAAGCAGGGGAGGAGGAAAGCAGCCACAAGGGCAGCAGCAGGATGGGAAGGAGGAAGCAAGACCCTGAGGGGGGAGCGAGCAGGCAGGTGGCAGAGAGGGCTTCATTTGCTGAACCATCTGTCAGGAGCTAAGGAAAGGCACCCAGCTCCACAGCCAGGGACCCCTGCATGCACGCATGCACACACACACACTCACACACTCACACACTCACACATTCACACATGCACATACCCATACACACATACATACATAACCACATTCATACACATACAGCCACACATGTACACATACCCACAGAATCCCACACAAATATACACTCATACATACATCCTCTCACATATGCACACTAAATATACACAAATGGGCACATGTACACACATACACAAAGATGCATACCCATCTATATATAGTCATACACACGCTCACACCTATGCATATACCTATGCACAGATATACACAACCATATGCAAACATGCTTAAACTAACACCCATATGTAGTCTAAGTTCAAAATGCTGGCAGATGCAATGTCTTGTGAGGATTATCTTCCTGGCTTGTAAAGAGCCACCTTCTAGCTGTATCCTCACATGGCAGAGAGAGCTCTCATGTCTCTTCCTTTCTTTATAAGAGTATTAATTCCATCATGAGCACCCAACCCTCATGACTTCATCTAACCTGCCAATTATGACACCTCTAAATACCATCACATTAGGAGTTAAGACTTCAATATATGAATTTGGCATGGGACACAAACATTCAATCCATAGCAGATGTGCACATACAGAAACATACATGCACACCTATATATAGCCATACACACATGTGCAGGCCCACACACACATATGTACACAACCATATACATACATATGTTTAAACTAACATAAGCACTCATGTACATAGTGAAAACACACTCATATTCACACACTCTCATATCCCCATGTACAAATCCACATTCATAAACACCCATGCACAAATAAACACATACACAAGTGTATATATACGTTTGTTCGCAAATACACACTCGAACACACAGACATATGCACTCATGCAAACAGGTTCATACAACCCCACACACATAGAGATACATTCATATATGTATAACATTCATATATGTATATGAATGTATCTCTATGTGTGTGGGGTTGTATGAACCTTCCTCACATGCACATATATATACATCCATACACACAGTTCCACAATTATATAAGTGCATGCATATGAGCATAAAAATACTCGATCACATGCGTGCACAAATATATATGCCCATTCTCTCTCTCCGCCTCTTTCTCAATCACACATGCACGCACATACTCGATCATATGCGTGCACAAATATATATGCCCATTCTCTCTCTCCGCCTCTTTCTCAATCACACATGCACGCACATACACATGTACACACAGAGAGAGAGAAGCTCTCTTCTTCCTCTTAAAGAAAAATCAGGTTGCTGCCAACGCCCAGGGGCCTCCAGTGGGGCCTCGCCACTACATGTGCAGGAGCGAAACAGCTGCAGCCATCTCCCTGCCATCGCCACCACAAACACATTTACGCTCCCCTGCCCCTACTGCCTCAACATCATCTGCTAATCCACCAGGCAGACACCGAGGTTAGCCATTCTCAAGCCTAGCCACACATCAGAATCGCTCAGGCACTGTCTACCAACACTGACCCTGGATCCCTACCCCAGTTTCTGATTTAATTTATCTGAGGTGGGACCTAGGTATTGAGTTGGCTTTTTTAAATTCTACAGCTTCTCTAGCACAAATTCCCATTCCCTGCTCCAAAACCTTAGGGCACTTAAGCTACTTAAACCCTCAGGACTTTCTCCATCTCTAAACTTGGAGGGACAATAATGTCTATTTCATAGAATTGTTCTATGGATTAAATCAGATAATCCATCCAGATACACAATACCTGGCCCATAGTAAGAGTGCATATATATTAATATTGTTACTATTATTGATTTTATGCTACCAAAGTACGTCCCTGAAAAATGTGGATTCTAAATTTTTAAAAACTGAAACTGAATGCCCTGAAATCTATATGACCCAGAAACCATCTGAGGCCCATTTGGTCAACCTCCTTCTGATCCCTTTCCCCTGCAGTACCAACGGTGCATGGATGCTTTTGCCATCAGAAGTCAGCTTGAGGGATGAAGCAATGCTCTCTTCCTGCTTGTTTTCTTCTCTTATTATTTTTTTAGTGCAAATAATGACAAAGACATCATCCTATACATGCCCGAGGCTGTACAGTCTAGAGTGGGCCTCCATCAATTAGGTCTATCAATATTCTGGCCTGGCCGTGGTAGCCAGTCCCCAGTTTTGTGACAAGAAAGCGGTCAACTTGTACCAAGTCACATAGTTATCAAGAAGCAGATGTGTCTGGGTCCACATCCAGAGCTCTTTTCCCATTGTCATCCTGCAGGCTTGGAATCCTCTGCCTTCGGTCTCTGTGCCTCCTTCATATTCCATACCACCAAACCAGTGGTCCTTCAAGGCCTCGCCAACCTGCCACTCTTGTCAGGAGAGCAAGGGGTGTCAGAGACTCCATGGATGAGAGTTTAACACCAGAGTGAGAACTAGTCAATCATTGTCTTATTTGGGGGATTCTTAAAATGGAGGGAGGAAGAGAAGGCAACTAACACTAATTAATGGCTTTCTGACTTCACTACTTTGTTAAAATCAGGCTCTAAACAATAAGAGAGAAGGAGGGTACGAGACCAGTATCTAGCTTCGTCCTAGGCCTGAGACACTGTTAAGACACTGCTTGATAATTGTAGGGAAGATATTAGAGTGTACAGATCAGAGCACTGAGTTGGTTTGAGTTCCAGCCGCACCATGTCCTGGCTGAGTGATCTCAGTTTCCTGGCTTCTTTAAGACGGGGATCGTACCTTCCTCACCAGGGCATTGTGGGGTCTGATGAGATCACACCTGGAATATGATCACTTGGTACCTGGCACATGCTAAGAACTCAATAAACCTTGACTATTTTAATCTTAACTATTACCCATACTTTAAAGTTTTATTAAAGAACCATAATCAAAATTTTCAAAATATATTCTATTTTGAATGAACTAAAATTGTCCATTGGCTGGATTCTGCTGTCTGTACGAACTTTCACTGTTATCTGATTATGTTCCTACAAGTAACCATGGAAGAAGCACAGCCCCTTTTCCTAAGGAGTTTAGATTCTCCTAGAAAAGAAGACGTTTAGAAATAAACACAACATAAGGAAGTAGGTGAAAAATAAAGAAAACAACCTACACCCAATTGCAAATTAAAAAAAAAACAAATGAGACTCAGAGAAGCAAAGCTATTTGTTCAAGGACACACAGCCGAGAAAGAGCAGGGCAGGGAATGGAGCTCAGGCCTGTCTCAATGCTAAATCTCATGCTCCTTCCACTGTATGTAATAGCTCAGGGGACTCCATCTTTAAAGCAAATATAAACTCTGGCAGGTAGGGGTGGTGGGTTCCAATAAAGCATGGTCTAAATCTCTCAGAATAACTCAGACTTGATAAAAGTAAAAAGCCTTAGAAAATGAAGAAGATAAAATAGGAAGTTTTAAATCTCCCATCCATAAACACAGCAAAAGATTAACATTCCTTAAATCATCAATAGACAAGCAGTAACATTTACAGATTACCCTCTCAGCATCCAATTCCCCTTCCTTCTTCCTCAGGGCCCTTTGTTTCCATTGAAAGACCCACAAAGTTCTGGGGAAGCTGACTCCATTTCTCACCCCAAAGAGATCATGTGACCTAGCTACCCCAATCAGTGCATCCCATCCCATAGCCATTGTGATTGGCATACGAAAGGGCATGTGGTCAAGGCAACCACCACAGAATGAATCTCAGGGCTTATAATGGGATCAGAGACAAAAGAAGCTCTCTTTCTTTCCTGATGGACTTTAATGGAACACCAGGAGCTTCTTGGAGAACCTTGGGCCCTGGAAGCAGCAAGAAGCCCTCTACCCCCAAGAATAAAGCCAACATGTGGAAGCAGAGCCAAGAAGTCAAGGATAGAAAAAAGGGCTCTGTAGCATTTTTTAAAATCCTGGACTGGGTTTTACATAAAGCTAAACCTATTCTTGTTTATGCACTAGATAAAAATTCCATTTTACAGGGGCTTCTGTTACTTACAACCAAAAGCAACCAAACTAAAATAAGCTAAATGAGCCAGCATGTGTAGCAATCTCCAAACATGCCCCTAGCATAGGGTAGATGTTGTACATGCACCATAAGTGAGCAAGGAAGTTCAGGGAGTGCTGATGCGGGCAAGCTTCCCCTCTGTGAGAGGTTGGGTAGGTCTCACTAGTGTTCTGGTTTCTGCTCTGACTCATCTCCAGGCTCCCCACAGTCCCCTTCTCTCTCTTCCCTCCCTCCCTCCCTCCCTCTTAGAAAATAGATTTGGACACCACTGGGGTTACTGGATCACCATAGCAAGGCAGGCTTCCCTCAGAAAAGTATATTGCTCTGCTCAGGGAGGTGGTGAGACACCTGGGGGACACCTCAGATTATTTTTATAGAGATCCAGAAACTCCATAAAAACAGATCAGGGGATCTTCCAGCAGAATTCAGCTTCGTTGGGGGTTGTCAGCTTTGCATGGGGGCATCAAGAGAGGAGGCCAACTCCACTGACCATCTGGGTGGAGTTGGCCTCCTACAACTTGACAAGGCCAAATTGGGGTCTTCTCCATACATCCAGAGAGGACCAAACTCTCAGTGAGACAGTTAAATCAGGACACTTGTTAGACAAACCCAACAGCCAATGTAGTCATCCACAGTGGTAGTGGCCTTCTCTTTGTAGATGCGGAACATCCATGCCCATCTCCAGGGTCCCTCCAGGTATCTTAGCCCCTGAAGTGGCCTAATGAGCATGATATTGAGGCCAGTGAGGACACAGATCCTCCCTAGGTGTGGGAAGGCCCGATGATCTGAGCTGCCCCCTGCAGATGGCCTGTCCTGAGGAGCAGGAACACTCAACATCCCCACCTTTTAATCCAGGCCCCTGAACTCTGCCCCGAAATGTACTTTCAAACTTTGTTTTTAGGAATCCTGCTTTTCTAAGACAGCTCTTTTCCATTATCATTTTTGTCTGTTTTAAAATTCTTTCCTTTCCAAGTTGTTATTTTTGCATTCTTTCTAATTATATTTTGAACATATTTGCTAAAGAATATAAAAAATAAATGTAACAGATTTATGTTAAAAATATGTAATGTTAAAATGACCACCCCTCAACTCATCACCCAACTTTAAAGGTAGAACATCACCAGTAACTTGTATCCACCTATCTCATCCCCTTATTTTCCTCCACCCAAAGTAGCCACATCTTGAATTTTGGGTATATCATTCCTTTATGCTTTTGCAGTGTTTTCACATATGAATGAATTATAAGATAGGAATCATACTCTGTTGTCTTCTGTAGACTTACTTATTTCACTTAATATTATTTTTAAGATGCATTTATTTGTTCCAAATAGCTGAAATTTATTCATTTTATTGCTGCATATTATTCCTTTGTGTAAATGTGTCCTAATTTATATATCATCCACCTGTCTACAGATATTTAAACTGTTTGAGTTGCTGGGGTTTTGTACTGTACTAAGTATGCTGCTATAAATATTTCTGTACACATCTGCATACATGTGGTGCCCACATGCAAGAGCCTCTCTGGGGTCTACACCTAGAAGTATCATTGCTGAGTCAGTGGATATTCAAATGTTCATTTTCACAGGAAAATGTCTAATTCTGTTCCCACATTCTCTGAATATAGGTTTTCCTTACTATTGTTCTCCATTACTCATTCTCCAACTTACAAGAGAATCTCTACCCATGTCTGTGGCATGCAATACCTTACTGTGGATGGAATATATCTCCCTACCATGGGGTTTGCATTGACCAACAAAACATGAGAAGTGACAAGTGCCTTATCTAAACAGAAACTTTAAGAGCCATCACAAGTTTCCGCCTGTGCTATTTTTTCCTCTGCCATGAGATTATCGTGTCCCAGATGGGGGCTATTCTACCAGCCTGAATCCTAGCATAAAGATACATGGAGCAGAACTGCAACAAACATAAGTGACAAAAGATATGACTGACAAATAAATCTTTGTTGTTATAAGCCTTTGAGCTTGGAAGTTGTTTGTTACTGAATCATAATATAGTAAAACTTGCCTGATACAAGGTGTTCAATTAGTATTTCTTAAGCATCTCCTGCATATCAGGCACAGTGCCAAGTTCTGTGAAAGAATTCATGGCCAAGATAAACAAGGTCCGTTCATACTTGAAATGAACAGTAGGTCTCAAAGGCCCTAGAGATTTTCTCATACAACTCCCAAAGACAAACTCGTCACTCTCTTTCAGAAGTGACGTACTTGATAAAGAAACATGGGAATTTATTGATTCTCATATAAAGAAAGTCTGGGAGTTAAGCTTGAAGCAGGGGTAGATCCAGGAGCAAACAATATTACCAGTGCTCAATCTTTCTGTCTCTCAGCTGTGTTTTTCCTCTACATTTGTCTCCATTCTCAGATAGTTATTCTCTTATGGTAGCAATTTGGCCACCAGCTGATCCAAGCTGCTCCTTAAAGCTCTAAGACCACCAGTTCAAACAAAGTCCTGGGCCTGATTCCCACAGCTAATTTGGGCTTCAATCCCATCCTTGAACCAACCAATGTCCAGAGAAATGGGATATACTGACTGGCCCAAGTCTGGGTCACATAGTACACTTGGAGTTAGTGAAGGGGTCATCCTAACCCAAAATACATGTGCCAAAGAGAAGGTAGGGGTGGATACTCTCAGGAAAAATCAAGGTGCTCTTACCAGAAAGGGAAACAGATACAGGACAGGCAAAACACACACAGCCATGCAGCTACCTCATAGCCCTTACCAATTGTACACTGAGCTGGCTCCTACTGGCTCGTGAGAGATGATTGTACACATTTCTTTCAGATTCCACATTAAGTGACAACATGTTGGGAGTGTGAAAGCCATCACTGTGGGAGCATTTACACCATAGGACTAGCAAGCACTACACATCAGGCCTTTAATTTCCCTGGAGAACCAATTGCTACACATTTACCAGCACACTATTGCTTCTAATCCTAAATTTTCCATTGGTTATAATTCTAGCTCTTTCTCATGTCACACTGTCACTTGGACAAGTCCCTGGCCCTCTCTGGGACTTGATTTTTCACAACTATAAAATTGGGCTGACTCTTTTTGAAGGTATCTTCCATCTCGACAGTAGTGAGTCTGTAAGACCCTGAATGTGTGTGTGTGTGTGTGTTTGTGTGTGTGTGTGAGTTTAAATTTGCTTTCTCTGCATCAGAAATCAAAATGCAGGCATTGGCTATAAACTCCAACATAATTTGGTGAGCTGTACCTCTTTACTTGGGCTATTAAATCATTTTCCCTCCAAAGGTACACATGTTGTGGCATAAGGAGCAAACTGTTGACAGATGGTGGAAAAACTTCACAGGCCCATAATTGAGACTTATTTTCATACATTTGTGCCAGTTTGAAATCTAATTGCCAATAAAACAATACTGTGATACTGCCACATCTAATACCTCCGCCACTCTCCAAAGTTACACTTGAATCCACTAGTAAATTCTAATCTCCCAGAGAAAAATATTTCCCCCTCTCCATCAGAAAAGCAGTGCTATAAATCCACGTACAGTGGTTCATTTTCAAATGCTAACCTCCTTTCCCCAGTCCCCAAAGAGCCCTCACTCGACTGATGTTAGTGCCTGCCTGAGAGCAGTAGGTACTCTGTTTACTTGACAGAAGCACAGATGTGCTTGGGGAGGCTTTGCAGAGAAAACGCCAAGTTACCCCTCACCCTCTTTGGAGTGACCTGGTACCAGGCTTTGGTGGTATTTTGCCGCAGTAGTGGGAAAGTGGCCAGAGACCCAGCATTACCCACTGGTCAAGGGAAGGTACAAGAGCACAGACCTCTCCTCTCTGTTTTTCAGTTTTCACTCCCTGTTGGAAAGGTTTGAGAAGAGATTGATTCAGATCAATCGAGGCTGTAAATAAAAAAACAGGCTTTCAATGGGGTGAAAGAAAGAGGGTATGGGTTCGTTTGTGTATACTGAAAAACACAACCTGTCACCTCAGACCACAAGCCTGCTAACAGCAGCAAAAGCCATCCTTCACAAGGCAGAGCATTGCCTGGTTTACAAAGAAATCGTTATTGCAGGCTGAATCTGCGCCAGATGTGTACCAAGCCCAGAGATGGCGTGGTGAATGCAGCCAATACAGTCCTTGCCTACAGATCTTTACATCCGCCCTGAGAGATGCGTTAGTATTTTTCTTATTTTACAGACAGTAAACTGAGGCTCTGAGCAGTTAAGTAATTTTTCCTGCAGGATACACAGTGATTAGTGTAGATGAGATTTGAACTAGGATTATCTTATTTAACTCCGAGTCCAGGTCTTTTTTTTATAAGGATTAAGTGAGATAGGTAACTATGGAAGCTTAAGAAAGTTCAGCTCCCTTTCTCCCACCCCCAGTCCTACCGCTGCCTGTGGTCCCTGCTCTCCTACCTGGGACTACATCTTTCCCACCTTCCACACGCAGGCCTTTAAATACGTGAGGACTTATCACAGCTTCCAGGAGGCTTCCCTTTTCCATGCAAAATGTTTCTTCAGACATTCCTCAAATCATGGCCTGACATCTAGGCCGCTGCTTCTCTAACTGCAGTGCACAGAGCAATCATCTAAAGAATTTGCTGAAATGCAAATTTTGACTCAGGACGTCTGGGTGGGGCCTGAGACTCTATAGCTCTAACCAGCTCCTGAGGGTGTGAATGCCGCTGGTCAATGAACCACACTTTGAGTAGTAACCACAGGGCATAGACCTGGGCTGTCCAATACCAGTAGCCACTGGACATACATGGCTATTGAGCACTCACAGTGTTGCTAGTGCAACTGAGGAATTAAATGTTTTTTGCTTTTAATTTTCATTATTTGAAATTTAAATTAAAAATGAAAGCAGTATAAAATATTTTTCACTGAACACAACTTATTGTTTCCATAGAACTATATTTCATTTTAACCATTGAAAATTTAGTGTCTGAATTGAGATGTGCTGGAAGAATAAATTACACATTGGATTTCAGAGACTTACTCTTTAGGGGGAAAAGGAATGTAATATCTCATTAATAAAATGTTTATATTGATTACATGCTGAAATGATAATGTTTTAGATATACTGGGTTATCTAAAATATATTATTTGCTACTAGAAAATTTTTAATTTTAGATAGATAGATAGATAGATAGATAGATAGATAGATAGGGCTTACATTATATTTCTATTGACTAGCCATGGTCTAGATCATTCACCAGGCTGACCACCCTTTTTTTTGGCTGAGTTCCAGCTTATCAACATTCCTCTGACACACAGTCTGGACACTGTACTCAAACTGATACAGCCTGAGATTACTCAGTTGTTTTGCATGAGTTTGGAGTCCGGGGGCAACGACATTGCACGAACCCCTGTGTCCTTCGGCATGACGTCATTTTCATCCAACTCTCCTCTAGCCTCTACATGGATGGTCTAGATTTTTGCAATGTTACCATTCTCAAGACAGTATAATTTTCCCTATTCAGTTTCTCCTGTTTGTTTCAGCCCATTTTTCCTACCACTCAGGGTCTCCCTTGCATCATCATTCCATCATTCAACATATCCCTCTCAACTTCACAGCTTCCTCATATTTGATAAGCTCGCCCTCATGTCTTTAAGCAGAGCAGCAATTAATTTATTAAAAGGGACGGGCCATCTCTAAAGACTTATCTCTGGTCCCCAGAGCCCTGCTTCCAGGATAACAACAGCCCATTTATCAGCAACTTGGGTACCACTGTTCATTCTGCCTGTTCGTGCTATCGCCCCAAATCCTCTTCTTCCTCTATCTGCAGGAAGGTTAAAGAGCTTGTCCACAGCTCAGCTGAAATTCCATTGCCAGGAACCTGCCCTGGGGAAATAATCATGAATGTATGTGAAAATACAGCCACAAGGATATTCGTGACAGTGCTGTTTGTAATAGAAAATAGTAAGGAACAACTTACATGCTGTCTACAATCAGGAACTGGTTAAATAGAGTATGGTAAGTCTACCTCCTGGAATGATCTGCATACATTTTTTAAAAATGATGTTATGAAAAATATTTAATGACATGGAAAATTGTCCTTAATATATTTAAGTGCTAAAAGCATGTTATAGAACAGTATGTTAACAATGATAGCATTTTTAAGTATGTATTTATATAAATGGGAATAAGACTGGTACAAAAATACATCAAAATGGTAAACATGGTTATCTCTCAATGATGGACTTGAAATCACTTTTATTTTCCAAGCCAAGTATTCTGCTTACATTATCTTGTTTAATACTTTCTGCAACTCTGTGGAGCAGTCAGGATCATCTGCATTTTACAAAAGCAGCCCATTTATCAGCACCCTTTCTCCTACCCCTGAGGCCAACACTGGGTCTCAGAGAAATTATCCAGCCTGTCCTGGGCCTCTCAATGGGAAGTACAGGGTGCTAGATATCCAGTCACCCTCTGGCTAAGCTCAAGGGTGCTAGATATCCAGTCACCCTCTGGCTAAGCTCTTCCCCAAAACCCATTACTTCCCTCCTTGGGGTAGAGCCTGGAAGATCCTGTAAGTATGGGATATCTGGATTTCAGCAAAATATCTAATTACAACCAGTCCTTCTGCTTGTGCTTTAGATCCAGTCCCCCTCTTGCCTACTCAAGGACGCGGTTTCAACCATCTTTCTTCTCTCTCTCATGTCATCACATTCCTTTTCTCTACTGGGTCATTCTATTCAGCATATGAACATAGTCTTATTATTTATTTATTCGTTCATTCATTCATTCATTCATTCACTTATTAAAGAAAAAAACCCAGCTTCTCCCAATCCCACTTTTCCCTCCAGTTACTACTTCATTTCTCTCCTTCCCTTTAGAGCAAAACTCCTTGGAAAGGAGCACACAGGAGTGTTCCATAAATGGTACCAATTACTGAGAACCCCATCAAACATGGAAACAAAATGAGAGGGTGACCAGTTTTGCAAGACGCTTTATGAAAATGGTTTCATTTGCTTCTCAGAGTCAATGTGTCAAGGCACAGAACATTCTGCTATATTTTACAAATGACCCCTACGGCAAATAAGAGCTAGAGTGTCAGGAGCAGCTTCAAGCCCATGGCTCCTAGTTCCCAGAAGCAATCTACAGAAAGAATATGCTGAGACTTGCAAGAATCGAGCCCCAGAACATATCCCGCCTCTTTAAGAACTGCAATGTTGGCTCCTCCCCAGGATGAATATCAAACCCAATTGGCCTTTTGAGTAAATTATAAGAGCATCATCATTTCATGTTTTTTGAGCACTTCTGTTACCTGGACAATGCAAGTGCATAGTCTTTGAAGTCTGACAGATCTGCTTTTGAATCCTAGTTCTGCTACTTACCATTTATATGGCCTTGAGAAATTTTCTAACCTCTACTCTAAATCTCCATTTCCTCAATTGTAAACAAATTGCCAAGGAGATCAACAGAGACAGCAAATGCACACTGTTAGAAAATGTCATGCCTAGCACATAGATGTCCCAAAAAGAGTATTAATTAATAGTAGCTATTGACCTCCCAATAGCACTGTGGGGTAGTGCAATGGTAGGGGTCTCTTTCTGTGGGGACTGGCTCTCCAGACAAATGCTGCCCTAAATGAGATGTTTCCCTTTTGATCACCAGCCTGTCACCTGTATAGGTTGAAGCTTCTAGTCTCAAGTCATAAAGAACAGCATACAACTCTGTTAGACTGCAATGGGTTTAATTCACATGCAAAAGCTATGGTGGAATTATAAAAGCATATTAGGATCACAGTGACATAATTTGAAATGATTTGAAAGGACATAATTTGCAGTACTTTGGCCCCTGGGTGCTCTAGCTTGTAAAAACATGGTTATCTCCATAAGAGCATAGCTACTCCCAGGTAGCCCCATAAAAGAGAACACCCTCCAATGTGGTTAGTGTGACTGAGTAAATTTTTAATTTTATTCAGTTTTAAATAATTTAAAATGTTTAACAGCTTTATTGACATACTTTAATATTTAACCTTTTAAAGTGTACAATCGGTGGTTTTTAGGGTATTCACAGAGTTATATAACCATCACCACTATCTAACTCTAGAACACTGTCATCACTCCCCAAAAAAGAAACACCGCACCCATTATCGGGCATTTCCAATTCTCTCTTCCTCCCAGCCCTTGGCAACCACTTATCCACTTGTTGTCTCTATGGATTTGTCTATCTGGAAATTAATATAAATGACATCATATAGTGTGTGATATTTTGTGACTGACTTCTTTCACTTAGCATAATGTTTTCAAGATTCATCCATGTTGTAGTATGTATCAATACTTCATTCCTTTTAATTGCTGACTAACTTTCCATTGTATGAATATACCACTTTTTGTTTATCCATCATCAGTTAGTTGATGGACATTTAGGTTATTTCCACCTTTTGGCTATTATGAATAATTCTCCTACTATGAATAGTTTCATGAAGACATATGTTTTTATCTCTCTTGGATACATATCTAGGAGTGGAATTTCTGGGTCACATGGAAACTTCACGTGAAACATTGTTGAGGAACTGTAAAACTGTTATCCAAAGCACCTGCACCATTCCACCAGGAATGTAGGAAGATTCCACTTTTTCCACATCTTTGCAGACACTTGTTATTATCTCTTTTTTTATAATCATCCTAGTGCGTGTAAAGTATATCTTGTGTTTTTGATTTGTATTTCCCTAAGGACGAATGATGTCAAACATCTTTTCATATGCTTATTGGACATTTGTATAACTTCTTTGGAAAATGTCTATTCATATCCTTGGCCCATTTTTAACTGGGTTATTTATCATTTTATTTTTGAGTTATAGGAGTTCTTTCCATATTCTGGATACAAGTCCTATCTCAGGCATATGATTTGTAAATATTTTCTCTTATTCTGTAGTCTTTTCATTTACTTAGCAATGTCTTCAGAAGCAGAAAATTCTTAATTTTGATTAAGAACAATATATCTGGGGTGTTTTCTTTTGTTTTTTTATGCTTTGGTATCATATCTAAATAACCATTGCCTAACCTATGGTCAGAATATTGAATTCTGTTTTCTTCTAAGAGTTTTATAGTTTTAGCTCTTAATTTTGTAAATGAGGTCCCTGCTACAGAGTTGCTTTTGGAAGACCCGCTTAAGGGACCACTGCCCCCTCAGCCCACCATGCTCTTACCTGAGCTACTGCTGCTCGGCCCTCTCAGCCTGGCTGTCAAGGAACCCGTCTTCTACTTCAAGGAACAGTTTCTGGACAGAGACGGGCTGATCGACTGCTGGACTGAATCCAAACACAAGTCGAATTTTGGAAAATATGTTCTCAGTGCCAGCAAGTTCTACAATGAGTTGGACAAAGATAAAGGGCTGCAGACAAGCCAGGATGCCCACTTTCTATGCCCTGTCAGCCAGATTCAAGCACTTCAGCAACAAGGACCAGACGTTGGTGGTACAGTTGACCGTGAAACATGAGCAGAACATCGACCATGGGGGTGGCTACATAAAGCTATTTCCAGATGTTTTGGACCAGACGGATATGAAAGGAGACACTGAATACAGCATCATGTCTGGCCCTGACATCTATGGCCCCAGCACCAAGAAGAGTCATGTCATCTTCAAGCACAAGGGCAAGAACGTGCTGATCAATAAGGACATCCATTGCAAGGATGATGAATTCACACACCTGACACATTGATTGTGTGACCTGATAACACCTATGAGGTGAAGATTGACAGCAGTCAGGTGGAATCAGGCTCCCTGGAGAATGATTGAGACTTCCTGCCACCCAAGAAGATAAAGGTTCCTGATGTTTCAAAGCCCAAAGACTGGGACAAGCAGGCCAACATTGATGACACCACAGACTCCAAACCTAAGGATGGGAACAAGTCCAAGCACAACCCTGACGCTGATGCTAAGAAGCCCAAGGACTGAGTTGAAGAGATGGATGGAGAGTGGGAACCACCAGTGATCTAAGAACCTGAATACAAGGGCGAATGGAAGCCCTGGCAGATCGGCAACCCAGATTACAAGGGCAGTTGGACAATCTCAAGTATTCCCTTGATAGCAACATCTATGCCTATGACCACCTCCCTGTGCTGGGCCTAGATCTCTAGCAGGCCAAGTCCAGCACCATCTTCAACAACTTCCTCATGACCACCAACAAGGGCTATCCCAAGAAGTTTATCAACAAGACATAGGGTGCCACAAAAATGGTGGAAAAGCAAATGAAAGAAAAGCAGGATGAGGAGCAGAGGCCAAAGGAGGAGGAGGAAAATGCTGTTGTTGTCTAGGCCAAGGATGAGCTATAGGGGCCACACCACTGCTTCCAGGGTTGGCCTGAGGCCCAAGCTTCCACACCACTGCTTCCAGGGTTGGCCTCGGCCAAAGAACTGGCCGAGCTAAATAACATCTCTATGAAACTGAAGAACTTTCCTTTTTTTCCAGGCGGGGTCAAATTTGAGGTGGGTTTTGGTTTTGTTCCACCCTCTTTTTTTTTTTTTTCAACTGGTGTTTTAACTGATTCTCCTTCAGCCCTCACCCCTGGCCCTCATCTTTCTTGACATCTTTGTCTTTTTCTTTCCCCTTCTCTCCCCAGGTCTCTTAGTTCCCCTCTAATCTGGGGAAATGGGGAGTGTGGAAGAGAAGTCCCAGGCTGAAGATTCCATCTACTGTCCTTCCTGGATCCCAAAGGAGGAGAGGGTGGTGCCCCCAGCATCCCCAGCACTGAAGAAGAATGGGGCTCCTAGGGCCCAAGCTCTGACCGCCCCCCCACCCTAACCCTTACCCCCTCCCTTTCTCTTCTGCCTCCAGGATTGGGCCACTTCTGGGTGAGGAAGTGGGTTCCAGCTCAGCTCACACTGAGAATGTAAGAACTATAAACAAAATTTCTATTAAATCAAGTTTTGTCTCTTAAAAATATATATATACATTTTTGTTAATGATCTCAGGTAGTGGTTCAACTTCATTCTTTTACATGTGGCTATCCAGTTGTCCCAGAACCATTTGTTAAAAAGACTATGCTTTTTCTCATTGAATTGTCTTGGCACCTTTGTCAAAAATCAATTGACTGTAAATGTGTGGGTTTATTTCTGAAGTCTCAAGTCTATTCCATTGATCTATATGTCTGTTCTTATGCTAGTACCACACAGTCTTGATTACTGTAAGTTTGTAGTACATTTTGAAATCAGGAAATGTGAGCCCTCCACTTTGTTCTTTTTCAAGACTTTTTTGGCTATTCTAGGTTCCTTGCATTTCCGTATAAATTTTAAGATGTCTGTCAATATCTGGGGGGGAAGCCAACTGGAATTTTGATAGGGATTGTGTTGAATTTTTGAGTCATTGTGGGAAATACTGCCATCTTTACAATTTTAAGTCTTCTAATCAATGAACTTAGGATATGGGTCCTTTTATTTGGATCTTCTTAATTTCTTTCAATAATATTTTGTAGTTTTAGTTACAAGTCTTACACTTCTTTGGTTAAATTTATTCCTAAATATTTTGTTCATTTTGATACTATTATAAATGGAATTGTTTTCTTAATTTCATTTTCAGATTGTTCATTGCAAGTATATAAAAATTCTATCAATTTCTGAGCACGTATCCTGTAATCTTGCTAAACCAGTTTATTAATTCCAATAGTTTTTTAATTCTTTAAAATTTTCTACATATGAAATCATGTGATCTGCAAATCGATAGTTTTACTTTCTCTTTTACAAATTGCATGTGCCTTTATTTCTTTTCCTTACCTAACTGTCCTAGCTAGAATACAGATAATGAGAGCAGATATCTTTGTCTTGCTCCTGATCTTAGAGGAAAAGCATTCAGTCTTTCACCATTACGTATGATGTTAGCTGTGAGTTTTTCATGAATGCATTTTATTAGGTTGAGAGAGTTCTTTTCTGCATATAGTTGCCCTAACAAATTGCCACAAACTTGGTGGCTTTAAACAACAGAAGTGTATTCTCTCACAAGTCTGGAGGCCAGAAGTCTGAAATAAAAGTGTCACAGTGCTATGTTTGCTCCAAAGGCTCTAGAGGAGAATCTTTTGTTGCTTCTTTCAGCTTTTGATGACTCCAGGAGTTCCTTGTCTTATGGACACATCACTTCAATTTCTGCCTCCATCCTCACATGGCCTTTTCCCCTGTGTCTCTGTGTCTTTTCTGTCTCTTAGAAGGGTACTTGTCATTGGACATAGGGCCCACTTAGGTAATCTAGGATGATCTCATCTCTTAATTACATCTGAAAAGATATTTTTTCCAAATAAGATCACATTCATAAATTCTGGGATATGGACATATGGCAAGAGGCGGAGAGCACCATTCAACCCACTACATCTTCTATTCATAGTTTGTTGAGTGATTTTAATATGAAATAGTGTTGGATTTTGTCGAGTGATTTTTCTGTGTCTACTGAGATGATCACATGGTTTTTGTCTTTCATTCTATCGATATGATATATTACATTGATTCATTTTCAGATGTTAAACTAATCTTATATTCCTAGGATAAATCCTACTTGATCATGGTGTGTAAGCCTTTTATATGTTGCTGGATTAGATTTACTAATATCTTATTGAAGATGTTTGCATGTATATTCATGAAGGATATTGATCTGTAGTTTTCTTGTGTTGTCTTTTTCTGATATTGGTATTTTGGTAATATGGTATCTGGCTTCATAGAATGTGTTGAGAAGTGTTCCCTCCCTTCTGCTATTTGGAAGAATTTGTATTACTATTAACTTTTCTTTAAATATTCAGAAATGGCAGGCAGCCACGATAAGTGCCGTGTTCTTTGAGAGATCGTCTTTCAAGTTCAAGTTTACAACTGGCAACCACAGCCTCTCTGAACTGTGTGCAGCTCTCTTTCAAAGGAAACAGATTTGCCATGGCCAGAGCCTTTGGCCAGATATACATCTATGATGGAAAGACAGGAGAGAATGTGTACCCTGGGAAGAGCAAGGCTCACAACAGAGGCATCTATGCTATTAGTTGGAGTTCTGATAGCACCCATTTGCTTTCTGCTTCCGGAGACAAAACTTCTAAAATATTTGACGTCAAGGTGAACTGTGTCATCAACGTGTTTATGATGGGTTACGATGTTCTAGACCAGCAGCTAGGCTGCTTGCGGCAGAAGGGCCGACTTTTCAGCATCTCCCTGTCTGGGTACAAAATTACCTGGACAAAAACAACCACAGCAAACTCCTGAAGATCATCAATAGTCACATCAAATCCAGTCTAGTGCTGACAGTGCATAATAATGGTGGCAGGTCCTACATCTACTCTGGGAGACACGACAGACACATTAATTACTGGGATTTCGAGATGGAGGAGAATGACTCTGTCTCTGGGAAGGGCCACACAAACCACATATCCAGGATGACTGTGGACTAGTTCAGGCAGCTGGTGAGCTGCAGAATAGATGACTTGGTGCAGTATACCAACCTCACGACATGAAGCTACAGTAGACTGGGAGTCGCAAAATTGGATGTTTATCCAAAGTGCATAGCTATCAGCCCCGGAGATAGGCAGTGGTTGAGTGACAGCTACTCAAAGAACAATGTTTTTTATCGTCTGCCTGGCCTGGTCACCAGACAACGAGCATTTTGCCTTGGGTGGCATGGACATGATGGTGTACGTCTAGATCCTGAGTCCAGAGTCAAGATCCAAAATGCACACCGGCTCCAGCAGCCTGACTTGGCTGGACAAGCACACACCGGTCACAATCTTTCACACCTCCATCAAAAAAGTGAAAAATCACCTACTGAGAAACTCCTGCCTTTGGACAGACTAAATCAGGGACTAGAGTTCAATTGCAACAGAATAAGTCATTTCTCTAAATATTTCTGTAAGGCCCCCACACCTCCCACCACACTCAAGAGGGAGGGGCCCTAACTCCCCATGACCCTCCTCTCTCTTCAGGGTATTTGCATCTGTACACATCCTCCTGAAAGCTTTAGATGGTGACAGTTTGCACATAAAAATAAAGTGAGCACTTAAACAGTGTATAGAGCATAACTCAAACCCACTGTCCAGCAATGCCTGAGTGTGGAACAGTCCAGAGACAGAGCCTCAAAAGCACACAGACTCTGCTCCCATGACTCCTGCCATCTATCAAGGGAGGTTGTATCCTACTCCCCTCTCCCCAAGAGCCACCCTACCCCCACCACCGCCCCACCATAGCCTTGCAGAATGAGGTTGCACTGGGAGAGGAGGGTGCACCCGGCCCTGGCAGTCCGCAAAGCTGGAGTCCTGTGTGGCGCAGATGTCACGTGATTCTGGAGCATGTACCATACTATGTAATCGCCTCCAAAAAGCCCCTTAGAGCAGACGCACACATGTGTGACCTTGTATTTCACTTTTGGTTTTTGTGCTTGATTTTAAGAATGGAATTGTGAGGATTTTTGTTTGTTTGTTTGTTTTTTTTAATGTGTCTTAACTGTTGTGTCACGGTTTACAAACTTGTGCCTTGAGGACACGTCTCCAGAATCCTAGAGCCCTTGATAGAGCCAGACTGAGAATGTCTTGGTCACCATTTCACTGTCATGCTTTGATATTTTCCAGTCTTTCTTTTTCCCTTCTGCCCCCAAGAGCAGAGATCAATTTAAAGGTAAAGATGAAATCACTATCATTGAAACCTGTCATTGTTTTCACCTGCCTTTTCTTTTTCAGTGCAGAAATTGAAAGTAAGTATAAAGCATGATGATCTGGAGTTTTTTTGCGTGTGTCAGAATCACTAGTAAATGTTGGCTGAGAACAATCCTCGCCCTCTGCACTTGTGAAAACACTATGAATGCTTTATGAGACTATACCAAGAGATAACTAAATATCATTTCTCTTCAAAAAATATTTTGTATAATTCACCAGAGATGCTATTTGGTCCTAGTATTCTCTCTGTGGGAATTTAACTAGAAATTCAATCTCTTAGTCTATGGCCATGCTACCCTGAACAAGCCCAATCCTGTCTGATCTTGGAAGCTAAGCAGGGTTGGGCCTAGTTAGTACTTGGATGGGAGACCACCTAGGAAGACCAGGTGCTGTAGGGGTAAAAAATGAAATTCAAAAATAAGGTATTATAAGCAAGGTCCTTGCAATCTGTGAGGTCGACCAAGGGTTGCCTTGCCTAAAAAAAAAGAAAGAAAGAAAGAAATTCAATTTCTTTTTGTTATAGGTCTATTCAGATTTTCTATTTCTCTTGCGTCAGTTCTAGCAGTTTATGTCTTTCTAAGAATTTGTCCATTTCATCTAGGTTATCTAATTTGATGGCATACAGTTGTTCATAGTATTCTCTTATATCCTTCCTGATTTTAGTCACTTAATTCTTCTCTATTTTTTGGTCAATCTAATTAAAGTTTTATCAGTTTTGTCAATCTTTTCCAAGAATTATTTTTAGTTTCATTGACTTTCTCTATTGTTTTTATATTCTCTATACTAAGTTTACTAAGAATTTTTATGGTCTAGTATATAGTCTGAACTAGAGAATGTTCTATATGCGCTCTAGAAGACTATGTGTTTTGTTTTTGTTGGATGAAGTGCTCTATAGATATCTGTTAGGCCTAGTTGGTTTATAGTGTTGTTCAAGCCTTTATTTTCTTGTTGATCTTCAGCATTATTCTATCCATTATTGAAAATGAGACATTGAAGTTTTCAAATATTATTATTTAATTCTGTCAGTTTTTTGCTTCATGTATTGAGGTTCTGCTGTTAGATTTTTATATTTGTTACATCTTCGTGATGGACTGACCTTTTTTCATTATAAAATGTTATTCTTCTGTTTCTAATAACAAGTTTCTGTCTTAAAGTCTGTTCTTTTAATAATAGTACAGCCACTCTAGTTTTCTTTTTTACTGTTTGCATGGTGTATCTTTTCCATGCTTTACTTCCAACCTACTTGTATCTTTGAATCTAAAGTATGTCACCTTTAGACAGCCCACCAGTTTATTACAAAACAAATACCAAACATTATATAATTTCACCTGTAAATCCTTTGGTATGTATCTGTAAAAGGTTAGGGCTTTAAAACAACCAAACAAACAAACACGATGCCATTATCACATCTAAAAAGATTCACATATTTCTTAATATCATCAAATACCCAATCAATAATCAACATTCACTCGAAATTCTCACCTCCCAGGCTTCTAGACACAGTATTCTCCTGGTCCCCTGCTATATCTCAGAACAGTCTTTCCTTTCCATGGGCTACACTTCTAGCCTAAAACTTGAAAAGATGTCTCTCTTCCCAAAAATTCTGTCCTTAGATGTCTGATCTGTCTTCACATTCTCTCAGGTATCTCATCCTCTCCTAGCATACCAACAATCAGTTCAACACAGAAGACATTCAAGATTTGCTTTCATGCAGCTGTTTTATACTTTCAACTGCCTAATGGGGCATCTGTATGAGAATCTTACCTCAAACTTTGTATTTCCCAAATTTAACTCCTCACCTGGTCCTTAAATTTGCTTTCCTCCCAACTTCTCCATCCTAGTCATCTCTCATGACTCCTAATCAGCTACACTCAAAATTCCTGTCATCTCAGTCACCTGCCTATCACCTCCTATATGTGCCTACAGGCACAGAATCTATCTGGCCAATTCCCCTGGCCATCACAACCTGCCTCTGCCAAGTCCTCTCTAATAGATCTTTGAGGTTTCAGCTCTTATAACCCATTCTTCTCACTGGGAATCCTTGTCATCGCATTGCTCTCAGCTTGTCTCATTATCAGCATATCCTCAATGGAATAATCCTCTCACAGTTCCTTAGGTTTGTACAGGGCTTGGCGTCTTGAGTCTCAAAATGCATACAAGGAAGTGGTGGTCCAGAAAAGTTAATTTAATTACCCAAGAACACATAGCTATTAACTGGTAGAGTTCAGATCTCAACCAGGTCTACCCATCTCCAGGCTGCTCCTGTTGCTTAGCAGGTGTGAACTACTTCCCCAGCCTTCTGGAAGAAACAAAGATGACTAAGCCACAAATATTGCCTACCGGGGAGTCACAATTTTGATGGGAGCCAAGACACAAACAGGAGAAAAGTCTATTTTGTTAAAGAGATTTAAAGCTCAGCAAAGGCAGCAGCAGAAGAGACAAGAGGAATTCTCCAGGTACTTGAGGGTGCCATTTGCTATAACGTATTTATCAATGGTGGGCCCCAGAGACTGTGTCCAGGAGCTATTCCAATCAGCCATGGTGAAGCAGGACAAGGGGGACTAGCCTAGAAGGGCATGGCTTAGACAGAGCAAGAGGAAGAGGAGTCTGAGGCAATAGGAAGAAAGGCTAGGTGAGGGTGGTGGAGGACTCACACTGGGGAGGGTTTGTGCTACCAGGATGAAGACTTTGTACTTCACTGAGCAATAGTTGTATTTTCATTTGTTTAGAAACTTCACCTGGAAGAAGTTCATAAAAAGGATTGATGTAAGACTTAAGACTGGCTGAGATCTGAGTTCCAGTCTAAGTTTCTCCACTAATAAACAACTCTTTGTGATGGGCCCTATCCCAAGCACTTCACATATATTAACTCACTTAATTCTTACACCCCTATAAAATTATTATTTTTATCCCCATTTTATAGATGACTAAATAGGGGCTCTGTGAAGTTAAATATCTTTCTCAAGGTCCCATGGCTAGTGAGTGATGGAGCCCAGGTTCAAACTCAGACCATCTGGTCTTAGAGTCTATGCTCTAAACTGATGTACTTATCCTCTATCACTTCCCTATTGAGCCATCCATTCTTAGCCAGGCATTAACTTTGATTTCCCCATTTCAGATTTACACAGTGGTCTCTAAAGTCTTTTCCAGAGCAGGAAGGCATAGTTTGAACTTTCAGTTCTTGATGTAGGCCAGGCATCTCTTGCCTCTGCCTGGTGAGATAGCTATAAAATGTCAGTGAGGGAATTTAAAAGGCACAAACCCAATACAACAAAGAGAACAGGAGTGGGATATCAATAGAAAAGCAATTTCATGTATTTCTAGAATACAGAAACTGGCTGAAAATTGATAAGTAGAATGAAAGAAGAGGCAATCTGGAACACATAAGAATGAGGGTACAGCCAACAGAAGCTATTCTGCCATGTCCAACCGGAGATGTTCGAGATGCAAAGTTGCCAAGGAAGATGGAGGGCAAGATGGCAGATCAGGAAAAGAATAGACAGGGTTAATCTGAAATCTTTATAATGTTCATCACCCCTCCCACCACTCCTTACAGCAAAGCATTAATCATCACCCAGTGAAAAAGAAGAGTGTATTCTCAGTTGACAGGAACTATCTGGGAAGACCAAAGGCAGCTCATGGGGATGTTTCAGCCTCCACTTTATGACACTGATGCTCTCCCAGGTAATAACAGCTTCTTATTCACCCTCGAAGCCCTATGTCCTCAGGGTTTTCAAGCCATGCTTTTATAAACATGAATGGACAACTCAGAACACCAGACATTTGAGGCAAGCTACCAACATGAAAGCAAGAAACTAAGAAATATAGAAAAACAAACCTACAAGGAAGCTATAATAATTCAGCATACAGAAGAGCAGAGAGATTCAATATGATAGTTCATCTATGAAGCAAAAAGCATAAAATAAGTATAAGACCTAGTGAAAAACAGAACAAGAAAGAGTTGTTGGAAGTTTGAAATTAGATGATGAAAACAAAATTTTCCACAAGAAGGTTTGGAAAATAGAGTCAGTATGGAAATTTTCCATATAGTAAAACAAAAAATATGTACAAAAATGGTACAAGGAAAGAATATGATGATTAATATACAAGGGTTAACATTTGACTAATAGGATTTCAAAAAAAGGAAAAAAAGAGGAGAGGGACTTCTCCACAGAGGTGTCATCTGATAGAAAGAGGACAGGCATTCCAGGCATAGGAAAGAGCACATACAGACTCAGAGGCCTGAGAGAATATGAGCTGTTTAGAGAATTACAAGCAGTTCTATGTCACAGAGGGTAGGATTCCTGAGAGTAAGGATAGGGAAATGAAATCTCAAAGGTAGAACCAGAAAGGCCTTGAAGACCACACAAAGATGTTTGGTCTTTAACTTGCAGGCTTTTGAGAATTTCTTAAGCAGAGGAGCAAGATGATCACGTTTGTAATGAGGAAAGATTAGTCTAGAGTCAAAAATGTGGGAAATGAACTGTTCTAGTTATCAATTGCTGTATAACAAATAGCTCCAAAGTTAGTGGCGTCAAACAACAACAGTCATATTTGCTGGCAAATCTGTAATTTGGACAGGTTTCAGTGGAAACAGTGGTCTCTGCTCTATGTGGCACAGTGAGCTGGAATGACTCAGTGGCTTGCAGGCTAGAGTCACAAATAGCTGCTGCAGCTCTACCTCACTTCTCTTTGGGAAAAGTGAGAGAATGGCTTTCCCTAGATACCCAGCAAATGTCTCAAGTCTCGTGGAATCTGATTGAGCCACACATGTACATCCCTGAACCAATCACTATGGCTCAGGTAATATAGTAGACTGATTGACCCAGCTTTGATTACATGCTCTCCCTCCCAGCTTGAGCTGGAGAGGAGTCCTACCCTAGCATGGATTGAGAGTGGCAGAAGGGAACATCTCCAAATTATAAGCAGAAGAGGAAGCAGGTGGGTGCTGGGAAGGCAAACATCAGGTATGCATGCCTCTCTGTCTCCTTGTTCCTCCCTTTCCCCTCTGCCTGCTCTTCCATGGAAGGAAGCTCCCTGTTCTCATGTCTTGCTGGGTGGAAGAAATGCTAATTCCCCTAACTGGAGAGCTCTGTACTCAGAAGGGCCATTTACACTCTGCTTAATATGACTGATGAAGCATAAACTAATTAATTCTTAGAGTGAAAGCATCCCTATTAGATTTTTCCCAAATAGTAATGAATCATTATCAGCAAAACCTTAACATCTGCTTACTCAATCAATCCACTGCTAGTCACATGCTCTTAATATCATCTGTACTGTTGCCCCAGTGCCAGGCAGCCTGTATCCCAACCCCTAGAGCCTCATTAGCCTCTGTAACCAGAGGACCTCAGGCCTGTGAGAGGAGGAGGATTTTATTATGGAAACAAGGGTGCAACTTTTTGCAAGGATGGTTGTAGGATCAGTGAAAATAGGACCTATTTCCAACTCTTACAATAAAACATCTTGGAACTGAAGGGATATTTGAGCCAAATGGTCGTCCAGTCTCTTCTTACACACTACTGATGGCAGTGAACTCACGACCTCACAGGCAGCACATTATCCTGTTTTACACATTTGACTGTTAGAATTTCTCAGTCTGTTACCAATTAATTAGTTAATTATATCCAAATTTGAAGTGGCTCGAATGAATATATCCAATGCAAAGGGACAAAGGGGCAGAAAAAAATTAAGCAAGGGGTAAGATTAGCATGCAGAAAGGCAGACCATCCATTCCATAGAGCCATAAATTTGACATTAAGCTTCCTTGTGGCCAAAAGGAAGAGGGAACCACAATCAGTTACAAATTCACAACATCAGTAAGACAGACAGGTAGATAATAGACAGACAGACAGACAGACAGATAGACAAATAGATATCTCAAAAAGTGGTTTGTTAAAATAACTTGTTTTGAAAGCCTGTTTTTCCTGAAAGTATTTGCTGATATCGAACCAAAATCTAATTTCCCTCTAATTTCTACACATCGATTCAACTCAACAGACATTTAAGAAAGCCACCTTGACTCCTTCATTCTACAAACTTCCAATGTGTTCTTGTGGTGGGCAAGACATTAGACCATGTGCTCTGTGGGGTTCTTGTTCCCCAACTTATCCTATTTATTACCTGTGTGACCTTAAGCAAATCCTTTAACTTGTGAACCTATTTCCTCATCATAACATGAAAACAAATAACCCTAGAGTACCTACTTTACAATGTAAATGATATATGAGACACACCCTGGTCCAAGAGAATAAGTCCCACTCTATCCTTCCAATCTTATTGGAACCACTCCCTTTCACAAACTTTCTGCTCAAGGTGAGTCTAATTTTTTGGTGTATCCCCAAATTTCAGCTTCTCAATCTTTCTCTGTTCAAGCTGTGCCTTCTACCTGGCATGCCTTCCCCCATACATTTATCCCCACCTCCAGTCTCTAAATCCTGGGCACCCTTCACAGACCAGCTCAAATGGCAGTTCCTGTAGGAAGTCTACTGTGAGTTGTACAGATATCCATTATATTTACCTTCCTGAAATCCTCTAGCTTATATCTGTGCCTGCCTTGAGGCTAGTATATTCATTCAGAAATTCCTTCTTGTTATAGCTCAAGAAATTTAAATATTTCTCTAAATCTTAACTCCCAAGAAAACTCCATTGAGAAAACAACAACGACCAAAAAAAGTATCATAATTCTCCTGTGAGAATTAAAGCTTATCAATAAAAAGACCTTACTAGTTGAAAGGAATCCACTGATGTCAAGTCAAAATCAAGAGCAAGATACGCTGACATGCAGAGTTGAAGTTGACGGTTGACATGAGTCAGTCTTACTCGTAACTGTCATTGTGTTATCAGTGTGTGTTTGATGCCCTTTTGCTGCTAATGTTGAGTTATTATTGCAAATAAAATAAATATTAATAGGTTTATATGCATAGTATACTTTACATAAATCCTATGAGTGGTGTTCCAAAAAATAACAAGTTTTGAAAGACAAGTAATTCCTTAGCGCTGTTAACCTTGCTAGGAGATCTCAATGTTACATTATTCAAACACTACTCAATAATGTCTGCTGGCATTTTCTTGTGTTTTAAAGCCACTATAGGCTATAATTCTATTCCACTAACTTAGTATTTCTTATTTCTTAAACAAAAAATTTAACTATAAATAATAATGAGCAAGAGAATGAAGAATGCAGCATTTGAGATCTTACTCCACAGCATATGCCATCAGTTTGGCGCAAATACACCCATAAAAATTCAAAAAAAAAAAAAAAAGCATGAAGAACATTGGAAGTCTTAAGAATAACTTAAGACTTAGAGAATTCTCTGGAATTCTCATTTTTTGTTTCTATATCCTGAATATTAGTATTATTACATTAAGATACTTCTACTTTCTACTTTGTATTATAGCTATTCACACTTTGTCTCAGCCCCTCTACTACCTACTAGGTTTGATGACAAGATTCAAACCTGGTCACTGGTAATCCTCCCAGCTCTCCCTAGCACTGTTTAGCATGGACCTCACCCACAGAAAACCAAGACAGCAGCTTCTCAAAATGAAAAAAGAGTATGGGCATTAGGGGATTGAATGTCAGCTTTGTTACTTTCTCATTGTCTGGACTTATATGTGGCTTAAACACCCTAAATTTCAGCTTCCTTATCTGAAAAATGGGAGTAATAATAATGTCTACCTCAAAGGGCTGCAATGGGAATCAAATGAGATAATGTATATAAAACACACACAATACATGTTTATCTTTCTCTCCAATAAAAGTTCAGTGCTAATAGGATGGATGGTTGAATAGATGAATGGCTAAACTACTGGAGAAAATATCAAGTTCTTCCCATACACACATTCCTCATTCCTACCCCCAAATCTTTCCCCCACAATCAGAAGGAGGGTCTAGGCTAAAATAATTTAACAAGAGGTAATGACATCCCTGGGTTGCAGAGGAAGCAGCCATCAAAAGTTAGTGTGCTTTTTGTGATGCCACAAGCCCCAAGAGATGCAAAAACAAATCACATGTTTCTCAATAAAATTGAGATCTGTTGTATCTCAAATGGTAGGACTACAATCCAGCTAACAGAGAAAATGTTGGCTTTTTAATTCTTCCATATGTCTTAGCCTGTGCTTTTGTAGAAGAAAGGGAGAAAGGGAGGGAGGGAGGGAGTGGAGAAAATAAAATAATAGAATTAAGCAATGGGCTCACATAGTAGGTTGCCTAGTGAGGAAATCAGCAGGCCCACAGCTCTCACTCATGGGACGATGGAATAAGAATTGGTGACCCATGTTTTTTCTTTTCTTCATTGGCATGGAACTCATTGCCTCACATCCACACTAGTCTGCAAGGCTGAGCCAAGTCAGAAATTGAATTAGTCAGGACTCTTTCAAGCAGCAAGTGACAGGAATCCAGCTCAAAATGACTTCAGCAAAAATAAATAAATTTACTGTTCCCAGTAAAGTCCAGGGTAGACCTGGCTGTGGCAAAATTAAATACAAGAGCTCAAATCGTTTCTTCAGAGCTACTGTTTGCTCGCTCTTTCTCTCTTCCTCTTTCTCTCTTTCTCTGTTTCTCCTCCTTTCCCTCTCTTCCTATCTCCCCTCTCTCTCCATCTTTCAGTTCCGCTCCCCTCTGTTTTGAATTCACTTTCAGAGAGATCATCTCTCCATTGTGGCCCTTGTATGGCTTATCTCCCATCAGCTTAGCAAACACTAAAAAGAACTCCTATACTATCATCAAACAATTGGAAAATAAAATCTTTTTAAATACTTTTAACAATAGCATCACAAAATATAAAATATAAAATACTTGGAATAAACATAATAAAAGACCTCTATACTGAGAGCAACAAAACATTACTGAGAGGAATGAAAGAACAAAAAAAAGAAAGAGAGAGAGAGATCATATTCATAGATTGGAAGACTCAGTAGAAATAAGATGTCAACTTTCTCCAAATTGGCCTACAGATTCAATGAGATCTCAATCAAAATTCAAGCATGTTTTTTTGAAAGGGTAATTCTAAAATTTATATGAAAATTCAAAGTACATACATAGCAAAAACAATTTTGAAATATAAAAATATTAGAAAATTTATACTACCTAACTTCAAGGCAGTATATCATAGCAGTATGATATTGGAATAAAAATAGACAAAGAGATAAGTGGAACAGAATAAAGTCCAAAGTGAAAGGTTCTAGAATAGGAAAAGTAATCTATAGTGATAAAAGTCAGAATAGTGTATGTGTTGAAGAGATAGTGGTATTGACTGAAAAGGGATAAGAGGAAACTTTCTGAGATTGACTGGAGTTAGGTCATTGTGGTCTACATTTCCCCTCTAAATGCAATCTCACCTTGAAGAGATAAATTAGATAGGTCTAGGGGAAAGCCAAGGCCATCCAAAGAACTAAAGGCCCATATACCTTGTCTACTAGCAGAAGTCTGTAAGTCTCTAGGAAGAGCCACTCCTAAAATCTTTCCAACGTGGCAGAGGGGGATGGCACAACAGTGACTGCAGGAAATAGCCAGGGTAATGATACTAAGGCAGCATCCCTGACTCTCCCTCAAAGAGGAGATCCAATGAAGGTACACAAAGGTATTGAGAGGGCAGAGGCCTAGGATCCAGAGAAAAAGCCCTCCATGAACAAGAACTTTGTGACCTGAGAACAAATGGCCAACACCACAGACTCTACTAGCACATCACCCAGGAGACTGGAAGAAACCAGTCATACCTTAGTAGCCACCAGTGAGGAAGCAGACAAGACTAACTCTTGGATGTGGAGGACACTATACAGATCTCAGGCCCCTCTCACTACTGCCTTGAGAATACAGTAAACCCCTTAAATACTCAGGTGCCATTTTGGAGAGAAGAAGAAGTGAAACTCTGAAAGGTTGAGCATTTACTTAAAGAGTTATTCAGTAACCCCAAAGGGACTATTTATATCAGGTCTAATAGGAAGATAAAAATGAAAAGTGGAAACATTTTCACTGAAAGAAGACTGAATAGACTAGTAGAGACTGTCGATTGGAATGTTAGGTTTCCCTACTGCCCTGCAGGAAAGGAGCTCATTAAGGTCAGATAAACCAAAGGGGCTACGTTTTGAAGCATGTTAAAATAAAGGGAGGAAATTTGCAGGTTCTCGTTTAATTTCAGATCTTATTTTATTTCAATGTCATTAAAGCTAAATTATGTGCCCAGGGTCACACAGATAGTAAATGACAAGACTAACTCTGGAAGAGATCTAATATGTGCCACATTCTTTCTGATGACTTATGCGCCCTCCCTGCCTCATTGGCCTCCATTCTTTGTCCTGTTGTATCTGGAATCTTCCTCCATTGATGCCCCTCAACCCTGACCATGCCTTTGTCTTGAGGGATGTTTCTACCTAAACTAGCCCCTTCCTATTGTTTTCTATTTGCTTAGGTGATGATAACTCTGTGGGCAGAAAGCCCCAGCACTAAGGCTCAGGGGCAGCCCCAGAAACCCCAGACTCCGGGCTTCCTATTCCTCCTCCAGCAGCACATCAGACCTCACTCCAAATGGTTTCCCATGGTCTGAGAAAACAAAGCCAAACTCCTCAGCCTGACATTCCGAACAACTCCCCATTTGGCTCCAACCTGCCCTTCTTCTTGCCCACACTGTCTCAGGGACAATCAGATCTACCTTCTCTTGGTCCCCAAATTCTCATCCCTGCACTTTCGCTTGCCAACTTCCTTGCTTCCACCACATCCTCTCACCCTGGAGGCCCTCCTCAAGACTGTTCCACAAAACTGTGGCCTCCTCTTCCTCTAGTTCTTCTAAAACTCATTCATTGGGAAATTGTTGCTGGATGGAGAGTTTTGAAAAACAGACTGAACTGGATTTTGATCTTGTCTATTAGTTGCTTGACATTGGGCAAGGCACATTATCTCTGGATGCTTCATTTTAGCTCATCTGCAAAATTGAAATGGAATTGCTTACGTTACAGAGTTGCCCTGGGAATTAAATGAAATAATGCAGGCCAAATATGTAGCAGGGCTTGGCACATGGTAAGTGTCCCAGAAATGTCAGTTCCCTTTTGCTACATTCTGAGGATCTTTCTAATTTTACCCTCCTACTCACAAAGGGATAACTCACAGTGTAAGCGTGTCTCTCCTTGTCTACTTCAGGAGGGTCACTTAGAGTAGTGTGACACGGTAAAGCAAGTATAGCTTTTTTAAAGTATACTTGGATAAAAGGGACATAGTTAGAGCACCCAGCTCAGGTGACCAGAGAAAACTGTGCCACTGGGCTCCACAGCACACCTACTACATAAGGCCACTCTATTAAGATGGTGAAGTAGGTAAACACTGTGCTTTTCTCCTCTCATGACTATATTAAAATTACAACTACAGAATAGCCATCACTTGGAGTTGCCTGACGTCTAGCTCAACAGAAGTCCTACAACTGGAGACACACCAAAAGGCCATCTTGAAACTGGTAGGAGGGGCAAAGGTGCAAAATAAGCTAGTCTCACACCTATACATGTGGCGGTTGAGAATAGGGAGAAATAACTCGGCTGCAATGTTCCCTTCAGAAGAGCAAGGGGTCCCAGCCCCATACTGGGCTACCCAGCCCAGGGTTCCAGTGATGGAAAGAGAAGTCCCCACTACTTCTGGATGTGAAAATCATTGGAGGTTGTGACTGAGTGAGACAGATGGCTGAGAGACTTACCACTGACAAACTCACTTGCTCTGAGCTCCAGTAGTAGGGTAGCAGCTCGAAAGGTGTGAGGAACATTCCGGGAGAAACTGATTTTTCTGGCTGCAGGGTGAGGACAGGAGGAGCAGCTTTCTCCCAGACAGAAGTGCTGGCAGAGGGGATCATTCCTTTGTTGAGCCCTCCCCCACACATCTTGCCAACTCAGGCGGCCACCATATTGGGTCTTCATTAACATAAATAACACAGGTCACCCTGTCCTGGTGACTCCCTGAGACCCCACTCCTCCCAATGTGGGGTCCCACCCAAACCGCTTCCAGTGGATTTTCCATACAAACGGCCTGTCTTGGCTCATGCTGCAGGATTTCCTAAAATCTCTTAAAGATTCGCAAAACCTAAAAAAGCAGCATCTGGCCTTGGCATGCCCCATACCTCTTGCTCAGTAACCCCAAGCCCAAAACTAGCAGCAGCCAGCCTCGGTTTACAGGTTGGCCTCTGGAGGCACTTCCAAGCCCAGCCATCTGCGATTTCCTGGTGGCTCATGCCAGGTGGCTCTGAGCAGGGCACAGGCTTCAGCTGAACTTGGCCTGTGACAGGGCCCCTCCCAGGAGGCCCCGGCCTACATACGTGTGCTGAGCCAGAGCACCACGTGGGGTCACATCAGAGGACAACACACCTAAAGGGCAGACAGGGCAGGCACCACAGCCCTGTTAAAGCAAAATCTGCTCAGTAGGGTCAGCCCCAGCACAAAGGTTCATTCCTCCACTGGTATTGGCCAGTCATCACAACCGATCAGCCTGAGGGTCAGTCCCTCACAATGATGTGCAAACAACAACCAAAGCTCAACCACGACAGGAGGGTACACATAATCCATACGAGGGACATAGTTGGAGCACCCCATTCAAATGACCAGGGAAAACTGCCACTGGGCCCCACAGCACACCTACTACATAAGGCCACTCTACTAAGACTAGGAGACATAGCAGCACTACCTAATACATAGAAACAAACACAGGTAGGCAGCCAAAATGGGAAGGCAAAGAAACATGTCCCAAATGAAAGAAGAGAGCAAAGACCCAGAAAAAGAACTAAACAAAATGGAGACAAGGCATCCATCTACCAGATGCAGAGTTTAAAACACTTGTTATAAAGATGCTCAATGGACTTAGGGGAAAAGTAGAGGAACTCAGTAAGAACTTTAACGAGGAGATAGAAAACATAAAAGTGGAGATAGAACACATAAAAAAGAACCAGTCAGAAATGAGGACTACAAAAACTGAAATGAAGAATAAATTAGGAAGAATTAACAGTAGGATAGACGAAACGGAGGATCGAATCATCAATTTAGAAGATAAGGTAGCAGATAACACCCAATCAGAACAGCAACAAGAAAAAAAAATCCAAAAAATGTATAGTTTAAGGGACCTCTGGGACAATATCAAGGGTACCAATATTCACATTGTAGAGGCACTAGAAGGAGAAAAAGAGAGATTAAGGAATTGAAAACCTATCTGAAGAAATAATAATGGAAAACTTCCCTAAACTGCAGAAGGAAATAGACATACAAGCCCAGGAAGTGCTGAAGAGTCCCAACAAGATGAACCCAAAGAGATCTACATCAAAATACATTATAATCAAATGCCAAAGGTGAAAGACAAAGAGAGAATCTTAAAAACAGCAAGAAAAAAGCAATCAGTTATCTACAAAGGAGCTACCATAAGACTGTCAGATAATTTCTCAACAGAAACTTTGCAGGCCTAAAGGGACTGGTAGGAAATATTCAAAGTGATGATAAGTAAGGATCTACAACCAAGATTACTCTACCTAGCAAGGCTATTCAAAGGATGATAAAGAGCTTCGCAGACAAGAAAAAAGTGAGGGAATTCATTACCACCAAGCCAGTATTATAGGAAATGCTGGAAGGACTTCTTTAAGTAGAAGAAAAAAGAAAAAAAAAAAGATCAAAAATATTAATAAGAAGAAAGTAATAACTATATATCTATGGACAATTTCTTTAAATTTAAATAGATTAAGTGCTCCAATCAAAAGATAGTGTGTCTGAATGGAAAAGAAAACAAGACTCGTACATATGCTGCCTATAAAAGACTCAACTCAGATCAAAAGACACACACAAACTGAAAGTAAAGGGATGAAAAAAGATATTTTATGAAAATAGAAACAAAAAAAAGCTGGGGTAGCAATACTTATACAAAACAAAATAGACTTTAAAACAAAAGCTATAATTAGAGATAAAGGAGGACCTTGTAATCCCACTTCTGAGTATTTATTTGAAGAAACCCAAAACACTACCTTGAAGGGACATATAAATCCACATGTTTATTGCAGTACATTTACAATAAACAATATATGGAGGCAACCTGGGTGTCCATCAATAGATAAATGGATAAAGGAGAGGTGGTACATATATACAATGGAATAATACTCAGCCATAAAAAAGAATGAACGCTTACCATCTGCAACACATTGACAAACCTGGAGGGTTGTATGAAGTAAGTCAGACAGAGAAAGACAAATGCCATATGATTTTGCTTATATGTGGACTCAAAGACAAAATAAACAAACAAAACAGAAACAAACTCATACATACAGAGAACATTTCGATTGTTGCTAGATGGGAGTGCAGTTGAGGAGGATGGGTTAAAACAGAAAGAGATTAAAAAATTCAAATTGCTAGTTAACAAAATAGTCATGGGGATGTAAAGTATAGCATAAAGAATATAGTCAGTCAATAATACTGTAACTACTATGCATGGTGTCAGATGAGTACTAGATTTATCAGTGTGATCACTTCATAAGTTATATAAAAGTCTAATCATTATTTTGTACACTTTAAATTAATATAATATTGTATATCAACTATCATAGAAAATATAAAAATATAAAAATTTTAAAAAATTAAAATAAAAGTATACTTCGAGTCAGATGATCTGAGTTTAAATTTTAGCTTGCTGCTTGAGCTGTGTGCTACCAGACACATTACTTAACATTTCTGAGACTCAGTTTTGTGATATATAAAATGAAGGTAATAATAGTGGCTACTTTAAAAGATTGTTTTGAGGATTAAATGGATAAGTAGTTGGTTTACTAGAGTCTGAAATTAGTGGGCCACACCAAAAAAAAACAGCTTTGTTTCTCTATAAATACTCTCTTCATCCATGCACTGATGACTCTCAATTTCCTAAAAACAACATAGCAAAAGCCCCCAGTCTCCTTTCATTTTCAATACCTCAATGGAAAGTCCAGTCTGGTTTAAAATCTCAATTACATATCTAATTTATCATTCACACCCTACACCTTCTCCTATCCTAGGTAAGCATCAACCTGAGAGTCTTGCCATGGGAAAGAGCACATGCTCTTCTCTTTCCTTCTCCCCTTCTAACCTTGGGGCCCTTTCTCTTTAGGAGATTTTAGGCCTGGAAAAAAGAATAGAAAGGAAAAGGAGATTGGCAGACATTAGTGCTGATCAATAAATATATCCATTTCTAACCCCAGGCACATGGTAGGATTACACTTTCTTGTCCCCTTGAAATTAGGTGGAACCTAAAGTGAAGGGATGAAGAAGTACAAATTAGTAGTTACAAAGCAGTCACGGGGGCTTAGAGTGTAGCATAGGATATTTGGTCAATATTATTGTAATGGTTGTGTGTAGTGCCAGATGGGTGCTAGAATAATTTGGGAGATCACTTCATAGATTGTATAAATATCTAACTTTTTTTTACTTAAAATAAAAATAAAATAAAATAAATATTCCTGTGAAGCAATCCAAATATAGAATTTTCCCTTAATTTTGTAAGAATTCTTGCTTAAATCTAATTTAACTGCAATTCACCTTCATCAAGTTTTCCAAATTTAATTTCATAATGATGCTTTTCCTTTAAAAATTCTTAGTTTACAGAAATATTTTCAAAATAAAAATAAATAAATAAATATTCTTATTTTATTATTTTATTGGATATTTAATTAAAGGTATAATTACAATTGGAAAAAAGAAATTAGGTGGAAATACGTGCCTTGCTTTAGCAAAGAACATGTAAGCATGGATCCCACTAGAATGGATAGAGACAAACATGGAGAATGATCTAGGAATAAAGCTATAGGATTTGGAAGCTGTTTGTTACTTAGCATAACCTAGCCTATCAAGTTGATACAGGTGGCTAATGGATCTTTCATGGCCCACTCTTCAGTGTCTCTGGTAATAATCTCTATGTGGTAGGTCCCGAACTGATCTTGAAATGCATGCATAAGCTCTTCAGGAAATCCTACAGCAGAGGTCCCAAAGCCCTGGGCCATGGAACAGGTACTAGTCTGTGGCCTATTAGGAAGTGGGCCACACAGCAGGAGGTGAGTGGCAGGCAAGCGAGCAACACTTCATCTGTATTTGCAGATGCTCCCTAGTGCTAGCATCGCCGCCTCTGCTCCACCTCAGATCATAAGACATTAGATTTTTATGGTAGCAGCGGTCTCTAGGGCCAAAAAGTTTGCAACCACTGCCCTACAGGAAAGAGGGCTCGCCAGTACACATCCCTAATTGCTGCTCTAACCTGACCTTATCTGAAGCTCCTCACCTACTATTCTTGGTTGTATACCCCAAAGCCTCTTGCTATATCCAGGCTCTTGGATGGGTCTTCGCAGAATGTCTCAAGCCTGGCTGTATTCCAATATGTCCACTCAACTCTTGAATAACTCATGCAATTTTACTGTGCCAAAATACTATACCCTCTTTCCAACCCAATATCTCTCTCTCTCTCTCTCTCAATATCTCTCAATTTGTCATAACAAATTACCACAAACAGTGGCTTAAAACAACACAACTGTATTATCTTACAGTTCCATAGGATAAAAGTCCAGCACAGGTCTCAGTGGACTAAAATCAAGGTGTCAGCAGGGCTGCATTCCTTTCTGGAGGCTCTAGGGGAGAATTTGTTTCCTTGCTGTTCCCAGCTTCTAGAAGCCATCTGCTTGGATCATGTCCTCTTTCCTCCATCTTCAAAGCCAGCAATGACAAATTGACTACCATTCACGCTTCTAATTTTTCCAGCCTCTTCTTCCATCATCCCAGTCACCCCACCTCTCTCTGACAGCAGCCAGGAAAGGTTCTCCACTTTTAAGGACTCATGGGATTAGATTAGATCCAGCTGGATGAACCAGGGTAATCTTCCCATCTCAAGGTCCTTAATGTTAAACAAATATGCAAAGTCCCTTTTGCCATGTAACATAACATATTCATAGGTTGTTGAGATTGGGACATAGACATCTTTGAGGGGGCATTTTTCTGCCTACCGCATACTCCAGTTATCTTTTCCTCCCTTTCAAACAAGCACAGAGAGCAGATCAGCAATCCCACTGCTAAGGAGAAGTTAAGCCAAGAAATAAGATGCCAGTCTTCCTTCATCCAGCACCTCTCCATCTCTATGAGCAATTCTCTTAAAACCCCTTGTAGCGGGTGGAGACAAACTCCCCTCTAGCTTCCCCCATGAGAAATGGGAGGAGAAAGCCACATCAGTACCCTCCTAGTAACTCCTACTTCCATGAGCTAAATTATTCTTTGAAAATATTTAAATATTTCTATTTTCAAAAGAAATATAACATATAATTTTAAATTTGCTGCTAGTCACATTAAAATAAACAAAAAGAAACAGATAAAATTAATTTTAATAATATATTGCATTTAACTCAATATATCCAAAATACTATTTCAACATGTAATCACATAAAAAATTATTAATGAGACACTTTACATCATTTTATTGTACTAAATCTTTGCAATTCAGTGTGAATTTGACACTTTCAGCACATCTCAATCTGGACAAGCCATTTTTTAAATGTTTAACAGCCACCTGGTGCTAGTTGCTACCATATTGAATAGTGCCAGATCTAGAATTTCACTTGAATAGGCTGGGACAGTTGGGACCAGTGTCCAGGCTGCAGTGATTCATGGAGGTAGAAGAACCCACTGAATAGCTCCTGGAAGATTGTCTGTGCCTCCTTGTTTTTGGTATTCTTTATATTACAGTTGTTTTTTGCCTCTTATCCCTACCTTTAATTCATGGTGGCCCATTCCCAAGCAATGGGAATCTCATTCGCCATGGTCTTAAACATGTCAAGTGCTTAGCTCAGTGCTTAGTACATAGCCTGTATTAATATGTTACTATTATCCTAAATAATGTCAAGTATAAGGACAGACACACAATATGTGCCCCAAAGAAGTTGTTGAATGAACTGGCTTTTACCTAGTGCCCCAGTAGAACTTTCCAAGTTCCATCAAATTATGCCAATACCAGGCCCTGGGTCTGCCATAGGTAGGACTCAATGACATATTCCCCCAACCACAGGGCCTGGTCCTGGGCACTGACCTCAGCGGGTGTTCAAAAAGAACATGTTTTTACTCTACAAATAAGCTAGAAGAGAGGGTTACAATCTGAAAATGGAAGCTAGACTCCCTTCTCAAAGAATGAAGCCAAAGCCAATTGAGAAACTTAGAAAATAGATGGCAATATGGAATGTCAAAGCTAAAATAAGAGATGTGTCTGTAAGGTCACCTCATTTAACCCCTTAGTTGTACAAGTGGGGAGGCCTAAAAATGGAAAGGGTCTGTATATCCAGGAAAGAAACTCAAGTCCTCTGACATGAAACCTAGGGCTCAGCTCTGAAATAAAGACTCAGAAATGATTCCTGTGGCTTTTAGTGAAGACGAAAAGCAATGTTCTGACTTAGAGGTCAGAGAGGTCATGAAAAGTGGGTTTTAAAGTTCTCTTGATTCTGTCTCCAACTTCTCATGTGGT
>NW_006438113.1:7378231-7385533 GCF_000325575.1 Pteropus alecto
TCCCTTTGGGGACCCCATCAGGTTCTAGAGGACAAAGAGTAAAACCCAAGCAAACAAGATGCTCCTGAGCTTCTACTAATATTTCACAAAATCATACAGACTACCCAACCCAAGACCCATTTTTCAGATGGAAAAACTAAAGACCAGACATGGGAAAGGACTTATGTAAGATCACCCAGCAAATTATTATCAGGTCTTCACCTAGGGTTCTTTCTCTATGCCAGGAAGCATCTCCCCAGATAACAGCACTCACCTCCTGTCTGTTCAATTTCTTTACTTCTGAGCTCAATAGCAGGGGCAATCGCCACTTCTTTGGAAGGCAGAGGAAAGAAAAAGGCATCTGGAGGACGGGTGGGCAGTCAGCTGACTTTTCTAAGCAGAGCCCTGATACTAGGGGAAAAAAATGAGAGTTCAAGGGCCAGGCTAAGGCGAGAGCTGGCAGTCAACAATCAGGCCTAGAGAAAAATGCAAATAAAATGCAGCCAAGGAGGATAAATGCAGAGACCTAAGGCTGGTTCCATCAAGCATACGCACGCACACACACACACACACACACACACACACACACACAACACACACACACACACACACTCACTCAGCCTCAGCCTCGCATCCCACGTCATTCAATTCCCCTGCGTGTTCTAAACCTAGATGATCAGATAATAAGAGGTTGAGTGGTATGCATAACATCAAGTTGATTAAATTTGTTTACTGATAATTCTTTCAGGTTCCCATGAATATCATGTAATTTCCTTACTGTATTTCAAACAGATTTGGGCTAATGCATTATTGACAGCACCCTTGCAGACCATCTCGACAATGTCATTCAGGATAATTATTTCACAACAGATTTCCAGAGCCCCTGGTTCCTGTTGGGATTCACTTGGGCATAAATTATAGAGCCGAATATTTAATCAGTGTCCCCATTAGAACCCCGTGGCTTATTTTTAGGAATTGAGGAGGGAGAGCGGGTGAGGGAGAGGGTATTTGTATTATTACAGCATGAATACATTTCTTCTGTTCTGGGTGGGGGTTTCTTTGTTGTTTTTTTGTTGGGTTTTTTTTTCCCCAGAGCTTAACCAAGCTGAAAAGCAGCCTGAAGCATCCTTGCCTTTTTTAGAAATAAACACAAGCATTAATCTTTTGACTGCATTAAATTAAATATTAATGTTAACGGATCACATAATGTGAAGTTAAAAAAACGATTAACATTTATACCGCATTCTCTCTCCGTGACTTTTCTATTACACAAATTAGTCCCTCTTTTAACTAATAATACCTAAGCAATGGTGCCTTGAAAAGGTAGGACAAGGAGGCAGGGGCTGGGTGATTATTTTTAGCATTTCTAAAGGAGAATTGCGGGGTAGGTGTCCATGGGCAGCCTCTGAACAGATCTGCCCTGCTCAGGTAGTTCAGCTGGAATTGAGGTGTGATATCTTTGCTCCCTTGTAAGGAATAACCTCAGGGCTAATTAGCAATGCCAGGGGCACTGTGTAGGATCCAGCAGTGTTTACATTTCTGGCTATTTGTGTTGTTCAAGCAGCAGAATCAATCAAGCAGTGAGCCTGTGTGTGCTGAGAGCCCACTCCCAGCCTAGAGCAATGCCTTGCCTACCAGCCTGCCACCACCTTTTAGCTTCGCTACCATCACACCCCAGAAAGGATCACATCAGGCTGCCAGGGGCCTCCTAACTGTCTGCTCCAGCCACCTCTTCCCAGCACTCCACAGACTGACTTCTTCTGAAGCCCGTGAAGTTGGCCGTCACCCCTCCTTTTTAAAAAGGATTGCCCCTTGGTTTCTGAGACTTCCTCTGACCCCTCTTTTCACTTGAAATTCTGTATTACCAACTGCCTGGCCCATCAGAGGACACAAGGCAATATAAGTCCCCTCCTGCCCTTTCTTCCTTCCTTCCTCCTTCTCCTCTTATCCTCTGACTATTCTGGCTGCTCCCCCACATGCCTTTCCCACTGCCTAATTCAGACCCATCCAGCATCCCCAGGCCTTCTGAATCCCCTGATCATTCACATTGAGGATCTCCCTGTAGCCCCAGGCTTCCCAACTTACCTCTGCCAGAGAGACCACACAGGTTAATTCAGCACCTCTGATGGCTCATAAGGCCTCCAGGATCAAGTCTCCCCACAGCCTGCAGGACAAAGGGCCTTGAAATCCAGCCCAGCTCTGAGCACTGTCTAGTCTCTGGCCCCTCCCTGGCAAATACCCTCTGTTCTAGCCCTATGAGACTCATCACCATAAAGGATTTCTGTCTACAGAGAGGAGAAATGAGGCCAGGGGGAGTTTTCAGCCTTCATAAAACATGACTGTGCACCTATAATTTGCCATAAGGTGGGCAAGCTCAAGGAATCCAATCCTGGCTCCTCTCTCTGAGGAGGGAATTGACTATCTCACTCTGCCTGGGGTTCTAGCTGTGCATAAAGAAAGAGACCTAGCTCAGAGAACCTTCATGGAGGATAGGCATTCGAACTAGACCTTGAAGGAATAACAGGATTTCAAAAGGCAAAGAATATTCATTTTATTCATTTTCTGGCCTGATTGGCACCTGGCAATGAGAAGGAAAAAATGAGGCTAGGCCATGGCAGAAGCACCTGCAGGGTCCCAGAGGCATCTCCCTTCTCCCTATGAGGAAGTAGCTGCAGCCCAGGCCTAAAGAAGTTCCTGGAGTCCACAGCTGCCTGTGAATGGTCGGCTCTATGAAATCCACTCCTCAAATCTGGGACCCTGAGCTCTTTCATCCTGGACTATAAAGAGGGTGATGCCCATTCCCTGCCAAGTAATTAACAACCAACAGCTTCTTTTCACCATTCATTCGCAAGATTTAGAGCCAGCAAACTGAGTTCCAATCCTAGCTTAGCCATTTACCAGTGATGTGATCTTGGGCAGGTCCTTGGAAGAAATGAGCTTACATTTCTTCTTGTACAGAAGGAGGTTAACAATAATCCCCTTTCATAGGCAGGCTGGAGATTCCACAAGGAGAAGGAAGCCATGAGTGTGAAGCCCTGTCAGTAAGCCACCATGCTTCAGCATAGACTCATCACTGGCAGCTCTGGGGGCCTGGACTGTCACAGAAGTGCCTGGCTGGAGTCCATGTGAGGCCAGTGCCTTGATTGCCCAGCAAGCACAGCTCTGCCTTCCAGAACTTCCCTGCTCAACTCAGTCCACAGCCCTCAAGCAGGGGCCCTCTGAGTGTCCACATCTCCCTTTTCTTTGCAAAGTGCAGACAGAGACCCTTAGAGCTGGGTCATTTGTAAGTGTGCAATGGCGAACTCTGTCAAACCTGCTCCCACACTTCCCTCTCCTACTGTCTCTTGAGGTACCACATAAGCCTCTTTCATCTTTGACTTGCAGCCTTGGCTGTCAGGGTTCTAAAGATCAAAACGTCAGAGGACCAGACAGTATTGTGGTTCTCAGTTGTTGTTGCTATTTGTTGCATTTTCATTTTTTTGAGAAGTACAGGTATATGCTTTAAAAACTCAAACAATACCAAAGGGAATATAGTGACAGTAAGTCTCACTTCCAGCCATCTCCAAACCCAGTCCCTAATGCACCCTTTTCAAGAGGTATCTATCATAGCCAGAGATATCTTACATATATATTCAACCTTATTTATATATTTTTCACACAAATTTTAACATACATAATGTTCTCTGCCTTAGTTTTGTTCACTTACTGTGTCTGAGAGATTGGCCCAAATCATTACATATACATTCTCTTCATTCTTTTTGACAGCATAGTATATTTTATTGCATAGGTGCACCATAATTTATTTAAGCAGAGTCCTATTTGTGGATACATAGCTGTTTCCAGTCTGGTGCTTTGAAAATCAGGGCTACAGCAAACCACCTTTGTGAAAACACTTGGTCCTATATACCAGGATCCACAGGTGGCCCACAGACGTCATCTAATCTAGTCCATGCCTCAGGTACACCTCCGTGAAACCATCTAAGTGCCTTTCCTTTAATGGATAACGAAACTGTGCCCAGGGAGGTTTCGTGACTTACCCAATTACACTCAGCTAGTTTGTGACATAGTAGAGTGAGGAACCCATGATTTTCTACTCCATGGAATTATTTGAATTTGCAATTAAAAAATCACTCAAACTCTCCACTTTGCAGATGGGGAAAATAAAGCCCTTCAAGAAGGGGCGCATCTCCTCGAAATCCTGAGGCAATGGTTCTCGGGATCCCCTGAAGGGCTTGTTGAAACAGAGGGCTGGGTTCCAGCTCCAGAGTATCTGATTCGATGAGCGTGGTCGTGGGATCTGAGAATTTGCATTTTTAACATGTTCCCAGGTGATGTTGAAGTTGTTGATACAGAGACCACATTTTGAGGACCATTGTCCTAAAGGTTCATGGTGTTGTTTGAGATGATGCAGGGGAGGCTGTGTGGGTTCTAGCTCCCAACCCAGCCATCTTACCAACCCATGATTTATACAGAGCAGCATTACTTTTTTCTGTTATGTGAATAAGATTAGCATTGTTTTTTTATTGGTATTCAACTGCTTAAACACTGTTTTGGGGGAAAAATCAAAAGGTATCATGAAGAGTCCTTATCATTAGGTGATGGGAAGCCATCTTTCATTTCCCTGGAGCATGATGGTCACCCCTTGTGGGGTGGGGAGCCCCTGGGAGACGAGTTGCACTGTCAGAGCAAGAAAAGGGCCTTTATGCCCAGTCTCCTCCCCACTGGACACCCTGCATCATACAGAGTGGGGCTTGATGAGGAGGGGTGTCACAACCTTAACATGTCCCCAGAATGGCATGGCTGCTCCCCACCATGGCAGCACTATTGGCTCTCCCTCTGCCCTACATCCTTGGCTCTGGCTCACTGGTTCCCTAAATAGCTAGACTCTGCCCTTGGCCTCAATTTGTTGACCAGCTGCCTTAAAGGCAGGGAAAGGCTCAGCCATCTCCAATTCCCTCACCCTTCTTCTCCAACTGCTAAGCTCCCCAGTAGCCTATCATTGCCCATCTCAAGGTCTGGGCCTCAACTTCCAAGAGTCCAATTCCCTTTCTCAACACAACAAGAGATGTAGCGGTACCAGTCAACATAGAAATACACCAAATATATGCCAGGTAAGGTTTCAACATCATCATTGTCCACTGGATGGGGATTTTGAAGACCTCTAGCATTTGTCATTGACATATATCATTTTATGGCTGCCCCACAACTAAGTCTTCTTACTATGTAATATCCTACTGTGAATCTTCAGGAAGCAGAGCCATCCTCCTAATCCAGAAAACAATGCAGGCCTGACAAATGTTTAGTATTTCCGTACTCCTCTTTGCAGCTGAAGTCCAGTGTGTCACTAAGGAAGAGCAGGTCAGATACCCAGGACTTGTAATTGGCACAGAGGGGCAAGGTCAGGAGAGAATTTGTCCCGGAGGGAGAGGTAGCTTCCATGTCCCCAAGGCATCACAGTGAGAACAGAGATAGCACCAGCTCCATGGCAAGCCTTCCCTGTAGCGTGGTTCAGACTGTGGTCTTGGTTCTCAGCCACCCTTATCCTGATTTCTCAGCTTTCCCACTGATGCTCTGATGTCATATTCTCTTTCCTACTTAAACCAACCAGAGTCCATTTCTGTCGCAGGCAACAGTGAAGACTCATCCCATCAGAATCTTCTGAAGCTGAGAGGAACTTTCGTTCTGAACTTCCATGTCATCAGAGCAAGCCAGCTATCCCTGGAGTAAGGTTCTACATGTGGTCCAGATGAAAAGCATGGTAGCCTTATGAGTTAAGTACTGCTCTAGTTCATTGTTTATGCTGGAACTTTTCTCACCCTATGGAATATAAGTAAAACTTAGTGTTTGTCACTAATAAATGGTAATACTAATAAAATAGTTTTCAATTTAAAATCCCTGAATGATTCCGCTGTCTTCGACTTAGCTTACTGGTAATAATCATCCCGTATGCTTAAGCACCAATGTCCTTTACAAAGCTGTCCTCTTCACTCTTCTGCCCACCGTGAGGCACAAGTGAGGTAGACAGGGCAGGTATTGTTATTATCACATGAGGCTGAGAGAGGCCAAGGGGGAGGAAAGAATAGAGACTGGGTCAAGATGCCTGAGGTCATTTTTTATTGTTATCCCTACTATAAACAATAATAATAAAAGCCATCATTTGTTAAGTTATCCATTTGCAAGCACTGTGCTAAACATTTCACATATATCATGTAATCCTGTGAGGTATTTTGATACACATTTTAGTAATAAGGAAACAAGCTAAGAGAAGTTAGGTAAATTGCCTAAGGGCATCCAGTTGCTAAATACAGAACTTGGACTTGAATCCAAGTCCATTTGGCTCCAGAGCTAGAATTCTTAGCCATTATATTAAATGGATTCCTACTGTCTGCCGCTGCCTAGCTGACAAGTGATTTAAGCCCTCCTGGAATCCAAAATCCCCAGCTACAGTAACTGCAACACTGAAGTTTAGATTCTCCAGAAGGAAACCAAGTACCCTTGAGAAAAGGTTCTCCTGAGCCAAGCTCTGGTGGGGGAGAAAATTTAATTAGAAGCCAGGTGTCCCAAACCCCAACACCAAATCCTACTGGACAGACTCACATCTAGCAACAACGGAGCCCTGATTTTGCAGCCTCGGCATTAATAAATTGTCTCTCCTTCTCTTTGGGCTGTCTTGGAGGCAAGGTGGCTGGCTGGACAGGTGGGCATTGCCATATTATTAACTTGAAATCTGATTCACTTCACCTCCTAATTGAGAAGGATTCTAATAACTAAGTCCTGGAAAGTGGCAAGTCCTAGGGGCTAGTGGGATCAGCCCATTACTGCTCCTTCTCTTACCTTGCCCTGAGGCAGTATAGAAAGGGGGCACAGAGCACAAGGAGTGTTGGCTGGAAGGACATTGAGGGAGGGGATAACAGACCCCACAGAGGAGCGGGGCTGGGTTCTGGGCAGCTCATTTGGGGGCCAAGTAGCTGACTCTGTTCTTTCACAGTGCTCAGAGGAGGCGGAGCCACGTGCCACCTCCAGCCCAGTGGGACCAATTATAGCATTTACAGTAAAACACAGGAGGGGATGTACCTGCCTGTCTCCATCTTGTGGTGTTTGCAAAAGGAGAGCCTATGACATTACACAGATTAATACTCCACTAAGCAAATTAATCCTTGGGATTTCACTCAGTACCTGTGGCTTATAAATTTTAATTGGCTCTAAACCACCACCTGAATTGATGTAAGACTGTAGTAATGCAAAGAAAGACATCAGAAACAGTGGCAGCCACATGTATAGCCTCTGGAACGAGGAAAGAGAGGAGGTGCCATATTCCAGGTG
>NW_006438113.1:7385547-7407385 GCF_000325575.1 Pteropus alecto
AGGGAACATCTATTAGGATAAAGAGGCAACCCCTGGCCTTCTCCTTCTCTCTGCTTGTTTCAATCTTGTCCATTGTTCAAATCTCACACTAATCCAACAACTCGACAAGCTTTGACTGAGTACCTGGTATGTGCCACTTCCTGGGCTGGGCAGTGAAGAGTCAACATATTAAGAGATCCTTGGGTTGTAAGAAAGGGAAGCCCACTGAAACTCCCCTGGTTAGAAGTGGAGGCAGCATTGTTGTGAAGATGCTTAGGTGTCAGAAGGAGAGCAGAGTTCTTTGTGGGAACTGGACAGTGATTAGAGCCAAACTCTATGCTCCTGTCACTTTCAGGGGTGTGGGCCTCCTCCTTTTCTCTACAAACCTGCTGTGTGTTCCTCTCTTTCCATAGAAAGGCTTCTCATATTTCTGCACACAGCCTTCATAGCATCTCAAACATGGCAGTCTCAGGCTCCGTCTCTTGAGCTAATGGTCTTGCAACTTAGCTCCTGCAGTTAATGAACTCAGTCACTATGCCCCAGTTCGCATTTCCAGGAGAAAGGAAATGACTGGCCTAGGTTGTCTCCTGACCACCCCTGCTGTTGTTAGACTCACTAATGACTATCACTTCTTGAAACTGTCCTTCTTGGTTTCTAGAACACAGCTTGAGCCATCTTTCCTCTGACTTCTGACTATCGCTTCTCCAGCCACTCTTATTGTTTTCACAGTCTGTTATCAGCCTCTGAGCACAGCTTAAACTCCACTCACATACTGTCCTTGACCTTGGGCGACTAGCATGTTCTGCACTTTTAGAGGGCTCTACTCTGGTGCTCCTCTGCTACATCCCTCTCTCCCTGCTGTAAGGAGTCCCTGGACTCAAGAGAATATGCCCATCCAGACAGGATCATTCCCTTCTAGATTAGTACTGTCCAGTAGACCATTCTGCAATGATGACATTCTATCTATATACGCTATCCAATGGTAGCCATTAGCTACATGTGGCAAAGAAGCCCTGGAAACATGACTACTACTGATGAAGGTTTTATTTTAATTAATTTTACCTCCCACTAGTCACCCAGCCTACCAGACTTCTTTTCTAATCCTACTCCCACCCATCAGCAGTCCTGAGTCACTCCCCCAATTATAAAATATCAAGTGATCCTCTACCATTTTATTCTGTATTTCAAAATAAAGTTTAGCTTTTCTACCTAACAATTAAAGTTTTGTAATTCTGCTTCATCTCTCATCCTTCCTTCTTCCTCTGCCCCCACACACAGTTGTAAAAACAATGCCTGTACCCCTTCACTATACTCTTTGATCAAGCCTTACCTTTTCTCACCTCTGTGCCTCGCAAAGACTGTTCCCTCTGCCCAAAATATTCTCCACCCCACCCTTACTGCAGTGCTATAAAATTCCTATTCATCCTTCAAGCCCCAGGTGAATTGTCACCCCACCACCTCCCCCAGGGCCTTCCCTGATCCTTTCCTCCTCTCTCCAAGTTAACCATGCCTTCTACAGTGCCCAGATATCAAGCCCAGACCTACATAAGCTTTGCCTAGACTTGGACATATATAGATTTAACACTAGGATGACATTCCGATCACTGCTATTTAAATATGAATTCCACTCATTTTCCCATATACATTCCTGGAGGTCTTTGCAAAGGAGTCATTTGTCATCTTACACAAGTGTGGATCTGAATCTCATTCTAGAAGGCTAGTGCATAGGGGAATTGTACAGGTATTTCATGAGCCCAACTAATCACTCGACATCCATTTCTCAATACATATTGGTTATTCTCTATTCATTATTTATGAGATAAAGTAATTTTTTAATGGAGAAAATTTTATTTGTAAAAAAAAAAAAATGCCCTTCTCATCAACCACACAAAGCTCTGTGATAGTGGTATATATAAATTTAGATCCAAACCAAGATGATCTTGGATATAACCTCCTAAATCCCATGATCCTCCTGCAGTGGTTCTCAGAGGTTGATCCCTGGACCAGAGCATCAGCATCACCTGGGAACCTGTTAAATATGCAAATTATCATCCTTCCCTAGACGTGCTGAATCAGAAACTCTGGAGTAAGGCTCAACACCTCGTGCTTTAACAAGCCTTCCAGGTGAGCCTTATGCCCTGGTCTATTTATGTATCATGAGAGCTCTTAAGGGTGGTGATTCTTCCATCGTCAGCTCTCCATGCCCAGCCCTTGGTCCAGTGCTCTCATGTGATGGGCGGTCAATAGCTCCAAATGTGTGCACTGAATGAGTGAATGAATGCATGCATGAGTGAATGAACAGAAAGTTAAAAACAAAGAGAAAAAAATTGAGCAAAAGATGCAAAAGAAACTAGGAGAACTTCTTGTTAGGCATTCATCCAGACCTCCAATGAGTCGAAAGGGTCTTGTGAATGGACAATGCAGGTGTTGTAGACCCCACCCCCAGAACTTTTCTTCTCCCATCCCTCCACCCCCTCCCCTGCACTGAGAACTAAGTGGTACTACTTGGTCACTCAGCCTCTCTAACCCATGACCCAGGTGAAAAGCAGCTTCCTCAAAAAAGAACCCCAGAAGCAAGGGAGTACTTGGTCCTAAATGGCCTGTGCAAGACCCATAAATTAATTACTTAATATCATTTACAGAAGGCCAGTTGGTCTCAAGATGAATGGAGCTAATGCTGTTCTTGGCATCTAACTTAAAGATTCAAGGCGCCAGAAATACAAAGGAAGGCTTCTTTCAACTTCCAGACTAGGCTGCTGAATAAAGCTGGAAGGATGGGATGGGGGACCCTATTCATAGAAGGAATAAAGGTTTCTTTGGTGAAGAAATATTAATCTCAATATTCACATGGCATTAAAATATATGTTTGAGATCTCCAGAATGAGATGTTCATAAATAGATAAGCTCTAAGTGGATGATTTTTTAGCCTTGATTTTCCTTTACTGAAATATAATTAACACTTCCTGAAACCAGCTAGCTTGGAATAATTTAGTTCAATTGTAAGTATGCAAAACACTTAACAATTAGCTCCATGAAATGAGAGCAGCCAGCACCGAGCCGACTTCATTAATGCCCTAAGTGCATATGCCCTATTATAAGAGCTCTCAGAAATATTGTATAAATCTGAAATGCCCCACAGAATGGAATGGGAAGGGAGTTTCCGATTATTTCCATTCATCTGAAAGCTACATCTCATAAACGCAGCAGTCTGAAAGATGATGGCAATTGGTTTTAATATTTTTACAGCCACTTCCGAGGTGGTAAAAAGAAAAGAAAGTGATGTATTATAATGGGGTCTTTAAAGCCAGCATGATTTAACCCGCCATGTAGAGGGGCAGCTTGGGCAGCAGGAAAAGCTCAAGGTCCTCAGAGCCAGAGTCCTGGGTCAGCTGTGTGGCTTCCACATGTCCTTCACCTCTATGAGTTTTCTCATCTGTTAAATGGGGATAAGCAGGGGTCCCATGCCAACGAGTAACCATCAGTGCAGCACATGCCCTGACCAATCAGAATGGATGCTGGCAGTAAACAATCAGAACCATAGGCATGGTAGAGCACCTGCACAGCCCATTTACTTGCCTGTTCATCCTGGCACAGCCTGTATACTTGCCTATTCATCCTGGTTGAACAACGGAGCAGAAGAATAAGAATATCTTTCTCGGAGATCTGTGGAGAGCATTACAGGAGATCATGAATGAATGGAATGGGGCTGCAAAGGGGGAGGCTTCTATTCACATGTGGATGATTTAGATATTTTTATATTTTTTACTTCTTTTTCAGATGCTGGCTAGAAGCAAAGCCTCCACGAGGTTAAAATCATCTCAGTCTGCTTCCATTTCTTGAAGCTCTGAGTAGAGTGAAAAATGAAGAATTGCCAAAGCCAAAATGAGAAAGAAAAAAAAAAAACAGTGGGGAATTTTAATGTATACATTTACCAAAATATTGTTTTAATCCACCAATCTAAAAAAAGCACAATGCAATGTGATTTGCTGGTCATGAAATAAAGCTTGTATTCCTGAGAAGTATGGAGCACCACAGCTGATAAAGGCCAGAACTGAAACACAGGTACAAGACTGCAAGATGTACATCTTTTGTTTCAGTCCCATCATTGTGTTCTATAACTGTATGTGTGACCTCGTGGGGTGACAGCATCAAAAGTCCACATCTGAAGCCCTTCACAATGTGAGGCTTGAGCCAAATGTCCCTCCCAGGTCTCTGGGAGCAAGGCCCTGGGGGAGCAGTCATAACAACTGAGTCCCTCCACAAACAAGGAAGTTAGAAAGGAGCTGGTTCCACCTCTGGAAAGCCCTGGCAGAAAGAGAGTTCTTCCCCACTGCCTGGCCCTAACTCTGTCCTTGGGGCTGCTGCACCAGCTGTCCCTTCCCCCAGGAGAGCCCCAGAGAGAGTAGGCACTGATACAACACCAAGAGTCTTCATTTGCCAGACAAGAGGGCTCTCACACAGAGAATTATGGTGCATCTGAATCTAAGATAAGTATACAGCAACTCTGGATTAGGATCTACTGAATGCCAAGTTTGTGTCGAGTATTTTTCATGTGTTAAGCTCTACAGATATGGAAACTGAGGCTCAAAGAGGTCAGTTGACTGGCCCAAGATCACACTGCTAATGAGCAGTAAAACTGGGATTCCCGTTCAAATCTTCTACATCTAGACCCACACTCTCCACACCCATTCATCATGCTGTTAACAGAAATGCATTTAGGTAGAAATACCTAGCACAGTGCATGGCTTGGTGGAGGTGATTAGAAATGCCTGTGTAATTTGAATACAAATTATTAAATAAGGATCTTTTATTGATTTTCAACTGCTGCTGTAACAAATTACCACAAACTTAGTGCCTTAAAACCACACAAATTTATTACCTTATAATTCCGCAGGTCAGAAGTCCCAAATGGGTTGGCGAGGCTGCATATTTTGCAGAGTCTCTAGAGGAGAATCTTGTTTCCTGGCCTTTTCCAGTTTCTAGAGGCTGCCCCAATTCCTTGCCTCATGGCTCCTTTCTCCATCTTCAGAGCTAGCAGCAAACCATCTTCAAATCTCTCTCTTTGAACTTTGCTTCCACCATATCAGCTTCACTAACACTCTTCCTCCTGCTTCCTTCTTATACGGATCCTTGTGATGACATTGGGCCCACACAGATAATCTAGGGTAATCTCCCCATCTCAAAATCCTTAATTTATCCACTTCTGCAAAGTTTCTTTTACCATGTAAGATAACATAGTCACAGAGTCTGGAATTAAAGCATGGGCATTTGGGGGTCCCATTATTCAGCCTACCACAGATCTTAATAAATGAAATCATAATAGCCATTCCTTCTTTAGAAATTAGCCAGAAGTTTTAGCATATGGTTACAACAAACATAATTCCAGACTTTCAGAACAAGACTCAAATACTGGTCCTCCTTATCAATAATAATAACTTAGTGGTTACCATTTACATACTTGGTATCATAAATGCCTTCCAAGGATTGACTCATTTTATCCTAAAAAAGTACCTTATGATTTTGACATTATTACTCCCATTTTACAAAATAGAAACAGAGACTTCAACAATTGCACAACTTGCTCAAGGCCACAGTTAGTAAATGGTAGAGCTTGGATTTGAACCTTGACTGTCTGAAGTTGGATTGGCCATCTTGATTGTTGGTTCAGGAATTATGGCCACAGGACAGCCTGTGGATAAAAGAAAAAGTGCTCTGGAAAATACAAAGAGATCTTAATATTAAAAGGAAACACAAATAATAATAAGGATGCATTTGGGGCCAAATCCCAGTTCTGCCACTTTGGCCTCAGTTTCCTCATCTGTAAAATGGGTTTAATAGCACTCATCTCCATGGGTTGGTATGGAGATTAAATGGAGATAATGCATGCAAAGTGCTGTAACAGTCTTCCACATATGTTAGCTGGGCAGGGAGAAAAACCAGGTGTGGCCTGAAGAATCCCAGTGCTGGGACTAATGCTAGTCCATGTTGAGCCAATCCCTTCTGTTTGGACCCAAGCCTCCCAAGTACAGTGAAAAAGATGGATTAAGCCACTCTCCAAAGCCCTCCTTCTCTCTGATTTCCTGGGAGAAGACTGTACATGCCTCCTCTAACTCCAAACCAAAGACCTTCAGAGCACAGCTTCCAATGCTGCAAGCATTCTCATTTCTTGGTTCCAGGGAAGACTCAGAATGGATGAGAATGTGTAAAAAGGTCTGAAAAAATCTTGCTCACAACGACTTTTCACAGATGCCCTTCAAGCCTCTTGTAACAGAATCATTTATCAGGCACACGAAAACATGGCAGTGACTATGGGGTCTGGAGCCTGGTCCCAAACTTTGTTTTACATAGGAATTAATGAGTAGTGTGATCAACCAGGAAAGGCTGGCTCTGTGGCTTAATGATGACATCATCTGGGCAGCTCATTTGTCCCTGAAAAAAGAAGCTCCACCCCTTACCATCTCATACCCTTGGGCCAGATTGCAGTGTCAAAACAAGACAACAGGAGAGGCACTGCCAGACCAGAGATACCCAGGGGCCTGCCCCAAGTCATGCAGCGGGCTGGCACCAGGCATGACTGTCTTCTCATCCACTAATAGGCCACATGACCTTGGGAAAGTCATTTACCCTCTCTGTGCCTCAATTTCATCAACTATAAAATAGAGGCAATGATGTACCTATTTCAAAGGGTTGTTGTGAACATTAAATGAATTAAAACATGTAAGATTCTTAGAAAGAGTACCCGGCCCATAATAAGTGCTATGTTATTATTAGCTACTATCTCCTTAGAACTTAGCACCAAGTGCCCTGACTCCTACATTTATGCTCTTTCCATGGTGTCAAAGCATGTGTTTCTGCCAGGTCAGTGCTCTGACATTGCCATGTCTCCTCCCCTCAGCTAAATAGAAGTCCTGGGCTAACAAGAACCCCAAGGTCCTCTTTAATTCTCCCAATTCATCTGAAGCAGAACTGTTTCTTCAACAATGCTCTCGCTGGTGGCCTCTAGGTTCATTATAACATAAATCGTTAGTTATAACAGCCTAGGAGTTAAAAACACCCAGCCAGAAGCTCCTTCTCTATGCAGTGATGAAGGCAATCAGGCAGAGGGAGAAGGCCCTCACCCTGTACCAGAAAACTGGCCAAGGCAGTTGGTCCCTGCTGGGTTTAAGTCTTCTGGATTCCCAGAGCCAGAAAGAAGGCTGCCCCTTGTTCTCCAGCCCCTCCAGATTCTGGCTGAGCTCTGAGAGTTGCCTGCCACATGGCTCTAACACAGCTGACCTTCAAGGAAGCAGGAGGCCTATATGGATATAGCAAGACTCAGTGGGCTGCATGATAGCCAATTAATGGTCACCTTGTCACTTTGACCATTAAAAGCCCTGATGCTAAGGCCTCCTTTGATGTCTAATCCTCTCTGTCTCTCTCTCTTTCACACATACACACAGCTCATTTTTTCAGTAAAGACATGACCCCAACACAGAGGAGATCCACAGCACTGGGGAACTGGTTGGCAGGGGCAGCCACAGACAAACATGGCCCTGCTTAGCCAGCTGGGCCAGCAGAGTCCCCAGACACAAACACAGTGACCTGGTCTATTCAAGCTACTATCACAAAATACCACAGACTGTGCAGCTTATAAATAACATAAATTTATTTCTCACAGTTCTGGAGGCTAAAGTCCAAGATCATGGCATCAGCATGGTCAGTAAGGGTCCTATTCCAGGTCACAGATTTTCGCTGTGTCTTCTCATGGTGGAAAGAAAAAAAAAAAGAGTGAGGGTGCTCTCTGTGGTCTCTTTTATAAAACACTAATCTCATTCATGAGGGCTCTACCCACATGACCTAAACATCTCCCAAAGGCCCCATACCTCCAAATACTATCACCTTGGGCATAATGATTACAACATATGAGTTATGACCTAACACAAACATTCAGATCATAGTACATGGTATGAAAATGTGGCCTATGAAGATCCCACAAGTCTTCGTGACCCTGCAGTAGGGAACATCACATAGAATGGAGCAGGAATAGGGCCAGGAAACAAAATTAAGCCCTGAAAATAAAGCAGGAAGTTGGGAGGGGCACACCCAGGAACTCTGCTCCCTGCCAGTCCTTCGGAAATTGAAATAACCAGCTGAGGCGAAAGCTGCAAGAACATTATTTGCCAGGTGCACCTTGGCTAGCAAAATCTGACTTTACCCAGAATTCCTGAATCACATAAGAGGCCATTAAGCCTGGGTTCAAATTCTGATTGTGCCACTTATTAGTTCTGTGACCTTCTACAAGGAACTTATCTCTCTTGACTTCAATTTCCTTATCCGTAAAATGGGTTACTCAATAAATACTCGATGAACAAATAAATATTTCCTCATTGTGTGATGATTGTAATCAGGCCCATCTTTCCTGGCTGGTTATGCAAATTAAATAAGATTCCATGGATAAACTGTTGAACGCAGTACCTGGCACATGGGAGATGCTCGGGAAATGGTATTATTAGATTCTTGACGAATGGGGATACATATCTCCCACAGGGCCCTCCCTCCTCCCTACCTCCTGCTCGAATGACTTGAAGTCGGGTAGAAACTCTGCAGTAAACTGTGGTCTTGCAAGACTCCTCAAGGACACAATCTTCCTACTCAGAACTTTCACTAGGAAGCTGCCTACTCAAAAAAAAATAAGAACACAAGAAACTGAGCCTGGTTTTGCTCTTCTGCCCATGGTTTGGAGTGAGACAAATGGTTTTGGCTTGCCCTTGGTCTATGCCAGATGTATTTAGGCATACTCGCCCTCTCCACAGCCTCAGCTGAAGGGGTGGCCATAAGTGGCCATTGTTGTACCACATGTTCTTCTCCGATTGGGCCAGAGATGGATACCTGACCTAAGGACATTAAGTTCATTGACTCACTAGCGACTAACCAGATTTTTCTCTCAAGAATTGAACCAAGTTAAAAAAAATAATCAAACCAAGTTAGATAATGATGAGCATTAGGGGTTGCGTGGAGTCATGGCCATGGTTGGTCCTATAGCAATAGTACAAACAAGCTGGAGGAGATGGATGTGCAGATCAGAGAAATCGTGAGTAAGCAGGCTCCCAGACCCATTTCCCATGAGTTGGCTGGCATCATGTTCCATCTAAAGAATAAGAAATCGTGAGTAAGCAGAGGAATGATGCCTGCAGAAAGGAAAACAGAACAGAGGCTGAGAAGCAAAGAACAAAGGCCACACAGCCCAAGAGAGATGGGAGACTGGAAACAGAGAGAAGCTACCTCACTCTCTGGCAGGCTCCCAGACCCATTTCTCATGAGTTGGCTGGCATCATGTTCCATCTAAAGAATCCTATGCTGCTCCAGCAATCATGCCCTGAGCCCAAACCCCAGTTCATGAGCTGGAACACATGTATTATGTTTCATGCAACCCAATGGTTCTTATCTACAATAATGATGCAAAGAAGAATCCACCAAGAAGCAGGAGGACATCTTTCAGAGGCCTCTTGGCCCTGGTGTAAGGAATCTGACTCCATACCTGTCTGAATGTCCTTCTCTCCATCTTTTTTAGGAGTCCAAGCCCCATATGCCTGCAAGGACTTCCCGGAATTTCAAGGCAGTATGCAAATTAGGCTGCCACAGAACTCTGGGTGTCATGGCTTAGCTATCTCTAGAGATAAGAGGAGGTACTTGTAAAATATTCCTAGAGTTACTACACTCTACTGAGGAAGCTTTAGTGTAACAAGGACATGATGAAAATAATTGTTTTGGTCTCTTGGAACTGAAAAAGTCTCCTCCACCAAATAAAAACATAACTCTTCAAAGCCTCTAATCATTAACTAAGGAAGCCATCTGGCATCAAGAAACTTAGGTTCAAGTGCTGGCTCTGCTACTACTACCTCTGTGATCTGAGGCAAATAACCTCTCTATTGCTCAAATTTCTCATCTCCTATTGTGATAGTATATGAGGTACGGTTTAGAAAGGATTCAGAAAAATAATGCATCTAATTAAAAATATTATAAGAGGTTGTCCATTATAAGTTGTCTTTCATTATAAGTGACTGGCAACAAGTACTAAATAAATGTATTGCGATGGGCAGGTGAGCTGTTTGGTTGGTTGGTTGGTTTTTTAAAAAAAACCATGGATGATGGGGGAAGCCCACTGAAATGGGAAAAATTCAGGTAGAAGTATGAGTAAAATTTTACATTTTTAAAGAAGTTGATTTTTCTCAACATTTTCACAAATATTGTCTCACATACTCATCACAAACAATATGGGATACAAGGGGAGGCATAACAACTACCCCAGTTACAGATAAAGCATCTGACTCTTCGTTGCCTTTCCATTCCTCACCAGGAAGATCTAATTCTGTTTCACAGGAGGCACCAGGAGGGAACCCTGAGTGGATTCAGGTAAACCATTTGCCCTATTTTGAGCACTGTCTCTTTTCCACCTTCAGGACTATAGGAAGTCTCAAGAGTTGGCGCTGCTACCTTTTTGCCTCTGGGTATTGAGTGGCCCTTAGAACAGGTCCAGGGTTAGGGGGACCTGGCTTTGTGAATCTCTGAAAGCCAGGCCAAGAGCGTCTACCCAGTGGAACAGAAGATCACTTCTGCAAACTCTAGAACTACTCTCAAATTCAGGGCCTTCCCCTCCTGGGGGCTCCCTCCAATTCTGTCTGTGTCACTCAATATGACCTAGAACTATACCATAGTCTGCTGCACATTAATTGTTTCTGTAGATCAGCTTTCCTCCACAAGTAGATTGGAAGTTGCCAGGAATTAAGAGTGGGATCTCTAGAGTTTGGCTGTCCACATTCAAAGCCCATCCCTGTCACTCTATACTGTGATTTTGGACACTTTGCTTACCCACCCTAAGCACGTTTCCTCCTCTGGAATAGTACTTATCTCATCAGTCAGTTGTGAGAATGAAGTGAAATATTTAGAAGGAGAGCTCAGCCCTCTTCATCCTATAGAGGTGGCTGGCTATGATGCCCAGTGCCATTAAACACACACATCACAGAACCTGCTCCCAGCCTACATTAGACTATGAAATTCTTGAGAACAGAAGCCGTATCTTATTCATCCTGCTATCCCCCAATTCCCAGTGCAATCTCTGGCACAGATTTAAAGAATGATGAAAAAAAAATGAATGGGTTCCTTACAGCACATTCAGTTCCAGAATTGTTTGGCTCTGGTTATCATGAAAAGGCATTCTGAGAGTCCACGCATTCTGTGAGTCCATACCTGTTGCCTAGGAGAGTCAGAGGCCAGGACATAGATTTAGGATTAGGACCTCTACTCAGGCAGGATGGAACATTCCCCCTGTGGATAATGCACGTATGGATGACTGAGAGCCAGGGCCAGTGGGCTGGGACACCCAGCTTCCTGTGAGCCTTGGGAACACATTCTCAACTGAGACACTGGTTTTCTGCCAACCTCTCTCCACACACACACACACACACATCAGGCCAGCAAGTCTTCATGCTGGCCTCATTTAGAAGGTCCCAATCCTCCTAGACAGTTGGGTAGAGGTCAGAAGTTGTGGGAGCTGGACCAAGCAGGGACTTATAGGGATCCCTTGGGGTCCATGCATGGGTCGTTTTCACAGGGGGTATGTCCTGCCACGTGCAATATGTCAATATCAACAGAGGTGGGTCCAACTAGGATTCTATTTCTAGGGACCATATGGAATCTGGCAGCCATATTCTAAAACAAACTCAGGGACCAAGAAAGTAAAGAGAAGTCACAGATGAAGGAGATTCAAAATTCGGACCAAGAGCTGAGCACAGAGGAAGGTCAGGGTCAGGACACACAGGGTCTAGACTTGGGTCAGCTGCCTTACCCCAAAGAGCTTCCCATCCTCAAATGTTCCTGCAGTCCACATCTCCTGGGAGAGACATCACCGTACTCACCTACTGGTGACATGATGTTAAAGTAGGAAGATACCATGTGAACAGCTCCTATGGGGAGATGGATGGCAGAGGTGAAGTCTTGCTGAAGAGGAGTCAGCCACAACTCTGCACATGGAGGACTGGGAGGAGGGAAGTGCTAGGAATGGAGTCAAGAAACTAGCCCATCTCTTACCACTCTCTGCCATGCACATTAGACCCCAGAACTGCTCCGAGTTCTCAGCACACTCCATGCTATTCCATGCCTCCATGTCTTTATTCTTAATGTTCTCTTTCCCCAGGTTGCCCTTCCTACATTCATTACCCTGCTAGTAATTATAATTCAAGATTGAGTTCAAAAATCATCCCCTCTAGGAAGCCTTTCCTGAGTACCCAAGTTCTCAGAGGTTAACGAAATAACCTCTAAGAGCTCTCCACCCCGATGCTTGCCTTAGCTCTCACCATTTCCTACCAAGAATCTCTCCTTAAGTCTATGGTCCCCAATGGGCCAAGAACTCCCTGAGGATAGTCACCATTTTTGGTCATCTTTGGATCCCCAATACCTATCACAGGGCTGAATATATAGTAGCTGCTCAATTAAATGTTTGTTGAGTAAATTCTCACTGCGGAGAAAACACTGGTTTGGATTGTGGAAAAGAGGAGGGAGAGAGATGAGGAAGTTGGATGTGAGCATAGCGAAACTGGGTGGAATGCCCAATGGAGACAGAGCCACAGTGAGTTCAGGGCTGGCGACAGAGGCTTGGGGACTCCCACATGGAGATGATGATTAGAAGCATGGGAGCAATCTGAGCTTTTTGAGTTGGAAGGTGGTTTGTTAGGTAAAAGAGGAGGATGGAAAGCAGCATGATGCTCCTAAAATCATTCCAGTCATACACAAACCCTCACTCTAAATGTGTGCAACAGGATGTCAGTTGGGATTTTTACTGTAACCCCTGCCTAGACTGGACACTGGGGCACATAGCTAAGAGCAATGAGGTACTCACTATCACACATCTAGAGAGCCACCAGCAGCAGACACTTCCCAAAGGGTTTTATCAAAAAGAAACTGAGTCAGCCCCTCTAATACCAGGACCCACCCCAAACCATCCATCCATCCATCCATCTCCATTTCTCTTTCTTTCTCTTCCTCTCTCTCTCTTTCTCTCTCTCTCTCTCTCTCTCACACACACACACACACACACACACACACGCACGCACATTGTGTGTGTGTGTGTGTGTGTGTGTATAATACTGGGGAGAGGATAAAAAGAAGAGGGCCACTGAAAGAACTGGTCTTGCAGAAAGCATGAGTTTTGATGAGAGGGGCTCTAGAGAATCACTTATAGAAATGGTAGGTGCCAGCAAAATGAGGAGGCTGACATTTCCCTCCCCAGCTGGGTGCTTGCTGATCTACAGAATCTGCAGCCCCACCCTCATACTGCCATGAGAGGAACAAAACCTAGGGAGGGAGTGTGCAGGTGAGGCTGACTTATGTTCCCTGGACCTTGGGGATATACCTGAGCATGGAACATGGTGCCCGTTTTCCCCTGGAGATCTCTGAACACAGAATGCTTGTTGGAGGAGCCTATGCATCAGCAGTATAAGGGAAGCCAGGGGATAGATTGCCAAGGAAGATTTGCGGGGCTCTCCACATCCCTGATCCATGGCCCCCAGGAGGCAGAGAAGGACCTCAGATCCTCCTGTGCTTTCACATGGAAGTGCAGAGGAAAGAGGATAGGCCAGAGCCCAGGGACAGCCCAAGAAGCAGCACCCTACCCAGAAAGGAGATGAAGCATGCACCAGCCATGGGGCTGAGGGGAGAAGTACTAACTACGAGGGCATCCTCAGTGATGCATGGGGCTGGACTCTGCCCCAAGGACACCAGCCCCAACATCTACGCAGATCATCAGGTCAGCTATGGCAGCAAGCTAAAGTACAAATCCCACCCGCCACCCTCTCGACCATTTCTCTAGATAGTCCTGCCTACCCAGCCCATTGTCCCTGCCCCTGAATCAAAAAGAGTGAGACTCAAGACTCTGGAATGGGAGGAGTGAGAGATCAAACATTTCCCCCTCCCCACTTCCATCCTCTGAGTACAGGTCTAGCTACAACGGGCAAAGGGTCTGAGAGTTTCAATTCAGAAATGAGTCAACAGTTTTGAACCAGCCTGGACTTTAAACGACCAGGAAGCTATGGACTCCACTCAAGCTGATGTTAAAGGTAACTTGACAGAGTTCAGCAGAAAGCAGCAATTAGAGGAAAGTAAAACCATTTCACATTTTTATGGCACCAAGTTGACACTGGTCAATAAACCAGTTACAGAGACCAATGTGGAAGCCCTCCCTAGACTGAAGGGCAAAGGAAAAATGAAAGAGGTGGAGAGCTCTCTGGCCCCCACTTCTGTTTCTCAGCAAGACAGAACTTAAGTCAAAACCCTCTCAGTCTTAATTACCAAACAAAAAAATAACCAGACGAGCCTCTCACTGTATGTCTTTATTTATACTGTCATCTGCTCTGGCATTTTAATATCCAACTTTCCGTTGAAAGACAGATGCCTGGATGTTCACACCCCGTTCTAATGGCTTAATACTCTGGGTACTGGAGCAGGGAGTGGGCTGCGAGGAAGGAGGGGGGATGAAAGCCGCCACCACATTGAGCACAACTTTGGAGCAAATGGGTTTGAATATTCATTAAACAACATTTAATTTAAACACCCAAACTCTGAAAGCAGCAACATATGGCCTGTTTTATTTTACATAAACTGAATAGGAGGTTGGGCCATTAGTTTCTGCAGACATAATGTTCATTACCAATGAAGAATGCTTTCCTTTGAGGACACCCCTGCACTGTACTGTGCCTACTGCCCCGCTGCCCCCACCGGTTCAGAGAGCCCAGGCTGAGGGCTCCCCTGTGGCACAGAGACATCATCCAAATCCCCATCACTCATCAGGGGGCAGGATTAGGACTTCATTAAAGAAAGAAGACTCTGGAGGTTTCCTGGCTTCTTGGTTTGTGCCTTGGGAAAGTAGATTGGACAGAATTCTCGTCCTCATGGACTGGGCCTCCCTGGTGCCTAGGGGACTGTGCGGCAGTGCTCAGATGGCATAAGCTTGACCTCCTCTGCCCATGCACAACTGCCATGCAGTGGTCATGCCAGGCCCCAGGACTCTGCCCACCTACCCTGGGACTTAGGATTGTGTACATGTTTATGCAGAAGGCTCTGGGTAAAGAGCAAGATATGTATTTGCGTGCTTTTGTGTGTGAGCATGAGTGTGTACTTCTGTGGGGGGATGTGTACACATGGTCCCATGTGCTAGATAGTTATGTGTGCATATGCATATATATGTAGTGGCTCTCTGGCTGTGCTTCTAGCTGTACATGTGTGTGTTCATACATAAAAGATTTACCTGGGGAGGTAGGAGGTATCCTCTGCAAGCCCTGTGTGCAGGTATGAGGATCCTGGAAGGTGTGTAGGTGCATACATCCACATGGGTGTGCGTGTGTGTGTTTGCTTTTTTTTATATAACTACCTGTCACTCAGGGATTCTTAACTTGAAGCCACAGACATTCCCCATGGAGTCCATGGATAGAATATAGGGAGGCCATGAACTTGGATGGAAAAAAAATTACATCTTTATTTCACTAACCTCTAACTTTTTTCGACTATGAATGTAGACAACAAATCCCAGCAGTTTGATCAGTCCCAGTGACTCTGTCACCAACAGAAATCAGAGATATTTTCATATAACATCACAGCTGTTACAAATATCTTAAAATGTCTTCCGCTCTCCATAAGTACTTGGAATTATAGTAGTTATTAGACCTGCCATGAGATACCATTATCACACTAATAAAGAAGCATATATGATACCGTGTCAGAATATTTGAATATTTTGCTAAATGTACTTGAACAGAATTGGTTTCCTTTGTAAGTTCATTTTTTTTATGCATTTTACAGAATTCTAGGAAGGAGTCCCTGGGCACCAGCCTGCCCAGGGGCAAAGAAAAGGCCCTATGTGGGAGTCTGGAATGAAGATGCCTGTGGTCCAGCAAGCACTCACAGGAGCCCACATGGATGTGTGCACAGACCACCAGCGCAAGTGGGACCAGTGCCTTCCATTCTGAACACCCTCCCAAGAGAGCGAGTGTCCATGGGGGTAGGAGGGTCAGAAGGCCTGACTCTATAAAAAGATAGATTTCTCCCCATGTTCTCAATAGTGCTAGAAACCATGAGGACAGCCCAAGCCAGCCAGCTCTCCAGAAGAAACAGCTTCAGAGCATCTCCTTGACACTAACCCTCCAGGCCTGGTAGAAAAAAAGACTTCTCAGAGGAGCAAGGACTCAGGCAGGGCTGTGGAGCACATTTCCAGTAAAAGCTATCCCAGGCTCTTGCCACTCCCACTCATGTCTCCTCATCACTGCTTATCCATCCAAATATCAATTAGGCTTTCTTCAATAACCAAGAAAGAAAAGCCAACTCAAACTACCTTAAACCATAGACATTTATTTCCTCCCGTGACTAGAGTAAAGGACAATGAGTGCTTCAGGTAGGTTTGAGTAGGGATCAGGCTGTTTCCGTGCCATTCTCCCAGCTCTGCCCTGCTCCAAATCTCAACTTTGTCTTCAGGCTGGCTTCCCTCATGGTAACAAAAATGCCTGTGGCAGTTCCAAGCCTCATATCTGCACATCATATCACCTGGAGCAGGAAGATCTCTTCCCAGTCATCAGACAGAAGCCTTCCTGCCAACTCTGATTGGCCCAACCTCAATCAGTCACTGACCAGGGGCAATACCATGCACTGATGGCTTAGGTCTAGGTCACTGCCCATCATCAAATTATCACTACAGCAGGAGTGGATGCCACACATTTATTGGCTCATGCCAAGTCAAGACCTACCCCTCCACATAAGTGGGAAAAGTGGCAGAGATAGAATGGATGCCTGAAGAGGTAACTGGGAAATCCTCCAAGATCTCTTTCCACAAATTGCTAAGCAGGCACCCCAGCTTCCAACCTAACTAGCAGCACCTGGGGCAGGGGCCATCTTATGCCTCCCTATTCACCAACCCCAAAGTTGGAAACTCCAAGTGATTAAGGACACACTTCCTATGTGTCCTTAATCACCACGACAGGCCCTCAACCTGCTATTGAGTATACTAGTAGCCACTCTCAGTTACTGCCACACAGCTCTGAGGTGTTTCCCCTTCCCCACAGACAGCAGAGTTCTCTAGTAAAAAGACACCATCTGGGAGACAGGAGGGCTGGCTTCTCCTTAAATTAGTGCGGAATTCCTTTTGAGGGCCTCAGTTTCTCCACATTGTCAAAGAGGAGACTGGACAAACTAAACCTAAAAGCTCTCCTCAACTGACAATTCATGCATCACAGCAAGGGAAGAGCTTCTAAACTCTGGCATTTTATAGACCCAAGAACCTCCACCACCTCCTATCTGAGATTCTGCCACAGCCTCCCAGCTGGTCTCCATGCTCCCCAGCCCACTGTGTTCCCCACAGCCACCATTCGGTTGGTCAGTCATTCAGCAAGTATTTATTTATCCTGCTGGGTACCACGCACTGTTCTAGGTGCAAGGGATACAGCAATGAACAAATTAGACACATATACAAAAAAATCCTGCCTTCATGAAGCTTCTCTTTTAGTGAGGAGACAATCAACGAACAAGAAAATATTAAAAGTGAATGTTGAGGAGAAAAAATTAAAGCCAGAAAGGAAATTTGAGGAAGGTTGCAACCTTCGATAAGATGATGAGATGTCTCTGAGAATACCTGAGCAAAGACCAAAAGGAGGGAAGAGCATAACCCACAGACTAGCTGCGGAAGAGTGAGCCAGGCAGAGAGAATGACAAATGCAAAGGCCCTGGGCTGACAAGCTGGAGGAGCAGAACCAGCAGCTTCAAGGGGCATGGGAGACCAGGTCTCTGGCCATGCGGAACATGGAGAGCCTTTCAGCATCTCATTGAGATTTGCAGCCCCTGAAGAGTTCTGAACAGAGGAGTGACCTCATCTGACTGATTTTCCATGTACTCCAACTGCTGCATGAAGAATAAATTGAAAGTGTACCAGTGAGAGGACCTCGGCAGTAACAAGGTGAGATGTGGGGACTTGGACCAGATAAGTCATAAAGGTGGAAAGAACCAGTCAGTTCTCGATATATTTTGAAATAAGATCCAAAAGATCTGTGGATGGACTGGACGTGGGGGTGAGAGAAAGAACTGAGACTATTTACAGGGTTTTCAGCCCCAGCAAGTGGAGTACAAAGTTGCCATCCACGGGTGAGAAAGGTCAGCAGAGAACAGGTAAAGCAGAGAATAGTCTGTTCCTGGCCAGTGCCGCTTGTAAAACTCAAACCTAATGGTACCATTCCTCTGCTTAAAATCCTTCGGTGCCTTCCCCTGCCCTCCAGGTAAAGTCTGACCTGTAAATACCTGCTACAGCCCTTACAGTGTAGGGCCTACACAATCCAGCCCTACCCACCTCCAGGTCTTGGAATCTGCTCTTCTCTCTTCCTGGAAAATTCCTCTTCATGTTTGCAACTCTGAGCCCCAATTCCCTCATCTGCAAAAGGCAAAATGAGAGTGTGGAACAAGATGATTTTCAAATCATCTGGGTGCACTGGGTGTAGCAATCTGTAGTCTGTGGCCCTGGGTTTCTGTGCCCTGCCCCCTTGACTGATGCCAGGGAAGACTAGCAGCAGTCAGAATCCAGCCAAGAGTGTCCCTACTACAAGCGGGGGCATTCACCAATAATCAGCCTGAAATACAAATGCCAAAGCTTGAGGGGAAAGAGCTTGGAAGGGGAGAAGCCAGATGCCCATGAGAGTCTGAGTAGAGGAAGGAATGACAAACAACATAGGCTGGAGTAGACAAGAACTCCAAAGCCAGTGTGCCTTTGCCCAAGCAGAGTCCCTCCATTTGGGGTACTCCCTCTACCCAGGCTCATCTTTCACAGGGATTCCAGCAGCCTCTTCCCTGAGCTAGTCCACAGTCCCTTCCCTGCATGCCCAGGTTCTCAAGCCATCTGTGCAACAGCACTCAGCTCACAGGCTTCGAATACTAAAAAGCCCCCTAAGAGAGTCCTCCCCTAGGAAAAGTGAGCCAGGCAGGCAAGGACCCTACCCACATTACACGCCTAGGAGGTAGGAAAATCAGATGTAAACTCCAAGCTCCAAATTGCAAGTCCCAGTTCAGGGTGCTCTCCAGGACTCTTTCCAAACTCAGCTCAAGTCCCCTCACCCAAAGAAAGTCCTCCTGCTGTTTTTTGTACCCTCCCTTCTGCAAGTCTTCCCCTCTGCAAGCCACTTAGTGGTGGACGCATTGGGGCTCAGACTTCATTTTCTCACCTCCATGCCCACCCACTCCCACTCCAGAGGATCGACCTGGAGCCTTATGCACAGCAGATGTGTCTTAAACTTTTTATGAAATCAGATCACCAATATATAGTATTGTGCTCAAGATGTGAGCTTCCAGATGGTCAACTTGTACTTTTTTGGGGAGAAATGGGGGAGCCAGCATGCCTGAAGGAATGTGATCTAGGCCACTCCCCCAGCCCCTGGCTTGCTCCTAATCCAGCCACCTCCTGTCACCTTCAGGATGTGAAGAAGCCAGAGAGAGATTCCTTCTCCTCCCTTACCCTCCCTCACCTTCCGCCCAGGGATGTTATGAGAATTAATGAGATAACGGATGAAGTGCCTCCAAGGAAACAGGCTACATAAATCCAAAGTGTTGTTATTAAGTTCCAAATTTAGCCCTTGGGATCAGTGAGGCCTGACGGATCTGAGCTGGGAGCAATCCCAGCTGCATGCACAGGAAGTCCCCGTAAAACCAGAAGCCACAATGTACAGGCTTTAGGGGTCAAAGGATACCCTAAAAAATCCCCCAAGCCTATACCTCACAAAAGTCCCAAAGAGCCACCACAGTAATTCCACAAAGTAAGCAGCTAAATTTTTCTTGTATGCCACCAATGACAGGAAGCTTACCATGCACTAAGGCACCCCCTGCCTCCTTCCATTAGCTCTAAGTTCTAAAACTGTCTCCTGTCCAACCAAACCATTTCACCATATTTTCCACACTAAAGAACAAATCTCACCCTTTTCAATAGTCCTTAACCAACAGTACCTCTCTGCTCATTTCCAGCTAAAAACGTCCAGACCTTTCAAACAGGCCTCACGAGCTATCATCTGAAGGCAGGCCACCATCCTGATGCTCTTTTCTGGATGAGCTCCACTTCGTGGCTTCCGAAAAATAACATATCTTCCAGGAGTGATCTAACAGGATAGGGCAGAACAGGACCCACCAGGAAATGTAGAGTGACTACTAACTAACACAATTTCTTTCAGGCATGATAAAAACGTTCAAAAGTTAGGTGGTGGTGATGATTGGACAACTCTGCAATTATACTGAATTGTATACTTTAAAAGAAAGAATATTTTGATATGTGAATTATATCTCAATAAAGCTATATTCTAAAAAGCTTTTAAAAATATAGTTTTTTTTTGTTTTTTATTTTAAGTGGCAACATAGCATAGTCTGGGGGTGACAAGGAGAGAAGGTAGAAGTCTTAGCAACATGAGGGGGAGTCACCGTGGGAACACCAGCAGCCCTGTCTATTTTCACCCCCCTCAACCTGTTAACCGGGCAGTAGCCTCCATGAGCTGACAGGAATAGGGGACCCCTCTCCTGGGCCGAACCAATCAGCATCTCATCCCTGGGAAGTGATAAGTAGGATGTAGAGTCTAATTAATATTGTTGGATGCTTGGAATGGGAAGTAATGGGAAACCTGGCATAATAGCCATGGGAAAAGAGAGCAAAAAGAGCCAACCTGCAACGAAAGAGTGAAGTAGCCTCAAAGAGCGGAAAGGAGGAAGGAGAGAGAGCTGATTTGCACTGGAATACTTTCCTGTCCCGATCTCAGGGAGGCTACCAGCACTGCCTACATTTTGGTTGTTTGACACCTCCCAGCTTTCCAACTAATCCCCGCTTTTGCTTGAGAGGCTTCTGTTCGAAGAGTCTTAATGAAGCATCAATTTACTTCTTCCTACTGTGGCAAAGACTGGTAGTTGTTCCCCAAAACCATTCTCTGAAATTTCACCTGGGCTAGAGATATCCTATATTTCCCAACCTCCCTTGCAGTCAGGTGTGCCAGGAGACTAAGTTGCAGCCAATGATAGAAACAGAAATGACAAGGGTGGACTTCTGGCCAGGCTTTTATGCAGAACTAGGTCCCTCTCCTCCACCTCTTTTTTCCATTCTACTAGACAGACGCAGTTGACCATGCTGGCCAAGACAATGGATAGGAGGAGCCTGGGTTCCTGAATCACCAGATGCAGAGGAAAGCTTCCTGATGACCACGAATACCCTGCCTTGGACTTCTAGAAGAGTCAAGAATAAATATGTATTGTTTATGCCAATCACATTTGGGGGTCTATCTGTTCGAGCAGTTTAGTCTGTTATAACTGAAACAAGGCAAGAGAGCAGTCTCTCTCCTACCAACATGAAGAAGGGCACAGTTAGCCCAGGGCAGGGATTAGGGTGAGGTACTTTTAGGGTCATGAAAGTGTTAACTCTGCATCTGTACCACTGCAAGTGAACACCTCCTTAGATTTCACATCCTAAGCATCTCTTTGCCTCACCCTAGTCCCAGCCCTGCCAGCCCCCACTGTAACTGGCAGCAGTCTTACAGAATGGAGCCAACACTGTGAGTAGCAAAGCAGAGAAAGAAAATGTCTAGGTCCTGATGACATTGTTGAATTGCTGCATTAATCAACCCTGAACACCCTCTGCACCTAGGTGGGTTCTTACATAAGCAAATAAATGTCCTCATTGTTCAAGGCAGTTTAAGTAAAGTTGTCAGTTACTTGTAGGCTGAAGGCCTCCTACCTAACACCATCTAAACCAAAGACAAAGCCAGATCAGAGAGCACCAACTGCAGATGTTTCAACTCAGCCTCCAAAGAAACAGTTCTGTTCCAGTGACGCTCTT
>NW_006438113.1:7407417-7440148 GCF_000325575.1 Pteropus alecto
ATGAAAAAGTACCTCCAACAATAATGCAGTGCTTTGTAACCATATAAATAGAAGGAAAATGGTGTTGTGAAAGCTAGACAGCCATATGCTAAAGAATAAAACTGGGCCTCTATCTTACACCATACACAAAATCAACTACATAGATTAAAGATTTGTATGTAAGACCTGAAACCAGAAAGCTCCTAAAAGAAAACATAGGCAGTAAGGTCATTGACATCGATCTTGGTGGTGATTTTTTGGATTTCACACCAAAAGTAAAGGTAACAAAAGCAAAAATAAACAAGTGGGACTACAACAAACTGAAAAGTTTATGCACAGCAAAGGAAACCTTCAACAAAATAAAAAGGCAACCTATCAAATGGGAGAAAATATTTGCAAACAATATATTGAATAAGAGGCATCTAAAATATATAAACAACTCATACAAAAAAAAAAATCCAATTTAAAAAGCAAGCAAAGGAAATGAGTAAACATTTTTCCAAAAGAAGACATACAGATAGCCGATAGGTACATGAAAAGTTGCTCAACATCACTAATCATCAGGGAACTGCAAATCAAAACCACAATATCACCTTAAACCTGTTAGCATAGCTGTCATCAAAAAGACAAAAGGTAACAAGTGTTGGCAAGGATGTGTAGAAAAGGGAACCTTTGTGCACTGTAAGTAGGAATGTAAATTGGTGCAACCACTATGGAAAATTATATGGAGATTCCCCAGAAAATTAAAAATACAACTACCATGTGATCCAGCAATTCCGCAATTCCACTCTTGGGTATATATCCAAAGGAAATGAAATCACCATCTCAAAGAGATCTGCACTCCCATGTTCACTGCAGTATTATTTACAATAGCCAAGACATAGAAACTAAGTGTCCACAAATGAATGAGTGGATAAATGTACACACACACACACACACACAGAAATATTATTCATTAATAAAAAAGAAATCCTGCCACTTGTGACAACATGGATGGACCTTAAAGCCATTACTCTCAGTGAAATGTCAGAGAAAGACAAATATTTTATGATGTTATACATGGGATATAAAAAACAAAACATGAACTCATAGAAACAGAACAGATTAGTGGTTGCCAAAGGCAAGGGTCGGGGAAATGAGGAGGGTGGAAGATGGGTAAAATGAGTAAAGGGGGTCAAAAGGGACAAACTTCCAGTTATAATGTAAATAAATTCTGGGGATGTAATGTACAGAACAGTGACTATAGTTAACAAGACTGTGCTGTACATTTGAAAGTTGCTAACAGAGTAGATCTTTAAAGTTCTTATTATAAGAAAAAAGAAAATTTGTAAGTGATGGATGTTAACTGGACTTACTGTGGTAATTATTTCACTGTATACATATATTATATCAAATAATTATGTTACATAAACTATGTTACATCAATTACATCTCAGTAAAATGAAGAAGAAACCATCTAAGGGTGGAATGTTCAAAAAAGAGAAAAAAAAAAAGGAAATGGCACCTGAGTAGCAAATGGCTCACGGGCTGTCAGGAGAGGAGCCAGCTCAAGGTGAAGAGGCTTGAAGCTCAGTCCTCTCCCCACCACTGATGAGCTAAGGAACTTGGAAATAGTCACCTGACCTCTCTGTGCCTCAGTGGACTCATCTATAAAAAGAAAAAAAAATGCAGTGCAAAATGGCAGAGTCAGATCAACTGAAGAGCTTTCTTTCCTTCTGCAAGGAGGCCTGAAGGAAAGAGGCATCCTATTTCACATCTCCTGCACCAAGGAGAACAGCAGCTTGATGGTGTTTGCCTACGGGTTGGGCAATTTCTAACTAAACTGAGTATTATTGTAAACAGTAGGAGCCAGCAGAGGGCTGGACCATATCCTGTCTTGAATCCCCTCTGGCTCTGAGATGAGCACATCTACAGCTTTCTGAAAACACAATTCCAGAAACTAACTGCAGAGGGGATCAGCTGGGTGAGCAGTCACTGCGAGGTGTAGGACACCAATCCCTGGATTAATGAGGTGAATGCTGAAGCCCTCAAACTGTCGCAGCCCCTCCCTCTGAAGCAACGTATTTTCAGAAGAAAAATACACTGCAGCTGAGAACAGGGTGTAAATCTTTCCTTCCTCCTAGCAATGCAGAATAAAAATCTAGAGGCAAATCCTTGATGTCCAAAGATCTGTATTTTTTTAAAAAATCCAATTTGATAGGTTCCACGTTACTGCCTTGCACTGAGTTCCTGCTAAGGCTTACTTAGGGATATACGAGATGGATGTATTGCAGCAGAGCTTACAGCTGCCCTGCAATCTGAGTTCTTTGAATAGGACAAGTCTGTCTCCATTCGCCAGGGCAGCATTTCATATGTGGAGATAAAGATGCTGAAAGCCACCTTCTCAGTGCCATTCTCTAAAGAGTAGGAAACTGAGTCCCAGAGAAGAAAGGGGACTTGCCTGAGATCAGTACATAATGTTGGGGCAGAGCTAAGGCTTGAAAACAGGTCTTATGACCCAGCACTCTGGCCCCCAAAATTGTCAAAGAACTAGACAGAGGCATTGCACTAAAGGGAGAACACTAAACCAGAATTGGGCCTCTGAAGCTCTAGTGTTCTTCCTCCCAAAGAAACCGTAAGCCCTTTGGCTGGGCAGCTACAAGAGGAATGCTTTCTGTACAGGATCTGCAGAGACACTGCAGCACAGATGGACAGACATTGCCATGCACATGTGAACAGCAGGAAGCCATACAGGTTGAGCTTCCCTATGAGGGCCGAATTCTATAAACAAGATTATCACCCCCATTAGACCTTCTCTGAGAAGAAAGAGTGACCTCTCCAGTTGATGTGGCATCAGGCTTTTTTCATGCTTCCACAACGGGAGCAACCAGGACAAAGCAAGCAGCATCCAAGCCTGTGCCAACAGTGCCCCCTCGTGGGAGTCTATGTGGCTCATTAGAACTCTATTCCACCAAAGGGAAGGGTAATGAATGATAGGATGGCCTATATTACTGCCCTTCCTGGTCTTCACAACTGTTCCCTCTGGAATGTCCTCCTCTCCCTCCCCCTGGTTCAGTGGTTCTCAAACTTCAGCCCACATCATAATCACCTAGAGGACTTGTTAAAAACAAGATTGCTGGGCCCCATCCTCAAGTTTCTGAGTAGTTCTGGGGTGGGGCCTCAGAATTTACATTTTTACGAGCTCCCAGATGATGCTGATGCTGCCTGTTCAAGACCACATTGGGAGAATCACTGCCTTAGCTACTCTCTGCACCCATCAAGACTCAGTGTAAATAGTGGCTCCTTAGTGAGTTCCACAAATGTCCCCAGACACATCACAGAATGTCAAAAACTGTAATTTTGACCAAGTTCCTTAGCTTCTTTGAGCTTCGATCTCATCTGTAAAATGGAGTTAATAGTACTTTCTTCATAGAGGTAGTTATAAAAGGTAAATAATTTATACAACATGCTTACCATATACCTAGCACATAGAAAACTACTGTCATTACTATTAGCAGTAGTAATAGTGTTACTGTTCATTTACCATTTATTGAGGACACCATGTCTCCTAAGACACAGAATTCTCAAAGGCAGAAGAGACCTTACTCTTTAGCTCAAGTTCCCTTAACCTAGCTGATCAACAGCATCACCTGGAAAATGTTAAAACTTCAGATGTTTGGGTGCCACCCAAAACTAGTAACTCTGGAAACTGGGACAAAAGGCCTGGGCACTTGTGTTTTGAATAAGTCCCCACATGCCAGGTTTGGGAACTACTCATCTAGCCCTTGTACCTCATCTAGATAAAGGGAAATGGAAGCCCAGAAAAGGGAAGTCCTTTGCCCATTCATTGATAGCTGGCTGGAGGCTGGGTGGGAATCAAAGTTGTCTCCTCATTCCAGTCTAGTCCTTTGTCAAGCTAAACTGCTTGGATGCTATCTCATCAACCCCTAACCTCCTGTACAAATCCTCTCTCCTATGTACATGACAAGGAGTGCAACAGCTTAAGTATCTCCCATGCAGAAGAATTCAGCATGTGACAAGGACACGCAATCTATTGTTGAACACTTAATTCTCCAGCATATTTTCATGTGACTAAAATATTGAATGAGAAACCCATAGCCTGGCATACATAGTCCTCTCTGACCTGTTCCCTGTTGACCTCTCCAGTCTCATTCCCCACTAGAACCTCACTTGTACCATAACTCCCAACCAGACCATGGACAGTTTGTTGTTATGGGGGTATCTTCTACAACACCTGGTATAAAGGAAGTTCAAGGAGTGAATAGAAGTGGACTAGAACTCAGGAAAGCCTGCTTTACCAGCATAAATGAAGCAAGTGATACTCCTGTGCTCTTGCAGCCAACCTGGTTTATTTTCGAAATGGAGTATCTATCAGAAATGCACTATGCAAACTCTGCTGGAAGCCTCCAGTTACCTCAGGACCTTCCAGCTCACTGATTACAAGAAAATGCCTACCTGAACACTCTGCTCCCATGCTATCCAATCCGATCCCCTATTCCCCGACAGAATGAATGGTCTTACCTCATACTGCCTATTCCCAACTCTTTTGTTCTTTTCCATCTTTCGCGGACCCAAATGGGATCTCTGGTCTTACCCCATTTGGTGTTACTCTTGGAAGCCAGCCAAGACCCAGCCCCTTGCACTGATTCTCACCTCTGGATTCCTATCTCAATGCAATTTATACAGTCTGTTTCTTCATAAGGAACCAGGACTTGAAAGAGCGGGTAAGCTGCTAAACTCTGAGCTTTGAGGGCAGGGGTTGCTTCTTACCCATCTCCCAGGACAGTAATTATGGCTCAGTAAATGGAGAAGTCAGTTGGCTATCTAATGACTTGTTCAATAATTCCCTGGCAACAGGCACCTTGCTGAGCACATAGGTGGACAAATTATGAGTCTTATATATTATATGCCCAGAAAATAACAGCTGCTCAATAAATGAGTCAAGGAATAAATGCTTCACAATGGATACTAGTCATACCACTGTTCCAATCCCTGCCCCACCACTTAGCAAGATGAGCTGCTTAACTGCTTTAAATGCTCTCCAAGATGGGTCCAGTGAGACTTGCCTTAGGGTTAGTGTGCAGACTAAAGTAGGTAATAGTTTAGAATAGCACCTGCCTCAGCTCCAAGACTATAAAATATTGGAGTTTTTGCCTTAAATACTTAAAAAGAAAAAACAAAAAATGTTGCCTTTAAGAACCCAAAATAATCTTGCCAGGAGAGCACTGTTAAAAGCTGCCTACCAGGACACCTGCAGCTACAAATGGAACTTAGGGGTGAAGCTCTAAGCCAAGCTGTAAAGAAGCACCCCAGTATTCACTGGACTCTTTAGAACTGCCTCCTTTTCAGAACCACCTCTGGCTTCTTGCCACACTTCAAAGATCCTTTCTACTCTGACAAAGCCACAGCCCCAACCAGTACAACTTGAGGAAAGGGATATGGCTCTCCCTCCCTCACTGTTGACACTGATTAGTAAAGTCAACTTTGCATTTTTATGGAGGCCTTTCAAAGCTTGTTGACAGCAGAGTGTGGTCTGGTTACTGTCAGGTCCAAAAAAGTGCTGAATCTCCAAGAATTCTGAAGTGCAACAGCACAATTGTACACGATTCAAAGAAAGTTCCTGCAGTCCCTGCTTCCTGTCTCAGATGCTTAGCACTTCAGTTTCCAAACTCTTCTCACAGATGCTACATCATTTGAGCTTCAAAACAGCCTGGGTCAGGTCAGAACAAGTACCCTAGGGAGCCCTAATTTAAAAAGAAGTTAACCTACTCAGGGGGCCAAGTAACTTACCCAGATTCTCAGCTGGACTAGATGGAAGGAGCATACAGAGGGGACACAAGATCAGAGAACAGATAGATGAGGGTGGCAGGATAGCTGTAGGGGCAAGAAGCCATGGTAGACTGGAGAACAAACACCCATTCCGAGGTTCCTCTAAACCTTACCGTCGTGGCCCAGCTATTAATTCCTGATAGAGGCTAGAAATCTGGATCTTTAGGTAAAATCTTCCCAGTATCAAATTCCTTGCCTGTCTAACCAAAGCTTATGGACAAGACTGCCAGTTTGTGACTTCTGCAACATTCCAGCCCAGGCAGTTCCCCTGAAAAAATGCCAAAGAGGCTACTGGCTGAATGACTACAAACTGTCCTGAGTTCACTCCAATTTTAAAAGCCTCTACCATTTTGTGACTTTGATGCCGACCTTCACCTCCACTCAGGCCTCCAGCAGCTGTGCCCTCTATCTTCCCATCAGTCCCTAGTATCCCACTCTGAAAACCACCTCCTACTCTTCAATTTCTGCTCCACTGCTTCCACTAAGCCAGCCCCTGAACTTTGTGAACAGCTCCTGGGACCACACCCCTCCCACCCCTGCTGCCCTGTCCCACAGCCAGCCCAATAAAACCTTTCCCAGCACCTTCGGTCTTGCCCCTGCATTGCTGCTCACCAGTCCTCTGCCCCCACACTTGAGCTCAGTCACAGCAAACTGCATTCCCCTCACTGCAACAACATTTGCCACCAGGCATAAATGCCCTCTGTCCTCCATGCACTGCTCATTTAAACATGTCACTCACCTCAAATCCCCTACACTCCACATCCCCCATTAGTCATTTGAGTGAAAACTGAAGCTTGCAGGCCTAAATTGCCCAGTCGTCCACTCACTACATACAAGTAGACCACCTGGTATTTCCTGGTCCTAGCAAGAGAGCATAGAGCAGATTTCCTAGCAAGAGAACCGAACAGGCTACAGGTCCCACAAACTCAATACGCCACATCAGCATAACCTCAAATGGTGCAACTACGCTCACCCCACCCTCAACCAGCAGATTCAGCCCCTCATGTCTATTCACATTCCTGCCCTACAGTCTGTAGTTCCTTCAGTGGAGGGTTCTAACCACCCTCTCCAAAATATCATTCCTTCCTACAAACCTGATATGCCTTCTTATTGCCATGACTCTTGCTTTTTCCTGGATCCCTTTTCTACCCAACCAGCCAGGTTTCTCTGGAGCATCTCATCCACCGCCATGATTCTTAATAGCATTTGTAAGCTTGACTCCCAGATGGACCCACCTAAAGCATAAACCAATCAACTTCAGAGAATAAAATAGCATTCAAAATCCATAAGCCATCATGTCTCGGCCTTTTGGCTAAGATCAAGTGCAAAGTCCTTATCCATTAATAACTTTTCCCCACATCCCACTCTCTCAAGCACTCTAACTCATATTCTATACTCTCAAAAGGCACCTCAACTGACACAGTAACCCTAAAACAACTCCTCAAATCTCCAAACCCTACACAACTGACCAATAACCTACATACAGTGCAGGCCCTTAACTCCGATGCCTGAAAAGCCAACTGATAATCAGCATCTGGCTAAGAAAAAGTAGCACTACATAGCCCTCGATGTTTCATAGAAAGCATGCATAATCACATTTACCAAGCAATTACATCCAAATATTCATTACACTAGAACTTTTTTCAAGTTCCCCACTCATAATAAAGCACTCACTTTTCCCAAACATAAACCTGCAATGCAAATAATTTTGACATCCTATTGAGGATAAATGAAAATGTGACCTAATTTTAATTTCTATTGAGACCAGCAAATAATCTTTTCAGTAACAAGTAGTGGGGCTCTATGAAGACCTAAAAAGAATTCCGATTTTAAGTGTCTCTTTCAGAGACTGAAACTACAGTAATGGCAAATATTAACACGAGCATCCAGACTGGTCCTATGTGCTCCCATGTTGCCCATACTCTATACCTGACATCTTTGTGCTATTAAAAAGGACCAACATCACCCTATCATACCAAGTTTGCAGTGAATGCTTAATGGAACACATGACCTTGGGCGGCAATCTAAATCTGCTAAACAGCAGACTAATTACACTCTCAAACAACCAGACACATAAAAGTTATTAGTTTATTAATCCTCTCATGAAGAATCTGATCACCAGAGTCACTGACGAATCTTTACTCCTTCTGTGAATCAAAAAAAAAAAAAATTAGCAACTGCTGAACTGAACTTTAAAAATTAAAGTTCAAAGTCTTCAACAAACTCCAAAATTAATGACACTCATGCAAAACAAATATTAGTAACCAGGAATCATGTCAAGTTTAAACGATCACAACAATGTAAGCATCAATTAATAAAACAAACATCAAGTTAGGAATGAAAAATTAAATATTACTAAATTTTAAAAACAAAACCATGTCACAAATAGCATTTAAGATGCTAAAACTCTTGAGAACATTTGTAAATCTACTTCTAAATCTATTTCACATGCTCTACATTTAAATTACTGCATCAGTAAACCAAGAAGTCTAGTGATCTAAATGAAAAGCTTGAATTATACCTGTTGTCCAATCTCCAGCTCACTGAATCAGTGGCAGGGAAGGGAGAAAGGAGGGAAGAGGGAAAAGAAACAATATTCATTAATAGTCCCTTTTCAAACTCCAAAATAAAGTGCATATAAGTGCATGCAATCAAATACCTTCATATTGATCCTTTTGTTCTTTGCAATTGTATATAGAATACTTCAACACACTGATTTTTTATTTCTCCCAATTTTAAGACTACCTTGCCTGATTACCATGGTTCTTATACAAATAAAGCGATGTAACAGCTTCACAATAAAGAGATTATGCTTCACAATAAAGAGATTATGGTAGTGCCAACTCAGGTAGCCACTGCCTATAGATGATGAAATAGGCATACCTGAGTCTTGGCCCCTCTGCTCTGCCCAGCATCACTATGCTGGGCACACTAGCACCACTGACAGACCTGTTAATCAGTCCAGGCTAAAATAAGTTAACCACAAAGGGAGAGCTCTAAATGATGGAGCAAGTCTTTTAAAACCTGTCTCAGTTCAATACGTTAAAAGCCACCATTCACAGCCAATAAAAGTAGTGTAAACTGGTATTTAAAAAGAGGCAGAATTTAGCTAAAGTAAAAATGCTTCAACAGTTCTTCAAATATAAAACTATTTATTCTCAATTTAAAATAACTTATTGCACCCAAAAGGTAGATCAAATATCTTAGCAAAACCTGAAATAAAAGTAACACTAATATGCTTAACTCCTTTTGAGATAAAAAAAAATACGTGTGCTCCTTTACGCATTCATTTTCCAGACAGGTTTTCAGAGCAGTGCTAATGAAATGCATCAGTGCTACTTGAAATAGGAAGTGATGGCTCAGGTCCCCCACAGGTAGCCCCTCTGCACTTGTCACCTCCTAGTATTAATACATGAAGCCCAAGAGCTAAATAAAGAAAATGTTAAATATCTTTCAGATCTAAATAAGACAAACATTGATTTTTTTTGTAACCTCTAGGACTTCTGTCAACAGGTATAAGCCTCACAAACAGGGAGTGGCTCTAAGCAGCAAGTATTTCTTCGGGTGGTTTGTCATCATTATAACCCCATGGCACTGGGAAGTCAGTGTGATTAGAATTCTGGGCAGGCCAACCAGGTTTACTGACTGGCCTGGCAGAGTCATAGATAAAGGAAGCACACAGGGGCAGTGACCACTACTATTTCAAAACCCTACTACCCTAGCCCAGATCCAACCCCCTTTACTTACACGTTACTGGTTTAGGCTGCTTAAATATGCAAAAATGTATTTAAAATGGGTAGTGGACCATTCTGGCCAAATAAAAAAAAAACATATTTATCAAAGGCTTTAATGCGAATGTACAATTATACTGGAAATTTTTCAATTAAAAACTATCAGGTGAAGTTGGAGATCAATAAAAAAACAATAGAATAGTAAAGGAGATAGTAAAAGGTGGCTTAGAGTAGATGATCCCAGGACAGAGGCTTTGTCAGATTTCCTGGATCAGTTTATTATCAGAGCTGCCAGAGAATCAACCAGTCTCCAAGGTCCTCAAGGGAAAGACTGCTTGTAACTGGATGAGAGGCCCTTCCCAGGACCCTTATTAACTAAAGCCATTTGCTGGGTATATAACTCTGGGACACGGCATTTCGCAAGTGTTGTTAAAAGGTGCCTACTTAGTAGGGAGGGTATCCACCTTTCTCCACTGGGTCACTTCATAATGTAACATGCATTTTTGAGCTTCCAAAGTGTGATTAAAAGTTTCTCTCCTTTGTTCATAATATACTACTTTAATACATAGCAGTGGTGTTATACTAGACCATACTATAGAATTGTCGTTCAAATGCCAACATGCAAAGCATCAAAGCAAACTCAGTGAAGGTGATGCATCCCCACATCGTGCTCACAATCTCAGTACCTGCTAGATACTTCATTTCTGATGAACAAGAAATCCAAGAAAGTAGAGGGAAAAGGCAAAAAAAAAAATTCATAGAACACTTGATTATTTGTTAATTTAACAAACCAACACCTTAATTCCATTCAATTATTTGCAATTAGATAGCCAAAGCTGGTAAAAAGCTGCTTATCATTAAAATCATTTAAATCTTGGCTAACTGGAGAGGAAAGCAATCTAGATTTCATATCAGCTGCCTCTCCAGCATGCCAAGAAAACATGGGCCACACTGATTCTACTGCTTCTTAAACCAGTTGTCCACTTTAAAGTAAGTTATGTCTCAGGGAACTAGATCTGCTCCCCCTTTAACTCCATGCCAATTAGCAGTAAAATGAAAACTATTCCTGATAGAGCTTGCAAGGCACCCCCACCAGGATCACTGAACCGATGTGGCCCGTGTTGTGCTAATCTGTGAGCTGTGGCAAAGCTACTGTGGGAGAAGCTACTCTACTGAGATGTTAAGATACTATATTACGTGGTTTCTCAAAACACGTTACCTTCTGTAATCCAGAAGAAGTGGGGAAAAAAGAAACATTAAGAAAGGTTATTAAAAAAAATAAAACTCCTACTTTCTAAAAACTAAAGACCTGCAGTTTACATTTCTGTATTTTCCTTGATAAACTATACCTTTTTGCCAGCACCAACATTGGCCTTTGCAGTCCCTCTAACTTTCTTCATCCTGTTCTTGCGTTCCTTTCGCTGTTTTCTTGAGGTCTTTTTCTTCTCATAAAGGCCATGCTAAAGGAGAAAGAAATATATAGAGAGGTGACTTGCAAACATCAACTTATCATCACCCACTAATCTGGCAAGGAAATGAACCAGGCTGGAGCTCAAGAAATGCAGCTTCTCAAATCAAAACTTTTTAAGTACACTTAATAATACTTGCTTAATACAGAAAGGATCATTAAATTAAGAAACTAATAACGCAGAAAGGATCATTAAATTAAAAAACTATGTATAGAACAACAGCACAGGTGAATGGTAAGATTAGAGAACTACTACTGTCCAGCCTTGATCCCCATTTTGGCTTCCCTTCAGGGTCTCTTCCATTTCATCTCAATCACTCCCAGCTGACAGAAAAGCCTTTACCAAGAGCTCTTTCCCCCAACCCCATTGGAGACTGTTATAATCTACTCATTTTCACTGTCTACTTTTGCACTTGCTAATATTCCTGTTGCCTAGAGGACTGCTTCCAAATCTTTACAAGGATCTCAGCTACAATGTCTCTTCCTCAGCAAGGCCTCCCAGACTACTCAATTTAAAGAGTGCAGCATCTACCACATCAAGATTTCAGTCACAGCTCTTTTATAAAAAGATTTACCTAATAGCAGAAAGAAGGGGTTAAAAGGAAACAAACATAAATACTTTAAAGTTACAATCCATTTGCTAGTTTACTACCTAGATTGTAAGCTAGCAAACTTGTCGAGTCCACTGCTGTAGTTCATTCTAGTGCCTGGAACTCAGGAAGTATCAAAAAACTTTCATGGTTGCTGGCTACCTTTGAGAGTTAAGTCCAAACTCAAACCTTTAGTAATAAGAATCTCACTTTATTTGGTGCCAACCTACGATTCTAAACTCATCCCTACTTCCAGCTCCTATCTCCACACACACTACTTTATCTGCCCTTCTAAACCCAGCTCAGATGCCACCTCCTCAAATGCTACAGACCCCACCTCTGAACTCCTATACTCTACCTGAGCCTTTATCAAAGAACCTTTTCTCTTTAAGAGTTCTTTAGGTCTATATGCTGTCCCTCCCCAGACTGCTTGCTCTAGCGCATTCCACTGTACCTACAATACAATGTTATTGAAAACGCTTTAGCAACTGATGAAAATGAGGATACCTACTCTTGCAAGTCTATGTTTGGGTTCATTTTTCTTTGCATAGTCCAAGGAATCATAAATCATGCCAAAGCCGGTTGTCTTGCCACCACCAAAATGGGTTCGGAATCCAAATACAAAAATGACATCTGGTGTGGTCTTGTACATTTTGGCTAGTTTTTCCCGAATTTCTGTCTTAGGTACTGTTGCCTTTCCAGGATGAAGAACATCGATGACCTAAAAAGAAGTATCAAGTTTAGTATTTATTAAAATGAAACATCTTTAAAAGCAAAGAACAACTAATCAAACCTGGATGTAATCCTGTCTTACCATTTGTTTCCGTTGAAGTAGCCTATTGGTCATGAACTTCCTGGTCCGGATAGTTACTGTGTCATTCTGAAAATATAACACACAAGTTAATAAAACTACTCAACTTTTTCTTCGCCTTGCTGTGATTTTCCAAGAGCTAGAACTGCACTGCCCAAATTAGTAGCCACTAACCATGTGAATAATTAAATAACATTTGAAATGCCAATTCTTAAGCTCCAGGAAGAGCCACATTTCAAATGTTCAAGAATCACATGGACTAGTAGCAAGAAAGCTTCAATAAAAAGAAAAAAGGCACAAAGTCCCATCTCCTCCTCACCCACAAGACACATCTCACACAAACTCAGTCCCAAGAAAATGCACTTAACAGCTTTGTGTAAAGCTTACTTCACTGTTATAGGAAAAACTCTGGACCATTGTTTCTCAACCTCTCAGCACTGCTTACCTCTTGGTCCAGAAAACTGTGTTATGGGAACTGTCCTAAGCATTTTAAGTAGGTCGTTTAGTAGAAACCTTGGCTTCTAACCACTAGCTGCTGGTAGTACCCCCACGACCCAGTTTTAACCAAAAATGTCATTAGGCTTTACCAACTGTCCCCTTTGAGGCAAAAATCACCCCCCATAAGAACCACTTCTCTGGAGCAAAATTGCGACTCACATGTCACTGCACTGTGTTTACAGCACCCTGCACAAATTTGACACAAACGTTGCACTAACTGCATGTGAACTACCCTTCTTGAATGTCCAACTCTATAGCCCATAAAACAGTATTCCTTCTGAATGGCCCAATAACTCTCTCTCACACATTACTAAGTAATGTGAGCAATTTACCATGTTTACACTGACGAAAAAAGAAAAATTTCATCAAAAAGATGGAGAAGGGGAGGCTTTCATGGCATGGCAACGAATGGTTGCTAGATTTCAATTTGTTTGAAAAACCACACTAAGTCTACTTCAACAGTACTAAATTCTTTTAAGAAAAAGGATTAAAAAAAAAAAACGGCTCGCAAATGGAGGAAAATTAAAAGCTAGTGAACCTTTCGAATGACGGAGCCAACTAATTACAAGGCAAGTCTCTTTCAGGGCCTCAGTTTCCCCACTGTCAAACAAGAAGATTCAGTCAGCTGACAACATTCTAGCTTACACGTGAGAATGGTTTCATTTACTGCAACTCGCCCGGGCGCTGCTGGCACCCTCTTCACCTCTTGGGCTGCCATCACCTGCAAACCACCTATCCCAAGTTGCGACTGCAACTGCGATATGTTTCACCCCACTCCACCCCAACCACTAGGCTTCACGAAGCCAACAAACACAGCAACCGCTCCCTCTGTCCCCAGGCCTTCGACTCTGAAACCCGGCGTGTCCGGATCAGCAGCGCAGTCTGGACGCCCAGCCAGCGGCTCCGGGAGCCTCGGAAACCGGCCTCTGTCAGACACGGCCAGAGATGAGCAACCAGGTTTCGTGCATCTATACCACAGACGGCAAGACCGGAGGACGAAGGATGGCTCGGATATGCAGCAGATGACTGCACCGGTCCGTGGAAACTCACCATGATGGCAGAAGGCCTTCAAGCAGCCAAGGAGGAAAAGAGAGCCACTCTTCGCCGGCCAATCATATCAATGCGTACGGAAGGACCCCGGGCGGTGCCGGCGTGGGGGCGTGGCCGCACTGCGAGGTCGACCACGCAAATGCCGGATTGAAAGTGCCTAAGGCCCCGCCTCATCGATCTTTGGCTACACCCGGGCTGGCCAATCCGGAGGCGGAACAGCTCGGGCCGACTAGATTTACGCAAGCACGTGTTCAATTTCAGTTCAATTTATTACGTATCTGACTTGTGCATACTTAAAATTCCGATAAACCGAATTATGGTTTAAATTATCTCCTTCCGAGTTAGAGGTCCGTAAAGCTGGAAGGTTCCTTAGAAGGCCCTATTGATCGGTCTCCTCATTTTACAGCTAAAGAAGCTGCAGAAACCCTGACTCGAAACCTTTATTTCAAGTACACAAAACTGACCATTTTGATTTATTGCTAAGTATGATTTTTCTGATATTCTTTGTTGATTTTCTGATTAAAAATAAAAAACTTTTTAATTTATCTTTAATTCTTAATCCTTACCAAAAAAAAAAGTATATGAGCTTTTTATAAGCACTTGCTTTATCCAGAAATTAGGTTGTTCAAGGTGAAACATATATGTAAAGATAAAAAACATAATAAGAGTGCTTGTTCTAAGAAAGTCGTTAGGAAAGAACTTCGCAAAAGTTAGTGTGGACCATGGTGCAGGCTTTGAGGGCAGCTTTCATATATTCTTCAGAATAAGTGAATATTCATTGAATGATTGCTATGTGCCTGTTACATTCTAATTACATTTACCTTCATTATGCTATTTAACATTCCCACCAATAGGGTACCTATTACTTACCCCTTTTATAGATGGGGAAATATGACACAATGAGATTAAATAACTTTACCAAGGTCACAACTTTTCAGTGGTGGTACCTAGACTTCCATGGAGGCACTGTGAGTCCAGAGCCTTTAACCGTTTAACCTGTAGTCACTCATCAAATCTTGTTAGTATAGTATTGTCAACATTACTTCAAAATATATTAAGTGGTTAACTGCTGAAATAGGTCAGGAAAATCCGATTCGCTTTGCTTTTTGTGACGTTATGGTTTTACTAGTGGGGATCCATGGAGTCTAAAAATGAGATTGCATTCCTTCTTAAAATGCAAAGACCTTGAAACACTCTGTTGGGTTCTGTTTAGAATTTCTCACAAACAGTAAAGAAATTTCGGGTTTCTGTAGCACTGAGTCCTATGGTGGTGTGATTTCCTTGCTAGTCTCAAACACTAAGATGTCACACTAGGATCACCTCCCGTAGATTGTCGCAGACAGTAGGTGAGCAATTTATTTCAACACGTGAATGATCTCTTCCTATTCTCCCCTCATTCTGTTCCCCTAGTTCACCACTACAGCTCACTTTTCACTCTAAACTGACATTTCAGCTTCTGTTTTTGTAATCAAAATATGAATTTAATTTTTTTTTTTCAAAATACTTTGTGAACTGGAAGAGCATGTAGTGTTTTCTGCCCTGTTTATTTCTTTTGTTGGTTGTCCAGATGGTGCCTTCTGTTCCTTGGGCGGGTTCATTTTAGCCTCCACCTTTTCTTAACACAATTGGAGGCTCTTAATTAAGATGGTATAAATGTTGATAAGAACGATTTTCCGCTTTATGCAATTTTTGGCTCTCTGGTTGTCTAAAACTCCTAGGCAATGTTTTGTAGTTGCTCTACAGGTGACATGACCTGGAGATACGGAACAGAAAGGAGATTTTGAAAATACGCGCAGGACTCGTTGCAGTTTGAAGGGGGTGCCGCTGGAAGGCGGTGTAGGGAGAACGCAAAAAGCTGAGCGCTGGAAGCCTCTCTTTACAGACGCGCCGGCGAGTAGCGGAAGAGGAAGCGACCACGTGAGGCGCTTTACGGTGGCCGAAAGGATCCCGCCGATGTGTTAGTAACCACTCCAGAAGTTACACTTGGAGGTGCGGGAAGGATTGTTTCTCTACCCCAGTCCCCCGAGTCTTGAGGAGGGTACTGCGGCAGCTGTCACCATGGTGAAGGAGCAGTTCCGGGAGACGGATGTGGCCAAAAAAATGTAAGATGAACAAGAATGGCCAAAGGGCGGAGAAATTAAGGGCAGAGGGGTCCGAGGTCAGGGGTCCTAGTTCTCGAAGGGTCAGAGACGAGGGTCAATTAAAAGGGGCAGGCCAGGGATAAGTGAAGGGTATGTGCAAAGGTCAGAATTATCAGGGTAGGTCAAAGAATATTAATCAGGCAGAGGGCATTTCAGCACCTAGGGGACTGAAGGCCATGGTGTTCCCTGGGCTTGGACGGAGAAGGCGGGATGTGGCGTGAGCCTTGGCGATGCGTACACCCTGGGCCGAAGCTCGAGTTCTCTCAGGGTCAAACGATTATCCTTTTCTTGCCGCGAATCTTTTGCCACTGCAGCGTGGGGAGCAGTCTGGGGGGCAGGGACTTTCTAATTATGGTTATGCTACAAAGCACATGACAGGGAGGCAATATTGCTGACCAAAAGGATAGAGTGGCCAACTAGATAGCTGGTTCACTGGCACATGGTGGATAGCAGTCTTAGAAGTGAGGCTGCTATTCTGGGCCTTCTCTTTCAGAGCTTATTTATTAGGCCATGGCCTCTCCTCAGATCTCCCAGTAGAAAAATGAATTGACTCGTTCTTGCAGGAGACATTTCTGAAGAAGGTACTGTGTGCTAGGCCCAGTAACCTTAAAAGTACAACAGAAGAATAAGATCTTACTGCCTAGTCTGTTTGGAGAAGGTAGGTCAGCTGTTGGGTATGACAAGTGCAAGGACAAGAATAGGCATAGGGGTTTCTGAGAGCACTGAATGGGAAAGGGGTTCAGGCAGAAGAAAGCAGACCAAACAGCCTTCCTCAAGGAGCATGTTAGAGGGAGATAGGGTAGGTGATAAGAAGGAAACAGGAGATTTGAACTTGTGTTCCAGAGTCATCTTGCAGGCAATGATGAAGGATTTTAATTAAGTCTTGATAACACTTCTTCTGAAAGATCTCTTGATTATGTGTTCCAGAGTCATCTTGCAGGCAGTGATGAAGGATTTTAATTAAGCAAGTGAGTGTCTTGATAACACTTCTTCTGAAAGATCTCTTGATTCTCAGAGGAACAGAATAAGAGAGTACTCTTGGAGGCCACTGCAGGGATCCAGGCAGGGGATAATAATGTCATGCGCTAGAGTGGTAGAGTCATTAGAGAGAAGTGGGTATCAGGTGTTTAGGGTATAAAATTGGTAGGGATTAGGTAAGGGAGAATTGAGTTTGACACACAGAATTTCTTGTTTGAGCAGCTGTGTGAATGGATGCCATTCACTGGAATGGGTAACGTGTGTCTTACCTGGATGAATTCTCCCAGGTGGTCTCCTCATATCCACCTTGGACTCTCACACTCACTCCAAGCCCCTGCCTGTATTCAGGTGTAATCTGTTCTCACAAAGTAACCCAAGTAACTCTGTTAAGATGCAGGATAGATCCTTCACACTTCAGCTTAAAATCTTTTAGCAGCTTTACATTGCACAGCATTTAAATTTCCTACCAAAGTTCTCAAGCCCTTTGTGACCTGGCCCCTGCACACCTCGCTGATTTCATCTTGTTCTGTGAACTTTCTGTGCTCTAGTATACTGGTTTTATTTGGTTCCTTGAAAATGCCAAGCTTGTGCTGGCCCTAGGACCCTTGCCCTAGTTATGCTCTACTTCAAATGGTCACTCAGGATGGTGCCTGGCATATACATAGTAAACCCCCAAACTGGTGGGAAAAATCAATGAAGAAGCAGATGCAGGAGAAAGCATTGGGTTCTGTTTTAGATATGTTGAGTTTGAGGTACCTGTGGGATATCCAAGTGTAGTTGTCCAGAAGAGATGTCTATATAATCTCCAGCTGAGTAGAAGTTGCTAGCCTATAGATAGGGATTAGATAGATATCAACATATACTTGAGTAACACAATCACTCAGGAGGAATATGTAGCATGAAAAGAAAAGAGGATGAGGATTATAACCCTACATAGGGAGAGATGCTAATATTTTTTGGGATGGCAATTGAAGAAGAGTTCACAAAGACTACTTAAGAAGGAACAGCCAGAGTGAGGAAGAAAACTCAAAGAGTGTATAGTGTCACCAAAGTGATGAGAAGAAGGTATTCTAGGATAAACATTTCAGGGGGAGTTCACTGCCAATGCTACAGAGAGGTAAAATGAGACTATATTGGATTTAGTAGCAAGCAGGTGGACTTGGTGACCTTGGGGAGCACTATTTTATTTGATAGTGAGAATAGAAATGATTCCATCAGGAGGAAGGGATGCTTACCAAGGAAAAATGGGAGAAGTGTGAATAGATTTAGTAACGAGGGAGCAAAGCCTTAGAGAGCTGGAAGGACATAGTTGATTATGGCGAGACGTGTAATCGCCATTTTTGGTAAGTGGTTTTGATGTAATTGTTCTCCTGTTTCTTTCCATTCCAGAAGCCACATCTGTTTTGGAATGAAGTCGCCCGAGGAGATGCGTCAGCAGGCGCATATCCAGGTTGTGAGTAAGAACCTGTACAGCCAGGACAACAACCATGCCCCCTTGCTGTATGGGGTGCTTGATCATAGGATGGTAAGGCCTTGCCCCTTCCTAGCTCCATGTGTTTTGATTTGCCGATGAAATCAATGGTTTATCAGATTGGTAGAAGCAAGTGTTCCTTTCCATCTCCCCTATTCCCCTGCATATCTCCGGGACTCCCACTTTTGGTCAGTCGGATGTGAATACACTTTAGCTTCCGAGGTGATTCTGATTCTGAGTCATCTGTCCACCTGTGAGGACTGTTTTCATTTTCCTGTCCAGTGGTCTCCATTGATTATTGGGTGTGCTTTTTCCCAAAGGGTACAAGTGAGAAGGATCGTCCTTGTGAAACCTGTGGAAAAAACTTGGCTGACTGTCTGGGCCACTATGGATACATTGACTTGGAACTGCCGTGTTTTCATGTGGGATACTTCAGAGCAGTTATAGGCATTTTACAGGTAAACATTTTTGTGTTCATTTCCCAGGCATGAACTTGGGAGTTTTCGAACAGGGGCATTGGCATGAGCTTAGGAATTGTAAGTGATGGGGGATACATCTAGGGAAAAATTTTATACTAAACACATAATACTTCATCTTGCAATAAATTAATTGCTTAAAGATTCTTTATTCCTTGGTTTTTCTTGAGTAGGTAATAGACGTACATTGTAAAAAATAATTCGAGCAATACGTAACAGCACAAAGAAAAAAATAAAAGCTAATAAAAATTCTCCCATCCATCTTGGACTGTGGCTAGAATTTGGTGAACATGGGCTGCCTCTTTGTGCATATCTTTACGTAGATCTGTGCATGTGGTCACTTTGATGTAGGACAGGGCAAATTCCCCTGTGTGAAGGGGCAACTCAAGCCCCACACTGAGAGAGAAGAGGGTTCTTTGCAGAGCATAAGAAAGAATTCAGATACACACCAAAGTTAGAGTCAAAAGGAAGATTTATTAGAAGGGGAAAAGCAGAGACAAGAAAAAGCAAGACAAAAAGCCTAGACAAGGAGATAAAAGTTTCTAGTGGGGAAATCCAGTTTATATATCAGTCTTTAGTTCCTGTGAGTTACAGTTTAAAGTCTTTGTTTACCCATTTTACTTTGATAATGGATATACAGTGAGGAAGGATAAGAGTATGTAGCATGAAAAAGTAGCTTGAAAGGCCAGCTGGCAGTTCCCAGCCTTTATTCTGTAGGTTCCCTATGGTTTTAGCCATAGGGAATGAATGATTTTATTTTGTGTAGGCTGCCACTTAAAGACTCTGTTTTTCCTGTTTTCCTGTCACAGTGTGGGGAAATGGATTGTTAGCAATCCCAGCAGAAACTTTCCTTTTTTTCTTCAGGTTTCCTTGTGATCTGGCTGCAAGGCTGATCAGCATATTGCAGTCTCAGAGTATAGTTTGATTTAACATTTTAGTTCTCTTGCCTCCTCCCTACATTAACTCAGTTCTGAGTTTCCTGGACAAGGGGTAGAGGTGGCATTTTAAAAAGAAAAAAGATTTTTTTCATTCTCTTATTCTATTATCTATTTTGTTTAATGTTTAAAAGATGATCTGCAAAACCTGCTGCCACATCATGCTGTCCCAGGAGGAGAAGAAGCAGTTTCTGGATTATCTAAAGAGGCCTGGCTTGACCTACCTCCAGAAACGAGGACTGAAGAAGAAAATTTCTGATAAGTGCCGAAAGAAAAACATCTGCCATCACTGTGGCGCTTTTAATGGTGAGTGGAATGTATGAAAGGCTTAGTGCTATCCCTTTTCATTCTCTCTTTTCTGCTTAGCTTATTAGTTTTACAGAATGTTTCAAGAGTCAACTTTTTTCTTGCAAATTTAGGCATTAGAGCCTAGCAACTGATGCAATGTTAGGAATTTCACCTCTTATCCCTCATTGCTGTAGCGGTTTCAGTAATTTCATTAACCAGACTGCAATCTCAGGCCAGCTTTACCAAGAACCTAATTTTTTTAACCTTGACAAATAAATTAACTCTTATAGGTACTGTAAAGAAATGTGGATTACTGAAGATAATTCATGAGAAATACAAAACCAACAAAAAAGTGGTGGATCCTATGGTATCAAATTTCCTTCAGTCTTTCGAGACTGCCATTGAGCATAACAAAGAAGTGGAGCCCCTGCTGGGAAGGGCACAGGTGAGTCTGATATGCATGCCTGCCCTCTCCTGCCCCGCCCCCCACACCCGCAGGTCTAACACACACACTCTGTTCCTGCCCTTTCTGATATACACACCTTCCATAAGAAGTCCATTTAAGTTAGATCTCCAGGAATATTTCATGTGACAAGTATTTAGCACTGAGTTTAATATGGACTGGCCTTGTAACAGATTTTTAATCGTACAGGTAATGTGTTAACATTTCTATTGTAAAAGATTGTAAAATTATAGCTGTGTAGAATATAAACTGAAAGACCATTTCTCCCTTGGATAATGAGACAGAAGAAATTGTAGGCAATTCCCATTACTTTCATTGGCACAAACTTAACCAATAGAATTTTATGAAGTTGCTTGTATTGCCTTATTCTGAATTTGATTTGTACTTAATTCTCATAGTACTGTCTAAAACCAATAATATATGAAACTAACAAATTAGTTAAGTGGCTACTGAGTACCAAACTCTATGAGACCTATGGGGAAGCATCAGGAGCTGCAAGACCGTCTGCTCACAAGGATCCACAGTTTAGATATCAGTAGCCATTAACCTGTAAAAAGATAACTCATAAGGCAGAGTGCTGGCACACGAATGGCAAAGACAGTTCAGTGGGAAATCAAGAGGAAGGTGTCACTTTGGATTTGGTTAGGGAAGCCTGCAAAGAAAGGTGTGATTTGATCTGGGCCTTAAACATGGGTAGAGTTTGAAGAGTCAAGGGCAGCAAGCTTGGCAAGTTCAGGTGACAGTGCCTAGGCTCATTCTGAAGCTTAGGCTCTGTTTGAAAGACCAAAGAGTGCTAATAAAAGCACCTTGCATTTGGTGACTGCTATTACACATATGCACTGTTTCAAGTTCTTAACATGGATTGCCTCACGTTTAGTCCTCATAACATCCCTAGAGACAGGATTGCCTAAGGTGATGGAACAGGAATTCTAGCCAGCACAACTGACGTGCAGGCCTATGCTGTAGAAAAGACAAACAAGTGAGACCACACTGTAGAGGGCAGCCTGCTCTGGGCAGTGTGGAGCTGTTGAAGGTTTTGAGCAGGAAAGGGACATGATGAATAATAAATGGTGAAATTCTGGAAAAGCCTGACTGCCCACTGCAAGACACCATTACAAAAGTGAAGAGGCAGGCCATGGAGTGCAGGGGAGAAAAAAGAGTCAGATCTGACAAAGGACTGTCATATTCAGAATGTAGGAAGCAGTTTTTACAATTTAGTAAAAAGAAAAAACCCAAGTTTTAAAAGTGGAAGCTAGACTTGAATTGGCACTTCACAAATGGTCAATAAGTAAGTGAAAAATTGCTCATTGTTATTAGTCAACAGGAAAATGCTAATTGATCCTCCCTCTCCCCCACTCCCTGTCCAGCAGAAAAATTAAAATGTAAAAAAAACTGAAAACCAAATGCTGGCAAAGATTTGGAGCAACTGGTGCTCATATATTGATGGTAACAATATAAACTATCACACCGCTCTGAACAACAGTTTGGCAATTTTTTATAAAGTTAAACCTATACTTACTATGTGATCTAACAGTTTTACTCTTAGGTATATACTCAAGAGAAGTAGGTGCATAAAATATTTGTATGAGAATGTTCATTGCATATTTATTAATAAAACCAAAATTGAAAACAGCCCAGATACTTGTCAGCAGAAGAGTAAACGATGGTCATAGATCCACACAATGGAAGACTACCATGCAATGAAAGAAATGAACTGACACACACAACCTGGCTGACTCTCAGAATCCTGCTGAGAGAAAGTAGCTTTATACAAAAGGATACAAAGCATATGATTTCACTGAGATCAAGTCCAAGAACAGGCTGGACTGATCTGTTGTAATAGACAGCAGGATAGCCATTACCCCTGGGCTGAGAGCTTGATACTGACTGGAAAAGAGGCATCAGGGTACTTTTTGGGGAGATGGAAATACTCTCTATCTTGATCTAAATGGTGTATACGTATAAAAATTTATCAAACTCTTTAAGATGTGTACAATTTACTATTTATAAATTATGCTTTGATTAGGAGGTGGAAAAAGGATAGGGATAACAGACCCTGAACCTGGGTAATGATAGTGGAGCCAGAGGCCAGAGTCTTTGTATACAGTAAGAATAGATAAGAACTGATGACCAACACTGTGGAGTTGTACATGAGGGAGTAACCAGAGGTGAGCAAGTGCTCGTGCATGGGCATCAGGAAAATAATAGTTCCTTGTCCTACAGTGTGAAAGTGGGGCACACTCCAGGCTGGCGACCATGTAGAAAGCTATCAAAAGCCTGGCAAGCAGTCTTGGTCAGTGAGCATGAGGGTTCCCAGGCTTTCTTGGGTGCAGCTTACTTGCAGTCTCCCTTGCACTCATTCTGCTGCTCTCAAATCAGCCTCCTTGACATCCCACCAGCACTTTGCCCTACTGGCTCTCTGCCTGGAACCTGCAACCACTGTCCTTGCTTGACAGGGACTACTCTGACACTTCACAGTAGCAGTGATTCTCCTCTAGGCCCCGAGAGCCATCTTGTTTGGGAAAGTCTCCTAGATGACCTGGCCCAGGAGGTAACCCCCTTCCATTTAAGAGTCACTTGTCTAGCACATCAAGCTGGGCTCTCAGGCATGTCCCCACTGTCACCACTCCCCACCCCACTTTACCTAGGTTGACACCGTAGAGGTGGTTTAGGGTAGTGGTTAAGAGCTTTGGCTTTGGGGTCAGACAGACCCGAGATTAGAGCCCTGCTCTACCACTTGTTCTGTGACCTTAGACATGTGATCCAACCTGAAACTCAATTTGCTTAACTAAAACAGGGATTACAGGAGTGTCTGTTTTACGGCTTTTTGTGAGGATTAAGAGATGAATTCCAGATCCAATGCTTAGCACAGTACCTGGCACATAGCAAGTGCTCAGAGCATATTGCCCAATTGCAGTAGTAATTATCACTGCTACTGACTTTCCTATAAAAAGAATCATGATAAATATAGATGAGATTTCCTCCTACTTTTGCTGTGTTCTGACTCATAGTGTCCCTTCAGCATTCTCTCCAGTCTGGACCCCCTTTGAGATCTCAGCCTTTCCCTCAACCATATGTATGTTTTCTGTGCTTCATATAACATTTGTGCTCTGTCTTGTACTTTTTGCTGGTTTCTTCTACTTAAGCTTGGTCCATAATAATATCCATTTTTCTGAGGTCCTCTTTGGTGCCCGTCATGGTGCTTAAAGCAGTGGCAGGTCTTCCAAGATCATCAGCTCATCCTGGTTCATTTACTTTTCAGGAATGTAGAACCCTTTATGGGTAGCATAGTATGATTGAGTTGGAAGAGATCCAAGAGCAGAGGTTCTTGACCTTTTCTGGGTCACAGACCCATTTAGGAATTGGACAGAACTTCTGGACTCTATCACTAGAAGACGAATGTATATCTACTCTCAATTTTAATACAAATCCAGAGGTGGCAGACCTGCACACAAGAGTCCCTCCATAGAGGACATCAGTCCTGTCTTCCTACCAGGTAGAGATGCCTTCCTGTCCCTGGGAGACTGAGTGACAGGCTGCCCTGGCTGACATCCTTCCAGCTACATTCCCTTACTACCACTCAAAGCAGCCCACCTTCCATTGCTACAGAGCTAGCCATTAGGGTGTTCAGCCCTATACAAAACTGATCTCTTTTCTACTATCTCACCATTGGTCCCTAATTTTTGTTTCCTAGTTCGTAAGAGAATAAGTCAGCAGCCTCCTCCAGGTGCCTCTTGGGAGGCAGTTGTTATATCGCTCTTGGAGTAGCTGCTCTTGCTAAGAAATGGTTTCTAGACTCTTACCAGTCCTGTCCTTTTGGAGGCCTTCAGTTCCATGATGTTCTCGTCTAGTACTGACTGGTACTGCAGATGATGTCTGGCCTTCATCCCCTTCCTAGAATTCTATGAACAGTTTTAGATTTTCTCCCTGACTGCTTCAGGAGATAGTCGAGGTGCCCATTGGTGGGAGACAGGGAAACCGAAAAAGGGAATTCTTCTCTGGGCAAGGACACAGACTAGAAAACCTTCCTTCTCCTCAAATTCACTGCCATCTCTAGGACAACTACAGAAACTTTGTCTTGTGACGGTGTTCTGACAGCAGTAGCTGTTCAGACATTTCTCTTTTTTACCAATAATTTTTTATTAGTTTCAGGTATACAGTACATTTGGTTAGACGTTTATATAGTTTATAGAACAATCCCCCAATTGCTCCTTCTCTCCTCTGTTTTCCACCTCGCCATTACATTAATGCTAACTGCATTCCCTATGCCGTGCTCCCCATCCCTGTAACCGTCTATCAACTACTGGTTTGTACTTCTTTAACTCTTCACCCCATTCTCCCAGCCCCCCAATCCCCAATTCCCTCTGTCACCAAATTGTCCTCTATATTCGTGAATCAGTTTTTGATTAGTTTATTCTTTTTGTTCCTTAGATTCTGCTTATAAGTGAAATCATATGGTATTTATCTTTCTGACTCATTTCACTCAGCATAATAACCTCTAGGTCCATCCATGTCATTGCAAATGGTAGGATTTCATTTTTTTTTAATTTAATTTTATTTTTTTAATTGAAGAAATGATTTAAATTTCCTTCCCCCTTCCCCGCTACCCTCTGGTAACCACTAGTCTATTGTCCATGTCCATGAGTCTCTGTTTATTTGCCCTGTTCATTTGTTGCTTTTAGGTTTATATTCCATATGTAAGCGAAATCATGTGCTTTTCAACTTTTTCTGTCTGGCTTCGCTTAGCATGATTATCTCAAGGTCCATTCATGTTGTCGCAAATGGCAGCAAATGGTATCTCTTCTTATGGCTGAGTAATATTCTGTTGTACCATATGTACCATAGCTTCTTTATCCAATCATCTGTTGATGGGCATTTAGGTTGTTTCCATATCTTGGCTATTGTAAATCGCACTGCCATGAATATTGGGGTGCATAGAGCTTTACGAATTATTGTTTGGTTTTCTTTGGATAAATACTCAGAAGTGCAATTGCTGGGTCAAAAATTACATCCATTTTTAATTTTTTGAGAAACCTCCAGACTATTTTCCATAGCAGTTGTACCAATTTTCAATCCCACCAACAATGTATGAGGGTTCCCATTTGTCCACATTCTGACCAACACTTATTTTTGATTTATTGATGATAGCCATTCTGACAGATGTCAGGTGATATCTCATTGTGGTTTTACTTTACATTTCTCTGATGAATAGTGATCTTGAGCATCTTTTAATATGTGTATTGGCCATGTGTATTTCCTCTTTGGAGAAGTATCCATTTTTTAATTGGATTTTTTGTTTTGTTGAGTTGTCTGAGTATATATTTTGGATATTAACCTCTTATCAGGTGTTTCATTAGCAAATATCTTCTCCCAATCAGTTGGTTTTCTTTTTGTTTTGTTGATGGTTCCCTTTGCTATACAAAAACTTTTTAGTTTGATGTAGTCCCATTTGTTTATTTTTTCTTTTGCTTACCTTGCTTGGGGAGACATAGCCGAAAAGTAATTCCTGTTAGTAATATCAGAGAGTTTCTTGCCTATGTTTTCTTCTAGAAGTTTTATGGTTTCAGGTCTTATATTTAAGTCTTTAATCTATTTTGAGTCTATTCTTGTATATAGTATAAGAAAATGGTCCAGTTTCTGTTTTTTTTTTCTGAATGTATCTGTCCAATTTTCCCAACACCATTTATTGAAGAGACTGTCTTTACCCCACTGTATATTCTTATCTCCTCTGTCATACATTAAGTGAGCATATAGGTGTGGATTTATTTCTAGGCTCTCTATGCTGTTCCGTTGATCAATGTATCTATTTTTATGCCAGTATCATGCTGTTTTGATTACTGTAGCCTTGTAATATAGTTTGACATCAGATAGTATGATATCTCCAACTTCGTTCTTCTTTCTCAAGAGTGCTGTGGTTATTTGGGGTCTTTTATGGTTCCATATAAATTTTAGTATTATTTGTTCTAGCTCTCTGAAAAATGCCATTGGTATTTTGATAGGGATTGCATTGCATCTATAGATTGCTTTGGGTAGTTTGGCCATTTTAATGATGTTGATTCTTCCTACCCCAGACATTTCTTTCTTAACTTTGTTCTCCTTCTCATTAAGTTATACATGGCAAATTCTGCTTTTAGCATATATTCTCAGTTACACAACCTTTGATCCCAAGAAAATTTAATAAGCAGCAATAAGACACAAGCTGACCATTCTTACTTTTGCTCTTTGAATGTCTCCAATAATTTTCATAGTTTTTATATTATGAGTAAGTTGTTACAGCATAGCACTTCCATTACATGAAGTCAGCACAAAGCCAATATAAGTCACTACACAAAATTTAAATTTAAAAATAGAAACAAAGCAATGATAATCCTACTCACCTAAAAACAGTACTGTTTAAACCTTGGTAAACTCTTCCATTTTCTCTTTTCTATATAGATGTACATCCCTACAATGAAATCATATCATACACATGCTTATTTTATTTACCAATATTTTGTGAACACCTTTCATGGCAATAGCTACGTTTCTAGTTTTTTGTTTTTTGGTTTTTTTTAATGGCTTTGTAGTTTTGCATGTATGGATATATACCATGATTTCATATAAACCGTAACCTATCAGGCTGTTTCCAACTTCACAACTAAGAACAGTTTTAGTGAACATCCTTGTAGCAGAATCTTGTGTTAATTCCTAAAGTCATACCCTTTGAAATAATTATGAGAAGCGGAATTATTGGCTTAAAGAATGGGAATAAAAGTCATGCACGTTTTTAGGAATAGCATATTAACAAAAATCTCTGCCATCATTTACACTTATTTTAAGTGGTAAATATGCCCAAGCTATGGAAAATTGACATATGTTTCTTTTCTACCCTTTCCATAGGAAAACTTGAATCCCTTAGTCGTTCTGAATTTATTTAAGCGAATTCCAGCTGAAGATGTCCCTTTACTTCTGATGAACCCAGAAGCTGGAAAGCCCTCTGATTTGATTCTCACACGACTTTTAGTGCCTCCCTTGTGTATCAGACCCTCTGTCGTGAGCGATTTGAAGTCTGGTACCAATGAAGATGATCTAACAATGAAATTGACAGAAATTATTTTCCTAAATGATGTCATTAAAAAGGTCAGTGCTTCTCATTAGCATTTCCGAGCTGTAAGTTTCAGAGTATATCTATGGAAACAGTTGTGATCAAGAAAGTCAAATTGACAGGCTTGTTCCTGTTCATTCTTTGCTCATTTTTAGCATCGGATATCAGGAGCTAAGACCCAGATGATCATGGAAGACTGGGACTTCCTGCAGCTGCAGTGTGCCCTCTACATCAACAGCGAGCTCTCAGGCATTCCCCTCAACATGGCACCTAAGAAATGGACCAGGGGTTTTGTCCAGCGCCTGAAGGGAAAACAGGGTCTGTTGCCAGCAAAATTCAGGAGATAATCTACTGCTTTGGTTTTGATTTTGCTTTTTTGTTTTGTTTATTTATTTATTTATTTTGTTTTGTTTTGTTTTTAATGTATGTCTAGCTTCTCTAGTTGGAGATCACAGATTTTCCTTTGTCTTTCTACTCAAGTTACCCCCAAACAGCACACCTTGTGCTATGATATATTTTTATTTATTTAGGTCGATTTAGAGGCAATCTCTCAGGAAAGAGGGTAGATTTTTCTGGCAGAACAGTCATCTCACCTGACCCTAACCTCCGGATTGATGAGGTAGCTGTGCCAGTTCACGTGGCCAAAATTCTGACTTTTCCTGAGAAGGTAAGTACCATTTGGCCGCTTAATTCTTTTGCCTTGAATCCTGGCTTTTACATTATATTTTGAGATTCCAAACAATAGACAGTGGAAAATACCCAGTAACCCACTCCACCCTCAGTTTAGTGTGTGTGTGTATGTGAATCTTTCCAGTTCGTTTCATACATGTATTACCATATATGATATTTACAACGTATACAGTCACAACCGTGTCTGGTTTTAGGTGTATATTCTCATAGATACATTAAATATACCGTTCTGCAACTTTTTTTCCAAGTAATATTATCTTTGATATATTTTGGTGTTGGTTCATACCTCATGATTTAAAGTAACTAAATGATAAACAGCACACCTAGTTAATTTTGTTGGAATCGATTTTTGTTTTTAAAATCTTAGAATCACTGAGTCAAAAGCCTTTAAATAATTTGAGGCTATTGATGCATAACCACAAAATTACAAATCTTTACACTCAGTTCACACTTGTGAGGATATAAAATGGTATTATAATACTTTCTGTTTTTAACTGATATGTACAGGCCTGTTACAGGAGAATATTGATTGGCTTGGCTCTTGAGAGTCATAATTGGTTCAGATCATAGATGCTTCTGGTAAAACTTGTGAAAATGCCTTTGAATTACTAATGATCCACAGTTTCCTTCTCTGAGTTGGTGTTCCATGAGACTGTTGTCCAAAAGGTTGCAGGACATAGCAATGGAGACTAGTGCCTACTGTGCTGATGTCACAGATTTTAAACCTTATAAGCTCATGGTGAATCATTATAGATGACATTGTCACCTGTGTTTAGGATCCCAGTATGTGCCGGAAGGCCCCTACGGATCAGTCCAGCCCACTTATTTAACTAATATGGATATCAAGGCCAGCGAAGGACTTGGCCATGTAACCCAGACCACATCCAGACTATATTCTGGGCTCCTGCGTGTCAGTCATTGTCATTACACTCAAGGTGCCTAGGGCTCTTCCTCTCCTCCTCCTAGAATCACACAGGAAAGTCAGGATTGAGACACAGTTCAGTATAGTGTACTAGCTTATAGAAACCTAACAGTATCATTGTTTTTTATTGTGGTCCTACAGGTAAACAAAGCAAACATTAGTTTTTTGAGGAAACTGGTTCAAAATGGCCCTGAAGTTCACCCAGGAGCCAATTTCATTCAGCAGAGACACACACAGATGAAAAGGTAATGCTTTCCCAGTCTAGTTGAATGTTACTACCTTCTCATAACCAAGTTCACTGTTGCCATACTTAGCCACAGAATGCAGTCCAAAGTATAATTTTGGGGACATTTTAGCTTGTGGAAAATATCTGTATAAATTGCAGTGAGCCTAGGTGTATCATTTGCTCTGTTTGACAATTGACTGTAGAAGTATTAATTTGTTCTCTGGCATTTAGTGTTATTGGATCTATTTGGACAAGACACATTGGGATATGAAAGCAGATCATTTTCTGTGTCACCTGTGCTCTGGGATCACTTCAGTGTATTCGTAACCCAGCAGGCACTCATTTTTCCAACTCTGGCTTTTCACAGCAAAACTAACTGGGGTAAACATGATGTAAAAACATCAGCAGGGCCCAGTCAGAGAAGCTGATTTATTACCATATTTCTGTGGTTCTAAGGCAACTTTTTTTCACATTTTAGTATTTTTTAAATTAAGCTGTGTCTTATAACTTGTCATAGTTTAATCGATGGCCTCTATAGACACCTTAGATTCAGTGAAATACGATCATTTTAGAAGATTGAATCCTGACATGAAGAGTGAGAAACTTGGAGAGGGAACTTTTTTCTCACACGTGGTATTTATTATTGTACGTTAAGGTTTTTGAAATACGGAAATAGGGAAAAGATGGCTCAGGAACTCAAGTATGGGGACATCGTAGAGAGACACCTCATAGATGGGGATGTGGTGTTATTCAATCGGCAGCCGTCACTGCACAAATTGAGCATTATGGCGCATCTGGTAAGTATGAGATTCTGGTTTTATTTTTTGTCGGGTGGATATTTGCTGTGTGTGCAGTGCTAAATTCCAGACTTCTAAAATTAAAATTGCCAGTAATTGCAGATACTCATAACTTTTGATTTTCCTCTTGTCTTTTTAGTTTGAGTAAAACTTAAATTTCAAGCTTTTCTTCAATATTTTTAATATTTATAATGTAATCTTCATGCACAACAGTAAAACAGGAACTAATTGAAAATTAGTGTGAAAGTGACTAGAATGATTTCACTTGCAAACAAAAATGTATACGCAGATATGTGTGCACAAACTTATGTAAAATAGGTATGACAGAAAATTGACTTTTGATTTAACTTAGCATATTAACTAATGTTTAAAAGATTTTTCTTTTCAGTAATCCTCCAACTAAGACCCTAAAACCATATATTGGAGGGTGATTTAGTTTTGCAACAGCAGCAGTTCCTTTTTCTGGAGATTTAGAATGGAAATGGAGATGCAGCTTTTATTTACTAAATAATCATAAATTCTATCTGCAAAGCGATTAAATTCATGAGCATTTGCAGACAGTGTTTAAACAGGTCCTTTAAGTAGTGTTTTTCTAGATTCAGTTTTTCAATAGTTTACGAACACATTACATCAGTCTTTTTTTTTTTACCTAATGGTGGAAATACCGAAGAAGCAGTTTATGATTATGAGGTTGTGATCATGGGATCTAGGAGGTGAGCAAAAGCCTTTTCTGGAAACTTCTGCTTGGCGTTGGAGCATTTTTTAAAATAGAAATTTTTTATTTGAAAATTTTCAAATATACACAAAAGTAGAAAGAATATTATGATGAACTCACATTTTCTCATCCTCATTGTTCAGTAGTTTTCTAGATTTTTGCCTCACTTGTTTTATCTCCCCGCCCTCCTTTTTTTGATGAACCCAGATGCCATGTATTTTTTTTCTATGTGTATTCAGTTTACTTCTGTAAAACAATAACCATAGTGCCATTATCACATCTCACAAACTTAAGTCATTCTTTGGTATTGTATAGTGCCCAGTCCATAATCAGATTTCCCCATGTGCCTTAAAAAAATTTTTTTGTATCTAGTTTGCTTGAATCAGAATGCAAACAAAGTCTACACCTTATATTTAGTTGATACATATCTTAGGTCTGTATTGTTTTAGAACAGTCCTCCATTCTTCTGTTAATCTGAATGTCGTTGAAGACACCAGATCATTTGTCTTGAATACCCATGTTCTCAGTTGGTTCGTATTTGTGTGCTGTTAAGTGTTTCTTCATTTTTCCTGTTATCCCTGTAAGCTGGAAATTACCTCCCAAAGCATAATCAGATTCAGGTTCAGCTTTTCTGCAAGAATAGGAGGTACTGGCTGCATCCTCTTGCCTTATTTCAGGAAGCACATGTTATCTGGATATCCCACTCTTAGCTATGCTATAAACGTTAGGGATTCACCTGATGTCTTCCTCGAAAGGTTCTTCATCAACCTTTTTTCTAATGGTTCCATCCACTTATGATCCTTGCCTGCATCATTTCACTGGGGCTGCAAAATGGTGATTCTCTAATTTTTCATTCTTTTCACATTTAATACACAGGATTATTGTACTGAAAAACTAGAGCTATTTGCTTACCTAGAAATACATAAAGGAAAGGCAGCTAGACGCCTAATTCTTTTTTCTTTATTGTCAATTTGAGAAGTAAAAAGTTATGGCTCAGTTATTTCCAACCAGGTGGTTTTGGGTCGCGTTAGTTTTTTTTATTGTTGGCTTTCCTTTTTTTCAGTGACAGTATAAACTCAATGGGTTTTTATGTAGTCAGTGTTTTAATCAGCTTCTGCCATTAATCTTTTTCATATCGAACTGTGAAACCATTGGCCAGTGGGAGCCCCTTCACATGGCTCCTATGTTGGTGTTTGCCCCTCATAGTATTAAAACATTGGTTTGAGCTAATAAAGCTATTGAATGAGTCTACAGGTGACATATATCTCTTGACAGAACATACTAGAAAGTTATATCCTTAATCTGAAGTTTCCAATTTTCCAGGAAACCATTTTCAATGTTTTGAAACTAAGAAGTTTTGGGATAAACGACTAAATCCTTTTTCTGTTTTGTGTTCCACAGGCCAGAGTCAAGCCCCACAGGACCTTCAGATTTAACGAGTGTGTGTGTACACCCTACAATGCGGATTTTGATGGTGATGAAATGAATCTTCATCTTCCTCAAACAGAAGAAGCTAAAGCAGAGGCCCTTGTTCTAATGGGGGTACGTAGGATGATACAGCCCAGCTTACAGCTTCTTGAAAAGAGGGG
>NW_006438113.1:7440185-7471000 GCF_000325575.1 Pteropus alecto
GTGAATTAGTTTCTATAGTAGGTGGGAGGAGTGGATATTTTCTGACCTATAATGTGGGTTCCTGAGAAAAAATTATAAATGAGTACAAGTTATGAAAAGACAAGAGTGTAGCAACACCACAACTGTTGGGTATCATGGGAAAAGATGTTCTGCATAAGTAGATTTTCCTGTAGCTAAAGATTCTTTAAGCACCAATGCATTTTATTGAGCATTCTGAGTGGAAACCTTCCAAAGTGTATTACATGCTTCTTTGTCTTCTAAAGGGCACAATACACATAGTCATTTTTATAATGGCTCTTACCACCACTTTCTTTTACAAACGGTTAAGAAGTGCTCATTAGATGCTAGAGTTCAATGGTGAGGGAGACAAATGCCTGTCCTCAAGGAACTCTACTGTTGTATCATATGTCCCATTCTCTCTTGAAGCCAGTCATAGCACAGTGGTGCAAAAAGCGGAAGAGTTATATACCCAAATCTTAAACACAGCAGTTCTTTATGCTTGGCAGTTCCACATATTGGGGCTTTTTGGTTTTTTGGTCTTTTTACATGTCTGTATTTTTAGGCTTTTTTATATAATGATTATATATTATTTGTGTAGTTAAAACTAATGTTTAGAATGTTGCCGGTGATAACAGCTATCAGCCTGCAGCCAACCAGTGAGACTTTGCCGTTGACTTTGCTATTAAGGATCCATTTTGTTAGGCATTTTGTTTTAATAACATATTTCATTGGTTAAAAATGACAACAATAAAAACAGGCTCCAAGGATGTTGGGATAGAAGAATCCATAGTCACTATCTGGACAAATCCTGTCAATTTCTTTTGAGAAGTTTTTTTGCTATACTGACTCAACAATCCTGTCTCAGTGGAGCAGGTTGGGCTGTAGCTTGAATGTGGCCCAAATTGTCTAGGAAACTTTTTCAAAATATGCAAATCTCAGGCTCATGCCCTCTGCTTTCCCAGACCATTCTCTGTCTCACCCTAGAGAGATTCTCTAAACCACAAGTGAACAAATATGTCTCCCTGCCCAGTTGAAGTCTCACTGCTCTGGGAAGTGGTTCAGAAGAAGGCAGGAACAAGTCTCTGCTCTGGGCGAGAGAGCCCAGAAAACCCACAAGTGCACAGTAGCATCTCTGCATCAAGACTTGAACAGATGCAGTCTGATGCACAGAACCACCTTTAAATTTACCTATATAGTGAACAACTAGCATGTTTTTTTTTCCTAGTGTGGCACTTGTTAAATTTTAGTTAAATCTTTTTGTTGAATTGTTTGTTGTTAGAACCTAATGTCTTAAGAGAAATTTAACAGTTCTGCTATTGCTACGGAGAAGTGTGGAATTGATTCACTTGAAAGATAACACAGTACTAATTCATAGAAATGAATTTTCTTTGGAGAAATACAGTTATTAACAACAATAAAGTCTTGCATGGTTGAGTTCTTTATAGAAATCCAAAAGAACTTCACTCAGTATTTTATTTTAGTGTTGGTAGAAACCTCTGACGTCAATCTTGCTTGAATTTTTTCTTTCCCCTTGACAGATGGAAGAACTGCAAGTTAGTGACAAAGCTGGGATTAAGACCCGTGGCTTCTGTTTCTCAGCCTCATCTTTTCTGCTACTCTCTATTTATTCATAACAATTCATAGTCTTTATCGTGCAGATCTTTGGACTGCATCATGCTTTTTAGAATGGCTAACTTATTGTGTTTATTTTTCCTTCAGACTAAAGCAAATCTTGTAACCCCAAGGAATGGAGAACCACTGATTGCTGCTATTCAGGATTTTCTAACAGGTGAGTTTGTGAAATTAACGTGAAAGGAGATTGGAACACGGTGATTCTCATTCACAGTGGTTTCATGTGATTACTTGAAAAGCTATTTAATTGCCTGCGTTTAATTCTATTGTTTGTTTACTAAGTTTAACTGTGAACCTACTTGAGATATTTAGTATAGGTTGATTGAATTGAATCATGGAATCAACAAGTCTATTAAGCTTCTACCATAGACTAGACATTTTTCTAATCACCAGGACTACAGCTGTGAGTAAAAGTCCCCTTGTGGAGCTTGGATTCTAGTTAAAGGACAGAGCCAATAAGCAGCTGTATGTTTTAAGTCACTTTTTTAGTAATAGTACAAATTTATCTTAAAATCGAAACATGATTTCCTCACAGTTTCATTCCTTTTGCGTGTGTGTCATTTCTTAACATTCTTAGGTGCCTATCTTCTCACTCTTAAGGATACTTTCTTTGACCGAGCCAAGGCTTGCCAAATCATTGCTTCAATATTGGTTGGCAAGGATGAGAAAATTAAAGTTCGCCTCCCACCCCCTACAATATTAAAGGTTTGTACAAGAGGTGTGTGTGTATCTGCGTGCATGTACCTGTGCTGCTACTGGGTTTGAGTATGATTGCTGTACAGTCTTACTTTATTTGCATGATGGGTGTTTGAGGCCAGGCTCGGCCAGCTGATGCTCTGACTTTCTTTCCTCCTTCAGCCTGTCACCCTGTGGACAGGAAAGCAGATCTTCAGTGTCATCCTCAGACCTAGTGATGACAATCCAGTGAGGGCCAACCTCCGAACCAAGGGCAAGCAGTACTGTGGCAAAGGAGAAGATCTCTGTATCAATGATTCCTGTGAGTTAAAGCAATGGGATGGGGGAGAGGGGACAGAAAAACAAATGACCAATAACTTACCTTCACCTAAGGAGCAAATTCAGTTTCTCTAAGACCTTAGCCTAAAGCAGGAAGTTTGTTCTTCAGGGAAATGTAGCTAATGTTTCTCCTCTCAGATATGATTCTCCAGTTCTCTAAAAGGTAGAGATCCTGTAGAAATGTGATCCAGTGATTAGAATATTCTTCTCTAAATGTGTTTTGTCTTAAGTGACTGGTTACTGTCATTTAATTCAATTTCCTTTATTCTGCCATTGATAAGGGTATCATTTAAGGTATATAATTTATTATTTCATATCCAAAAAATGTGTTCATTGACCAAAAGTATGACTAAAAAGTTTTAAAAGATGAACTTTTTTCACCTGCCTCACCTGGTCATTGGATTTTATGATAACATGAAGATCAAGTGTAACGGTGAGAGTATTTAAATGCAAGCCATCTTAGTCATCTAGACTAATTCAACCCAAAATATGGTCCATAGACCAATGCCATTCAGCCAGCATTTACTTTCTGGTACAGGCTCCTTAGTTCATCCCAGACCGCTAAGAAGCAGATCCCCAAGAGGCTACTTTGAGTAGCACTTTTAGAATGGGCTTTGCTAGCAAGGCTTTGTCACAAGAAATGGATCTCCAGGACTCGGCACTGAAGAACTGAACTGCAGAGTCTCTCTGAAGGTCAAAGTTCCTACTGTCTTGTAATGAAGAGTAAATATTTTGAAGAGCACTGATTTTTCTCAGGTTTATAACCATTCCTTTGAAAACAAACACTCTTATCTTTTAGATGTTTTGGCTTCTTATTTTAGACTGTATTTTGTTTTTTTCTGGATTTGAATTTCATTTTGTTATTGTATAGGCTATTCATGGTGGTGCCACTCTTAGTTTTTAGTACCTTAGTTGAATAACAGAGTGCTCTACACTTTGTTTACAAAGTGCTTTGCTGTGCATAATTTTATTGATGCCCAAAATGTCCCCACAATGTCAAGATGACAGGTGCTCAGTATTGTCAACTACAGTTCACAGATTAAGAGAATAAGGGTCAACTACTACATTTCAGAATTAGGACTAAAAGGTAACTAACTGAGCCTTTCGTGCTTTTTTAAAGTCCCCTAGATTTCTTTTCTCAAAAAAAAAATTTTTTTAAGGAAAATATCTATTTGGTCTGCTTTAACTTTCAACATGGAAACAGATTTTTTTCAACTAAACCTTGTTTTGGAATGAAGCAGTGTAATAAATAATTATTTGTTTAACAGCATAATCATTGTTATCCTTCCAGACGTTACTATCCAGAATAGCGAGTTGATGAGTGGCAGCATGGACAAAGGAACGCTGGGATCAGGATCCAAGAACAATATTTTTTACATTTTGCTGCGAGACTGGGGGCAGAATGAAGCTGCCGATGCCATGTCACGGCTTGCCAGGCTGGCTCCTGTCTATCTCTGTGAGTATCTCAGCATCTTTATTTTATTGTAGTAGTCGTTGGGATTTAAGGAGTTTTTTCTACTGTTTCTTCTACTCTTGTTTTATCCACCCTGAACACTTACACAGAAAAAGGGTTACTTATTCAAGCTAAATCATATATGCTTTTCTTAATGAAATTAATTCAATACTAACTAGTTTGACTGAAGGTTTGAATTTGCTTTTCAGTTCTCTTCTCAAAATTTATAGTAGCTCCCTGTTGTCTGCCAGGCAGGATTGTGTTATATAAAGGGCCCTTTGTGGGCTGCTTCCAAGGTACCTGTGCACTCACTGGCGCCCTCTGGACCTTCGATGATTCAGTCCTACAAGGTTATTTAATATTTTCCTGCCTTCCTTGAACTGTCTTATTTCCTTTGTTTGCTCATGCTTTGAGCAAGCTCTGAGTGGAGAGTCTTCTGCATGCCTGGAAATATCTTTAGTCTACTCTTATACTTGATTGATTCTTTGGCTGGCTATAGAATTCTAGATTGAAAATTATTTTCCCTCGGAATTTTGAAAGTATTGCTCTACTCTATAATAGCTTTCAGGGTTTTTGTTAACATGTATTTCTGTTCTTATTCCCAAGTTTTTGTATTTGAATTGTTTTTATTCTGAAAGCTTTGAGAATCTTTTCTTTGTTTTTGGTGTTCTGAAAGTCCACAATGGTACATCCTTGGTATGGGTCTTTTATCATTCATTGTGCTAAGCGCTCTGTAAACGATTGTAATATGCAACTATGTGTTCTTAATTTCTAGAAATTTTCTTATATTATTTTTCTGATAATTTTCTTTCTGATAATTTTGTTCTTTCTTTTTAGAATTTCTGTTAATTACCTACTAAGATTCTCTGATTTTATCTTCTTGTCCTTGTTGTCCATTTCTTTGTTTTTGGATTCACTTTCTTTAAACACTTCTCTATTGATTTTAAAATATTTTTTACTATCACATATTTAATTTCCAATTACTATGCCTATTCTTGGATAATTCTTTTTTAAGGCTTCCTGTTTTTTTATCCTGATACATCTTCCTTATCACTCTGAGAGAATATAACTCAGTTTTATGTTATTGACACCCTGAATTTTTTCTTACCTTCTAGTTTTTTTTTTTTTTTTCCTATGCCTCAATCTTTCATGGTAAAGACTTTCCTTAAATATTTGGTCGTCATTGGCTATCATTCATATTTTATGAGTGAGGCACTAAAACGCTAATTAGAAATGGAGCTCATTGGCTGATGGACCTCTCAGTTCCTTGATTGAGCTGGAAGCTAGCTTTCTGATTGAGTAATTACCCAATATCCCTATCAGTAACATTTTTCTCTAGGGAGGCTTTGTTTCTCCAGAGGTATCTTCCAATCTCAGTCTCCTTTCCAAGGATAGAGACCTGGCTGCCAGGATTCTGGGAGCTGGACAGAGAAGGGAGCTTAGGGATTTTAGACATAGAATTTGAAAAGTCCCTCAGTGCCTGATTTTCAGTCATCCCCATCTTTCTGCACCTAGTATCCCCCAATCCAAAGCTTCTCTACTTCTATTTCTTGGGTGGTAAACTCTCATCTCCCACAGAGTTAAGCACCTATGGTACATTTCTCATACAGACTTTACACTATGGTTCCCTGTTTTCAGCATATACATCATTCCCAGCATCTGCAGAACTTGGTGATCTAGTTTCTGAGCCCTTCCAGGCTCATCGGTCCTCATTGTCATAACCACTTTTAGGGTATCTCCTTTCCCACTCTACTAAGCCACTCACTTCTTATGTGCCCACTTTCTACCTCTGTTAGGATTATTGATGACGTGTAGTTCTATCAAGGTGGAATTTATGTTCGTTTCTTATTCTCTGTGTTTTGGAATGATTTATGAAAAGAAAAACAGGGGTTTTCGGGTGTGAGCATAAAGGTTCCTGTGATGCTGTCTTAGAAACAGACAGAAGTCAGATGGCTTCCTTTCTATAGCTGGCGTTCTCAGGCTGCTCTTGTGTTTAATGACAGTCTGCTTGATATTATTGTTAGTTGGGATATCACCATGCTACCCCTAGATCATAAGATATGAGAAGAATTAGAGAGTCTTAGTAGTGTTTGTATAACTCCCTAGGGACTAATATAGTAATTTTTTATTTAATTGAATTATAACAAATTCTCTGAAGGTGTAAACTTGTTTCCACGTAGTGGGTTGACTAACATCCATGGCTGTCTTCCTATTCTACCTGCCAACTATTCTACAGCTAACCGTGGATTCTCAATTGGGATTGGTGATGTCACACCTGGCCAAGGATTGCTAAAGGCCAAGTATGAGTTGCTGAATGCTGGCTACAAAAAATGTGATGAGTACATTGAAGCCCTAAACACAGGCAAACTGCAGCAGCAGCCTGGTTGCACTGCTGAGGAGACTCTGGAGGTGAGTCTGGCTCTTTGGGTCATTTCAGCCACTTCATGCTCATAGGGTTGTGCTGTAAACCATGAAGGGAAAATAACAGAGGGGCGTGGGAAGAAAAGGCAGTGGTTTTAGCCTCTTGTTGGCCCTGTGCTGCTTGTGTATGTTCTCATTTGTTTAATGAGGGGAGGAGGGCCTTCAATCAGGTCCTTTATATCTTCCAGCTTTCCCATTCTAGGTGAATGTGAACAGCCCTATCTGTTCATTTGACCACATGGGGCTGCTCTTGTTCCAACATCACCTTGGGTCCCTTCTGTAAATGGTACTTGAGTGCTTCTGCCCTTTCTATTTCCAGCATCCTTTGACTAGAGACTGGCACCACAGCTTTTTGGATACAGAAGAGGGAAAATTCATGTGTGAGAGTCATATACCAGCCTGCCTCCTCATGTTTGAAACTAGGTTAGCTGAGAACTGGACCAGCACATGTCAGAATTAGAATCATCATCAGCCTCTGAGAGCCCTACATTTTCTCTAAAGCAGCCCAGGTCAGCAGACTGACTGCACCAGGGTTTTGCCTGGCTCTCTTCTGCCTCCTCAGTAGCTCAGAGCTTTCACTTACCTAAGTATGGAAGAAAGGCTCTTTAAGCAGTAAGAAATTTTCTGATGAATTGAATTTTTTAAAGCAGATTTGTGTGAGGTTGTCACCATTAGCTCACTCTTAATCTCACTTAAATCTTAAAGAGAGATGGGGAAAGAGACCTTGAGACCTCAGCAGCACTCGTTTTTAATGGAACCATGCCTTGTAAGTGATTCAGCATCCTAAGTTGCAGGTTGAGGAATAACAATCTGGATAAGCTCATGGACTGGAATATTCCTGTAGAATCACCTCATCACACGCTTAATTTGTGGGAATTCAAATGTGCGCTTGGCAAGAAAAAAACAGACAAATTTTTATAAATAGTACAAGTATTATTTTGCACTTTATACTTTATTTAGGTGTGAGTGTATATACACAGTAGTATAGATGCAGATATATTGTTGTATAGGTTCCTATACAATAAGGCATGTGCATTCTACTTCATTGCCGTCTAAAGGATTTTTCAGGGTTATTTTACTAATCATTTTTACCTTACACACTGACTTTGGAACCTTGTGGAAGATGTCAGTCTATATACATAGGGCATCCTATCCTGGTTTTCTAAGGCTCAGAAACCTCTTTTTTGGAAATCTGACATCTTTGCATAATTTTTTTCAAATTTTTTTAAATGTCAGATTGGACATTTGTGATCAGCAGAGCCAGTGAAGATGATTCCATCACACACTTTGCTTTCTCCCACCAGGCTTTGATCCTGAAGGAGCTGTCTGTGATCCGTGATCACGCTGGCAGTGCCTGCCTCCGGGAGCTGGACAAGAGCAATAGCCCCCTCACCATGGCTCTGTGTGGCTCCAAAGGTGAGTGTGTCCTCTCTGGCCACTGCTGTCATTGTATTCTCTGTGTGGCTACTGGTTCTGTTCCAGAAAATGTAAGAGTCATAAATTCAAGAAGACCTTTAATTTATAAGGGCATATCTTTTAAAATCGTATAAAGTAGACCCTAGAACAACACGGGTTTGAATCACATGGGTCCGCTTAAATGCAGATTTTTTTTTTTTTTAAATCAACCATATTTTCGATCTGTGGTTGGTAATCCACATATACAGAAGGCTGACTTAAGTTAGACATGGATTTTTTGAATCTGTGAGCCGCTGGTGTCCCTCACCCCACATTGTTCAAGAGTCAACTGCATATAGAAAGAGAATTATTTGCATTTGGGGGAGTTTAACTCTGGAAAAATTTGTTGGTAATGTGTGTGCATTTCTGAGTTTGAGGGTGCTTTGAGCTCACGCTTTAAAACAACTTCAAAAAATACCTAAGGATCTTTAAAATAATATATTTACTGATTTCTTTAACTTTGCCGCCTTACCCACCCCACCCCACCCCCACGTATTCTCCTATTTCCTGCTCCTGGTATACCCCACACCATTACCATTACCATTACCATTCCTGTGTGGAATTCCTCCCCCTGCCCCTTATGTCTAAATCATAATATCTTCCAAAATTCCAGTCTGGTTGCTGCTGTCTTCTTGAAGACTCACCTGGAAGTCTTTCCTCTGACCCTGAAGTGCTCATTTGCTCCTGGGCACCTCTAGCCCTCACTCCACCTTTTTTCTGTTACCAACAGCTCTGCCTTGTATTGTTGCAGTTCCATCTTTTACTATCCCCACACTATGAACTTATTAAGGATAAGGGGCTGTGCTATGTTGTGTTCCTGTTTTATCCTGCAGGTTTGCTTGCACTTCAGCTAATGTCATTTCAGTAAATGACTGTTAATATTCCTGACCTGCTTCCCCAGGTTCCTTCATTAACATATCACAGATGATTGCCTGTGTGGGACAGCAAGCCATCAGTGGCTCCCGAGTGCCAGATGGCTTTGAAAACAGGTCCTTGCCTCACTTTGAAAAACACTCAAAGGTAAGCAGTAGTGGATGAGGCAGAACTTTGAAGGATGTCTAGCAACAGTGCAAAAGAAAGTAACTGAAGCTCTGTGGTGGCCAACCAAGGGTCTCCTGGAGGCGGATTATAAGGGCAAGCACTGCTCAGAGTTGCTATTCTCTCTTCAACCCAAACTCAGTCGTGTAGAAGGAGGCTTGTTAAACTCAGACCTATAAAACTTGGACCAGTGCCCTCTTACATACTTTCTCTCCAAGGAGGATTACAGATTTCCCTCAAATTACCTTCAATAATTAAGACCTATAGTTACCTTATATATATGTTCAATCTGTATGCTTGTTTGGGGGCATTTTCAAAAAAGTATAAGGGTTTTAAAATAGTGATAGTATGAACCACACTGAAATGACCAGAAAATTTCAGGTTCTTCTCTCTAGAATTCTCAAACTCAACTTTTAAATGCCTTCTGAGTTCCATTATACTTGTGATTTGGGCGCTAGTGTAAGCAGAAAGGGTGGGAGACAAACCTGTGCTTGGGTTGTTCTGGGACTCAGAGTCAGGCAACTATTAAATCTGTAGTCAAGGAACTTAGAGTAGATTTGGTCATCCAGTAAATTCCACGTTTGGAGTCTCATTAAAGCACTGAGCCTCAGCTGCTCATGACCTGTGGAACTGCAGGATTTTTGTCCAGACCCTCCTGGGGAGATAGGACTGCAGTACTGAGAGTATATGGACAGCCTCTGCATCAGGTAGCCCCAGGATCAATTCAGGTCCTCTGCATGACATCAGAATTTGCTAAAGGACAGGCAGATAAGTGGTCATTGGATTGGTACCTGCCTGTACTTGTCAGGCTCAAAGTTCAAAGGCAGCCTGACCAATTTAGAGGACAGGCCGGAGGCATCCAGATTTCTCAATCCATGAACCAGCTGCCCCTTAAACAAAATAGAAGAAGCAAAAGGTTGGCCTATGCATCTAGATTGTCCTCTAAGGAACATAGACCTATCCAGATCAAAGGCCATTTGGCCATTTCACATGATGTTTTATATATGTATGTATTTTTTTACAATGTTATTGAAATCCATTTTATTTATCATAATCATTTAAAGTGTACAGTTCCAGTGACCTAGTATAGATCACAGAGTTGTGTGATCATTGCCATAATCTACTTTTAGAACATTTTCAGTGCCCCAAAATGAGCTCTCATAAACATTAGCAACACCTGGTTATGTTTTGGAGGTGGGCAGGCCCAGCCCATGGGGAGAATGTCTTTAAGGGAGTCATTTCCCAGGGAACAGGCACGATAGTGCGGTCAGTGGGAGCTCTCTGAGGTCCTTGATTGCTTGCCTGCTCGATGGGTAGCAGCCCAGGCTTTGGTTTCCCTCTCCTGAGCTACTTGCCCACCACTGGCACCAGTACCACCCCTGGCTGGGACCTCACCTTCCTTGACTTTGGTGAGGATGGGTTGTGCCAAATTGTTTCTCCTTTAGGAAAGGGTGATAAAGCCTGCCACTTCATGCACGTGTATTGGCCAGGTATACTTATAGCCTAAAAATGGGTCATTTTCTGATTTGAATGGGTTTTGGAATTGTGGACCTTGGCTCTTTTTTTTGTTTGTTTGATTTTTCTCTTTTTTTTCCCCCTACCCCTTTAGCTCCCAGCTGCCAAAGGCTTTGTGGCTAATAGCTTTTATTCTGGTTTGACACCAACCGAGTTTTTCTTTCACACAATGGCTGGCCGGGAAGGTCTGGTCGACACAGCCGTAAAGACAGCTGAAACAGGATACATGCAGGTAACTTGAAGCAATGCAGGCCGTTAGCAACAGAGTGAGACGGGGCTCTGTGGGTTTTGACTGTTGAGTGTTTACACATTTTGTACATGAACTATAATGTATCTGGTCTTGGTATTTAAATAGAAAAATCAAGAAACATAGGTGCTCTGGAAATAAATAACAAAAAAGGTAATGTTAATGTTCCAAATCATGCTGTGTACCTCAAGTTTTCAAGACTGGGCCAAAACCACACATACCGAGGCTCCACTAGAGGAGAACATGGACTGGAGGTGCATCCTGGGACTTGCTGTGGAACCTCACTGAGCCTCTGTTTCCAGTACATGAAAATGGGAGTGACAGTATAGACCTCCTGATTATTGAGAGGACTCTGCTTCTCACTTTAAACTATTTATGTAACTCATTAGTGTCATTCCAATTGATTCTATGAACCTATTCCAGTGCCCACAGGAAGGCATGAAAGGATGACTCTTTCTCCACTGTTTGTACAGTTCTAAGATAATAGGTTCAAGTGGACAGGGCTAAACTAGAGGTTTTCCTATGCCTGTCAAAGATACTTCTAATGGGAGAGGAGTAGAAATACATTCCTACTTTTTTCTCCCATAAGACCACAAGCATAGGACTTTTTTTTTCTGCGGTCTAATTTTTACTTCTACCCTGTGTGGTCTATAATCTATGTTGTTGTTTTTTTAATATCATTGTTTTTGTCTACTTCCAACACCAGATGAAGTTAACACTCTAAGTTGCTGGACCATAAACTTGCATGGCTTTGTGTCCCTTTTCTCCCCACTGTGTTCCCAGTTTGAGAAGCATAGTCTTTTGCATTCTGGGAAACCAGCATTGAAAATCCAGAGATATGAATGAGTGAGCCAGAATAAACAAGGTTGACGAGGGTGAAAATGGACTTTGGTCAGTAGACACCTATTTTCATAACCTCTTTTGTGCCTCGTATGTTATTACTGATACTTCCTTTTTAATCATCTTTTGATGGGAAATTGCCCTTCAGTTTTGGAGTGTGCTGCTGTTGTCAGAAACCCAACAGACTGAAATGCTTTTACCACTTTTGCCAGGATGTCTTTTGACTCTGCTTTTTGTCTTTACCTTTTTGGAGTAGAGAGTATGACTTTCCCAGAGCAATGTGTTACCCTAGAACAAATTGGTTCTGGCATGAGGGATTTTTGTTTTGAAGTTGCCTAGAGGAAAATTTCTTTCTCTTTAATTCACTGAGCCACCATCACATTGCTGGCTAGAGTGTGTTCTGCTGGTGGAAGGTTTTCCCTAAGCAGGTTTGAGAAATGGCTGCTGCCTGCTGATTCAAACACAATGCTCTCCCTGTTCTCTCTTCTTTCCTCTGTGTCCCAAAAGAGGGTCTGCACCTGATCCTCTGTAATTCATTTTGAAGTCCACAGGGGTCCTAGATTAAGTTGTGTTTAGAAATACAAAGCTATTGCATTAATTTATACCTTAGGGAACAAGAGGGAAGGCCAAGCAGACTAGAAAAACAGTGTTTGCATAGTCCTTTGAGGGTGATGGAGTTTAAATTGCATGTATTCTAAAATACACTTAAGGGCTGGAGGTTGGAACATATTCTAAATCCCCCTAGACAGGCTAGTGAGGCGCTCTTGGGGTCAGGGGAATCTTTTTAAGGGATTTCTAATGTTTTTATGTGATTAAAGTGTTAGTAACCTTGAAACTTAGAGTTGCAAATCTCATCCTCTGTACATGTGACTAGTCTCCTCAAAGCATCTGAGCTTTGTTTTTTCTCTTTTTTCCCTCTAGAGAAGGCTCGTAAAGTCCCTTGAAGATCTTTGCTCACAATATGATTTAACAGTTCGAAGCTCTACGGGTGATATTATCCAGTTCATTTATGGAGGAGATGGCTTAGATCCTGCAGCTATGGAGGGAAAAGACGAACCCTTGGAGTTTAAAAGAGTTCTGGACAACATCAAAGTAAGACTTAGCATTATATCTGGGGTTAGAGTGTTTTCGAGGGCATTTCTTTAGAACGGAGGTACCCTTTGGAATATCACACACAGTTAATGCTCAGTCATATCTACCCAACCACTGGGTCAATATTTTTCTTTTTTGTGTTACTCTGCATAATTTTCCCAAATACTAAAGGAAAAATATTTTCTCAATTTCAAAGTCTAGTTATTGGTAGTAACCAAATGCCAGGAGAAGAGGGCTTTGGTTTCTCTTTGTCCAGTAAAGTGTAATAGATGCCAGTGTTATAAGTCATGAGTATTGAGAAGCAGACACATTTCACATACTTCAACTGGGGGTATAATTTAGAACAACCATTTTGGGAAGCTAGTTTGACAATACTGATCTGAATTTAAATGTGGGTACCTTTTGACCCAGTGGTTCTACAGAAAAGATCTGCCCTACAGAAAAGATCTAAATGTGCCGAGTGTGTTTCCAGCATTGTTTATAGTATAGGCAAGCCATCAACGGAGGATAGCTCAGATACATAATGGTCTGCCTGTACATTAGGATGACATGCAGCCATTAAAACTGGGGAAAATTCCATGAGCTAGGGAATGGAGAAGATTTTTCACTCTTGAAATGTTTAGGGTTTTTTAAAACAACAATCTGGGGTTGGGTAAAGGTTGGGGAGTAATGGAACAAAACTCACTGAACAACCCAGAAGCCTTGGTATAATAAGATGGAGTATTAGTTTTCCCTGTTTTCGCCTTCACGTTAAAGGTAAAGTCTAAAATTTATTTTGAAGGGAAAAAACATCACAGGTTGCTAAAAGCTAACTCTGACTAAGGTCGTTTTGTCTCTTATAAATTCTCTCATTTAATACTGCTTTCTTCTTCACCACCCCCACACATCACACTGTTCCCTGTTTTTAATACTTGAGGCAGTCTTCCCGTGTCAGAGCGAACCTGCTCTCAGTAAAAACGAACTGATCCTGACCACTGAGTCGATCATGAAGAAGAACGAGTTCCTTTGCTGCCAGGACAGCTTCCTGCAGGTATGCTCCAGGGTGGTAGTCTTACCCGGCTTGGCTGTCTCAAAAAAATAGTTTGCCAAGTGCCGGCAGGTGAATTTTATAAGCTGAGGGGTTTTATGTAAGTGTTTCTTTGTTAAAAAATTCAATAATGGCCTAGGCAAAATCTTACAAGCCAATACGAAGAATTTATCTCGTGTCTTTCTTAGTTTATTATCTTTTACACAAGTGTTTCCCTGTTAGAAGAAAAATGCTTTAGCTAGAGAACTAAATTTTTAAAAATCCTATCCATATGAACACCCTTCTTATCCTGTGGAGTAGCTCTCTCCTCAGTCATTCTGAATCCTACTAATTTTTATTAGTAGTGGTATTTTAATACCATTTATTTTAAATTGTTCCTTCTCTTAACCATAGTATGGATCAGAAATCCATGGATTCAGCCTTCCTTTTTTTTCCAGGGAGCTGTTATGTTACATTGATATCTTAAGGTTTTTTAGCTAGTTTGTTTTTGTTTTACTCATTTCACTGACCTGCTCAAGCGGCTCCTGTTTAGAGTTATGGTTGTGATCAAAAGCAAAAGGATGCGGAAATCAGTAAATGGTTTTTTTGTGTGTGTGCTGATTGGTAATTCAAATGCAGCACAAAATCAGCAAGAATGTATCTTTCAGTATATCAAAAATAAAAATCACAAAGTGAAACTTTAAAAACAATTAAGGAAGCCCTTTCCTCCTTTCTTTTTTATATTGAGGTATGAACGGTGAAAAAGAGACTCTTCTAGACTTTAATATGTTTAAAGTCAAGATTAAAACAATAGCTTTAATATGGGTAAAATCAAGAGTGTGACTAGATTGAGTGCCTTTGTTTTTATTCCACAGATTTTTTTTTAACAAATTAGGATTGTAATTTGGTTTTTCTACATAATTATATTTACTTATTTGTTTCTCTGTTTATCCTTGAAGACCTTAACTGAGACAGGCTATGAGAAATATAATGAGGTAACGCACTTAGCATGCTGTGACTGCTGAGCATAAAGGAGTGAGTTCTAGCAATGCTCCAGCTATTTGCCAGCACTGGAGACAACAAATTTCCATCCCAGTGCTGGCAAACACAACTTCTCTATTCATCATTTTGGACTGGTTCCTTTCTTGCCTTTGACAAGGTTTAACGGGTGACCCACTGACCAGCAGTATTTATTCAGCAAGCACTTGTTCAGCCATCATTATGTCACATGCCATGTCGATCCCAGGAACACAAAGATGGCCAAACATGTCCTTGCCCTCCAGTGGCTCACAGTTTGCCAAGAAGGTTCAAAATCCACTGGCCAGATAGATTTGTCTGAGCCCCTGAAATGTTCTCTGGCCCTATCCTACGCCAGAGCTGAGGCAGCAGAGGCAGCTCCTGAGTGGCATTGAGCACTGGCCCTGCCAGAGTCCGGTGCCCATGCTCACAGACATACTATAGCATGAGTGTGAGACTTCGCTGGTTAATCGTGTGACTAATTGCCTGCCAGTTGCCATGTTTTGAGTTCCCTGTAGTATGCATGGGTTGATTTAGCTGAAGACTTACTAGCTTATTTCAGTTTTTATTTTTTCAAAATGAGCTTTTTTTTTTAACCTCTAGAATATCTAACTTTTGTGTAAAGAAAGTCATTCATTTCAGCAAAGCCACTGGAATCTAGTCCCTATGGGTGGCAGCTGAAAGATTGCATTTCCAGTTCTTAAGGTGGGCGGGGGTGATGGTTTTAGGTTTGTGCTCTCTATTCCTATGTGTGCAAAGTTCCTCAGAGATGAAAATCACCCGGGTCTGCTCGTCCTCGTTCTGGGTTCCCTGCATCAACAGGTGGGGCAGCCTTTAACACCTGGTGATCAAATGGCAACGTCTGAGCCAAAAGAGCTTTCAGGAGCTTGCCATAAAGGACATAACAACAGCTAGACAACTAGGCTGGGGGAGGAAGCTACCAATGCGAAAGAAGCTCTTTACACTGAATGATACAGAAGAAAAGTTAAATGGCAGCAGGTATTAATGCCTCTGCATATTCCTACTGTTAAACAGAGTCATGCCAGGAGAGATCGCTCCACTGCCCTCTACAGTTCTAGTTTCCTCCTCTGGTTCGCAATAACTGGCTATATCTGAAAATGCAGTCTCAAACTCGTAATTAGTAAGTAAGCCTGGAGAGTTTCTCTTTAAAAAAAGCCTCTCGAGAATTTTCAAGTTTTTGCAAATTAATAAAAGCCCTATCTGTATAGAATGATGGCTGAGTGGCACAGTAACCCTGTGTGTATCTCCACGCTTTTTCAGTGAGAAGAAGGGCAGTCATGAGAAAGCTGTGTTCATGAACAAGAGATAGCCAAGGTATGGTAGACCCGCCCCCCAGGTAGCTCCTTGGTCACCTGGACTCCTAAGAGACAGACTGAAACTCTTAATGGGCAGAAAATACATTGCAGAAACCCCTGCCCCAAGAGCAGACTACTTTCTACCCGAGAGTAGGAAGATCTGACATCGTGAAGAAGCTTGTCACCTTAGCCACACCCCTGACCTCCTCCAGCCCCTCGGTGCCTTCTACTCTAGAGTGATGGGGCTGATGCCATGCCACCTCATGGGAAGGTCTCACTGAATCAGGCAGCAGCAGACTGGGAAGGGTCCATGAGCCATGGACTGTTTTACTTTCAAAAAAGGTAGTACTAGAAATTACTAGATAGTCTGTGGAAGGCTAAAGAAATTTACTTTTGCAGGGTTAGGAGAGAACTGGGTCAGTAAGTGTTAAGCTTTCTACAGGTGCCTTATAGAGTTTAGTTTTTGCAAAAGTAGGTTTCTGATTTAGTCTGCTTTTTAAAACACTGGTTTCAGACAAAACTTGAGGCTTTTTCAGCTATGTGATACTGACTACATATGGGACAGGGCATGCTGCTCTTCTCCTTAGGAGCCCCTCAGCGAACCTTAGGATGGAGAAACAAGGCCTCGTGAGGCACTATATGGTCCACCATATACTCAGGCCAGCTCACCATTCTGTCCATGTGTGTGGATCTGTCCTCAGCCAGCTACATAGAGCAGCCGGATGCCTACAGTTGGCCAGAGTGCCATTCATGCTCACTGTCACCATGATCTATCTAAAACCATTGAGGGAAATCATAATTCCCAGAAAGCTGCTTGAGGGGAAGTGTACTCTGTTCACTCTCCCCATATTCTCGCCTGGATAAAATCAGCAGCTGGGCCAGCATTGCCTCTGCTGTGACCTCTGAAGGACTGCTGCTACCACATGGTGTGCACCATCAGCTCACCTGAGAAGTACTCAGAGTTAGTACCACAGGGCTGATGTGTGGCCCCATGGGAGGAAGATTTTGGTACACGTAGCTCATCAAAGCACACCACACCATCTCCCCTCTGTAAGCACTCCCCAAAAAGGAGGTGCTGGCCAATCCTGGTTCTAGGAATGACTACAGGGCTGAGTTTATTTCACAGACACACAATCAGTTATAAAACAGATGGGTTTTCCTTTTTGAATGATTGCTAGTAAACTTCAAGTCAGGTGTGTAGCCTCTAGCTCTACCCTATGGACCCAGCACATGATGCACTTTTCACTTTCCTTGCTCCATTTTGTTGCTGTCCCGAGGCTTAGACTACTGTTCTTAAGTTCAGCAAGAAGAGCAAATATACCGATGTTTCATGTCTAGCTTTGAGAGTGGTTTCCAGGAATCCTTCCAAAGTTCTAATTGTGTATGGGAAGAGAGTATGAGACTGGGGGTGTAAAGCAGAGATGAGAGACGGAGGAAGAGAAGCTGGGTTTAGGAGCGTTTCCTTTGAAATAAAGAAAGCTCAGAACATGTGTTCGAAATGTATATATGTCTATGAATTTATGCTTTAGCTTGTATTTAAATTGATATAATGACTTCAGAAGAAATTCTCAAAAATTGATCAGTCTAGAGATTAAAAGTATAAATGGCACACTTCTACCTGCTCTGAGCTGTGTGAATGTGGACAGCATGGAGAGCAGAAGAGAAAGTAGCAGATATAAAGGCTTATCCTGGTGTGACTCTCATGTGCCATGGACGGGCGGCATAGTGGGACTGGGAGAGTGGCTGGTACGTGCCATTGCTGAGTCATCATTGGAGTAAAAAGGCCTTAGAAATACCTAAAACAATAAGTTATGTGGCCAGGGTGTGGATGGTGTGGTGTATTCCTTGGAAAAACATTTTGTTTCAGAACCTATATCCATATTATGTCTCTAATAGTATATATTCAGCTGTCACTAAAATATGGACTCCTGTTACTAAAGTTTATAAAATGCATTGTGGCATCTGAATTACTAGGAAATATACAACTGATGTTTGCTGTGTAATCTTTCAGGAAATAAAAAAATTCATCAAGGGGGTCTCTGAGAAGATCAAGAAAACCAGAGATAAATATGGCATCAACGATAACGGCACGACAGAGGTAACGGCCTTTCCCAACAGGTTAGGAAGGACACTAAGGAATTATCAGGTGTTTCCAGCCCTAACCTGCACTTGGTTTTATTCTTCCAGCCCCGTGTGCTCTACCAGTTGGACCGGATCACCCCCACCCAAATAGAAAAGTTTCTGGAAACCTGTAGGGACAAGTACATGAGGTAGGGATGCTAATTGTCTTGGACTGCTGTGCAGTCACATGGGTCTCTCATATGCTTCCTGTTTCCCCATGGAAACAAAATCCTGCACCAGCACCACTTATTGACTCCCAGTGGTTGAACAGGTTCTGTCACCTCTTATCTAGGGATTCCAATGGGTAGATTGACGAGATGTGCCAAGATGTGGAAATAATTGCAAAGAAATTTCTGAGTGTCTCTTCCCACAGAGAAACTGCCAGTATATTTGGCAGGAGCTAGCTACTCTGTCTGCCTTCAGTACCATTTTTGCAGAGCTCTCAGATCTTCTCCATGCAATAGACGTTTGGGCCCAGTCATTGCACACTGACCACAAGTAGCCACAGTATTCACTTTCATTACTCTACCCCTCTGAGCATCACGTCCCCCTGGCTGCACGCACCTATTACTGATCTGTGCCAGGTTCTTCCTCTGTCACTAGTGCACCCCAGCTCAGTGCCAATTCCTTCCTGACCCTAATGGCAACTGCATTTTTCCTGTCAAAAAGAAATACCAGAAGCAGGGGCTCTGGTATTCCTGTCAAAAAGAAATATCAGAAGCAGGGGCTCCCCAGCAGTTTTGCCATATTTTTCATCCATATCTTTTTCTTCTAGGGCACAGATGGAGCCAGGTTCTGCAGTAGGCGCACTCTGTGCCCAGAGCATTGGTGAACCAGGCACCCAGATGACCCTGAAGACGTTCCACTTTGCAGGTGTAGCCTCCATGAACATCACCCTGGGTGTGCCCCGGATCAAAGAGATCATCAATGCTTCCAAGGCCATCAGGTGCCCTACTTCCATTTTTCTTCTGTTCCCATATTGTCTGTCATGTTTCTTGAGAAACAATGATTCTCTTAGTCACATGTGATACTCAAGTGGGCAATATCTCAAACTTTAGTGGCATGCTTGTGTTAATCATATTTCAGTTTTTAAAAACCCCCCTTGAGAAAAAATAAGTTGAAACTGTATACAGTCAAAATTGAAAAAGTAGTTCTTTGTGGCCACAGGTCACATGAAAGAGAGAAACATAAAAAACAACTGGAAAAATTATAGCAGTGTGTCACTGAAGATTTCAAACTTTCAGTGTCACGTTTCCAGTCTAACTAGGCCTAAATAATGTGTCTACCACTTGGGTTGTGGCCATATTCTGTGATTGCCGCATGATTTCATGATAAGATCTATAGGTGATCTGAAACTAGAAAAGATAAAAATACATTACAGTGCATTTGATGGCAAAATAAGGATTCACCTATGATCTGAATCTAACAAAATAACAAATAACATGAAGCGAAAGCTGCAGTTGGTTCTAGGACAGCAGCTGTGGACATCAGGGTGGCAGGAGCTCTGCCTACCTCCTCTGTATTGGTCAGATCTCTTCCAGGAATGTGTGTTCTGGGGACACCATCCAGGACAATGAGGATGGAAGCTGATGGCTAGTGGTTGGTGGAGCTAGGGATATCCTGGAAAGGAGCTGATAGGGCCGAGGGAGAGGGATGGAACAAGCTGTAACATACGAAGGGCCAATTTACTCAGGGAACAGAACTAAAATAGCTGCTTATTAGGACCAAAGAAGAAGACGTAGGTTCACTTGGTTAGGAAGAACTTTCTAAAAGTCATTTCATTCACTGGTAGAGTGGGTTATCTCATGAGCTCCTAAAATAGTAAATCCTAATGAGAATGTTGATAGGAGCATGCCCAACACACAGTGAATACTCAATAAATTGCAATTGCTTTTAACATCACAATTCTAAATAGTACTTGGATTTAACAAAGCAGTAGTCTTCAAACAGGCTTACCCTTTGCTGCATCTGTTTTTCCTTTCCTTCTCATAGCACTCCGATCATCACGGCACAGCTAGACAAGGATGATGATGCAGATTATGCTCGCCTTGTGAAAGGGAGAATTGAGAAAACCCTCTTGGGAGAGGTAAGGAGAAATCTTTCTTAATAACAAGAAAACTACATCAGCAGCATTGCAAGGAAGTCTAAAAACCAGATGGCAGTAGATATACCAGTCAGTGTGTCCATACTACTCTATGTCCTTAAAAAAAAAAAAAACAGCAAGCATTGAATGCTCTTAGGAAAGGGGAAGGTGACTGATTAACGTTCTAATCTTCTGACACTACAGATTTCAGAGTATATTGAAGAAGTGTTTCTTCCTGATGATTGCTTTATTCTCGTCAAGCTCTCCCTGGAACGGATTAGACTTCTGAGACTGGAAGTGAGTCACGTAATTAAATGTGTAGAGGAAGTCATCCTCTGTTAGTCCCAAGATAGGCACTGATAAACTAGAGCAGGAGCAAAGCAAGACCCAAGAAGCATTGCAGATGCTTTCTTTTGGTTGCCGTTCTGTGTGAGTCTGCTGTCCCTTCACATTCTTTCTTACTAAACCTGACTGACACAGACACACACAGGAAATTAGTTGAAATTTTGTGTAGGCCACAACACCCATTCACTGTGACAAAGTATTACAATAATTGGTGTCCTTTCCATCTTCCCAGTGTCTAGAAGGACCATAGGGCTGGCCGTGTCTTACATATCTGTGGCCCCCAGCACCCAGCACAGCACCTGTCTAGCTCAGTAAATGTTTTTGGATAGATGGGTTAACATGGCTTATTATATTGGCATTTACATAATAGGTAACAGTTTAAAGATTATCAGCATTTCTCAAGGATAGACTGAGGCGGGGATGCAAACAGAGTAACATACTGGTACCTTCCTCTTTCTCTCAGGTTCTTAAAATCAATACTAATCGTAAAGCCTTTTCTCTCAAGAAAAGTTCACCAAGTTCACATGTTATCCATATGACAGATGACCCAAATTGAGCAGCCAGTCCTCCAGGTTGGGGAATTCTCTAACCTGGCTCTGGCCGCCTGCTTTGTGGCTCTTTTACCAGAAGAACTGGGTAGCATTGAGGAGTGTAGCACACAAGCAGTTATGGTGAGGTCAGTAAAGGGCAGGCTCCACTGATGCTTTTAGATTGTCCTGGCCTCGAACCTCCCGCCTCCCGGACCTCCCCTGGAGCCTGTGTTTGTTGCCATGAATTGAGCATGCATTTTTAATGAGGGAGTATAAAAAGGCTTTTTATACTCTATATGAATAAAGGACAAATTTGTATACAGTTACATAAACAAAAACATCTCTGGTATTAAAATTTCATGGTAGAGAAAGAGATTAAGGAAAAAATGACTAAAAAGGCTTCTTAGAGGGGCAGTGATGAAAAAAGTCTGAGAAACACTGGAATCATAGGCTCCGTACCCATCAGTAACATCCTGGAAATTCCTCCCCTCGCCCCTCCATCCCCGGCCACCTTGCAGGTGAACGGTGCGGTATTCCATCTGTACGTCCAAGCTCCGCGTGAAGCCGGGTGACGTGGCTGTTCATGGTGAGGCTGTGGTATGTGTCACCCCCAGAGAGAACAGCAAGAGCTCCATGTACTACGTGCTGCAGTTCCTGAAAGAGGATCTCCCCAAGGTGAGACAAAAGTGGCCCCTTCACGGCCCTGCCCAGCCTAATGCCTGGGGATTTGTAAAGGAAGAGACCACATTTACCTCTAACGTGAATGTCCAGGCATCAGAGAACCCTAAGGACTCTGTCACTACTGAGACTGGCACCCCATTTCTTTATTTCTTCTTTGCCACATCCCTAAGGAATCAATTAGCACTCAGCACTGCCATGTTAGCTCTCCCTGTTAGACTCCTCTCTGTTCTCTTATCTAAAACTAATCACAGAATGAGGCAATCCCCTGAACTTCTGCTTTCTCCCTAATCCCCAAAGCAGGACACAGGCACTTTTAGGTTTGGTATGGAACTGATAATCACCACTGAGAAGTGGGGATGATCCAGGCAATAAACTCAGGGCGTGACATTCCAAGTTTTCAAGCCCCTGTGGTTTCTGAGGCTACCAGGTTGATGGGGGCTGCGGACACTACAGGGTCTCAAGCCTTCTGTCTCTCTGAGTCCAGGTGGTGGTGCAGGGCATCCCAGAGGTGTCCAGGGCTGTCATCCACATCGACGAGCAGAGCGGAAAGAAGTACAAGCTCCTGGTGGAGGGTGATAACCTGAGGGCAGTCATGGCCACCCATGGCGTGAAGGGCACCCGAACCACCTCCAATAACACATATGAGGTACTGCTAACACCCAGGGTCATGTTACAATTGTCCTCTCTCCTTTAGTGCCCCCTCCAGACCCTCGGCTGGTTCCCGGCGCACTTCTCGGACCCTGCTGTTTGCTCTGGATCCACCACTAAAGATTCAATTTTAGAAAAGGGGGTGGGGCTTACTGTGAACCTATAGGGCAAAGGAGGACATAGAGAAGTAGTGTAGCACCCCGAAAGTGGCTGCTTCTACTCATCCTGGCTCTCTGTAGGTGGAGAAAACACTGGGCATCGAAGCTGCCCGGACGACTATCATCAATGAAATCCAGTACACGATGGTCAACCACGGCATGAGCATCGACAGGAGGCATGTGATGCTGCTCTCTGACTTGATGACGTACAAGGTTCGTGGGAGGAACCCAGTCTCAGGAGAATGAAGCTGTGAAGCTTCTAAATTTGTGGAATACACAGCTGTTTGTGATGACCACCAGTGAGGGAAAATAAAATGTCACCATCAAAACCCAAAAACCAAAGCATGGTGGCTAAACTAGGTGTTCTGCTAAAATTCCGGTATGAAAATTGCAACACCCTGGCATAAGGTGGAACATGGTTTTTGTCCTTATTAGAAATTTTATCCTAAAGCAAAGCTAGCCGTTGCCAAAAGGAGTCTTCCCTGAGTCCTACACTGACTGCCCAGGGATTTCCTGGCAAACCGAGGTGTTCATTTGCTGTTAAACCCATTCATCATACTTCCGTAGCCATTTCCAGGTAAAGAATAAGTTAATATCTGGCAGGGAGGGGGTTGGTTGGTTGATTATATATTTTTTCTTTTCCCCAAAAATGCCTTCCCTCTAGCAGTTCCATAGGACAACAGGTTTTCTTGACCCACCTTGCTCAAACCTGTACTGTATTGTAGACCATTCAGAAACTAGGTGGGAAAATGACCCATTCCTACCACCTACAATAAAAGCTGTCATTTTTACGTGTTCCCTTCCAGTCTTACTCTATATGTATATATTGTTACTGTAGATGCAGTAAATAGTAGGCATGCTGTTTTTATCCTAACTTTTTATTTGATGTATTTTCCACATTGTTACATAGTTTTTATGAGTGGACTTTTTATGATGGCAGAATGTTCCTATTCCTGCTTTGAGGTTTTTAAATTATTTGAGTTGTGAGGTCTTTGAGCCTTAATAAACATATTCAGAAGTACTTGCTTTTTTTAAAAGTTAGATTCTTAATTCTAGTTCTCAGTTCTTAATTCTTTGTTCTAACAGCCCTTGGTGTGGGTGTAAGGATCTATGTTGTCAGTGACTATGGCTTCAGCGGGACACAGGTGGGACGGATAGCTGTTAGGACCCTGTTGAAACAACTGCTTGGCTGATTTTTGCTTATTCTGTTGAGTGGATACTGTTTTGGTTTTGAGCTTTCATAGGTGGTGTGGGTGCCACTCTGACACATTCTCCCTTGACATAGGGTGAAGTCCTAGGCATTACTAGGTTTGGCCTGGCCAAGATGAAGGAAAGTGTGCTGATGCTGGCCTCCTTTGAGAAGACGGCTGACCACCTCTTTGACGCTGCCTACTTTGGGCAGAAGGACTCCGTGTGTGGTAGGTTTGGTGTTTGTAGGAGCATCACCAGAGGCCTTGGTTATTTGTAGCTTCGAACCTGGCTAGAGCTTCTTGGGAGGTTAGCAAACTGAGTAGGTAGAGCTTTTATTTTTTTAGAATAAAGTCACAGATCATGGAGTTGGAGCCACTCAGTCTTTTATCTCCAAAGCCTGGCTGAAGCATCCTGCATCCTCCCACATCTGTTCGAAGGCTTGTCTTTCGGTACAGACAATTTTTGGTCCAAGAAGAAAAGATTGACCCTGGGCATCTGGGAACTTTTCCAGCCCATGGAGTTGTAGTGAGCCATACCAGTCCTGCACCCTCGGCGGTGTTAAGGCTGACAGAGGGACAATGCCAGGCGTCCCTGCTGTCCTGACTCCCTGGGAAAGGCAGCCAGCATGCCTTTTACGTTTGTCGAGCCCCTGTGCTGGTACCTTATATGCCAGTATCTCAGCACCTCTGTGAAGTGTAGTTATTAAACCCTTTCACAAGTGGGAAGACCGAGGAAACTGACTTTGCTGCCATCAAGTCCAACTACAGAGTTTTGCCCTAGTTTGGCCTTATACCCCGTTCACACAGTGCATCTCTGACAGGCTTAGGGGAGAGGGAATGTAAGCAGGAACTGTCACAACAGTGCCTGCTGCCCACCCGGCTCTTCCCTGAGTCCTGCACTGACAGCCCACTTCACTCTATCCTTTCTTATGCCAAGACCCTGCAGGTCCAAGGTGATAGCATGAAAGGGGTTGGGGCACAGGACACTCAGCCTGCCAAAGGCACACTCATCAGCCCAAGCAGGAGTTCCAAGCCTGGCCTTCGTTCTCACTGCCAGAGCTCTGCTTGCTAGTGACCATTTCCTGTCTCACCTCTTCCTCTTGTGTGGGTTTGCCAAACAGGGCCCCAGTCAGTATATGCCTATTTTTTGCTCCTAAGATTAACTCCTTCTCTTTTCAAAAAAGGCACAGGTTGTACATGAAAGGAAAGAGAAATTACATAATTCTTTAAGATAATAAAGGGTGAAAGGAAATAAAAGGGAGCAGAGATTGGGGCAGGAGAAAGCCAAGGCCAAGGTAACAGTAAGAGCAAGTCTGCACCCCAACCCTGCCACCAGGAATTAGGGCCCTGCTGCCCTCCTGTGGCCCTGCCCACTGCCACCTCTCTCCATGTCATGGATGAGGAGTAGGGTAACGAGCCCAAGTTCAACCACTTGATGTGTCGTGGAGCTGGGACTCAGATCTCACTTTCTGACTCCTAAGTCAGTCGTCTTTCTGTCGTGACAACCCACCTGTGTATTGAGAAGCTCTCTAATCTTTTTTCTGGTTGGTTTCAGGGGTATCCGAATGCATCATCATGGGGATCCCCATGAACATTGGAACTGGGCTCTTCAAGCTGCTCCACAAGGCGGACAGGGACCCGAGCCCTCCCAGGAGGCCCCTGATCTTCGACACAAATGAATTCCACATCCCCCTTGTCACATAGGCCAGGGAAAAGGGGACTATTCCTGACTTCAGCTCCTTGTCTTATCTGGAAAGGGGCTCGAGACCAACAGCTGCCTTGGCTTTGTACTCCCTGGGACAGGGGCCTTGATGTCCCCACCATGCCAGCAGTCAGAGAATACCCCCTAGACCCTCGGTAGCAGCTTGCCTGGTGACCCTGACCATACCACAGTGCTTGGTCAGGACAAAAAGTATGGTTTGTCATTTGTTTGAAACCTAATCTATGGACAGCTCCATACCTCCTGCCCAGCCCACCTCCCTGGACTCGGGAGGAGACCCCAACCAGACATCTTCACTCATTCCTGCCTCACCTGTCTATCCATCAGCTCCCAGGGGTGTCTCATACCTGCCCAGGACCCAGGTCTGAGCCCCAGGGTCAGGGCATGGTCCCAGTTTTTTCATTCCTCAGTCATGGTAGAATTTCTCAATGTGACATACTTGTGTAAATATTGTTACTATTATTTATTTGTTCAGTTTGAAAACTGGAGTTTTTGTTACTTGGTTTTACTTTTGAAACCTAGAAGCTATAGAAACCAAGAAAGCCAGCATTGAAACATCACTGGAAAAACTGGTTAAGCAAATGGAACTGTCTCAGATTTGTAATTGAGCTGAGACTGTGAGGCCCAAGCTGCTCTGAAATGCCTTTCACAGACTCCATGATCACCCTGTTTTCGTCTACCTCCAACCCCCACGCTAGTGACACTACCTTGTCACTCCGTCTTGTGACAAGAGTCAAACCCATTCTTCGTGGTCTTGCTGGCATTTGGGGCCTGCTAAGGTGGAGACCATCATTGTACACAGATGATGAGTGAGGCTGGTCCAGGCTGCCTGCATTGCCTTGGTGGCATCAACACCCCTCCTGAGGTATCTGCCTGTGTGTGCACAGGGCAGTTGTGGAACTGGTAGCCTAAAAAGTGCCCCAGGGACAGTAGCAAAAGAGGGCTCTCCCTGGTACCGGCAGGTGCCAGCCATAAAGGGTGAAAGGGCCACCCATACAGGAAGGGAGGAGGCCCACAAAGGGTGTGGGGGGTGCTAGCTGGAGCTGGAGACCTGCCCCAGTTGGCAACAGCAGGCTCCTTGAAGTGTAAATCTAATATGACAATGGAAAGCACATGTCAGGCTGTGAGGAGAGAACCAGCAGGGTATCCCAGAAAGCCCTGTATTTAATCCTCTGCTCAGGCTTCTGCCAGTGACTGCACCATCATTGTTACAGTTTTTCAAGGCTTCTGAGGGGGTTTTGTACAACATAGGAAAGAAATGTACGTAACTTGTCTTCTGGAGAGCAGAAAGAGTTTTTGCTCCCGGAGACACTTTTCTTTGCACAGAATTTGCTGCGTAGGATTGGCCCAGGACCATGAGAAGAAATGACTGCAGCTCCCCTCCCTCTGGAGATCTGTGGGGTCTGTCCTTCCTTTCCGTGCACAGAACAGAGTCCCAGTGTTGACTCTTCTTCCCCAGTGGGGCCTTGGAAAACCAAGGCTGCATAGTTGGGAATTAGGTGAAAGTGAAAGATGGGGCTTTCACCCTAATTTTTGCTTTCTTGCACTTGAAGTCTTCTGAAACAGCACAGCCAATTTATCTCATTGTATAAAGTCACAGGAAGAACTAACAACCCAAACCGAAGACATGGGAATTTATTGTCGAGCAAGAGGATGGTTTGGGTGATTAGAGAGGTGAATATGGTAAAAAGAAAAAGTAAGGGAGGCTTAAAGAATTCCAGTGGTATTTTATGGACTTTAGCTTACATTCTTTGGACATTCCCTAGTACAGGGATCCCCAACTCCCAGGCCGCAGACCAGTACCGGTCCATGGCCTGTTAGGTACCAGGCTGCCCAGTAGGAGGTGAGTGGCGGGCAAGCAAGCGAGGTTTCACCTGTATTTGCAGCTCCCAGTAGGAGGTGAGTGGCAGGCAAGCAAGCGAGGTTTCACCTGTATTTGCAGCTGCTCCCCAGCACTAGCATCACCACGTATGGTTCCACCTCAGGTCATTAGGCATTAGATCTTCATAGGAGCTCTGCTCTCAGGTGCCAAAAATTGGGGACCGCTGCCATAGTTGATTTCCTCCATTCTGAATCAGTCCTGCTAAGGTACTAGTATAACCATTGGTCCTTGGGTCTGTGTTAAAATGAGTGCTTTCCCTCCCTTACTGATGTGATTCTGAATTAGGAATTCTTGACCTGAGTTATTTTTGGCCAAGGCTGAGATTTAAAATTCTAGGGAAATTTGTAGTTTGTCCCTGTGGTCCCCCTGCACCCAGGAGGTTGGCCTACGAACTTCTGTGAAAGATATTCCATTTTTCATCATGTCCAGCCCTGTATCTTAAAATGAGCTAGCCTGGTTGAGACTAAGGAGTAAGTCTATTAACACACTTATTCAGTGTTGCCAGCTGAGACCTCACCACAGGAACTGCTGCGCTCTCAACCTGCAAAGAGCCACAGAGTAGCAAAGCTGCCTTCCTGCAAACTTGCCTGGGAAGGACGCCTCAGGCCCCGGATTGGTACCAGGACTACTGGGATACATAGGGAACCAAGGAGGGTGGGCTTGGATAGCAGGAGGGAACACCAGCACCCACATCCCTCTGTGTGACACATACTTGAAATAAGGTGGGGAGAGTGGCAGTGCTGCCATGAGTAATAAAGACACATTGCCAGGAGCCCCATCCTACCTGAGAGGGTACTTGCTAGGTGATAGAGTCCATGTGAAATGTGTGTGACAATAATGGGTACAGGCAAGGGGTTGGGTTTAGATCAGCATGTGGTACTTTGGGAACAGAAGGGTTATGTGAGTGAGCACACCACCCAATGAGAAGCGATGTGTCCTGTAGGCACTGGTCCTCAAGTACTGCCAGCCCTGCTGGGACCACTGGCATAGGCAGCAATGGCTGGCAAGCCCTATTTTGTGTACCCCACTGTGTGTTTCATGGGTGGGTGTTAAAACTCTCCCTGATGTGATACCTGCTCTGTCCTGGCATTAGGTTTTATAGCAAGCACAGAGCTTGAAGACCAGATAGCAATGTATTCTCAAAAGTGAGCTCAAAAGGTTACGATTTTACTATGCGCCTGTTTGGAAGAAATAAAAACATTTAAATTCTGTCTCAACCATGAACAGATACATATTTCTGACTAGTAGAATCTGTCTAGTCCTTTGCCCTTTTTCTATCTTTTGTACAAGGGGATTAAAATAGCTATTGACTCAGTTTATAGCCCCCTGCTTTGCTCAGCACTTTAGGAGAGACATTCTGGAGTCTTTCAGTGTCTGTGTCAGAGTTAAATTATGGTGTGTTTCTATTTCAGGGTTTATCCATGTGTGTTCACATTGATTCATGTCTGATTGAACCTGACACTGTATAATGATTATTTTTCTTAAATGTTTGCTGTCTCCTGGCAGAACTTTCTATTTTTCTACCAAAACTCAAAAGAGAAAAAAAAATCACTATACATAAAGCTGTAGCAGTTCATCCCTGTGGATTGTGAAACAGGGTCATTGAGATACATGTGGGCTCTAACTACTAAAATAATGAATGTCCCCTGCAGCAGGCCCACCTCTCGGGGTATTAGAGTTCATCAGTGAGCATCCAGCCCCACCCCTGGATTGTAACTAATTCAAATCCAGTAGGAGGCAAAGCAGTGTTTCCTGAGCTGTGTACTGGAAGTGCCTGCCACCTGGCCAAGATCAGATGCCAAGCTTCTTTGTTCTTTAATTCATTCAGCAAGTAAGGGCCTGCTATGTCCAAAGCGCTATGTCTAACACAGTCTAGAGCCAGAACATCAGCCCTCAGCAGGGCAAAGAGAGAGGTCCCTCTAAGCCAGAGCAGCCCCCCTGGTTCCAACTTCTCCCTTCAGGGATCTACAAGCCCCTCATTTGGCCTTTTTCCCTTGGGCTTGGATTCTAGAGGCAGTGCCCTGTTCAGAGGACATAAGCCTGCAATCACTGGAAAAGGATGCTATCATCCTCTCCCCAACCCAAACATAACTTGCAGTGTTAATGAGTGGACATTTAAGTCCACGAATATTTGTTAAGCTTCTGCTCTGTGCCTGGCAATGTGCCAGGCCCTTGGGGAAGGTTCCTGCTTGCATGGGGCTCACCTTCTGGTTGGAGTCATTTTGTGGTTAAAAGCCTGGATTCTATGATCAGATGATTGGAATTCAACCCTTTCTATATGGTGACTCGAATTAATGACAACCTCTCTGCCTCACTCATAAGATAGGAATGAAATTTAGTGGTACCTAACTCATAGGGTCATTGCGAGGTTTCAATGTGACAATGTATATAAGGTCTTAGTACAGTGCCTGGAACAGAGTACACACTCGTTAAGTATGTTTGCATTTAAGGTGACTATCCCTATTTTACTGAAAAACATGGTCTGTGGATTCGCAACTAAAATTCAATCGTCTAACCCTTTTTAATTCACGCAGATGGAGTTTTCCTTTGTGGCCTTGGGGATCAGGCCTCCCTAGACATAACTCCTGCCCCACTGTCTGCTCAGTCAGTAGATCTCAGTGTTTCACACCACAGAGGAAGAAGGCTGGGGGAGGGGACTGACATTTGGCAGTCATGTAGCTGAGGGCTTCAACATTTTAATTTTGGCCATAAAGTAAATGTGATCTCAGTTTAAGAGTTGTGGATAGTAAGAACAAAATAACTCAGATTTTTTATGGAGAGATATGGATATTGATATATAGGTTTATTATGTAACTCTGTCTCATGAGGTAAAACAACATTTTTCTTTCAAAGAGGTTGCCATTCAAGTCGATGGTAAAGAATATATTAAGAAACTAGTAATAATGATTGCCTCTGGGGATAGAAACTAGATGACTGAAGGATACAGGTAGAGATGATGTATTTTTCACTCTGTTCCATTGTGCCTTTCTAATTTTGTTACCTTCTGAAAGTATTGCCAGTTTTGTTTTGTTTTTTTAATCAATATCTGATGATAAAGAATCAAGTCATCTTGGAGCTGACTTTGTTCTCAAAGGTACTTGAGAGCTCTGCTCTGAAAGTAGCTGAGTGGTCCCTTCCAGCTATATAAACATAAAGGAAGCAGGTACCAGATATTCAGGGAAAAGGACATTGTTATCAGGATAAGGTGACAAAAAATCTAAGTTAACAGCTTTAAATATTAAAATTTTCTTTTCAGACATAATCCAGTGAGGGGGCATTCCAGGGCTGGTATGGCAGCTTTACAAAGCTGTCCGGGACTCGGTTCCTCCTCAGCCTCACTTTTCCCCATCCCTAGGGGATGGCCCAGTCCTCATTCTTCATGGTCCAAGGTGGCTGATGGCGCCTCAGGCA
>NW_006438113.1:7471029-7478841 GCF_000325575.1 Pteropus alecto
CATTTCCCTCTAAGGAAAGTTCCCGAAAGTTACTTGACATTTCTGTTTACATCCCCTTAGCCAGAACTAACCAAACCCAGCTCCAAGGGAGGCTGAAAATATTTGGGTTCTGAGTGGCCATGTGCTTAAGCTAAAAGCAGGGGCTTATTTAGCACAGAAAAAGGAACAGGAAGTGAGGAACAATTGCGCGACAGCTTCTGGTATATTGGGATTTTTTTTTTTTTTTTGACAAGGTTAGAATATTCTTCCAAACTCCTCAGAACTAGAATGTTGTACACCGCTTTCTCTTCAGAAAAAGAGACTGAGACACCGACCCCTTCACTCTCTCTTTTTTCCCGTTTCTTGCACATTTTATGCCTGAGGGTTTCTTTAAATAAAATGACCTTTAAATTAGATCATATTCCCTTAGCAGGCTGTTCAAAATATATCTGGGCTGATGGAAAATATAACTGTCAAACTTATTTAATAAATAACACTGTTTATTGCTCACCTGCTATGTCCTGGCCCCAATACCAGGTGTTGGGTATAGAATGGTGAACAAAATTTCCATCGTCCCTTTCCTTGTGGAATTAATCTAATCATAGCACTATCCAACAGAAATATAGTACAAGCCACATGCAATTAAAATGTTTCTAGTATCCACATTAAAAAAAGAACTGTTGAACTTAATAGTAACAACATACATTTATTCAACATATACAAAATATTTAACATATAAGCAATATAAAATTACAAATGAGCTATTTTACATACTAAGTTTTCAAAATCCAGTATATGTTGTACACTGAACAGCACATCTCAAGTTTCAAGTGCTCAATAGCCACATGTGGCCAGTAGCATCTTATTCGACTGGAAAACATGAGTTAATGGAAGAGAGAACAACCAGACCGGTAAGAGCCAAAGAAGAGATGGCTACAGTGATAGAGAAGAAGGGGGAGCCCCGCTTCTGTTGGGTGGTCTGAGAAGGCCTCTCTGTGAGGAGGCGACATGGAAGCTGAAACCTAAAGGATGAGAAGAGAAAGCGGAAGGGTGTTCCAGACAGTAGGACTAATGTGCAGGAAATCCCTGTGGAAGGGGAGAGGCTGGTCCCTCCAAGGACCAAGGGCTTCCAGCAGGAGCCCAATCACATCCTCTCCAGAAACTTTGAATTGGTGTCTGAGCTGAGCCCAGGCCCCAGAGAATGTTCATGGCCTTGTGCACCTCCTGAAGCTGGCCGCTCAGCTTCCCTACTCACCATCCAAGGAACTTTCCAGTGAATACCTCTTAGGGCTTAAACTGGTTGGAAATCATTTTCCGTTGCCTATTAACCTGACCAAAGACTCAAGCAAGGACTCTTCGAAGGTGAATAATCTGCACTCATGAAAGGAGAGAGAGCCTGGTGTGGAAAGACTTGAGCCTCACTGCCTTCTTGGGAAGCTTTTTGGCACAGAGTCCACACTCTGTGTACATTGTGTGCTTTGGGCCTTTGCTTCCAAACCTCCATTTCCTGGAGGAGGTATATTGCCTCCAGGGGAAGCCAGGGGTTAGGAGAATCATGCCCTTCGGTCTGTTCCACCACAAAAGAATGGGTGTGACCAATTTATCACATACAAGTCTGAGAGCATGTCATAACCACCTGATGTTGACCTTAGAAATAAACCAGACCCTCCAGATACACTGTGCCAGTCTCCCAGTTGGACAAGACAAGCAATTTATTCAGCCTTTTGTAAGATAGTGTTCGGGTTAGATATGAATTTGCAGACTTGGGAATAAGTTCATTGGTCCAGCAGACATGGTCTTGGACTAAGATATTCAAGACTCAAGTTCTAGTTGTCACCCTGATTGCCATTAGCAGCATTGCCTTAGGTGCGCTGCCTCCTTTCCTCCGCCGTCAGTTTCCCAGTCTATACAATGAAAAGTATACTGAGCCATGTCTGTCTACTTCAACGTCCTGTGAAGCATCAAGGAAGCTAGAAAACTGTAAATTGCTTAGCCATGTTGCCAGAACTTGAGAAAGAACCAGATATTGCTGAAGAGATTCCGATCTTCACCAGATCCTCTCACACCTCACCCTCCTCCCTTTTAGGAATTGTCGCAAAGGCTGAGTCCCATGACTGCCTGGAGATCTGAGCCCCTGTGGCAGTGTGTGCTATAGCTTATCCCAATAGTCCCAAGGCCCTTCCCTAACACTTAAATCACCATCTAGCCTGTATAATTTATTATTTATTGTGCTAACTGCATCTTCCCAGTAGAATGTAAGTTCCATGGGAACAGGTATTTTTGTTTGTATTATTCACTTCTGTATCCTCAGTGCTTAGCACTGTGCTTGACGTGTGGTAGGTGCTTTAAAAATATTAGTCCAATAAATGAAGTGGATTCAATTTTAAATTCCCTCTTAGCAGTTAGCATCAGGGAGTTTAAATCCCTGCTCAGTCACGTTCCAGTTTCCTCACAGCTGCCCCTCATCCTGACCCCACAGTCCTCCTTGCTGTGGGATCTCTGTATTCAAGGACTGCACAAGCCTGGCTGCTGCTTGTCCTGGCATCACTTCCCAAAAGGCTCAATTCCACCTTTGCCCAGAGAGGGCCCCTGTTAGTGTTAGAACCAAGGGTAACAGGCCCGGGCCACAGCCTCCCACCTCCTCCCATTTCTGCCTGCACGCCTGGGCCCCAACCCTGGCCCCAAACATAAGAGCCAGAGCCAAATGCTTCTAGCATATACCACCATGGGTGATTTATTTAAGGGTCTCCAAATAATCACTTACATGTCACCATGGCAACCTGAAGAGTTGCCATGGAGATAGGAGCAGGAAACGTCCCCATGGAGACCCCTGGGAGACTCTAGGAAATCATTACCAGGTGGAGGGGGCTTGGGAAGGGGGAGCTGGACAAATACGGGAGCCCCATGGTTCTGTGTCCTGGCAGGAGAAGGCGGGGGTGAAGGGGCAGAGCGGGAAAGATCAGCTTAGAAAGGCTGGCAAGTTAATTATCTCCACCAACTCGGGTTCTGTGTGATAAATAACTTCTATTGTATGCACATAATATATCTGAAGGGAAAGACAGGAAACTAGTAATAGTGCTGACCCCCAAGAAGGGGGAAGAGGAGAGAAACTTATTTTTCACTGTATGATCTTTGTATACTGTTTGAGTTTCTTTTATTGTCAGTATGTAAATATTAAAAATTCCAAAATTAAATGCATGATTTTCAGAGTATTTGCTATGTCATTTATTTATATCTTCGCAACAACCCTATAAGGTAGATATTATCCCCATATCAGATGGGGAAATTGTGATTCAGAAAGTGGCCCACAGTCATAGGCTGAGCACCTTTAGGTAACTTTCTCTCCTTTAGGCCTCAATTTCCTCAGTTTGGGCAAAAGTCTCTCTAGCTCTGACAGTCTGTGACTATGGCTCTTGAGAGGGATTTTGGAGGGCTGGTATCATAACCCTTCTCTTCCTTTTCCTCCCCCTCACCCACTCCTTAGCCCCCATCCACAGCAATGGGTCTTCAGTGTCCCAAAGGAAACACAGAACCCAAACGTCAAGCTAGAGGGACCCTTGAAGATCCTCTGGATTCTCTCTTAGGAGGAGGGTATGGCCCAAGAGAAGAAATGTGGGCCACAAGCGAAAGGGGGATCAAAACCACAAGGTGCCTTCACAAGCCCATTAGAAGGCTATCAACAAAAAGGAGAACAATAACTGCTGTTTGGGACAATGTTGAGAAATTTGAACTGTCATACACTACTGATAGGGATGTAAAATGGTGGAGCTGTATCATAGCTCCAGCCACTATAACAAAATCCCATAGACTGGGTGGCTTAAACAATAGACATTTATTTCTCACAGTTCTGGCCACCGGGAAGTCCCAGTCAAGGTGCTGATAGATTCAGTTATGCGAGGGCCCTCTCCTGGCTTGCAAACAGCTGCCTTCTTGCTATATCTTCACATGGTAGAGAGAACAAGCTCTAGTGTCTCTTCGTCTTCTTAAAAGGGCATCAGTCCCATCATGGGGGCTCCGCCCTCTTGACCACATCTAAACCTAATTACCTCTCAAAGGTGCCAGCTCTTAATGCCATCACACTGGGGAGTAGGACTTCAACATATGAATTGGGCTGTGCAGGGTGGGGGTGGTTAGAGGGGTGAGGGGGGACACAAACACTCAATTCATAACAAGCCACTTTGGAAAAGTCTGGCAGTTACTTAAAAGGTTAAACATAGATTTACCACATGACCTAGCAATTACACTCCTAGGTATATCTCCAAGAGAATTCAAAACATCAGTTAACACAAAAATTTGTAAATGAATGTTCATAACAGCATTATCCATAATAGTCATAACAACCAAAATGTGCATCATCGGATGAATGAATAAACAAAATGCAATTACAAAGGACCACATGTTAAACGATTCCATTTATATGAAAGTCCGGAATAGGGAACTCTATAAAGAGAGAAAGTAGATTAGTGATTGCCTAGGGCTGGGGGGATGGGAAGATTGAGTATGAGGTTTCTATTTTGGGGTGAAGAAAATGTTCTAAAATTGATTGTGGTGATAGATGCACAACTCTGAATATTCTAAAAGCCACTGAATTGTATACTTTAAATAGGGGAACCATATGGTATGTGAATGGTATCTCAATAAAGCTGTTTTAAAAAGGAGGAAGAGTGAAAATACTAACCCAAGGTCGTACTACCACTTAGGGTCCTGCCTGCCAGTCAGCCTCCTCTCACATCTTATGCTCTCTTTAAGCGGGGCAAGCAGGGCCTCTGAGGCTGCTTCTGAAATGAGTGGGTGTCAAATGGCAGGGATTCATATCATGCTTCCTCCCCATACTCCTCAGCCAGAGCAGCATTCTTTAACAAACTGGGCCACCTCAAGATCTCATTTGGAGAAGGGGGTCCACTGCCAAAAGAAAAGAAAAGTACATGTTTGAAAGCCAATGACCAGAGAAAGTATAAAGGAGGGATGGCAAAGAGATTAAGAACCTGGGCATTAGCCTTGTAAAAAGCATGTTGTTTTATTCTGATGCTTTGACATCTTGGAGCCTTACTGACTCTGGGGAGACTGCCCCTCCCAGGACTAGCCCAATTCCTAAAGACAGTGAAGGACTCTCCTGTGAACACATATTTCACATGCAAATGAACTAATTCAGAGCGCATATCCCCAACCACATTTTTATCTGGCTCTTACACTCTGGACCACTATTTTCCTGCCCTCATCACCCCAGGACCAGGTAACAGACAAGTAGGAAAAGCCCCTGCACCCCAGAAACCACTGAAGTTATTCAAATCAGCCAATTCTAAACCTGCTTACCCCGCCTTGCCCATCATTTTTGCTGAAATCAAAACGAAGGCTCTTACCCATGTTTTCCCCTCCCTCCCTCTGCTTTCCTGACTGGCCCTGATGCTTCCCAGTGTGGCCCTGCATTGTGAATGACATACTATCTCACTATACCTAAATAAAAATCAGGTCTACATTTTAAAGCAAGCCTCTTTCTGCCTAGACTCTAAGCTTGCCTTGGTCCTCTACGACCTCAGGCAAACTCCTTCACCAATGGCCTCACTTTCCTCATCCATAAACCTGAGTTATCATTGTACCTGCCTCAGGGCCCTCATATAAGATTGTGTTGTATATATAATTAGTTGTTGCTTGCACAAGGGAGACATGCCAAGGGCCTGAGCAGGGAAAGCCCTCACTGTGCTTTCCAAGCTGTGAATCTGTTAGGAAGGACAAACATTTTTCCTAACTTATAAAAGGGCCAAAATGGGACAGGAATGGCCCTCACCCACGTCCTGGGGCTGTCATCAGGACTAAAAGAGATAAGATTTGTAGAGTATCTAGTATATTACCTAGTACTCCAGAAACAGTGTCATGTAGTTTCCAGAAGGCAGAAGGGGGCTCCTAGATACTGTAACAAGGTCAAGGAAAGCTTCTATTCTTTTTCACTTAGGGAGCTGGGGGGGCTGTAGGTATACTGCAAATGAACAGGTATTTACACACCCAAGTTCATAGCAGCATTATTCACAATAGTCAAGAGGTGGAAGTAACCCAAGTGTCCACTGATGGATGGATGAATAAACAAAATGTGATATATAGATATACTGCAATATTATTCAGCCTAAAAAAGGAAAGAAATTCTGATACATGCTACAACATGGATGAGCCTTGAGGACATTATGTCAAGTGAAATAAGCCAGTCACAATAAGACAAATACTGTATGATTCCCATGTATATGAGTTACCTAGAGTATTCAAATTCACAGAGACAGAAAGTAAAAAAGTGGTTGCCAAGGGTGAGAGGAGGGGGAATGGGGAGTTATTGTTTAATGGACAGTTTCAGTTTTGCAAGATAAAAAAATTCTAGAGATTAGTTGTATAACAACAATGTGAATGTACTGAATGCCACTGACTTGTACACTTAAAAATGGTTAACATGATAAATTGTATGTTATATATATTTTACCACAATTTTTAAAAAAAGGCATAGCCAGTTTATTTGTTTGTCTTTGTTTTTATTCCCATGCTCCCACCCTCTCTCTTTTGACATACATCGGTTTGTTCTCTATATCAATGGGTTTGTTTCTGTTTCATTTTGTTTATTCGTTTGTCTTGTTTTTTTAAATTCCACATATAAGTGAGATCATATGGTATTTATCTTCCTTTTTCTGACTTATTTCACTTAGCATAATGTCTTCTAGGTCCATCCATGTTGTCACAACTCACAAGATTTCATTCTTTTTTATGGCTGAGTAATATTCCATTGTATATATGTGCCACTTCTTTATCCATTCATCTATTAATGGACATCTAGGTTGCTTCTGTATCTTGGCTATTACTAGTAATGCTTCAATGACCAAACAGGGACAGACTTAAGGCGGGGAAAAGTCACTTCCCAGCAAATGCATGCACACGGGCATAATTACTGTTGCCCAGCCCCTATTTCCCTATAGAAAAAATTGATCAAGGCAGTGGGGAAGCCACCTTAAAGTGTTTCTCCACTGGTGAGGTCAAGGCACTTGTTTGGACTCCCTTGAGAACGGTCAAGGCTGAGCCCTCTATCTGTGACTTGGGTAGGATGCTTGGCTACCCTGCCCACACCAGCTGATATAATTTATACACATACACACATAAGTATGTATGTACATTTGCTAACGTGGCAGGAGAAAATGCTACTTTTTTATTTTAAATTGTACTTCTTTGTTTTCTCCTGAGGTTCAACTTTTTGTCGACTATTTGTTTTACTTTTTCATGAGTAGTCTTAATGCTAGGAGAGCAAGCATTCTCCCTGTTTTCTATTCCCACTGCCATTTCAAACGTCATTGCTTTGTTTTGATAACTTGCTTCCTTTGGCATCAGGTGTATTCATCAGAGTTCCTGGTAACAAGAAATAGAAACCAAATCTGGCTAATGATGTGGAAAAGTTTTGTTTTGTGTTTTGTTTTGTTTTTGGAAATAGGCAGCTCACGGAATCATCATGAAAGCTGGAAACCCACAGTGAGAAAATGGGCAAATGGCAGTAGACAACCAGCAGGTTGCACCCCAGCTGTGCTCTGTTTAGAACCCAGGGCACTGTGCCAGCAGGCCTGGTGCTGCCTTAGTCCCACTGCCAAAATAAGACCCTCCGTTCTCCCTTTGCAGGAGCATCCAGCTAACCATGTTGGCCACGAGGGACCAGAGGACAGGGATAGTGGGGATCCATCCTGGGGAATAGAAGGCAAGGAAAGGTCTTCATGAAATGGAGGCAGGGGCGATTTAGATGCTGAGCTGTGCAGAAGATAATGTCCAGCAAGTTTTCTGAAGTACTTAACAGGGTACAAAGCATCTTCAGTTAAC
>NW_006438113.1:7478887-7491836 GCF_000325575.1 Pteropus alecto
ATGATCCTCTGAGGTTGCCATTACTCTCCCTGTTTTGTAAATGAAAAAACCAAGCACCAGAGTGGTTCTATCACTTTCCCCTGGCACACAGTAAATGTGAGAACAAAAACGCAAACTCAGCTGCACCTGACTCTAAAACCATCAGGCTCCTCAAGTGGTTGAGTTGACAATCCCAATACTTCCCACCCCAGAAGTGGCCAGAGGCCACCCAGTGAGTAAGTGGAAGCATACAACCCCAATCTTCCAACTGTACATCCATTCTATCCTGATCTTTGAGTGTTCTTCAAGTCTGAGGGTGGTTCCAAACATGAGGAACTGCTGTGGGGAAGCCCTGGGTGGGTGTTTTCTGCATATTCTCTGTTTTAGGCAGCCTATAGAGAAAATCTATGAAATGTGTATTTAAAAAGCTTTTTTTAAAATTTAAGTATAGTTGGTATAGAATATTATGTTAGTTACGTCAGTTTCAGGTGTGTAATATAGTGATTCAACATTTTTATACCTTACAATGCAACCACTTCACTAATTCTAGTAATCATTTGTCACTACGAAAATTTATCACAATATTATTGACTATATCCCCTTCACCTTTTGTTTACCCATTCCCATATTCCCTTCCCTCTGGTAACCACCCCTTTGGTTTCTGTTTCTACGGGTCTGTGTTTGTTCTGTTTGTTTGTTTGTTTTGTTTTGAAAAGGTATTTCAAAGCTCCTGGTTCCAGAGATCATGGAACCTGTGTGTAAGCAACTATAGAGGTTGGACAAAATATATTAAACAATGCTTTGCATACATGGGACGTTAGCTAGTGTGGACTATGATTATTAAGAGAAAGTTTACCTCAGTGTTCACCCTGAGGATGTTGTTTTCTAAACTATGGAAAATAGTGTCCAAGGCAGCTGTGAATGAGGAGTGGAGGGAAGGAGATGCAGAAGAACCAAAAATATCTACATAAAAATCTCCCTCGAGGGCACAGGGAAGCTTTCTGAGGTGATGGAAATGTTCTGTATTTAGGTTATGGTGATGGTTACATACCTGTTGTCAAAAGTCATCGAATTGTACTCTTAAAATGAGTGAATTTTATTGTAAGTACATCAATATGTTATTTTTTAAATCAATAAAATAGAATACTTAAAAATTCCCTTTGAGGCTTAGCAGACTCCTAAGCAGGGCTTCAGGAACAGAGCAGAAAACAGTCTCTGCAGTTGCACAGCTGAGTCCAGGTTTCCAAGGCTGTTCACCGCTGGGAGAGTTTGAGTTTGGCCCCAGCCAGAGAGGTCAGACTCAGGTGAAGACCTGAGGCTTTCAGATGAGGCCTCAGAAAGGCCATACACAAACAAAAGGGACCATGCCTTAGGAATAAAAATGGAGACAACAACACAACAATAACTGCAACTTTGGAAGCTGAAAAGTGAGTGAGTGGCAACTGACTTAGCAGATCCAAGGCAGCTGAATACTAAGTGGGCGGGGAAGAATCTAAAGCAAGTAGATTTACTACTTGGAATCTCTCAAAAGCTCAGGGATTGGTGGCACCAGAATTAGGGCCGAAGGTGGGAGGAAGAACAAGAGAATTGTTGGAAAATTTAAGAAGAAATTAGACACCTCGAATGCCCTCTCCTATTCTACCATTTAGATAAGTAGTGGGAGATGAAAAGTTTATTTCAGGAGATAGTAAACCAGAGGGCCTCTAGATTAGGCTAAGTGAGAAATGGGGCTCTGTACTTAGATCATGGGATTAAGCAAACATTTACAGATGTAGTGTGGAGGCCCAGCCTACTTCATTCATTCAGCACCCAGGACATTGTAACTCCAGGAGATCAATGGAAGTCTACTTTGTGGAATCTGACTTGCTCCCCACCCCCAAAAGACCTAACGATGCTGATAACAGGGGTTCACCAATGAAATGGCTCAGCCAGGTCACCATGCAGTGAAGCTCATAGTCAAAAAGCACTAGCTATGTGCTCAGGAAATCAGAATTTTCGTGCCCTCATTCAGAAAACCAACGTCATCAGACATCCAACAAAAGCCTCTAACATGAAAGACAGAGACCAAAAAAAAGAGGAAATTGTTTAAGCAAGGAGAAAAAAATGTAAAAACAAAACAAAAATTTATTATTAATATCTTTAGAGAGATTTTAAAAATAAAATGCATTGCTAAAATAAGACCATAAGACTATTATATATGGACATATTTTATATAGGCATTACATACATGTATATACAAACTTGAAACAAGAATACGATATTATTGTTTTTTAAAAATGGAACATTCAAAAGGCAAAAGGAGCTCTTTAAAATTAAAAACATCAGAAATGAAAAAGAAACTCAATAAAAGCATTAGAAGAGAAAATTGAGAAAATCTCCCAGAAAATAGTGCAAAAATACAGACATGGAAAATTGGAAAGAATAGATAAGAAAATTAAAGGACTAATTCAGGAGGCCCAGCTTCTGAATAATAGGAATTCCAGAAAACAGAGAAAATGGAGTGAAGGGAACGATCAATTGAAAAAACTTTTCTAAAACTAAAGGACAGATTAAAAGGGCCTATTGAGTACCTGACAGAATGGATGAAAATAGCCCCACAGCAAGACAAATCATGATAATTCAGAACACTGAAAACGGAGAAAAAGTTCTACAAGCTTCCAAAGGGATGGGGAACAGGTCAGGAATTAGAATGGCTTGAATTTCTCAATAGAAACACTGGAAGCTAGAAGACACTTAAGCGATGCTTCAAAAATTCTGAAGGAAAATGATCCCCAACTTCAAATTTCATACCCAACCAAACTATCAGTCTAGTTTGCAAGTAGGAAAGATATTTTCAGTCATTTAAGATTAAAAAAAAATGTTTTCATGTACTCTGGAGGATGTGTTTCATGGCTTCTGGAGGATGTGTTTCACCAAAATAAGATACTAGACCAGGAAAATGACAGTCAACAGGGAAGAGGAATCTGACACAAGAGAAAGGTGTAAAGAATCCCCCAGGATATCAGTGAAGAGATATTGCAGGATAAACACACTGCAACAGGCCTAGAGAGCAACCAGCCTAAATCAAATTAGGTCTGAAAGTTCCATAAGAGATTCCTTCAAGAAAATAAGATGAGTAGAATATCGTCTGAACATATTGAGGGGAGATTTCAAAAACCGAAAGAGTTTAGCATTGATTACTAAAACTAAGTGAAAAGTGGGGGGCAATTATTAACTCCAGGGAAAACAAAAACTTGTACATGGAAAGAGAAGTAATCATAGTCCATTCCCTTGCCTATTGTGTAAAGACACGGGAACAGTATTTACCCAATGGTAATAATGTAAACACTGACTATTGTTTCAACCAAATTATTATATGGCTATATTGGGAGAATGGGGGCCAGGAAGGGTGAGTGGGTTGCTGGAGTGCGGAAGACAATAAATAGTGCCTAAAAGTAAAAAATCATGAAGTAGTAATAAAAGTACATTATTTAGAAAATAGCAATGGATGCCAAAAGAATAAGCCATAAAAATGAAAGGAGATATCTCTGATGAGGGAGAGGGCTCTTAAGTCTTGCACCACCATTTGACTCTGAGCCATATGAATAAATAACTTTTATAGAAATTAAAACTTTGCCTTGATTTCTATCTTAGAACGTACAAGCTGAGGCAGGCAGACACAGGAAACAATGCTACGGAGATACAGACAAAGAATTCAGGATCCTAAAAGAAAAATTTAGTCGTAGACAAGGAAGGAAACATGCATACAAGTGAGAGAAACTGCAGTACTTCCACAAATAGGCAGGCCCAGACTAATAGCCAGACTTCCTTAGACTTGTCCAAGAAATGGGCACATGTAACATAACCTTTGAATTTGACCTTCGGGATATAGCCCTCCCTGTTCTTCTGGGGCTGGCAGGTGGGAACTTCTTCAGGGAAGGTAGCATGGGATGGAAGTCTCTGGAACCTAAAGCAACCATGGCTTCCCATCCTTTTCTCTGCTATTCTCCATCCTCTGCTCCATCCTCTATCAGCACCTGCTCCCAGCCCTCAGGACACCTACTTAGAGGTGATGACTTCTGCTCAGGCTTGCAGAGATAAACTGGCTGAGGGGATTAGGATGCAGCAGACAAACCTGGCTTTATTTTTGCCCCTGATTACCATCTTCCACATCCTTTATCCCCCGTCATGGTCAGGTTTGTTATATCTGGGCAGAGAGCTTGGCCGACCCACCTGAGCAGCTTCACCAGACATTCCACACCCAGACAGTGGTGCCAGAGTAAAGCTGCAGAGAAAGCAAAGGTATTAGGGGAGAATTAAGGTGAGGAAGTGAGTCAGCCCAGCATAAGCCTGCAGGCATCCGGAGGAGTTCTCAGGAGGCAGTGTCGGCTGCTTGTTTTAGCTTTCAAGCCTGCCTGGAAGTGTTGCTGAAATGTGACTATGCCCCACTGAGCACTGGGGATGGGAGGGGAGAGCTGATTGGACTCCTGCCTCCTCCTCAGCCCCCAGAGCATCTCTGGTTGTCTGGGGGTGGGGGGCTGCTGTTGAGGGAGTCCTTGGACATGCCAGCAGTTTTTTTTCTCCTAGATTTGTTTGCCCAAGGCAGGGTGGAACCAGGTTGAAGAGGTGACTCTAAAGAAGGACTGCTTCTCCCCCACCCCCAGGAGCTGCTCACTAAGAGGACAGAGGATGGGCCTTTGGGGCCTGGCAGGCAGGAACAAACCCCTTAGGGCTCAGAGGAAAGCTACTGTTTTGTGAATAGTGTGTGGTCTTACAGTCAAACAGTCCAAATTCGGGCTCTTGACCTTGGAAAGACATCAATCTATTGGAGACTATTCATAGAACAAATCCTGGAAACCAAAACTACCTCATCCATTTGTAGCTATTCATTCATTCATTCATTCATTCATTCCATAAACATTTCTATATTCCAGGATCTGAGCTCATTTAGCAAGACTTGTAAACTCTCACACCAATTAGGATGGTTACTAAAAAAGAGTTAAATTCAAAAACAAAAAACAAAAATAACAAATACTGATGAACATGCGGAGACATGGGAAGCCTTGTGCACTGTTAGTGTGAATGTAAAATGGTATAGCCACTGTGGAAAATGATATGAGGGTCTTCAAAATATTACACGTAGAATTGCCATATAATCCAGCAATTCCATTTCTGGGCACATATCTGAAAGAATTAAAAGAAGGGTCTCAAAGAGAAATTTGTACACCGATGTTCATAGCAGCATTATTGACAATAGCCAAAAGGTAGAAGCAACCCAGGGTCCATTGATTGATGAATAAACAAAATGTGCTATATACACCCAATGGAATAAAAGGAAGGAAATTCTGACACATGCTGCAACATGGATGGAACTTTAGGACATTATGCTAAGTAAAATAAGCCAGTCACAAAAAGACACATACTGTATGATTCCACTCACATGAGATGCCTAGAGTAGTCAATTTTATAGAGACAGGGTTTGGAGGAAGGGAGGTATGAGTTGTTCTTTAAAGGGTATAGAGTGTTAGTTTTGCAAGATGAAAAAGTTCTGGAGTTTGGTTGCACAGTAATGTAAATATACTTAACACTATTGAACTGTACATTTAAAAGTAATTAAGATGGTAAATTTTATGTTATAAATATTTTAGAACAATTAAAATAATTTTTTATTTTTTATTTTTTAAGAGGTACTAACTCTTCCACCAACATACCCGCATCTAGCTGGGTAGAAAGACAGGAATGCAGCCATACAACATAATGCCTAGAACATAATAAGTGCCCAGTGACAAATTGTTGAATACTTGTTAGAAAGTACTATAAATAAGAATGAACATGGTACAGGGAAGCACAGAGGAGGAAGCATTTCATTTTGCTTGGGGGTTGGGGTTGCTTTATAGAGGATAGAACATTTGAACTGTACTCTTTAAGATGAGCAGGGTTTTGACAGACCAGAGAATTCTGGTATCACGCCAGTTTTTGGACTTGGGAAAATTCCCTGATTTCTTTGAGCCTCTCAGTTTCCTCATCTGTAGGATGGCAAAAATGCCAATATTGTAAGGGTCCAGTGAGGATTAGATAAGAGAACATATATTAATAGCCTAACCTAACACAGGAACTGGCACATAAACACACTCATTTAATGGTAACTTCCAGTATCGTTATTATTAACGCCATCGTCATTATTGTTACTATTTTATTTTGGTCCAAGTTAGACAACTGTTATAACTAAAAAGGTAGGTTGGGTCAGATTACAAAGGGCCTTGAAACAGCCAAGTGTTTGGTCATAGTTTTCTAGCTATAAGGGGCTTTTGAAACTGAGAATTACTGGCATGTTAGAAATGGAGTTGCTTGCAGTTAGGCTTATGTATTTACAGTATGTTTACCTGGGCTGGATTTGTGGACTTCTAGGCCATCCCATGTGGGTTTCAGTGCTGTGTTTATGTACCAAAGGGACATTAATTACCAATTCCTTAGGAGAGGCCCAGGAGAAAAGCCCCAGACTTAAAAAGTCAGGAGTAGAAGACTCAGAGAAGAAGATGCCAAAACTATAACTGGGGAAAAAAACTGACTTTAACACTGGCCATGTGGGCACCACAGTTTCTTAGGTGAACAGATAGTATAGCTTGCAATGTTTAAGAATGTGGCCTTGTTAAATATGTATTTTACTCACTTACATCTTGCGTTGTGGAATATGTAAGTGTGTGTACGTTTGTTGGGCAAAGGTATTAGGCAGACCTGCTTGGAAATTCTCTTCTGAGTAAGGACATTTATGGCAGTGTGTTCATTGTCCTACAAATCCACTCTCTCTTCTTTAAATGAAAGAACTCCCAGCTTTTAGCTGGGCCTAAGGGCACCAAGAATAAAGACTACATTTCCTAGGATCACTTGAAGTTAGTTGTATCCATGAGATTGAGTCTGGCCACTGGGATATAATAGAAGGTATCTTGTGTGATTTTTCTGAAAGTGTATTTAAAAAAAGTGGTGAAACTTACTTTTTCTTTTCTCCTTCTTGTTGGCTGAAGTATGGATGTGATGGCTGGAGCTCAAGCAGCCCTCTGGGAGTTTAAGCAGCTCAAGCCATGTGCAAAGGAGAGTGGAACAAGAAGGAAGAAACCTATCCTATGCAACCCCTATACCAACCGGGGTAGCTGACTCATGGTGTCCATTTATATGGGAGAGGAATGTACTTCTATCATGTTTAATCTGCTATTATTTGGGGGTTTCCGTCACTCACAGCAAAACATAATCTTAACTGTCACAGTAGCCAATAAGTCTTGGGCTTATTCCCTTTGGTGGCCTCTCGAACCATTTTTTGTCTTCAGCTTTCTTCAAAGTCTCAGTCTAATGAAACCAAGGAAGTTCAGTTGATATTACAGACCTGTTTTGGAGAGACCACTCTGGTCTACTGAGTGAGATGAATTCCAGATGAGAATGCCTAAAAGCAGGTGCAACCACATCAGAACACAATTAGGTATTGCCTGGTAAAGTTAAAAATTGTGTACTCCATGACCCAGCAATTTCTCTTAAATATATTAGAGAGATTTACACGTGTGTGTATTAGGAATCACATACAGCAGCATCGTTAGCAATCACCAAAGACTGGACACAGTTCTAATGACTATCAACAGAATGGCAGAGTAAATGGAGGATATTTACATGATAGAATCAACTATACAGCAGTGACAAGGAATGAGCTACCACCACAAGCCCTGACATGGGCAAAACTCCAAAAACACATGTTGCACAAAAGAAAAGCCACAGAAGAAAATGCGCAGTCATAGAAAATTCAAAACCAGGCAACTCTAGACAATGTGTTGTCTAGTGACATACACATTCACAGCCAAACTGTAAAGAAAAGCAAGAGAATAGTTCCCACCAGATTTAGGGCAGATATTGGATGAGGGAGAGACGGGGGACACAGGAGGATTCCGGGGTTCTGGCAAGGATCTATTTCTTACCCTGGTTGGGGGAGAGGCAGGAGAGGAGTGTCTGCATGGGTGTTTGTTTTGGAATTATTTTGTAAACTATCCACACACGTGTTCTGCTGTCTTCTGAATGTGAGGGAGATGGAAAGGGAAGAAGAGAAGACTGTTTTGACAGTACAGGAGAGAGAGGATGAATGCCTTTTCTCTCTTTCCTTTCCTGTCAGCAATAATGACTCATTCCACCACCATTTAGCACTTACTCCATTCTGCTTGAATTACTGTTAGCTGTTAACACGTCTGTCTCCCTCTGTCATTAATTTATTCGTTCAGCTGACAATTACTGAAAGTCCCCAAAGTGTCAGAAGGAGGGAGGGGGCGACAGGAGGGAGTTAACTGATGAAAACAAGCAAACCTGGCCTCTTTCCTCCTGCAGCTCAGTCTGCTGGGCCTCACTTGGCCCTGTGCCTTAAGGGCCTTGATTCTAATAGAGCTCCAGAACTTAAGGAAGTGAGCTACCTGAGGGGCAGGGGGCCTTGCTACAGCTCTGTCCCTCTCCACCTGGCACAGCAGCTAAGGCATTCGGGAAATGTTGGTTAGAGCTGGTATGCAGTTACATGTAAAGTTCTACAAGCTTAAAATGCAGGCTGCATCAACTGTCTCTAGGAAGGGACTTCAGAGAGTCCCAGTTCTGGGTTCACTGTTTTCCAGACTATCGATAAGCTTCACCTGGGGTGCTGGTTAAAAATTTAGGTTCTCAGGCCTTTGCCCTGGAGGGCCTGGCCTCACAGGTCTGGGCTGGGGACCAGGAATCTGGATGTCAAACTGCCCCCTCTGGCGTCACCCCTCTTGTCTAGTGACAGTCTGACAGATTTCAACATTTGGGAGGCCCTGAAGTGATTGGTAGTGGGATTAGCAGGGTGGACTCATTCCCAGAAAAGCGACTTGAAGTAGAGAAGGCCTTATTCATTTCTATCCTCTTGGACTTCTCTTGGGGGTTAATGAATGTTTGTGGAGCCAAAATAAACGAAGAATAAATGAAAGAGAACTCAGCATTCCCCTGAAATGTCAGCGAATCTTGCTCCCAACTTTAGAACACCCAAAGATTCTTCTGTTAGTATTTGTGTTCATTTGAAAACATTCTGAGATGGTACAGTAAGGAGGTGAAGAGTTCATCTCTGGACCTGGGATTTCATCACTGTTCTTGCTAGTCGTGGGGCTTTGGGCATGTCATTTGACTTCTCTGATTCAGTTTCCCCATTTATAGAGTGGTTGTGCTAACAATGGTACATACTTCAGAGGGTTGTTCTGAGGATTTAAAGAGCGGATACAGTGAAGCTGTTAAAATAATACATGGCATAGTGCTAAAAAGAGCAGTAATTATTACTATTGTGTTCCTTGTTGCTTTTGTCCTGCAGTGAGAGGTGGGGCCAGCCTTGGGTGGAGCCGACCTCAGGGAAGGAGAAGGGTCTCCTCTGGAGCCAGTCAGCCTCCCCAGATAAAAGAGGCTCAGGGAGGCTTGGTGGGCCCCCCCAAAACCAAGGAGGATAAGTCCCTGCAGAGGATAAGTCTCTGTATACAGGCTGCACCTGGCCTTCCTGGTTGAGATGCTTCTATGGCTCCTGGTAACTCACTCCTGGGTGCGTTTTCGCTCTGTAGCCTGCTTCAGTTTCACCGTAGGTATATGCCAACACCTGTGGAATTCCTGAAAAGGCTCACATGCTTGCTTTTGGAGTCTGGGAGTCAGTGGGGAGAAACTGGAGACTCAGACAGGTTTCTCAGAGGCCTCCAGAGGTGAGGACCTTGAAAGTAGGCACTTTTCCTGCCTGGGCTTCATGTTCCTCCCTTGAGAATGATGAAGGAGCTTGACAGGTGGATATACCCAGGTGTGCTCAGAACAAAAGGGAAGAGGGTTTTGTGAACAGCTGAATTGAGGTGAGAGGTGATCCATGGAGTAGAGGAGTAAGAAGAGGCTCCCCCACAGTTCAAGGCAATTTCCTCTCCAAAGATTTATGCCCAGAATCATTATCCCATTTTACAAGTAAGAAAACTGAGCCACAAAGGAATTAGACAATTAGGAGGTGTGGAAATAAAGACCACCCAAATGAGAGTAAAGGATCTCTATTCGGGGTTTGCTATAGCAAGGGAATTGGCCACCAACCCTTGGTTTTGGTGTGTAGAGGAGTGGTAAAATTTTATGGTGGAAAGAGGAAGATTTTAGGTGTGCTCTGATGGGAAGCTGTTGGCAAGGGGAAGCTAGAGGTGGATTAACTAGTGGGCATCCTATGTGATTGGTTAGGGGAGCATATTTGACTTTCTCCAGTTGGTCCTAAGTTGCAAGTGGATATAGAAATTAGAGAAGCTGTCTATTATGAAGTCCTAGCTGTTCGGGGCCAGTTGCTACTGGGGTTATTGTTTGGCTTCCTGGACTGGTTGCTGCAGACAGTGGGTTGGCTCTCCAAACTGGTTGCTTCAGATCGTGGGTCAGAGTTCTATTTTTATATATGGTGTAGCCATTGTCCATTTGTATATTCAGTCTCTCTGAGGCTTTCATGGCCTTGCACTCAAACAGCTACCTCTGCTGTGGCCTGCTGCTGTGGCCCGATGCAGGAATACTTCCATGGGGTTATGCTTGCCTAATTGAGACCTCCCAAGGTGGGGCTTTCCCATCAAGGAACAACCCAGTAAATCTGATGGTTCCCAGCTGGAAACCTGAGGCCAGCGTTCCATTGGCAACTGTTTTTCCAGCTGTGGCTTCTGCGCAAAGGAGGTTTGGTTAGAGGAAGCAGCCTTACCCACACCTGTGGGGAGTTGTTCCTAAGGCTGTTGACACTAACTCTGATTCCATCACTTCCCATCTTCGAGGCCTGAGCAGGCTGACTGCTTCTCTGAGCCTCGTGCGGACTGGAGACACTGTTATCGCCACAGGGTGAAGGGGAGAGACAATCGAGAGAATGTGTTAAAGAACTTTGGGTGCCCTGGAAGGGTTGAGGCCCAAGTAGATTTCTGACTTACATAAACCAGTGTTCCCAAGCTGCACTGTTCTTCTAATAGGCTTTGGGGCATTCTCACCACTCCTAGACTCTGACCAGGCCCAAGGGGCTATTTGCATCTGCTTAACTTATGTCGGTAGGGACAGGACAGCTGTTGATTTCTAGATTGTTCAGCAGCTGAATTTTGTTCCTTTGAAGCAGGAGTTTTGATGCATTTTCAAAAACATATCTGAGGTTTCTCAGCTACTCCCTGTGCTAGAGATGCTCTCCCCTGCAAAAAGGGAGATACATACAGCTATTAGGATTGGAAGGGGTAGGAATGGGGTGAACCGGACAGGTGTTCAGTGGAGCTTATACTCCAGTGAGAGGCAGTCACTAAACACAGAGCCACATAAACAATAATGCAAAACGTGATTTTTTTTTTTTTTTTTAGCACCAGCAAAGAAAATTACTACTCAAAGGGAATAGAACCCAATTTTGATAATTTGGAGGAGATGCCAGATCTAGGTGGGCTTCTGAAGAAGACACCTTTAAACCGAGATCTAAAGGATGCTAGCTCTGCTTTGCCCCCACTTCTCCTTGCCTTGGTTCTTTCAATTTTCAAGTATTTCTGAAGCATCTATTCTATGTCTTCGCTATCCTAGGCCATACTATGAGGGTTATGAGAAAAATAACAGTGCTAGGTCACTGTCCCCAGTGTGGCAAAACACAAGCCAGGGAAACTCATGAACAATGCAAGGAAATAGATAATGGGGGAGAGTGATTCAAGGAATAAGCATATCTAGAGTTCTGGGAGGGAACAGGTGAAGTCAGCAGGAGTGTTTCCTGACCCTAAAGGATATGAGAGGTTTGTATGGGTAAAGAGGAGCCAGGAGAGTTGGCTCCCTAGGGGAGGACAGAGAGGGTAGGTCACTGTGGGAGTTGGGGAGATAGCAGATGAAGTTGAAGCCAGCAAGCCTTGGATGTCCAGCTAAGGAGCTGCATTTTGGCCTGTAGGCTAGTGAAGACTCTTGAGTAAGTGAGGGAGTAGCACAGTGTTTGAAAAAATGGATGAAAGCGTGGAAGGAAGACTATATCAGCCAGTCCTGACCCACTAGGGTTCACTCGAACTGCTGCTCAGACATGAGGTTTCGTGTTGTTGTTGTCAAACCACCAATCCTTTGGCAGAAGTAACCAGGAAGATGTTATTACATAGTATCAGACCCTTACATAATGTGACTTCAGACTGGTTACTGTAGAAGAGGCACACCTTTAGAGTGTTTTAAAGGAGAAAGAGAGATAAAGGGTGAGGAGCTGGGGAATTAGATTTGCAGGGTTACTACAGACAGTCCCAGAAGGGCTAAAAGCTGGAGTTGAGAACTCCAGAGGGCATGGACTTGAGTATAAAGAGCACTGAATTTAGGTGATGAATTTCAATCTTTGCCCCAGTTCTGACAGTAATGAGCGGTGTGATTTTGAGCAAGCAACTTCTTGGCTCTTTATTTACAAATGAGGTGGGTAGTCTTAGAGCTTAGCCTGGTCCACAGTAGGCACTCAGTAAATAATTGTTAATTAATTATTTATCTAATTGCTAATCATTAATTAACACTTTCTAAGGATTTCAAATGCTTTGAATCTCTCATCTCAGAATTTTGCCCTGCTCTGGTACTCTGAGTAAGATCCATTACTAGATACAAGCCTCTCTTAGATTTCTCGTTTTAAAATATAACAGCATTTGCCTCTGGGTTATTCCTGAATTAAGAACAAAAGCAGTTTGAAGAAAAATGTCTTCATGATTTGAGAAGCTACCAAGAGCCAAGCATAAGCTATTTTTTTCTAAATAGGTATATTTCGTTTCATTGACATAGCATTCCTAAAAAGTTGTGTGAAACATAATAGACAGCTTTTCGTAAATAGAATTTCATTTTCAGCATCCTGGGAGAGTCCATTTTTTAAAGGAACTCTTCAAAGAAATCTTTTTAAATATTGGATGTTGGGCCACCTGCAATTTCCAGAGTGGAATGGGAAACCATCCGAGAAAGGATTGCTTCTTTACTTGCACACATCCAAGTGTTCGTAAGTAGCACAGTTTGTACT
>NW_006438113.1:7491887-7492474 GCF_000325575.1 Pteropus alecto
ACATGCATGTCCACACCTACACACATAACTCTAACAGGAAGCCTTGTTTACTGCTAAAGGAGCTGCACATGTGGAATAGAGAACCAAGACCTGTTTCTCCATGGAACAGCTGTTACTTACCCATTTAGAGCATAAAATCCAGGCTCAGAGGTTGCTAGGGCCCCAGCTCAACCAGCCAAGAGAGAAGGCCTGGTTTCTAAGTATCTTCATTTGAAAACTTCCCCTCCAATCACTGGTGGAGAACTGGATTCTGTTTTTCATAGATGTCTTTAGTGATTACCCCCAAAGTAAGTCCTGGTGGAAGAGTAGGTTTCCATTCATTCATCCAACAGGTGTTTTTTTTTTTTAATTTATTTATTTTAATTACTTTCAAGTATACAGTACATTGGTTAGACATCTGTATTGTTCATAAAATGATCCCCCCAATTGCTCCCTCCCTCCCCTGGCCCTCCACCTAACCATCATATTAATGCTAACTGCATTCCCTCTGCCGTGCTCCCCATCTTCATGACCATCCATCGGCTACTAGTTTGTATTTCTTTAACCCTTCACCCCATTCTCCCAGCCCTCCAAACCCCCTTACCTCT
>NW_006438113.1:7493588-7499958 GCF_000325575.1 Pteropus alecto
TTATATCTGGATCTCTGTTCTGTTCATATGGTTTCTACTTCTTTGTCTTCCCATTTTTGGCTGCCTTTCCACGTGTTTCTATGTACTAAGCAAAGCTCCTAAGTCTCTCGGTCTTATTAGTGTAGATTTGTGAAGTAGGTGACCAATGGCACAGTCCTGAGAGGAGTTCAGCTGCAGGCCAAATTTAGTCCAAGCCCTTGACCCTCCGGGGACATCTATTAAGATTCAGCAAGCAATCCACGGATGTTGTGCTTATATAGATGCCTCAAAGGCCACACCAGAAACCGAGGCCAGCTGCCTCCAGTGTGAGTCTAGGCGCTACTCAGCAAGGATCACCTGACTCACTGAGGATATACCTGGATATGGCTTGGGTGGGGCTGCGAGTTGGAGGAGGCAGGGTTTCAGGCAATCCTCTGGGCGGAGCGACCTCTGTCATCCAGTTTGATGATGTCAGGGCTATGGCGGTGCTGTGTCCAGCACACTGGTACGGGGGAGGGCTCAACAGGGAACAATGGATACCGCTGGCACTTCTGTACAGGACGAGTCTTGCCTCGGCCCTCACTCGGACAATGTCTCCTTTAAGTCTCTGGTGCCCCATGCACGCAGTGGAATTGGTAGTAGTGCTCAGAGCGAGCAGGTCCGTAAGTGCGAAAATCCGTTCATGGATGCGGCCCCTTTAAGAGGCGTCTGCCACTGCTGGTGCCACTGCTGCTGCAGCAGCCTCCATCTCCCTCAGCCACTGGAGACCGGGCAGCCCCGTGTCCTTGCTCAGTCCTACCTTCTGCTGTTGTAAGGTAGTTTCTTGTATTTCTCCCTGGAGGTATGGCTTGTTCATCTAGATCCCAGGTGATTTTTCCTTGCTGCAGCTCCTTGTTTCTGTCACAACTTTGATTTGGTCACCAGAGGGATGAACAGAGCCTCTATCATCTATGCCATTTTTTTCTTCTCTAACAGTGTTTTTTGAATGCCTATCAAATGGCAGACACTGTAGCAGGTACTTGGGGTTCGACAGTAGACAAGTTTATATTGCTTCTGTCCCCACAGAGCTCATAGTCTTTGGGGATTGTTAGTCTTCTATTGCTGCCATAACAAAGTTTCCACAAACTTAGAGCTTTAAAGCAATCTACATCTAGTATCTCGCAGCTCTGTAGGTCAGAGGTACAGGTTGGCTTAACTGGTGTCTCTGCTCAGAGTCTCACAAGGCTAACACAAGGTGTTGGCCAGCTGCGCTCTAATAGGGGGACTGTGGGAAGAATCCATTTCTAAGCTCATTCAGGGTTTTGGCAGAATCCAGTTCCTTGCTGTGGGAGGACTGAGGTCCCTGATTCCTTGCTTGCTGTCAGCTTTGAACTGCCCTTTGCTCCTAGAGCCTCTCTCTGGTCCCTGCATGTGGGCCCCTACCTCTCAGAGCCAGCAATGGCAGGTCAAATCCTTCTTGTGCTTGTATTATCTTGGACTTCCCTTTCTGCTGCCTCCCGCCTAAGAATTTCTCTGCTTTAAGGGCTCATATGATTAGATTGGACCACCTGTATAATCCAGGATGCTCTCCCTATTTTAAAGTGTGTAACTTTAATCACATCTGCAAAGTCACTCTAGCCATGTAACATATTTCATATTCACAGGTTCTGGGGACTAGGGCATGGACATCTTTGTGTGGGGCATTCTGCCTCCTACAGGGATATAGAGAAGTAAACTGACAACTTTAATAACACACTCATATAATTGTTAATAAATGGAAGGTAAAAATCTGTAATGAGATCAAGGAGCGGAGACATCTAGATCTTCTGAGAACTGGTTAGTAAGGCATGTCTGGCTTCCTAAAGCAGGTAACATCTAAGTTGAAATGTGAAGAATGGGCTCTGAATCAAAGGGTTAACTCTTCCTGGCTGGACTGTTTTTGCAGAAACTTTAAGAGGGCTGTGCCCTAAGACTACATTCGCATGAATTTCTGATCAGGGGCATCTTCAGCAGGGTCTGGTGTACCAAGCTTGCACACAGGACAGGCAGGAGAAGGTGGAGGTCCTGGTGCTTAGCCTCGAAAAGTTCAGGGCTTTGTAGCGTGTGAAGTTTGGGCACCAGCATTGAGCTTCTAACCTGCCCTGTACATCTTGGAGCACCTGAGTTTGTGACCCTCTCTCCCTTTGCTTCTGATGCCGATCCTTTTTCAGGTGCCCTCCTTCCTCATCTTTCCACTTATAGCAGATGTCACTTTTGAAAAGGGGCCTCAACTCAAAACTCTTTAATTCATTCATTCATATGTTCACTTATTAATTACAAAATATCCACCGAGTACCTAACATATGCTAGGTACCTGCTAGGGGGATACAACAGAGAACAAGGTAGAAGGGGCCCCTGCTCATCACACTCTGGATACAAGTGAAACAGAAGTCTTTCAACTGGCGTCCATGATCTTTCATTCAGGAACCTGGAAACCTCTGCTCAAAACCTGTTGCTACATGCTGCGGAGAGTTCTTCCTCTCAGATAGATGAAAGTGGAAGCTGTAAGAACAGTGATTGAGCACTAACTACTTTGATACTATCATTGATATTCCTATTTTACACATGAGGAAACTGAGGCACAGGGAGGTTTCCCCAACATTACTCAGCTACTAATTCACAAAGCCAGTATTTAAACCAGGCATCTGACTGCCGAAGTTGCCTGCTCAAGCACTGCATTAAGGGGATCTACATGCCAGCCAGATACCAGGCATCGCGCTAGGGTTTTGTACAAGTCCTGGCATTAGACACTCCTAATAACTCTCCCAAAGGGCGATGTTTTATTCCCAGTTTAGAGATGCAGAAATATAGGCCCAAGAAAGTTTAATAATTAGCCCAGGGATACACAGTCAGTGAGTGTCAGTGTTGGGATCTGAACTCACATATGTCCAGCTTCAAAGTGATTTCCCTTTAGGAGGGAGGGATGTGGGGAGAGAAGAGGAATGAAGAGTCAGCTGTGGGGAGAAAGGAGCTTGTGGGGGAGGAGGAGTTAGAAGGAGAACAAGCAGATGTTCTCTGGGTGGGGTGACACAGAGCAGAGCTGACACTGGAGGAGTTGTAAAGGAGAGGCCTTGTGGTGGGTGGCAGCAGGTTAATGTGAAGAGAGATGTTTTCTGTGTAAAGCTGTGTTCGGAAGCTGGACTGCAAAGCTCCAACTGAAGAGTGAGCAGTCTATGAGCATGTGGAGGGCCCCGTGTCAGACAGTGGTGCTTTCCTGAGGACATGGAAGAGGGAAGGGGGCCTCTGAGCATTGGGACACCACAGCCCATTTGCAGACAAAGTGAAGAGAGGCCTGAGCCAGAGCAGAGGAAACTGTGTGAGTGAGTGAGTGAGTGTGTGTGTGTGTATGGAGGGTGCTGAGACTGTATCCAGAGCATGAGAGGTCTGTTCTCAAGAAAGCAAGAAAGGTGGGTAAATCTATGGAGAGATTCTTAGGCAACAGAGTGATTTGTAAAATGAGGATACCCATCTTTTGTCCTTCATACATCCCCCATTGCAATGAGACTATATTCATTTCCTGGGGCTGACAGAACAAATTACTACAAACTGGGGTTGCTTAAATCAGCAGAAATTTACTACTTATAATTCTAGAGACCAAAAGTCAGAAATCCAGATGTTGCAGGGTTGGTTCCTCTGGAGGCTTGGAGGGAGAATCTGTTCCAGGCCTCTCTCCTTGCTTCTGGTGGGTGCCGGCAATCGTGGTGTTCCTTGGCTTGTGGATGCATCACTCCAACCTCTGCCCCCATCTTCACATGGTATTTTCCTCTGCATGTGTGCCCATGCCCAAATTTCCCTCTTATAAGAACACCAGTCATTGGATTAAGGCCTGCCATAATCCAGTATGACCTCATTTTAGCTTGACTACATCTGCAAAGGTTTTATTTCCGAATAAAGTCAAATTTACAGGTACTGGGAGTTAGGATTTGAACGTATATTTTTGGGGGGCGGGGGAGGGAGTGTACAATTCAACTCAGAACAAGGCACAAAGGAGATACTGTGTGGGAAGTTGCCCTGAAGGATATAAAATGCTACAGAAATTCAAGGTTATACTAAGGTCACTGGTTAAAGGAATCCTGAAGTTGAATATATTTATAAAGTAAACTATTTCCCCCAGACTTTATGTTTTGCATACCGTCCCCCCCCCCACGCCCCTGTTTCTAATAAAGGGTTTGTAGTGTCTATAACTGCACAGCCCCGGAAGAAAGTGCTCTTACCAAATGGACTTCCTCACCACTTACTTCCCAGGAAGGCTTCCAGGGATGAAACACACATGCTCCCCACCTTCCTTTTAGGGGTTACTGGAAGACGGTGGCTCCCTCCTGCCCCCTCCCATCTCAGGCACCCTTTGGATAGGGACTTCCTGTTGGTTCTAACCATAAAACAAATTCGTCTCAACTTCTTCTCACCTACCAACCCCCTTTCACCTTCCTCCCAACTCCTAGATTTCTAGTTAATTCAGCTAAGAACAGAGGTCCAGGTGTGTCCTGAAGGGTGGATGCCTTTGTGAATGATTTAGGCTCTGCAGTTGCTGTAAGGAAAGTGGTGGCCAGAAGGGGGAACCATCTCTCAGGGGCACAAGGGGAGGAATCGGCTAGGGAGTCTGTCTGGACTCCTGGCACTATGCAATAGCTAGCCTTCTCCTGTCCTAGAACCTTGCTCGCCATAGAAGTCCAAGTTTTCTGAGCAGGGAGGCTTCTTAACCGCCATTTTGGAGTTCATTTTGGGACATGGAGGCCTTCAAGAGTTTGATCAAAGCTATGGACCTCCATCCTAGAAAAATACATAAATGTTCACAAAAAAGTTCAGGTAATTTCAAAAGCTTCATTGACAGCCTCAGGTTTATTTATGAACCCCAGACTAATAACCCCTGATGGAATACACTCTCTCCACCCTGTTTTCCTGAGGAGAAAACTGAGATCAGCCAGGATAATCCATTTGCTCCCATGTTGTACATCTATTAAAGGGAACCCCCAAACTGAAGTGTAAATTCTGGAACTCTTGTTCTAACAACTATATAGTTTGTTTTCATTAAACAAAAGTGACTCCCCTTTAAAGAAGCAGAATGTGAAACAGAAGTCGTTTTTTGGGGGAAGGAGAGTAAGAAATGGTGGTGGGGGAGGGGATAACAGTGTTAGTAGGAAAAGCACCTGTAGCCCCAGTGTTTTTGGAAATGAGATTCTCCCATTCCAACACAGACATTTTCTGGTATCTCACTCTGTACTAGTGCAGTGGGGTTACTGAGAGCAATCAGTTGGGATTCCAGCATTTAACACGGTACCTGCAGGAGTAAGGTAAGTAGTATGCGTTCACAAAGGGCTGTGATTGGAAGGCAGACCTTCTTGGACTTGGAGCAGGACCATAGATCCTTACCGAAGGAGTCTGAGAAGCAAAGTTTCTGAAGGCCATTGATTTGCTTCCTTCTGAGACTAACTAGAATCTCGGGGTGACATCTAGCCGGGAGAGCACCCCTATTGCCCAAAAGATCAATGATCCACAGTAGATCCCTATTACCTCTTCCTCGTCCAGGAACACGTCCCCTCCTCTTCCCAACAGCCAAACCCCTTTAGTCTCTGGGGACCAACTCATCTCAAATAGAGGTGAGGAGAATGATCCTGATTAACGAAAATTCAGATTATATTGGAGTGGGGAAATCTCAGATTCAGGGGAGGTCTTAATTTGGAGATGTCCAAGTTTAGGGGCGTTCCCTCCCCCTTAGTTGTCTCCAGACTTTATTTTGGAGTTCTCAAATTAGGAGACCCTGGATTTGGGAGAGGGTTTTGTTTTTTGGGGGGGAGGGGTTCTCCAATAGCTTGAAGTGCTGGCCATGTTCCTGGCCGTAGGAGCTAGGGTTCAGGCGGCTTCCCGCAGACACCGAAGTCCGCGTCCCTCACCCCCGACTGCGCCTGGGTCTCGAGGGCTGGGAGAGCGAGGGAGCGCGGCGTCCCCGTCTCCCCACCCCACGGTCGGCCGGGAAGGCGGGACCCCCTCCCTTCGCCCATCCCCTCGGGGCTGGCCGTCCGGACGCTCGAAGGGACGACCGGAGGGAGGGGGGAGGGCGCAGGACCGGGCCCGCGGCGGTGGGGCCAGGGCCGTGGCGGAGCGGGCGACGGCCACGCGGCCGCTTGAGCCAGACCGGGGCGCACGGGCCGAGACTGAGCCGTCGGGGGCCTGGCGAATGCGGCTCGGGCAACTGTCCCCTCCGAGTTGGGATCTGGTCCGAGGGGCGGCGCGGGGGCCGAAGTGTCAGGGAGAGTGTTTTCAAGGGGCCTGGAGGGAACGGCGGGCGGAGGGGGAGGAGAGCATGCCCGGCTGGAGCCCGGCCTCGGGGCGCGCCCCGGCCGCCGTCCCCACCTCCGCCTCCTCCTTCTCCTCC
>NW_006438113.1:7500248-7503663 GCF_000325575.1 Pteropus alecto
AGAGCCTGGCCCAGGCCATGACGGAGGTGGAGGCCGTGCTCGGGTTGCTCGAGGCCGCGGGAGCGCTGAGCCCTGGCGAGCGGCGGCAGCTTGACGAGGAGGCGGGAGGCACCAAGGCGGAGCTGCTGCTCAAGCTGCTCCTGGCGAAGGAGCGGGACCACTTCCAGGACCTGCGGGCGGCGCTGGAGAAGACACAGCCTCACCTGCTGCCCATTCTCTACCTGAACGGCGTAGTCGGGCCGCCGCAGCCCGCCGAGGGCGCGGGTGAGTGTTGGACCCTCGCCCCGGCCTCTCGGACCTGCCTTCCACTTCTCTCTCCTGCTCTGCGAGGGGGAACTCGGGAGGGCCACTCCTCTACCTGGCGCTGGCCGCGGGGACAGCTTTCTTTCTTTTAGCTCGCTTGGGGAGGGGGCAATGCGCGGACCCCTGCTTCACACCTCCTCCTCCGGCCCCGCCGTCGCGGTGAACAATGCCGGGCACTGCAGGCCTTGACTCTCCCAGGTGCCACTGCAGCTGGGTCCTCCTGAGACCACCAGGTCCAACCAGGTCCAGCACCTGGGCGACATCAGGAGGATGACCGCCCGTCCCTTTTCCAAGGCTCTTTACCATACACCAGCCCTTTGAGAGCCCCTGATAACCTTTAATCAGTGGTACAGTCTAGAAGAATGGAACCTGGGCCAGGACCGGTACTCCTGAATTTTTGACCCTGCCACTTGGTTTCAGGACCACTGATGTCTTTTCACTTTTTGGTTCTCTTAGCTTCTACTGCCCATAGCTCAGTCTGTTTGCTCGCCCAGACTTGTGGTTGATTATGCACAATGCCTGCTAGGTTTCTTTGGAAACTGGGCCCGGAAAAGTTGGGGAAGTTGCATTGCACCATGGGAAAATCCTAGTAGTGGTTGCTGGGGCTCAGATCCCTCCCTGACCGTGCTGAGCTGTATGAGGAGGGAAGGCTGGTGGCTGGTTCCCTTGCGTGATGGGTGATGAATTTGTGAGTTTTTGTGCGTGGGGGTTAATTTTGGGAGTTTGTGACAAGTGTTGGGCTTGGACTGGCTCGGTTGGTGAGGGTGGAAAGCCAGCCTTTTAGACAAGGAAGCTCAAGGAAGAAGGCATAGCACGGAAGAAGAAAGAGAACCAGCATTTATTAGGCATCTACTGTTGTGGCAGGCACTCTGGGTTATCACATTTAATTATTACTATGCTGCGAGCCATTACTCTTTGCCAGAGAGGAAACTTGGGCTTTGAGTAGTTAAAATGCTCAAAGTATTGGGCACCAGGAGTTTTCAATTATGACCCACTGTTTTATTTAACACATTCAGAGCCAGGAGGCTGCAAGTGCCATCGTTTCTATGTCTTGCTTTTATTTTAAGAGTGAACTGAGCGGGTTGACAAACTGCCTTTAGCAACTTGTACACTGGAGGCTGATGAGACCCATTTATATGGCTGTTAAAAGCCTCACTTATTAAGGGAATGATTTTATAAGCTGTTGCTGGTAACAGCTCCTATGTATATTGGCCGACTCAACCTTACTTTTTATAGTGAAGGAAAATGACATACAGAGAATAAACTGCTGGCCACACAGCACATTATTTTATTGGTGGCCCTTTTGTCTCCATTTTGGGTTTCCGACTCCTAGCATTTACACCCCTCAAACCTGCATTCTGTCCCACCAATTATATCATCTCTGAGTTGCTGAGAAAAACCAGTCCTCTCCTGGAATGGTGCTTTTGAAGATACAAAGAAGGACTCTCAGATGTCGCCATGAGGATAAGAACAGAGGGAAATCTCATTGGAGTAATCTTTTTTCTTTTTAATTGTTTTTACCTTTTTGTCTATCCATTTTTCTATCTTTGAAGGATGAAGTTTATCAAAGAAACACAGAAGTTAGATTGCAGACTCAGGTTTTTGTTGGGATGTGTTTGAATCAGCGTTAGCTAGCTTTAATCTCTGAAACAGATGGATGAATTGTCATTAATTGGTCCTCCCCTTTTCCATGCTTGGTGGAGAAGATGGGGCCTCACAAGGCTGAAGTTCTAGGAGCTGGTCCCAAGCCCTGGGGAAGGGATAGAATAGAGTTTGGATATTATCCCCAAGGGCAGTGATTTCAGTCCCCTATTTTACCACAATGTAGAAGTCTGTAGCCTTGCAGAAGGTCATGAAATGCTCAGAAAAATAATTTTCAAGGGGAAGTTAAATTTATTTTAGCTAATATTTTAGAAAAAAATTAGGGTAGCATTTGGTATGGCAAGATGCCATCTAAAGCCTCTGGGGGAAAGAGGCGACGTGGTGTGCAAGTAAACAATAGAGCGTTGGGATCTTTGTAAAGGATGATTTACTGTTTAGTGGTTTTTCAACTTTTTTTTTTTTTTTTTTAGCCAGGGAGCCCTTCTTATGGAGCAAAGCTTAGTGCATAAAAGAGCTGCTCTGGTTGAAGGGATGGAAGCACCCCTCTCACCTCCGAGGAGCCAAAGTCAGGGAAACCCAGTACTGTGCCCTGCCTCCTTGCTCTCCCCAGCAGTTTCCACTCTGCACAGATCCACAGCTCTGCTTCTAAGTAGGCCTTAGTGCAAGGTCCTTGTGGGATCCTGAAAAAGGAGCCAGCTGGCTTCTTAAGGTTTTATAGCATCAAGAGGAGGCCCCTTTGTTACCATCTCTACATTGGAGGTGCCACCGTTACCCAGTTATGGGCTTCCTGGGTGGATCTCACACATGTTTTGGTCCAAAGTGCCTATCCCTTGCCTGGCACTTGTGTGCTGTGGGAGTTTGCTGTGCTGCAGACAAACGATGTCTGGCAGCCCCCCTACATGGAGCCTGGAACTGGGAGGAAGCTCGCCTAGGTGGAACCCAGGTGAGCATACTAAAGCCATCTGTTCTGCTCATGCTCAGAGCCCCAGACATTTATAACCCACCATGTTTAGGCCTGGGGTATGAAGGTGACTAAGAAAAATAGAGTGTTTTTTAAATTTTTTTTTTTTGGGGAGGACTCCCATACCAGGATTGATAGTACCTTGCTGTTCAGCATTTTTTATCTTACTGCATGCTTTAATATCTCACTTAATTCTGTGGCAGCACCAGTGAAATGAGTGGTGTCTTTCCTGTGTTATGCTGGGTTCTGTGTTCTCCTACGTGAGGTGTGAGAAAAGGCCAGAAATAGCAAGGCAGAAGGGAGCCAGAGTCGAGGTGAAGTGCAAGTGCTCCTGATTTCCGTGTTGGGAGTGCTTCTTCCTGTTACCTGATTATGCCCTCCCACTACAATTTCAGGCCATTTCCTGCATTGGGGAACTCTGTGGAATTATGTAGCCTTTCATTGTCCATATGCATGGATCTGTAAGGAAGAAGTGATCACTTCTGCCCCTGCTGGTGGTATTGATAGGAGAGAAACTTATTTTCCTCTGCGGGGCTCAGGTCTCTAGGG